>NC_087456.1:23701538-24318461 GCF_036321535.1 Camelus dromedarius
AGTGTGATTATAAGGAGTTGCCGTGAAGACAGAGAATCAGTGGAGCCAAAGATGAGTAAAGTGCTGTCTTGTTCTCTAAGGTCTCACCAATGAATGGAGGAGACAGAAAAGCAAAGCAGGGATGCCAAAGCTGTGTGATGCAGGCTATGGCTGAGGAAGGCCACGGATGCTGCAGGAGCACAGAGAAGGGCACCTGGCCCAGAAAGGGAGGCTTGTGGAGGAACAGATGCTCTGTTGACCAGTTGATGAACTATTGGGTAAAGACAGTGGTTAAGGCATTCCAGACAGATGAAACTGTGCGAACAAAGGCTTGGCTGCATCACCGGCCAAGCATAAGCCAGGGCAGCTTTGTTTTTCACGGCTGAGACTCAGGCTTAGATGCTACTGAGTCAGCATCCCAACAAGCTTTCCGGTTGTTACTACTGTTATTTTTTTTTTTTAACTTTTATTTCCAGCTCCAAGAAGAGAGCCAAAAAGAAGAAGAGGAGAACTATTTGGAATCATACATCTTTGTATCCGTTATGTCTAGCACATCAGTTAGTTATCTTACACCGTAAATTCATAGAAGACCAAACATGAAGAAAGTGTACTTTAAATGTACTTAAGGGTCAGGGAAAGCCCCACTACAGGAAAATGCAGGAACCATCATGATAGGTACCAGCTTCCTTAAGGTTTACTTGAGTCGCGGTCTTACCATGCCCTGTTGTCAAATCATTGCCACACCAGTATCACGATGACCAGCTTCAGCCCCCATCACTTTCTGGAGCTCTGACTTCCTGGCAGGTGGTGGCATTAGACTGATCCTCAGTAACTATAATAGTTATATCTGCCTTTCCCCTAAACATTTGAAAGAGGTGAAATCTCCTCTGATTAACACCTAGTTAATCCCTCATACCCAGCATGGAGCATCGCAGAGGTACATACAGCATCATTTATTCTTTGAGCACACATGGAAAGCTGAGGACGTACAGGCCAGCATCCTGGGATGGGACTACAACGACAAGTGTGACATCCTCAGTTTCCTGCCCTTGCAGAGTCTGCTTCTCAGGAAAAGAAGAGCTGAAGACACAGAAAAGAGGGTGACACTTTAGGAAGGATCCAGGCCCATTAGCAGGATGATTCACCGCTCCCGGACACACGACAGGGGGAGGAGGTCCTGCTTGCCTTGGAAGAGCAGAGGGGCGAGGGCAAGGAGTGTGGGACTGGCAAACCCAGCTTTCTGAGCCCTGGTTTCCTCCTCTGTGGGGTGCAGATTGTAGTGCTTATCTCTGAAGAGGTATTGTGAGGATTAACAGAGGCAACAATATATGCCCAGTGCTTAGCAAAATGCTTGGCACAGAGTTAGAATTGCATGCACATTGGAGTCTTTTATTAGGCTGGTCCGAGGCTGCATATTCTTGAGCTTGTAGAAATACCAAATTCCACTCCCCCACTGAACCACCCGGTTACCACTAAAACCAGCAACCTCTCGCTTTACCCCAGACACATGGACCCCCAATCTGATGCGCTCATGCAGAATGCTCTCAAAGTCCCACCCCCCTGGTCGGTGTGGTCTTCTCTTGACTCTCAGATTATTTGTTTTGACACTTCAGTGTCCAGGAATAGAAGAGTGTCTCACACAATACGTCTTTGTGGAATATGATCTGGCAGGTTATTAAACGGGATGATTTCGTACTCTGTTAGACATTTCCTGTGTACCATGCCTGGAATACAGAGTTGAAATACATTTGTACAAATTAATTGCACTAATTGTTACATATGTGAGGTTAGGGCCACTTGAATATATTATGCAAATTTATGCAAAGTAGATGGAAATGGCATAACACATACTCTTAAACGCAATTACAGTACTGGATCTCACCCAAGAAATGTGTTTTGAAGACTGAATTAGACTTCTCTGAAAGCTTGACTTTTATCAACCGAGACACAGCCTAAACCTTTTAAATCATCTGTTCAATTGATTTCTATTATAGTTTTAGTACCAGAATTGGCAATGGTCTCAATTTTCTTTCTCGTAAACTTGCTGGTCAAAGGTGGAGACACAAACATCGAACACAGTTTGAGGGAGAGACAAGGTATTAAGGTAAAGATTTAAAAGTTAATATGCTATATCGTTTGGTTATAATATACAAATAACTGATAAAATCTACAAGGAGGTCATGCTTTAAACAAACGATAAAAAGTAAATTCAGTCCTATGAAACAGACAGATTGGGGAATGAATGATGATATTGAAGATGAATGCTTTGCTTTATAATTCACCTTACGGTACCTTAAATATCACCTCCCAGTGTATTTAAAATATGACTGCCACTTGGAAAGTAAATAATTTATACAGAGGTTTTTCAGAAAATTACCTAAAATCATCAACCATGCAGTGTGACCCATACAAGATGTTTTATTGGAGATTCAGTTGAAACTATTGATCAAGGATGGCTCTGAAATAAAATGTCAGGGAAAGTGCAAACGTGGCATTGCCTAGGTTATAAGAATAAGAAGATAGTGTTATTTTTAATCTCTAAAATACGTGTGCAACAAACAAATACCACTCAGGGATTGAACAAGCTGAGATATTTGAGAACATCTGAGAGAAGGTGTTAGGACTCAGTTGGCAGACGAAGAGATGGAGGGAATCTGGGTGAGACTTGAAGCAGTGAGGGCTGGATGCAGAGGCATGGTACCAGCTGGGCTCCTTGCTGCAGGGCTCGCAAGCAGGATGACATGTATTAAAAATTTCTTGTTCTAGGAACTGTGCTGGGCATTTTAATTAGATGATCTCTTTCAGCTCTCACCCTTGAGTTGTCATAGTACAATTGTTTTTTTGTTTTGTTTTGTTTTGTTTTTGTTTTTTTACAGCTGAGGGTACTCAGGCTAAGGGAAGCTGTCCAAGGACTGACTTTCGTCTAGAGACTGACACCTAGGTTTGTTTGGCTCTACAACCCAGGGCTTTCAACCATTATATAGATCAGTTAAAAAAAATTTCTGTTAGACCCAAGGAGGACTCTCCCTGTAGTGAGAGTTTTAAAATTCTAATACACTGCTAAAATATTCAAGGTATTTGAATTCAAAAAAATTCAAGGCAATGTTTGCTTCAGGGAAAGCATATTTAAAAAGGGGTTGGCTCTTAGTTGCCTTGAATGATCCAGATGGGGCTCAGAGCAAACATGGGAGAATGTTGTGACTTTCATATTTGGCGAGTTTGTGGCAGTATGGCGTCTGCATTTCTATGGCACTATTGAAAGTGACCCAAGGATTTAAGTTTTCAGATGCGCCATTGCCACTGTTTACTATGATTAACAATAACCATGTTTTATGAAGTAAAATACAGATTCTGTGGTTGGCCAATGTTTTATTCATTTTATTTTACTTTTCTGATTTGTGATTTTTTTTTAACAAGAAGTCTCACCAAGCTATGGTGAATGAAATGAAATCATGTTTAGTTGTATGTTTAAGGAATCTCATCGTTGAAAATAAACTCCAGACACCCAGGCTGTTTGGGAAGTTCTTCTGTCCATAAATGTTGGAGCTGCTCTTAGAGCGTCTTGCACTCTGGGAAGGGAGTCCCCTCCTCTGAAATCCTCTCTAGCCAGAGCCTCCAGGCAGCGTCTCTCATTGCAGATCTCACTGAACTGTCTTGTGACCATCTGCCTCATCGCCCTGCCTCTCTGTCTTTATTATCAGCCTCATGATTGAGTGGTTTAATTTAGTTATCACGAAATGTCTTTCCATTACACCAGTGGTTTTGGTAATTTGTATCACATACTGTCATCTTTCTTGGAAATTTTAATTTGGTAAAACCTTCTCTAATGCAGTGTGTATGAAACAAACTATATAAAAGAAAATTGTACTGTATTGATTTCTCTGGATCTAATTGATCTCTTGGGTTGTGGCGAATTTGACTATGTCTGTTTTTCTCATATATACTTGTGAAAATCCATAGAATTGTTAATAACATTTTACGTCTACACAATGCGTTTTTTTTTTTAGTCTGACTGAAGACAGTAATAGCTTAAAATGATAATTCTGTTGTATCACAGCTACTCTGTAGCTGGAACAGGAAAATATTTTTGGCTGAAAACAGTTTTTAGCTTCTCAAAGATAGAAGGTTAGGAGGAAACAGGTCAAGCTTATTTTATCCACTAAAAGAGCATATTTTGTTTATATTAAGATTATATAAGAATTTCTCATAACAGACTTACAGTCATAGAAAACAAACATAACTACCAAAGGGGAAGAGAGAGGGGGGATAAATTAGGAGTATGGGATTAACAGATACACGCTACTACATATAAAATAGATAAGCAATAAGGATTTACTGTATAATACTAGGATCAATATTCGATCTCTTGTAATAATCCATAATGGAAAATAATTTGAAAAATGTATATATAAATGAATTGCTTTGCTCTACACCTGAAACTCACACAATATTGTAAGCCAAATATACTTCAATTTAAAAAATTCTGATAAGAGCACTCAATCTATTTAAAAAATAGTGTAGTCTGTGCCACCATAATAATTGATTCAGTTAGTTTAGGGGAAATTCAGTAATCCTCAGCTTTGAAGTCTTACTGGGTGTGGGCTGTTTAGGCGTAGGGAAGAAGTATTTTTTGAAAATTAATAGTACATTTTTCTTTTCATTTTGACGTTACGTATTTTGTCACTGATGATGCTTTATGTCTTAAAGACAGCAGTTTCCTAGTTTTCTTTAGGTTACAATAATTCTAAAATACCTTTTTTCATCTTTCAATTTCAAATTGTATTTCAGATTTTTGGTGGTTCTTTTGTAAATAGCATGTAGCTGAGTTGATACGATTTTTTATGCAGTCTAACAGTATTTCTCTTGAGTCCCTTTGCAGTTAATGTGAGTACTAGTATATATGGATTTTGATGTACCATTTTACCATGTGCTTTGTATTACTATTTTATTATGGACTTACATTTTCTGTCCCTGGCCTCTGGGCTTCTTTTCTTGCCTTTCTTTAGATTAATTGAAATTTGTCTTTAGAATAATTTAAATCTTTTTCAATTCTGTTTTTCCTCTTTACTAGTTTTGAAGCAATGTAATCTATATATGTTCTTTTAGTGGTTACTGTAGCTGTTTTAATATGGATGCTTAACAAAATTAAAATATCATACTTTTCTTGTGATAAATAAGATATTTTCAGGCTGATCACTTCCTATCAATATGCTTGCTTTTATAGCTCAGTATTTTAGCTCTGCCCTCATTTTGTAAGTCCTTCAAATAAGACATTATTATTTTATCTAAAATAGTTGATGCTTATTTATATTTCTCACTTATTTATCAAACATTTTACTTACTGTTCCCTCTTACATTATATTTCCACTTAGTTTTCCATCTATCTGAAATATAGTTGACCCTTGAACAACATGGAGGTTGGGGCACTGACTCTGTTACAGTTGAAACTGTGTGTATAACTTTACAGTTAGCCCTCTGAATCTGTGGTTTTACAGTTAGCCCTCTGAATCTATGGTTCTGTGTCCTCAAATTCAACCAACTTCAAATCATGTAGTAATGTAGTATGTACTTAAGTGAAAAAATCCATGTATAAGTGGACCCATGCTGTTAAAATGCATGTTGTTCAAGTATCAACTGTACATCCTTTAGCATTTATTTTAGCAGTGGTCTATTGACTAAAAATTCTATGAGTTTTTCCTCTGTAGAAATGTTTTAATTTTATGCTACTTGTTGAAAGATCAGTTGTATATACAACTAAGTTAGAAATTATTTTCTTCAGAATTTTGAAGCATTTGTTTATATTTGAGAAGTCTTTAAATTGGCTACTCTTTTGTGGATGATCTGTCTTTTCTTTCTGGATACTTTTACAAATCTTCTCTTTCTCTGGTGTTATAAAGCTTTTAGCTGTTAATTTTTTTAAAAAATCTGGGAAAACTGGACTTCCTAAGGATTAATGTCCATTAACCATTCTGCTCATTATTTCTTTGAATGCTTCCTTCTACCCACTTGCAGTATTAATTCCTTTGGAAGCTCCAATTAAGCTTTTGCTAAACTTTCTCAGTAAATCCTTATACATCTCTTTATATTTTTCATCTTCTTTCTGTCCATTCTACATAATGAAGATTATTTTTCAATTTCTCTACCAGTTCACCAATTCTTTCATTAGCTGTATCTAGTCTCAGATTGCATCTTTTTAACATATTTTGAGCAACAAATTATTTCTTGAGATTTTTAGTTTAGTTTTGAATTAGCTGCATAGTTCTATAATGTCTTTGTTCATTGTCCATATTTTAAAACCATCATTTAATTTGTTAATTGGAGTATAAGTGAACTACAACACTATGTTAGTTCCAGATGTGCAACCTAATGATTTGATATTTCTATACACTACAAAATAATCACAATAAGTCTAGTTATCATATTACCATACAAAGTTATTACAATATTATTGACTATATTTCCCGTGCTGTACATTTCATATTTCCTTTTTTTCCTTTTTCTTGTCTGATTATTGTGGCTAGTATTTCCAATACTCTGTTGAATAAAAATGGTGAATGTGGGCATCTTTGTCTTGTTCCTGATCTTTGAGGAAATGCTTTCATCTTTTCACTGTTGAGTGTGCTGGTAGCTGGGGGCTTGTCATAGATAGCCTTTGTTATTTTGAGATGGGTTCCCTCTATACCCATTTTAAGAGTTTTTTTTTCCTACCATGAATAAATGTTAAATTTTGTCAAAAGCTTTTTCTGCATCTATTGAGAAGATATGAATTTTATTCTTCAATATATTAATATAGTGTATCACATTGATTGATTTGCAGATATTGAACCATCATTGCATCCCTGGAATAAATCTCACTCATTCAAGTCTTTTATGTATTGTTGAAATTAGTTTGCTAATACTTTGCTGAGAATTTTTACATTTATGTTCTTTGGTTATATTTACTGTAATTTTCTTTTTTTGTTTTCAAATAGGGGTATTGCTGGCCTCACAGAATACATTCAGAAGCACGCCTTCCTCTGCAATATTTTTGGAATAGTTTGAGAAGAATATGTGTTAACTCCTTTTTAGATGTTTAGTAGAATTCATTTGTGAAGATGTCTTGTTCTGGACTTTTTTTGTTTGTTGGGAGTTTTAAAATTATTGATTAAATTCTATTACTGGTAATCGGTCTCTCCATATTTTCTGTTTTTCCCTGATTATGTCTTGGGAGACTGTACATTTCTAGGAATTTATCCATTTCTTCTAGGTTGTCTGTTTTATTGGTGTATTATTGTGGTAATCATCTCTTACGATGCTTTGTATTTCTTTGGTCTCAGTTGTAGCTTCTCTTTCATTTCTTATTTTATTTAGACTCTCTTTCCTTGTTTCTTTATGAGTCTGGCTAAAGGTTTACCAATTTTGTTTATCTTTTCAAAGAAACAGCCCTGCTTCAATTCTCTTTTATTGTTTATTTTAGTGTCTATTTCATTTATTTCTGCCCTGATTTTTATGATTTCTTGCATTCCACTAACTTTGGAATTTTTTGTTCTTTCTTTATAGTTCCTTTAGGTGTAAGTTTAGGTTTACTTGAGATTTTTCTTGTTTCCTGAGGTAGGCTGGACACTATAAATTTTCCTCTCAAAACTCTTTTGCTCCATGTCAGGTTTTGGATTGCTGTATTTCCATGTTCATTTGTCTTTAGGTATTGTTTGATTTCCTCTTCGATTTCCTCAGTGACACTTTGGATGTTTAGTAGCATATTGTTTAGTCTCTATGTGTGTTTTTTGCATTTTTTTCTTACTCTTGATTTCTAGTCAAATACCACTTTTGTCAGAAAAGATGCTTGATATAATTTCGATCTTTTAAAATGTATTGACACTTGTTTTGTTGCCTAGCACGTGACATGCCCTAGACAACGTTCCATGTACACTTGAAAAAAATGTGTATTCTGTTGTTTTTAGATGAAATGCTCTATACATTTGTATTAATTCCATGCAACATGTCATTTAAGACCAGCATTTACTTATTGATTTTTTTTTGAGTCTCAATTTTATTCCTTATTTCCTGTGTATTTTAACTATAAAATGCTTATTTTTCTTGGAACTTTGCTTGTGGATATTTTTTTGAGGTCTGGATCAAAAGCTGTTCCTGAGGAGAAAAGTTGCATCTGCTTTAGATATATTCCTGGACTCTTCACTCTCCCAGGACAGCTAGCTTACATTTCCACTAGAGGTTATTTGAATTACAAATAAAGCATGAATTTGGATAGAAAGGTATCATAGCATTTTTTATATACAAATTCTCAGGTAAGAATGCTGATTTCAAGACTGGCATGTTTCTTTTCTGTTCTCATTTGTATGCCAAGTTTATTGTTTATTAACTTTGCACTAAGGGAGTAACACTTTGCAATCATGGCCTTTTTGGCTCTCCCATTAAACTTCATCCTTCAACAAGTTCTAGGCTTATATTCTATTTCTACTACCCTCTATAGGCCTCAAAGTAGAAGCTCAAAGTTTCTATGGTTTGGCAAAGACAGTAAGGACAAAGATAACTTTGGTGCTCATTGACCTTCTTGGATTTCTGCTTTCTTTCTCTTACTAGTAACGTAAGCTTAGTAATGTGTTTCCAAAGTTTTTTTGCTGTTGTTGTTTTCATTGGGTCATTTGCAGTATCATCTGCTGTACTCCTAGAAATGAATTTTTCTAGCCTCTGTGTGTCAGCATTATAAACGGAGTGAAGGAAATGTAAATCTCTTAGTGATACCCATTTATGGTTTATCCCTTCCTCTAGTCTACCCTCTCACACACAATGCCAGATCACGTCTGTGAAGGGAGGTCCAGAGTGATTCTTTTCAGTTGGTGAGTGGAATGTAAAACTTCAGTGGCTAAGGACTTGGTTAAAACACTTTATGATTGCTTCCAGCTTTCAAAAATCCTTCTTCCTCTGTGATCTCTAGGCAAAATTCATCTGCCTGAGGTTTAGTAATCATTGAATAAATAAGTGAAAGAATGATCAATTACTTTTTAAAAAAAAGTAGGTTTAAAATATCAGAAAGTATACACTTAACAGGTTGCAAAAGAAGCTCAGATTTTATAAATATAATTATGTATATACATATAATTATGTATATACATTTTGCTATGAGGATGTGGTTGACATCACTGGAACAAAGAAATATTTCAATATTGCATATAACTGTAGTTAAAATCTTAGTGATCAAATTTCTTTTCAAACGTTTCCCATATTCTCATTCTCATTTTTCTTTCCAAAAGTATTTTTCCTAAGTGGGATTATTGTAGAAGCCTCTTGATTGGCTACCAATGTAGCAGGGCTCCATTTTTAACAGTGGACAATATTGTCAAAAACGGCTCAGTGCTTTAACAACCTCCCTCTTACCTATGGGAGGCCCTTGCCTTTACCTTCCAGTGCCATTGGGAGATATTTTAGACTCCTACTTAAATTTACACTTTGAAACTGCTTGGTCTCTCTTGACATCCCTTTATTTGTATAGCCTGGAAACTGGCCTTGCCTCTCTGTCTAGCCCTTTTGAGAAATACTGTATTTGGTCTGTGGGTCTTTTTGGTCCCCTGTGTTCCATCATCCTTGGATGTTACTTTTGAGTCCCTCTTGGCTCCAGGTTTTGAAAGCTGGATCAGCCTTTACTCCAGGCTTGGCACTGGCCCCCAAATCCCAAGACAGAACATGCCCACCTCCTTCTCCATAGGTTCTGGATGATTCGGGAAGGCAGACAGGATAGTTTGCGAAGATGAACACATTTGATTCATCCACTTCTCTTGTTCTTATTCCTGGCTCTTCTTCCATGAGCAGCAACTTCCCCAGGGATGTGCTGAGAAATTCCAAAATCTCAGAGCTGAGTTCCTTCAACTTCACTACTGATAAAGGTTTAATGATTCAACCAGATTGAGAGACCCTGTTCTTCAGGATTAAATAAACAGAGGATTATCTTCTTTTCTTTGCTCTCTCCCCTTTCTTAAGCTTGAACCCTTCTAGGACATTTTATCTTCTTATATAAATATCTGAAGATATTTTAAAAGTTGAGCTTCCTATCAACTCTGTGATAGAGATGCTTTCTTCTATTCATTAATTCATCAGTGTGGCTGAAACATGGCCAGCAAGAGGGAAGAGTGGTAGGAATTCAGGTGATAAGGTGGCAGGGGATCGGATAGCACGGAGCCCAGAAGCTGGTGAGAACTAGCCCCCTTTGTTTCATAGGATTTACGTAACTCTGGCATATCAATGACAGAAAATCTGCATACTCCTAGAACATTTCAACCTCATTGTACCGATCTGGATCATCCAGGAGATTGGAAATACAAAGTGATGGGCTCCACTCCACATTCAAATAACAATCGGCAGTACACTTGAGAATCTGAATTTTTAACAAGCTTCTTGGGTGATTATTATGAAGCCACACCAGTACTTCTCTGTAATCTGGTATTTGGAGGCCACTGCAGATGATGAAAGTTTAAAAACTGCCTTTGAGGAGATCAGCATGAAATTGAAACCCTGGTAGGAAATAACAAACTTGCCCACTTTCTACCCTTTTGATAATGGTGCTAATGGTTTATTTTGGGGTGTAGGTTGGTCCAGTGGAAGAAGTGTGTGGATCAGAAGAGCCTTGGAGAAGATGTAAAGGAGAGCAAGAAGCTAGACTAAGACTCCTGGTTGTTCATCTTTGAGCTAGGCTTACTTTTTTAACAGCTTGTTCCAGTGATACTGCTGGATGTCATGAGCACAACAAAGTCACAAATTTCTAAGAGCTAAAGGGTAGCCATCTTCAACATATTATTTAGGGATTTCAAAGAAGTGCCCTGGCTGAAGGAGGGGGCTTGCAATAAAATATTGTATTTTCTATTCATCTTTCTCATCTATTGATGGAAACAAAGCCAAGTATAATCTAGCTTAAGCCAAGAAAGTCAAATAGAGGAACAAAGTGGTATTTTCTGTAGTGGGTTGAATGGTGGTCTCTAAAAAGATATGTCCATGTCCTCTCCTCCTGGAACCTATGAATATGACTTTATTTGGAAAAAGTGTCACTGCAGAGGTAATTCACTTAAGGATCTTGAGACAAGATCATTCTGGATTATCTGGATGGGTCCTAAATCCAATGGCAAACGTCCTTATGAAATACAGAGGAGGAGAAGATACAGACACAATGGAGAAGGCCAGGTGAAGAGGGAGATAGAGCTTGGGAATTCCACAGCCACAGACCAAGGAATGCCTGGGGCCACCAGAAACTGGAAGACACCACCCAGGTCTATTTCAGCCTTTATACAATTGCGGTCAAACTTTTCTTTTGTCTATGAGCAGTAAAGATCTTTTCATACACAATTTGAATTTGTAATGTTTTTCTTTTTATACAGAATTCTTTTTCTCTTCCTTTCTTAGCCTTTTCTTTTTTGTTTCATTTTGTCCAAAGAGACGCTTATGTCAGCTAATTTCTAGAAATGTACCCTTTCCCTGGCAGCTTTACACAGTGATGTCTCTCCCAAGATGCTTAAGCAAAGAACTCGGTTGCTTTTATTTGTTTTATTATAGAATCACTCCAATTAATACATGAAAAACATATTGATAGAATATCACCACTGAGGGATGTAGTTATTAAAGGTCAATGACTGCTGACATAAGGAAAAAAGAAACCATCAGACATAATGAGCCTCCCGATGAAGGAAGATACCACTGTCACCTATATTTTTGTTGAAGGAATTTATCTGGAGTTTGATCCAGAATCTAGGTCCCTGGAGGACTGAGAACTCTAATAGTTCTCTAAAACCACCTACCCCTCCAAGGACATACTGTCACATTAACAATGTAGGGACAGAAGTGTTTACAGAAATACAGATGGTGGCCATGTTTGGACTTGTCTGGTTCTTGTTGGGTCTTAGCTGGCACACATCTCTCTGTCCTAATTCCTCAGAGTGACATTCAAAGTTGCCATCTTTGAGCTCCTTCCAATTTCCCCAACTTCCCTCTGTAACTCCTGTGTGTGTGACTTGGCTCACATGGCTTACCATATCTAGACTGTCCCTTCCTCTTCTCTATTCAGCACAATTCTGTTCATCCTTAAAAGCCCATTCCCAATCTCATTTTCACTAGGGAGAGTCTCTTGACTGCCCCAGCCTGTGGTCACGTCTCCCTACTCTGGACTAACTCAGACACTGCACGAACTCGGTTGGCATGGATAAGATCCCTTGGGTTTTTAATGCCCTTCTCCTTCCAGACGGAATGAACTCTGGAGGGCAGAGGCATGTCCTTTTCTCTGTATTTCTCCCATACCTGGCAGAATGACCCACACTTACAGGAGCTCCTCCTATGGACTGAGTGAGCACTGATAAAGAATTTTTTTTATCTATTGCTTAGAAAGCAGCTAATGGCTGCTAATGGCAGCTCCTCTTCCTAGTTGGTTCTTAACCCTTGATGCGGTTCTGGGATGCCTAATTGTTCTTCATGGATAGTTAAAGCCTGCTTAATTTGTTTCAGCACTAAACAGGATCTTTGATTTATAGGAGTTTGGTCAGAAAGTAGATTGGGTAACTGGCAGCCATAGGTCTCCACTGTGGCCTGGCCCTCCTTACCTGTCTACCCACCAGCAGGGGGGCTGTGGGTACACATGAAAGGGCAGTTGGACTCCTCCTCTAGGATGCCAGAAGCTAAAGATATAGAAAATGCTAAAGCAATGCCCCTACCCTGAAAGGCCTTGCTGTGGTCCTGCAGAACCTAAAAAATCAGGCAGATCCCCCCCTGGGACCATCCTCTGCATGGATGAGAGAATGGCGGCTCCCTGTTATGTGGTGCTGGGAGGTGGCACCAGGAGGGGGCCTGCGAAAGAGAATGGCTGTAAATCTGGGCTGTAGAGTTAGAGGGACTGAGTTTGTATCAAGACTCTACTCCTTACCAGCTACTTGATCTCTCTGATTCACACTTCCCTCATCTGTAACCTGAGAATTACAATAGCTGCTTCCTGCAATGGTCATGAGGAATAAATGAGATCATGGATGTAAAGCATTGGACTGAAATCTGGCCTATGGTCAGCTTTCAGTAAGTGGATGCATCAGAACGACTGCCTTCTTATTTCACAGCGCCTTGGCCTGGCATTTTATGCATTTTGCCAGACGCCATCTTTGACTCCGACCTGTCCCTGTGCCCTGCCTGCCGGGATCCTTGCCCTGTTCTTACTTCCTGTAGCTGCATGCTCTTCTCCTAACCTCCTGGACTACCTCTTTCTGTTGGCATTGTCTTGGTGACCCCTGTTTCTCTTCTGCCCAGAGATCTGCCGTCATTGGGCAAACGCGACCCCTTTACTTCATTCCTTAACACCAATGTTTCCATAAATCTGTCCTTATCCAGAGTCTTGCCCATGGTAAGAAGGTGCCCCCATGGTAGCACGGGAGGGCTTTGGAGAGCTTTGCTTTAGTGGGCTCCCTGTTGGGGTTAAGCCGCATCATCTCATGGCATCCTGAAAAAGGGAACAATTTAGGTCCATTCTGCCCTAAAAACTACAGCTTAATACAATTTTTTTCAGTGTGTGAGCTAGTGATAAAAGTTCTAATCTCTGCAAAGCATGAGAAGAAGTGTTAATACAGCTTGGGAAAATACCCTCCTGTCCTCAATTTCCTGGCACACTCAGTCCCTTGCCAATACCGAGCTTATCTTGTGAAGACAGTGGATTCCAGGGTGACACTTTTTAGTCCAAGAAATGAAATTATTTTTCTCTTTGCCTGCAGTTTCCTTGCAGTATTTTGGGGGAAGCATTTAGATTCTCAGGGGGAAAAATCTTATTGATTTGGATAGCTCCTTTCCTCCTGCCCTTTTATGCTTGTATTGTTAATGTTATTATTATTTGCAGTTTTACTATGGTTGTTGGCTTTATAAGGGCAGCAGAAGGGAATCTAATTTTGAAGCAGAAAAGGAAAATGGCTTGAAAAGCTCTTCCTGGAAGGAAATGACAGTCTGTAGCAACTGAGCTGGACTCACCAGTACCCGCTCAGTAGAGTCACCTTCTTTAGGTATTCTATTTTTAGGATTCTCGTGGAGATGCTAAATCTGGGTTCAGTAAGAGTGGAGGCGTCATAATTTTCTGTGTAACCTCAGCATTTTGTCTACTTCCTGGGAAGGCTTGTTGGAAGAATTAGTAAATGAGTGTGCTGGAAATGGGTCCAAGCTCAGGCTTATCTTTAGACCCAATGCCTTTCTGGTGTCATTAGGGGTTTAGGTAGACTTTTATTTAGTTATTTAACATTTATTGATCATTTTCAGAGTGATAAACACTCTGTCAAATGCAGAGGGAGTAAAAGTGAGGAAGGTAAGGGCCTTGCCCTGGAGCAGCTTGTATGAGATTTTTTCCTGCTTTCCCCAAGACTATTCCAGATTGACAGTGTTTCCTTTTAAAATATTTTTTTATTTAAAAAATGAAAAATTCAAAGTAACATAAAAAGTAACATAAAAATCCATGTACTTTGGAAATATTTGGTCATATTTTCTTTAGTTTTCTGAAAAGTAAAATATTACATACTGAAATGGTCTATGACCCCGTCCTCCTCAATCCAATTCTTCTCCCTCACCTTTCCTATTATTCTTTGCATCTGATCTCATCTTAAGTGTATTTTGGAGACTTTCATTTTAGTATCAGTGGTTATTAAATTCTATTTTTCCACCCACATTTTTGTCCTTTCATCTGTGTGTGTGATGTGCTGGGTGAATTCCTCAGTCTTACTTTTCAATTCACTGATTCTCTCTTTGATAACATCCAGCCTAGTGTTTGTGCCAGCTAGCACACTTTAATTCCAATGAATACTTTTTTTAAATTTCAGGATTTAAAATTGGATTTAAATTTCAGGATTTAAATTTTTCCTATGCACTCATTATTGATTCATACCTTTCTGCCCAAATATGTTTATTTTAAACTTATTTTGGGTTTTTTTTGAGATTTATTATTTTTTATTTAATTGGGCGTAGTTTTATTTTCCAATTGCTAAATGTGTTGATTGTCTTTCTCAGTGTTAGTTTTCCTCATGTACTTTGGAATTGTTGACTGTTGGCTCATCTTGAGTGGGAAGATTCTCTTTTTCTCTGTTTGCCACTAACTGCAGTGGACGTGAGCCTGGGCCTCAAATCCCAAAATATCCTTTCCACCAAATGTTTACTCAGCACCAGGAAATGTCTCCAGGTGGTTTATCCCTTTTTGTAGTGTCTTTGGTTGATATTTAACGAATGCTTCTATCAATAACTCCTTTGATTATAATGCACAATAGCACTTAAATCAAACATTCTGAATTGAAGCTATCCCCACCTATAGAACTTTAATTAGATAATTCAGAAAAGATAAATAGCCAGAATCAAAACACACACACACACCACACACACACACACACACATACACACAGCACTACCCTAAATTACATCTCAAAAGATTAATTGCTTTGGCATAATTGGAATTTGGAAGATTTTCTTCTTGTTTTTCATGTCTAAACTAACTTTCAAACTGGGATGGAAGCAGCAGGGCATGTAACCCAAGCTGGAGAATTTGGCTCCTGGTTAGAGGTTGTCCTGGCCAGCCTGCCACTACCAGTTTCTTCAATATCATTTCCCCTCTGGGGTTGACTTGACCCATTTTTTATGTTTTTTTAATGTCATTATGTTTATTATGTTATTATATATTATATTTTATGTATTCTTTATGTACAGTAAAATTCACTCATGTTAAATATACATTTGAAGAATTTTGGAATTATGCCAACTTGTGAACACCACCACAGTGAAGATATATGTTGTTTCCCTCACTCAGAAAAGACCTTTGGTGTCCCTTTGGAATTAATTCTCCTTCCGATGTCTGGCCCCAAAAAACCACTAATCTTTTTGTTACTATAGTTTTGCCTTTCCTAGAAATTCATATAAATGGAATCATGGATTACATAGTTTTGTGTTTGGTTTATTTCACTTAGTATAATATTTGTATCTTCCATGTTGTGTGTATTCATAATTCATTCTTTGTTATTGCTAAATAGTATTTCATGGTACGAATATAGCACAATTTAAAAAATCTATTTTCTAGTGAATGATTACTTTCAACTTGGGGGTATTATAAATAATGCTATAAACATTAGCATCCACATTTTTGAATACATGTTTTTATTTCTCTCGGGTGAATTCCTGCATCACTGGGGCATACAGCAAGTGTATGTTTAATATTTTAAGATACTGCCATTTTGTTTTCCAAGTTTGTGTTTCTTTTCTCCTGGTTAAGATACTTTGCCTAACTCAATGTCAGATTTTTTTTTCTCTTTGTTTTCTTCTAAAAGTCTAATGGTCTTAGCTCTTGATTTCAAAGAATTTGAAAAAGCAAATTCTTCACATCCACAAGGATAATACCACTTCACATCCACAAGGATGGATACAATTTAAAAAATGGAAAATAACAAGTGTTGGTGAGGATGGGAAAAATTGGAACCCTCATACATTGCTGGTGGGAATGTAAAGTTATGCAGTTACTGTGGAAACAGTTTGATGGTTCTTCAGAAAGCAAACAAAATTACCATGTGGTATAGCGTTTCCTCTCCTATGTATATACCCAAAAAAATTGAAAGTAGGGACTCAAACAGTTGCCAGTGCTCATTGTAGCATTATTCACAAAAGCCGAAAGGTGGGAACAATCCAAGTGTCCATCAGCAGATGAATAGATAAACAAAATGTGGTTGATACCTACAATGGAATAGAATTCAGCCGTAAAAAAGGCTGAAGTTCTGATACGTGCCACAACATAGATAAGCCTTGAAAATATTATGCTAAATGAAATAATTTAAACACAAAAGAAAAAAACATTGCTTGATTCTACTAAATGAGATACCCAGAGTTGTCAAATTCATAGAGATACAGATTTTTTTTTTCTTTTGGTGGGAGGAACTAATTAGATTTACTTATTTATTATTAGAGGAGGTGTTGGGGATTGAACCCATGACCTCATGCATGCTAAACATGTACTCTACCACTTGAGCTACACTGGCCCCTCTATGGAGACAGAATGTAGATTAGAGGTTACCAGGGCCTCGGGGGAGAAGAAAATAGGGAGTTATTGCTTAATGGTTACAGAATTTCTCCATGGGGTGATGAAAATGTCTTGGAAATAGTGAAGAAGGTTGCATGACATTGTGAATATAAGTAATGCCACAGAATTATACACTTGAAAATGGTTAAAATGACTAATTTCATGTTATGTATATTTTACTACAATTAAAAAACTTAATAATGTGATATACCCAAAGCCACTGGGTTGGCACTTTTTAATTGGGTACACTTTTAAATTTTGATACACTTTAAATGGATGTATTGTATGGTCTGTTAATTATATCTTAATAAAGCTGTCTAAAATTAGAGCAAGACACTTAAAAGTAAACCCCGTTTGTGCTATATGCCTAAACAAGGAACGTATATATAAGCCAAGGGAAAAAATGTTTCTTTCTAACAATTTAGCAGACACAACAGACTTGGGGAATCGTATTTATTCCAAAGTCCCCACTTTAAGAAGATTGCCGATAAACTCAAGTGTGTTTAGGGGAGAGTTAGTTTGATATAATATCACAAAGGTGATAGGTGACAAAGGTGAAGGGAAATAGACATGAGCACAATGCGTGGTAAGATGAAGATTATGGGATGCATGAGTTTGCCTTAAATTTTGTCACATGGAAGAGGATGTAGAAAACTTACATCAAGAACAGAAACAGTACCCACAGGTGGGATTTCAGGGAGGCAGATTTCAAAGTAAGAAGAGGAAGAACAGCCTTGGGAGGTGAAGTAAGGGGAGGAACGACCCTGGGGAGGCTGCAGCAGAAGTTTCGGGGGTTCCCGCGACCAGTCCAGAACCCAGCATGATCCTAGTTAGAGCTACGGTACAGAACGGTAGAGCCGAGCCTTTAGGGGCATGTGTTGAAGGCTTAGGCAAGCTATGAAAGCCCCTGTCAATCAGGCTGATACCCCCGCGGGGTTCTGGGCCAGAAGGGAAACTAAAGCAGAAGCCTAATTGTACCGGACAAGCAGAGGTGGGGTTCAGAGGAAGACCATGGTGTGCTGGCCTACAGCACCTCAGTGCTCTCCAGCCCCGGCACAGACTTGGCCTATCCCCAGAGCACCTCCACCCTCACAACTCACCACTGGTGGGGAAGGGGCTGCTAGGAAATGGAAGAGGTGATGATGGATACCACCTTTTCCACCTAGTTCCCCTTCCTCTACCAGGAACTCTTAGAAGATGCCCTCTCCCTGCCTTTCATCATGGCACCTCTTCACCCTCAATTTCCTTTTTTGTGAATTTGGGCTAATTCACCCATCACTGTCCTTTCATACCCGTTGTTCCAGACCCACTGAATGTATCCTTGTCCTGGGTTCCCCTATTAGATTCTGACCTCCTGATGTCCGAGCTACCATTCTCTTCCTTTCGGAGGTCACAGTATCTGCGTGTGCCATTCTCACAGAGGCTCTCAGGATCGTGGATAACCTCCCCTGAATTCATTTACTCAAGGAGGGGAAAAGCCTGCAATATTACCCAGCCCCACTGTTCATTCCGTGCCTTGGAGGTTTCTCATCATGAGGGACAAAGAGGCTGACGATCTTCAGTTTAAACATGTCCAGTGATTGGAAGCTCAGTCCTTTCCAAAGACAGATATTTATTTCATCGTTGAAACTCAGCTTAGAAGAAGCTTCTTCCCCACATTCAGCCAAAGGGTTTTCTGAGTCAGCAGGCTTTACAAGAGGTTGGTATCCAGCACTGGATACCTGGTTTTTCCTGGTTTTTCTCTGTATGTTGGTGAGTGTCGAGGGGGGAAGGTGGGGAGGTGGGAGGCTTGAGGGGAAGGAGAGATAAAGGAGTGAACTTGGGGCAGAGGCTGACAGCCCTCAAGAATATTCCTCCCATGATCGCTTGGATTACCAGGCAGCTGTCTCCATCCCCCATCTTGGCACCCTTTCTGCACTGGCATTGATGAAGGCGGCTCTTTCCTGGGGACAATCATGCAGAGCTGTTCCAAGGCAGTTAAACATCAAAAGCAGTCGGAGAGGCGTGGGCATTGTCACACTCACACAGTTCTCCCCAGCACACCTGTCCCCTCCTCTCTACCACAATCCCTCGACTCCCTTTTCTGTAAATTGAGAGGCTTGCAAAGCATACAACTTTAGAGGAAGGTTTGACAGTGTTGTGTATGGCTACAGCCGCCACTAATGCTTCTTCAGGGAATTCCACATTGTTTCCATGTTTCTCCTGTCCCTTTTCCTGTAGCCCCCTGAGCGGAGGCTTGACAGCTTTGGAGAACAGAGGTTTACGAGGAAAAGATGCTGTCTGGGCTCTTGCCGCATTGCTCTCCCAGGGCGCCATCCCCTGTACCTTTGCTCAGCCAGCTGTGAAAGCCAGTTCCTTTCTTTGTTTCTCCCACCACCTGGGTTTCTTCCGAGTTGGGGGTGTGGGTGAGGTGACAGTCCCAAAGAAGTCTTGAGAAGACCCAAGTAGGTGCAGTGAGCTCACAAAGTGTTCACATCTGATTTCTAACCCGCTATGTACCATGACACCCGAGGGTGGATGGTAGGCCAGATAATGTTGACTTTATTCACAAATAAGAAAGATCACATGACCTTTCTAGGCCACAGTCTAGAATGTCACAGCTAAGATTTCAACCTCTGTCTTTTAGCTCAAAACTGGCTATTCTATCATACCATTCTGTAAAGTGTTAACAACATCCTTTCCCATATGTTTAGAGCTTTAAAATTTCCACATTTTTTTTTTAACTTACAAATGCTCTGTGAAGCAGGCAGGGAAAATGCATACTAGATGTCACCCCATCTAAGAACAAGCTCTGGTGAAAATAACCATTACTTCGTTGGACATAGTCATTACCTCTAAATGAACTTAAATAGACACCACAGGCTGCAACTGCACCAGTATGAGGATAACCATATCATTAGTCACTCTAAATAGGGCATCTTGGTAGTAAAAAGGGGCACTATTAGTAATTACCCTGGGACAACAGGTGTAAACTAGGACCGTCCCAGGAAAATCAGGGCGTTTGGTCAGTCTCACTGTTAGAAAAGAGAAAAGAAGGGAGGAGGAAAGAAAATGAACATATTGAAAGCCCTAGTAGGTGTTAAAATTTGCTAAGCATTTAACATAGTTTATTTTAAGGCATGGGCGTGGTTGTGTACACTGTACAGATTTGGAGAAATCAAGACATTTCTGGCAGACAGCATAGGTTAGTGGTCAAGAGCACATTAAGAAAGAGAGTTTTTAGCAAATCATCCATCAAACAAATATTTACTGTATGCATATATATGCACAGTTTTAGTTTCTGGAGATAAAGCCACAACAAATAAGGGCCTTCTATTTTATTAGGGGGAGACTAAAATTAAATAAATAAAAATATAAGTTGTATGTATACACACACACACACACACACACACATATAATTTCCATAACCGGGTGATATTGAATGTGATGAAAAATAATAAAGCGAGATAAAGGATAGAGAGTAATGGAGGTGCTATGCTAAGACTGATCAGGAAAGGCTACTTAAACAAATCACTTGAAAAGAGACCTGCAGGGTATGAGAGACTGGGCTACGGGAGCATTTGAGGGACAAGTGGGCAGAAAGAAAAGCAAAAAAAAAGATCCGTGAGCAGGACTTTGCCTGGTGCACACGAGGACAGCGAGGAGGCAAGGGGTAAAATGGGGAGAGAGGAAGGAGGTCGGTGGGTGGTGAGATGTGAGAGGTTATAAGGGACTAGACCATGGCTCAGCCATGGCAGGCCAGTGTAAGGACTCCGGATTTGATTCTGAGACAGGAAGCCAGTGCAGATTCCCTGGCAGCATCCGCCTCACCTCACATCCACTGAAGCAGAATCTGCAGGCGATTCAGATGCGCATTAACATTTGAGGAGCACCTCTGCACGTGGCTTCAGCAACGAGAAGCAGCTGCAGGTCTGATGGTCTGAGCTTCAGAGCAGCTGCGAGTTTTAGGAAGGAGAGAGGAACTCTTGCCCGAATGTACTAGGAGGACCAGGACCACTTACCTCCACCCAGAAGCAGAGTTCAGAGGGATGTGGGAGAGAAAATGGCTGCTGCTTGAGAGGGTTGCGGGGGGATTAGCGTCCTCGGTGGGGAGAGCTGGGTTTCTGTTAGGGCAGGACTAGACGTTGAATATGTAAGAGATTTTGCCAATGATTGACTATGAGTTCTAGATGGCCCAGTGGGGAGATTTGGGGGACAAGGAGCAGAAGGGGATGGGTGAGATTTGGTGATATACAGAGTCACAAGGGGACAGAGGGCAGGGATGAGGCATGACCTGCGGTCTTGGGCTTTACATGGTGATTGAGGGAAAGAGGAACATAGGGCGTGATGGGATTAAAGCTGACAGTCTTAGACAGTTGAGGGCAACAGGGTGGAAAGAAACAGGAGACGATCCTGGCCAGCACAGAGTGGGGCTCTGTGGGCTCCTCATGGTTCATTTTGTTTTTCTCTCCTATCTAATCTCGGGTCCTGGACCAGATTTAGGGACTCTTCTTTCTGTCTGGGGCACATGAGCTATGCTCTTTGGATGAGGTCAGGGCTCTTGGTGCTTCTCAGACCTGTAGCCAAGAGCTTTGGGACCATCATATTCCTGAAGAACAGTGTTAAGACTGATGGGAGACCATGAGCTGACCTGAGCAAAGGTGGATGAGAGGAATAGAGGAGAAGGACTATGGACATCACGCCAGACTCCGAAGAAGGCGTTCCACTCCTGGCCTTTTCTCTTACTGGATGTGTAATCTTGGGCAAAGACATTTCACCTCTCTTGGCCTCAGTTTTCGTGACTGTAAGGTCATGATCATAGGTAATAAAATTGTGAAAATCATTGTTATAATCATCTTACAGGATTGTTCTGTAGACATTGAATGTCCATCTTGTGCTAGATGTTGAGCAAGATGGTACAGCTAAGACTGTGAACAAGACCAAGTCCTTTCACAGTTACGATGGGGGAGCAGTTGGCTGTAGGGAGTTAAACATGTGTATCAACATACTTTGTAGTGCGCGGTGTAATTGTAAGGGGCAATCATTAATGGAAGGATGGGAAGGAAATAATGCAGAGGCTGGTATTAGTGAAATACATTGAAGACTTGATTTGTCAATGGGCAAATGTCAATTACCTATTCATTACCTGGAAAGTTTTTTTTAAAAATATGAATACATGGGCCTAAACCCCAGACATTCTAATTGAATTGGTATAAGAGTGTGGGGTGCGGGGTGCGGGGTGCGGGATCTGGACATTGGTTTTAAAAAAACTATACCAGACAATTCTCATAAGAATCCAAGATGGAGACCCAATTTGCTTAATGATTTGTCCCCTAAAATGGAAGAGAGTTTTGCTCTGTGTACTGAGATCAGATTTAACCAGAGGAAGCTCACTTCTTCCCTGGATATCTGGCCTTGC
Source organism: Camelus dromedarius (assembly GCF_036321535.1). Classification (NCBI taxonomy): domain Eukaryota; kingdom Metazoa; phylum Chordata; class Mammalia; order Artiodactyla; family Camelidae; genus Camelus; species Camelus dromedarius. The sequence goes on from NC_087456.1 coordinate 23,723,957, forward strand.
ATCTCTGTCCTTATCTCTAGGGCCCTGTGTCCCTAGAACAAGTGGGATTTCCACACCATATTTGAATTGAAAGGAAGGTCCTTGAGATCAGAAGGTGCTGAGAATGCCTGCAGAGCCAGCCTGTTATTTATCACAAACTTGAGACAGATGGAGCGCTTCAGAGTCATTCTTACAACAGCTGAGTTGCCAAGGGAGGAAAATGAGCAAAATTAATCACCAGCAGGGAAAGGATGTCCTGGAGGAGGGAAGCGGTAGGAGCCATGCTTCAGATGAAGAGCCGAGGCCCTTGGACCAGCACAGGGAATGACGGGAGGAGGCCGCAGACCCAGCCAGCAGTGACACCTCTCGCTGGGACCCTGGGAGTCTGAGGCCCTCCGCAGCCAGAGACTGACAGTCTCAGTATGTTCTGAGTGATGCCCTGTCCTGGCACTGGTGGCTGCCCTGCCCACTCCAGTGAGACACACGGTTGCCCTCCCACTGCAGGCTCCCCCTGGCTCTGTCCCCAGCCTCTCCTGTCCAGGGCAGGAAGGGGAACAGCAGCCAAGGTGAGGTCAGGAAGAGCCAAGATGTCAGGTCACCTATGCACCCCACCTGACCCGCCTCCTCCCTGTCGGCCCACTTTATAGACTGTAGTGTCTGTCTTGGCAGGCTGTTTCCTATCTGTTCCCTGCTGGGCTGGAGTCCTGCTCTGAACTTGGCTCTGACACTCTCAGTGCGGGCAGGAGGCTGCCCCGTGTCCAGGTCCTGACAGTGACAGTCCTCCACTCTGATGACAACACCTACCTGCATCCTTCAGGGCAATACAGCCACTACTTTGAACTCCCTGGATTGTAAAATTATCTGAACTCACTGCTGCCTGCAGCACAGAGAACAGAGTTTTGAAATAGGCCAGCTGGAGATGTCCAGGGTAAGCCTCGGGCTATGAGAATGGGGGTCAGAAATAGATGGACATATTCACTGAATCCCCAGCTTCTGGGGCAGGGATTGGACCCTGCAGCCAGGTGAGTGTCTCCAAGCCTACCTGGTCTGTTTGGACCAGATTCCTTGTCTGGTGTAGATACTGGGGTTGTGCCCTGTATCTTTCACAGACCAAGTATGACGTTACTCCAAGGTAACATCATCCCTGCCCGGGGCACGGTGTCCAGCATGCCTCTGAATACAGATGAGACCATGAAAGTGCTTTGTGAACAGCCCAGTGCTCTACGCATGCAAATCGTTGTTACAAATGGCACAGATTTCCACGTTTACTGTGAACTTTCCTCCTCCTCCGTCCAGCCCTGCATTGAAATCCATCAACCTCATATCTCAAGTGGGATGAGTCACTGCCAAAATGTTTTAAACGTGGTAGGCTGAGCAGGGTGGGGGCCACGGAGTTCACCTCCCTCCCACTCTCCACTCTCCCCAGCCCTGCTCTTTGGCCACATTTTGTCTCCCATTCCTCACCATGAGCAAGAAAACAGGGTGGGTGATCTTGAAATTTCCTTTTGCATGCGTATCGTTTGACCAGTTTGGCTTGCTTCTCCCTCCATTCCCCTTCCCTTCCCTTTCCCTAGAGCTCTGTTGTTGTGACCAGAGCTCTGGATCTGGAAAGGCTGAGTCTCTGATGCACTTGATCCCAGGTGAGCCGGCGCAGGGTCACTCTGCTTTCGCGTTTCAGCTCTCATGCTGTCAACAAGCGCCCTTTCTGCCTTCTCCTTAGTGCCTCATTCTCCCCACTTGTGTGCTTCTTGTTGGTGATTATGACTGTTAAACTGGCCTCTAAACGTACTGCTGAAGTGCCCTGTGGTGATCGAAAGTGCAGGAAGGCTGTGATGTGCCAGATGGAGAAAATAGGTGTGCCAGATCAGCTTCGTTCCGGCATGCGTTACAGTGCTGGTGGCCGTGAGTTCAATGGCGGTGAATCAACATATATATTAAACAGGTGTCTTGAAGCAGAAACACTGATAAAATATAGTTATGTATTAATCAGTTGCTGAAAATATTAACCAGGGGGCAGAAACCCGCCTAAGAGCAACAGTCCAATATTCACTAACTCATTTTCTGGGGTGACTTCCTCGAACATAACTACTGTGAATAATGAGAATCTGCTGTACGTGTGCCATCTTGATCGAGCACTGTAGGAACTTTATATGCACTTTCTCACTCAACTCTAACAACAATGAGGTAGGTGCACCTTTAGTCCCATTTTACAGGTGAGAAAGCTGAAGTCCAGAGAAGTTAAGTAACTGGCCTCGTGTCTCACCTCAGAAGGGAGGACCAGGGCTGACACACAGGCAATGTGTCTGTGAAACCCTTTAGAAATGTATAAATGTTTCAATACATGTGATTCATCATTCTTGTTATTAATTCAGGGATGGTCAACTCATCTCATTTGAACTGACATTAGGAAGAGTCTCTGAGAAAGAAGAGTGGCTGGGAAGACCTATCCAGCTTGGTCATCGCGATGACATGGTGATGTCATCACAGTTAGAATCGTGCAGACCAGCTGGACGCTTAGGACTGAAACCATCTCTTGGTCTACGATTCCTGAGAGGCTAAATGCCAGTAGCACAAGAGACAGTCTGCGATTTAGCTGTAAAATGGCTGCCTTGTGAGAAAAAGGAACCAATTATACTGCAAAAACTCTAATCCTGGCTACAGGTTTCCTCCCTCTCAGGGTATGTACCTCCTCCCCCTCCCACCAAGAAGCTTTCTAGTCCCAGGCTTTACAAAGGCCACATGTTGTCAGCAATTTATGAATATGAATAATGCGATTTACATTCCTTTGATTTAATATAATGATTAAGCTTCTTTGTACTCTGTTCCGATTCACTGAAATGAAACAATACATTTCCTTTAAAATCTTTTGTCCTTTATTAGTAATTTTTCCCTTTCCAAATTTGCCTGGCTTTGGCAAATGAAAGAAAGATAAATTTCGCTTTGATTTGGTGGCACAGAGAGTGCAAAAGAGAATTAAAACATTAGTTAAAAGGCGCAAGGGAATTGAACTGGGGACAGGAATTCAGTGAGTTGAAGCAAATTGCCTTATGGTTGTAAATCAACAGGGGTTCAGACAGATGTAAGGGATTCATTTCTGCTTCCAAAGAATTATTTTTGCTTTTCAACAATAGCACTGGGCTGTGTTCCTATGTGCATTTAGGGACTCCATAGCCAATCCTTAATTAAATGGAGGGGGCCCTTCTGACTCTAAGTATAACCTGATCAGTTGATTGTGGGCTGGGATTTGGGAATGATCGTACCCCTTCCCTCTTCTTCCTAACCTTTGGGTGACCCAGAATTCGGTCCTTAGTGAATTTCTCATTTAAGAATATATGAAAGAAAATAGATGCAAAGAGAGGCTTTAGAAGAGTCAAATAAAAAGATTCAAAAGGCCTTATTGCAAAGGACCATTTGCTGGAGAGCAGCAAGACTGAATTGGGAGGCTGGAAGAAAAGGAACTAGAATATTTCTCCTGGTAAGGCCGCCAATACTCTTGGGTTCTAGAAGGAAGGGTTGTGGGAGCCTGGAGGAGGAGGGCGAATACTCCAGGGACATTTACACTGGTCCAGAAGTGAGAAGTGCACAGCTGGATTTATGAAGAGCAGTGGGAGCCTCTCTTTTTTTGTCCATTCCAGCCTGATACACCAGAAAGAAGCTGGGCAGGGCCACAGATCTGAGTCCTAGTTGGAGTTCTGTGAATCTGGGCAAAGAGTTTTCTTAATTCCCTTGTATTTTTCACTCCATGCATCTCAAAGGATTTTGATGAGGATCAAAGAGACAACATGTGTGAAAATGTTTTGCAAAATGTAAGATGTTTACAAAAATACATTTCCTTGAACCTGAGAATGAAGTTCCTGAAGCCGGCTTTGCATCACATTCACTCAGTGTGAGCTTTTAAAAATTATATCTCATCTCCTTAGGCTCCATGCCTAAATCACAAGGATAGGATCTGAAATCATTAAAAAAAAGAAAAAAACCCAAAGCTATAGAAATGAAAGAATAAAAACAAAAATCCTTTGGATGCTGCTGCTGCTACTGCTGCTTATGGTGGTGATGCTGATGGTGGTGGTGATGGTGATGGTGGTGGTGATGATGGTTACGATGGTGGTGATGATGGTGGTGATGGTGATGATGATAATGTGGGTGATGATGGTGATGGTGGTGGTGGTGATGATGGTGATGGTGATGATGATAATGTTGGTGATGATGGTGGTGGTGGTGATGGTGGTGGTGATGATGGTGGTGATGATGAACACAATTATGATGGACTTTTAGAGAGAAGAGGTGCAAGGTCTTGCTTGTGCTAATCCAATGGAGTCTGATTGGGATCTGATCTCTTTCAGGCTTCAGGTGATAAGGTATCTTAGGTGACAGGCTTTCTTGGGGACAGACCATGGCTATTGATAATTGTTCCTTCTTTCATGAAAAGGAAAGTCAAGGAAATAAATGTATTTTAAGGGTCTTTGTGCTGAGCATGGTTTTGGGTAAATTTCAAGCATGGAAGTGGCCCCCATGCACTCCCAGACCACTGGACAAATGCCTGGCTGGTCCCAGAAGGTGGTTGGAGCCTTACTGGAATAGGGGACCTGCCTTTCTGAGCAGACCTGGAGGTTCTGTTGAGTGACAGCAGCTTTTTGTTCGTGAGGCTGTCTTCTCACACTTCTGTGTTGAGCTGGTTTGCCTGCCATCTTGCAAGTGTGGCTTAAATATCCATCCTTTCTAGGAGCAACGCAGTGCTTCATCAACCAATTCTACTGAAAACTTGAAACAGGATGCAAGGTATTGTGATTGAAGTTTCCGCAAACCCAAGGGAAAAAGGAAACAGAAATGTGTGGCCTCTAATTTAGTCTAAAGATCAATGCAGCATTAAGGGGAACAGTCCTGCCAAGCACACCATCCCTGCATGCAGGGCTGAGCTTGCAAATCGGCTTCCACTTAAATCTAAAGATCAGAGCAGCCTGGAAATGTTTGGTTCTGCTCACTATTCCTTAAGGATCACAGCTGACTGTTTCAAAAGAGCCTCAAACAACTGCCTATTCATTTGCTCAGTCAATCTGCGATAAGTTCGTATCAGGCATCTCTCCAAAACTACTTCTTCTATTAGGATCGCAGAGGTCACAGCAGGATATTTCAAAACAGAGTCTCCAAGAACATTTAGAAACAGGTTGCAAATGCGCATTGATTATTTCCAGTTGCTTAAAAAAAAAGTGGGATTTTAACCTCATTACTTTTTTTTTTTTTTTCCCTTTTAATAAAGTTACTGCTGGTTGAAAACATTCTTTGGTGGAAAACATTCCTTGGTGAAAAACAAACTCAAGCCCAATTGTGCATCTTTTCCTCTAGTCATGAAAGAGAATGTGGAGGAAATGCACCAATTTTCACAGTCAAATTTAAAGAGCTAGTAGCTCCAAGAGGGTATGAAAATGGAGGAAGAATTTAAATGCAAGAGATAGTGACTGTACAATGAACCCTAGGGTCCTGCCCTGTTTATTTGTAATCTTGCCTGAGTCTCAGAATTCTCAGTAGTTAAGACACTTCAAACCACAGAATCCTCCTTGCAACTCATCTGGGTCTCCCCGTCCTGCTCAGAGAACCCAGATAGTTCAGTTCTGCATACAAGATGCTTCACGAACAGATCACTACCTGTGTCTCAAGTTCAATCTCCCACTAGTCTATTCTCATGACAAAATACTTGTAATTCCCAAATTTGCTTTCATTCCCACCTGAACGCTCTTTTTTGCCTCCTAAATAATCAATTCTCTTATATTTTCATTCAATTTCATAGAAAGAGTCATCAGACTTTCTCTTTAACATGCCCACCTCACTAAGGCCCTGTCCTTCCCTTAAACCTGGATGGGTTTTCTTACTCCTTCCGTTATTTATTTGCTCTTCAACGGCTTGCTGTCTGTTGGCTTCTTCTGTTGCCAAATAGGCACATGGTCTCTTTAATCTTGGGGAAGACGATGATTACTCATAGGCCATGTGCCTCCTCTCTCCCTTGTCCTCTGGTCTTTTGTCTACAGCAGTCGTCTCAAACTCATGATCTGCTTGTCATGGTGCAGAGCCCCTGCCTGGTGTGCACACTGGTGTTTACCAGGCAGGGTTTCAGGAGCCCCAAATTCTGGTGTCCTCAGACCTCAAGGTGGCCAGAGGACCCCTGAGTTCATCACACCTGAACTGTGTCTATGTGCCCTCGTATACACACAAAACCAAAAATTGCCCATGTGTGTCATGATGTGGGAAATGTTTGGGAAAACTGTCTGAATCAATCCTTCCTGACTGTTCAGTTGTTTTTCAAGCCCATTTCCTACTCTGTTGAAAGTCCTGTAGAATGACATCCTCATGGCAGAATCCGAGAGACCATTTTGGTCTTCACCCTTTATAAACTTTTCATCATTTGCCATATGCATGTTTTTTATCTTTGCCCCTCCCCTGGTGGCTGTGACTCTGGCTCCTTCGTCAACCTCTCTGACTATTCTATACAACAGACTTCACCCAATCCTTCTACCCCGACACCGATATTAACCCCAAAAGTACTCCCTGGGAAAGTTCCTGCATACAGATCTCTCTAAGTCTGCTTCTCAGGAAACCCAATCTGTAACGGCAACCTTCCTTGAATGTTGTAAGATGAGCTAGTAGGGTCTTTTCTGAGCTGCTACAGCATTTTATTTATATGGGTAGAATAGGATTCATTCCATGCAAATCAAGTTTATTTTAGACTTCTGTCTCTACACTGGATTACCAGCTCCTGGAGAGCAGGGTATACCTTCCTTATCCTCTGTGTTACAGACCCAGTACCCTTTGCTCGGCAATGGACACGTGCCTGTTGTTGGCTGAGTAGGAGCTCTCTTCACAACAAGTTCCCATTAGAAACAGGCTCCCCCTGCACCCTCGAGACTCTCACTTATCTCATGTATCAGTCTGGTTGGGCTGGATTACACAGTGGTGACAATTCAAAGCCAGCATTTTGAAACAACAAAGATTTATTTCAGATTCCTCTGTCTGCTGTAATTGAGCTAGGCATTTTGTTCTGCTTTACTCCCCTTCCAAGGCTCAGGCTGACAGAAAAGTCAGCATCCAAAATGTTACTAAACTCTGTGTCAGGGGGAAAGAGACCTCGAAGGGTCTCACTTAATTGATGATGTATTTTGGGTCAGAGTGGTCATGTGACACTTCCCTTCACAAGTCATTGGTTGGAAGTCATCACGTGTTCCCACCAAATCATAAGGGGCCTCAAAGTGCAATCCATGTGTCTGGAAGACAGAGAGCTGAGAACATCTGGTGAAAGCTACGGTCTATGACTCATCTCTATACAACTGCCCTTACCCAGGGAGCGGTGGACCTTCAGTGTCTCCCCTCAACACCCAGAACCCAATCACATGTTCAGGAGAATTGTGGCATCCACAGACCTAGTTATGACTCCAGCCGGCCTGGGATCATTAAGAAAGCCCAGAGCAGAGGGGCAGGAGGCAAATCCCTGGAGAAGGAGGGCTCCCCTGCCCTGGACCCCTTCTAAGGGAAAATCTGCCCTGGCCATGGACTTCTCCCTCTTGAAGAAATGGGATAAGAACAGAATGAATGAAATAGCTGAACTCTTACTGAAAATTTGGTTTGATCACGGGACAGAGCAGTCTGTTTGTGAAAAGTATAATTTTGATGCACACACACAAGCCCATGTACACACACATCCGTATAGAAGCAGTTCTAAAATCGTACTTTTGAGTACATGCTGAACTCAGACTGACCTGAGTGGTCCAACAAGGCCCCACAGCAACCTGTGTCAACGATGGGCAGCTAGCCCAGCACTTGTTTTTTCTCTTAATTGTCCTTTTTGAGTGGCTGAAATCAGATTTTAAGAATTTGCCTCCTTGAGTTAATTTGTGTGTAAATTTGCGTCACTTACAAAGAAAGAATTTGCTAGCCAAAGTTTTGCAGTGCTGCATGCTTGAGTGTTATATGATGTGTGGGTTTCCTTACTTTTTTCCATAAAAAAACTAAATTGCACTTGTAAAGAAATTAAGGCATTTCCCCGTCATTTCCTGAAACACTTCTAGGCTGGCCACAGAGGAAGAACAAATTCTGTTTATCTTTAATTGCTTCGATTAATTATTTGAAAGTTTGAGGAGGGAGTTTCAGTCTGGAAATTACATCCTGTAAAGGATCAGAGGGTTCCTGGACTTTTATGTGTATTTTTGTACTTTAGAGCAGCGCTGTCCGACAGAACTTTTGTGATGATGGAAATGTCTGTATTTGCATTCGCCATGATGGTAGCCGCTAGCTTCATGTGGTTATTGAGCCCTTGAAATGAGCTAGTGTGAAAGAGGAGCTGAATTTTTCATTTCGTTTCCTTTTAACTTATTTAAATTTCAATGCAAATGACCACAAGTTACAAGTGACTACCATATTGGACAGTGCATTTTTAGAAACAGGACCCAGAGCCTGAGTGATCTGACAGCCTGCGAACCTTGCTTCCTGGCCTGGCAGTGGGGAAGCCAGTCTGCCTGCTGTGTAGACTTCACCCTACCCTATTTGTACTTCCCTAATATCCAACCACAGACAGGATCAGAAAAGGAGGGTATCTTTTAAAATTTATTTCAATTGGTTAATTTCAGTTGAGAATTCACTTAGAATTCCTTGGACTCCTAAAATTTACTGGGCTCTGAGACCGTATACCTTGCATGGGGCTGGGCCGCAGACAGAAAAGGGATCCCTACCAGAGACCCTAAGACCTCAGGGGGGTGGCTTCCCCTGAGCTCTCCCCACTTTCTCTGCCCTCCTTAGCCAGGTCATAACCCGATTTCCTTTGGCTGTGACATTAGTTCTATGCACCAGGGGAGATATATTCTATTTAGGTTTCTTTGCTAGAAATTGTGGATGTATTTTAGGCATGCAGCTTGTCTTTTCCTCCTTGTCACACTTGGTGGAAATGAAAAGTCCAGAACATCGTCAAGACTTAGGAAACACGGAAGGAGGTCAGTCAGATTCTGTACTGGCTCTTCAAACACCACATCCTTGCAACTCCGTTTACCAGAACAGGGACTTGACGCTCTCTAGTCCCTAGCAAATTGGAGCTTAACATATGCAAATCCAGAAAACTCCTTTCCAGATGATGGCTCTTAGGGCACATTTGCATCATGGAAGCCACAACAGGGAGACCAAAGGCTTAAGGAATTGCAGGTGCTGGGAGGATAAGGTGAAAGGCAAAATCAAAGTTGAAAACATCCCACTCCTCATTGGCTCCTGAACACAGAATAAATGTAATGTAACATGCTTAACAGAATACAGTTCATTTACTTTGAACTAACATGACTCATACTTAAAAATAAAAGTCATTACTCCAAGGTAGCAGGACTGACTTTTATACAACCATGTAAGAACTGAAACATCAGAATGCATTTTCCCCCTTCAAAATGGACAGCTTGAGAGGGAAGCAGCTTCTTTGAACAATACTGCCCAGGCTCAACACATTTCGCATCTATCCTCTGGGCACACAGTGAACACACCTTTTTGAACATTCTTTGCGATGGTAAATCAGCCTCATTCTGTGATTGTGAGTTCAGTGCGGAGGAGTAGCAGGTGATCCTAAGGACCACATGTAATCACAAGTCGATTTAACTTCTTTTCCTCCTTTTTATTTTTGAACAGTCAGAATTGACTCAGAACACTCAGGTGGAGGCAAACTGGCCAGCACAACTTTGGCCAAAACCTGTCCCCCCCCCCCCCCCAATGTCACTTAATCTTCCCAGCAACCACATAACAGAAGTGCAAAGGGGGAGCAGAACTTCCCTGCTCCCAGGTGCTAATCGAAGTGAGCTGAGTGCTGACTGGACCGCGGTACCAGGCGTGAGTCACTGCGGGTTTAAAGTAAAGTGAGATGGCGCTGCTCTGCTTCCTCTTCTAGATGGCAAGAAGGGTAAGAGGGCCTGGCACCTTTCTAAGTGAGGAAACCTGGTTTCCTTGCTTTTCTCTGGCTTCTCTCTTGGACTCATGCCATTGGGCTGTCTTACATCTTGCTACCACAAGGGGGGCCTGGGCAAAATTCTTGTGGTCCATCACCTCTCTTCAGCCTCTCTCCTTCATGGGCCTGGTAAGGGGTGAGCAGATCTGGGGTGTGGCTTTGGGCTTAGGATAAGAGGTTAAGACAGGCTAGGCCAGGCTAGGACACCAACCTTGACCACACAACACAAGATCCTTCGTAACTGAGTTCAGAGGCATAGGTTGCACTTACAGCCTCCCTATGTCAGAATGCTGTGTGTGTCCACCTCCCCTAGAAGGTGGGGAGAGATGGTCTTGTTCTCCTGCTAACAGCCCCCTGGTCGTGCCATCATCTCTAGTGGTATTATCTTCCCCCCTTTATCAAAGTGGAAATTAATACTCAGAAAGGCTAGATAGCTTGCCCCAAATCTTAACTGGGATGTTATGAACTGGGAAGAGGATAAGGTCCACTGGCAGTGGTGTGCTGGCTGGCTGGCACGAGCTCCTGAGGGCCAGTTACTGTCAACTCTTACCAAGTTTGTGTTTAATGACATCATCTTGACATCCTGAAATAATTCAAGATGTGAGTGTTTATACTATGGAAACTGACAAATGCTACAAATTAGAGCTTCTTCCCCCCACTGTAGAGCTGGTTATTAAACATTTACCAGCAGGCCACTAGGTCTACGTGACTTCAAAGTCCATATCCTTTTCACTTTTCCATGGTTAGTGAAGACTAGGGTTTCTACAGATTGGCTCATTTGGGTTACATGTACCATTATAAGACTGGGGTTTGCCCCAGCGTGGGCTAGGTAGCTAGGTTTGGTACCATGACCAACCACCTGAAAGAGAAACACCTTGGTATTGACTGTCCTTCCACATCCAGCTCCTCTGGCTTCATACATGTCTGCTGCCCGTGAAAGGTATGAGGTGCCTGTGCACACTGCACCCCCACCTTGTACTCCACTATTTGGGGGGTGGTGGGTAGTTAGTACTGCACTCTTCATTCACATAAAACAACAGAAGTCATGGGTGTGCAGGAAGCACAGAGTAAGTATGAGAAGTGTAGGAACAAACATGAGTTCAAATTCTGAGCTAAATCACTCATTAGATGGCCTTGGGTAAGTCACTTAACCTATATATGCTTCAGTTTCCTTCCACCTGAAATGTGAAATCATCTTGAAGTAAAAGATTGGAGATGGTATATGAATAAAAAAATACCTGGCACAGTGGTTTTTATTAGGCACATAGTAAATACTCAATAAACAGTGACTTTTAAATGTGGACTTACACTAAATTCTCCTGCAGTTGATGGCTAAATTCTTATATATCCTGGTAATTCATAATATATCTAAGTTTGTTCTCTCAGTTAGAAAACCATTACCAACAAGGACCATGTCTGAGTAAATCTACTAGCTTAGGAGTTCATGTTATTTGATTTGGACAGCAGTAGAGTGGTAAAGAGAAGGCCCTCTGAAGTTCAACTCATTCCAGCTCTGCTACTAAAGCTTGTGATCTTTGAATTTCTAAATTTCAGTTTCCCCTTATGCAAAATGGGAATAAAAAACTCACCTTCCTCATAAAGTGTTAGGATTAACTGAAATTTATATGAATGTGCTCAGCATATTTCTTGATACATAGCTTGGTGCAATGAATGATAGTAGTTTTATTTTACTGCTATTATCAAAGATTTTCTGAAGTCTGATGTGGTGAGGCACACGTTTAAAGACAATCGTATTTCAGAGTCAGCCTGGATGAAAAGAAATCACTGGAAAGAGGATCCAGGGAGATCCTACCACCCTGAGAACCTGGGAATGGTACAGTCCAGCAGGTGTAAATGAAGACCCCAACTCCTGACTTAATTACAAAGATGGTTTATGTACAGTATTTTAGTAAAGGAAGAAAGGCGACACTGACTCCACATGTTCTAGACGAGGGGCCAAGATCAACAACAGAAGAATGTGGGATCATGTGTTACTATTGACTTATGTTTTGGGTGATGGTGTAGTAATTGCTCTTGCTTTTTGTGCCTGATGCTTCCTAGAAGCTGCGATGGATGCTAAAGGGAGGTGGGACAATTCAGCACAGATCAAGGTAATTGAAAGCGAATTTTTCACAGAAAGCCAAGCAGTAAAGATCAGCTTTCTTGTGCTGCTTTCAATGTGGGCATATGCATCTGCTTTTAATTTAATAAAAATGCCCATGAGGACAAATGATGCACTGCCAATTTTCTAGCCTCTTTGAAGAATTCCCCAAGCGTTAAGAGGCTGAGAAATTAGATTTAAAGGCTTACATAATGAATAATTCGGTTGCAAGTTTCTGGTCATTTCTGTTAAGCAGACCTGCTTTCCTGGGCTCCTCTGTGCCCCAAGCTGATGGCAGATTTATCTGAATTCTTAGTGGACAATGTCAGATTGGGAGTTGTGGCTAACCTTTCACAGAGGTCCCAAACTCTTCCTAAAAATAGTGGTGCTATTGAAAGATTGCATGAGAAGGAAGAGACCAGAGTCTGGTTAAATTTCTGCTGTTCTATTGTGAATTCACTTTTTGTGGGTCAGTTTTTTCCCCCATAAACTAATGGCAGGGAGCACCTGAACAACGGTAAGCCCCTTTCAGATTCTGATGGAATATATGGCTTCCCTCTCTGTAACGGAGCACATATACAAATGTGTGTAATTTCAAGGTCTCCCAGAGTCCAGGCTTAGAAACTGGTTAAATTTTTGCAAGAGTTTCTATTAATTCTGGGACTAAGAGCACACACATTTTCTTAGGAAAATATTAATGATTTTTTTCCATTTCCCCTGAGTTAGACAACCAAATGATACAAAACTAATTTTATTTCCTTGTTCTCACATCTTGCAAAACCTATTCTAATGGATGTTTGGTTCCACTTCCTAATATTTTCACAGAAATTCGGACTACCCAACAATGAGACTTTGCACATTCTAATAGTGTTGTAAATCTTGCCTGTAAAGCAGTGAATTTTGAGCCACAGAGTAGCAAGCTGGCATATTACCGTCCAAGCAAATAAATGGTATGCAATTTTTGACTCGTGTGCAAGTTTCTGTCTGGTATCCAGTGATGGGGCCTCAGTGACCCTAGTTGTAAATGCTATCTGGTCCCAGGATCTGTCTTGTGCGTTCTTGCTGAGATGGGGAATGACAATTTTCCTTGTCAGGAAGGGTAAACACTGATGGAACCAGTTGGTGAGAATAATGTTCATGAACCTAGGGGCTGCACTGATGGCCATCCTCGGTTGGTTCAGATTCCCATTGGGCACAGACGGACTGGCTGTTTCCTAATTCCCATGCTGCAGAGTTTCTATCTGATGGTTCTGGACGTGGCTGTTCCTGTGCAGGTAGGGGCGGTGAGCCTGCTCAGCTGCCCAGGGGGTCTTGTCACTCTCCTTGACCTCAGCTCACAGTGGACTGTCTTCTGAGGAGTTTCTTTCAATGCCAGGCAGTGCTGACCTTGCCAGGCCAGGTGTTGACACGTGGGGAAGGTCAGACTAACTGGAAGCTTTGTGTTCTAGTCTGAGGGACCAGGCCACGTGGTGGACTTCCTGTCGGGTTTGCTTAGGCAGTCAACTCTTCCCGCTGGTCCTGGAGCAGAAGGTCACACATCTGGAGCAGAGGAGAGGCTGTTTCCCGCTTCTCCACTCCAGATGGCTTGACCAGAAGAGCCTGGGGAGAAGAGGTCACAAAGTGGCTGGAGAATTACCTGAAATAATGTGTGAACACGTCGCACACATGGAACGGGGTCAGTATACCGTAGTTGAATTGGAACTGGAGTCAGGTCCTTAAGGTCTTCGAGAACTTTACATGGCCTTGAATTTTAGAACATCTTTGTTTCTACTGAATCAAGGACTGAAGTGGTACATTTAACAACTGCTTGGGCATCCGGCCTATGTTCGAGAAAGGGTGGAGCTTAGTGGATTCAGCTCCTCAACTTCACATTGCTAAATTGACCAAATTGGTAGCTTAATTCTACTTTTTACATAAATTAGGTGTAATTTTAGAGAAATCTGGAGCCTTTGTTGAAATGAGCAGTTGTTCCTTTTCAGGTTGAAAGATACATTACCCGAGGGGGATATTCATGAATTCATTTGGCAATTAAATTTTTTGTCTGATTTAGTTAATGAACTCACTTGAAGACAGGGATCTAAGACAAGACCTAGGCCAAAAGAATCTTCAAGATGGGAGTGTTGAGTAGGGCAAGGACTCAGAGGACTGGGGTCTACTGTGTAAGGCTCAGGACAGCCAGCAGGTTCATATGGGACTTGGTCTGTTGGAGGGACAACAGTAAAAGGAGCCAGCAGGAGCAGCTGGATAAGATTGGTAACTTCTCCAACCTGTGCAAGAACCACCCTCGTGTAATATGTATATATATGTGTATATATATATATATCTATATCTCTATATATCTACTTTGTTTAAGAAAAGATTTCTGGAGAAAGGGTGGATTTTCAGAAAAATACACAAAACAAGAGTAAGTTATAAATTGAAACAGAAATTGAGACAAAAAATACAAATGGGAAAAGCAGGCCAAGTCTAGGGGTAAGGGCTGGGGGACTCTATCACAGCATTCAGATCCTAAGGTAATCAACCCATCATCACTGCGATGGAGCTGACAGATGTGAACAGAGAAGATGGAAATCCAGGCAAATCCCACTTCTGTTGTCACTAAGGAGAAAATCTGTCAGTTCTTCAGAGGAAGCTGACCTTTTCCTGCTACTTAGCGCTGGAAGAATGTCTTGCCCAGGCTTCATGCGCCGGGCGCAGAGAGATACGATGGGCTGTGTTCTCCCAAAGCCTGAACAAGAAAAAGGGGTGAGTTTACTAGGACTGTTGACAGGGTCCCTCCCGGAAGCCACACCTCTCATGTATTCCTCAAGGAGAGACATTCTGCAGGCAGCCACGGCAGTGTGGTCCCAGGATATAGGCTTCCGATGGTTTACCCTGTGCTAAAGAGAGTGCTAATTACCCATGTCAGCAGAGCGCCACCCATTGTCTTAGAAATATTTACCTCCAGTACATGTTTCGAAAATCCCACCTCTGCCACTTCCAGGCTGTGTAATTTTGGGCCTCTCTGTAATTGGCTCACTTCTCTGAGCCTCAGTTTCCTCATCTGAAAAACAGGATGATTACTTCTTGGAACTGTTTCGAGGATTACAGGAAAGATGGTTATTAAGGACTGTGCCCAGCTCCTGTTACATAATATATAACACATCGCAGTAATAGCCTTTCATCTGACAGATAGCCTGCTGTAGAGAAAAATGTAGGATGCTGATTCTCCACCTTTTTGAGGACAAGGAATTGTTTTATTATTAAATATTTCACAGCCTCATAACAGTAGTTCTACTTTTAGTATCCCCAGATGGAGAAAATATATAATGATAGTAATACTTTAAAACAAGTTTGCAATTTACTAATCTTAATAGCAACTACACACACTTTCACAAATATAAAACATTATCTGAGTGAGGTACAAAGTGGGGACACGTCTGTCAGCCTTCTCACCATCACCAGAAGCTCCACCAGGGCTGGGTGGCCCAAGGGCGTGACAGGGCCCAGGCATTGTCCTGGTGGGCAATGTGGTGGGTCCACACCTCTTGCCCCAACTCTGACCCTACTCCCTCAGCCCAAACACAGACTGAGGGAGGGAGGCCATGTAATTCTGGCAGCCAAGGCCCACTTCTCAGGAATTAAGGCCAAATAAGATCAATGGTGACATGAATCTTCTCAGGGGGGATTAATCCCCTTCATTGCCATGTGTACTGGGTTGTATAGTGTCCCCTAAAGTTCATGTCAACCCAAAACCTCAGAATTTCCAATAAAGTCTTTGCAGAGATACAATTAGTTAAGATTAGGGTGGATGAGAGTGTGGGCTTTCAAGGCTCTAAAACCAAAGACTAGTTTGCTCAGGGAGAGGCCATGTGAAGACACACAGGGTGGAGCAGACAGAAAAAGAGAGGGAGAGGTGTCTCACTGCTCTTGATAAATCCAGTTCTGAACCCCTCACTTCTGTGTGTATATATATTTATCGAAGTATAGTCAGTTTACAATGTTGTGTCAATTTCTGGTGTACAGCACAGTGCTTCAGTCATACATGTACATACATATATTTGTTTTCATATTCTTTTTCACCATAAGTTATTACAAGATATTAAATACAGTCCCCTGTGCTATACAGTATGAACTTGTTTATCTATTTTATATATACATTAGTTAGTATCTGCAAATCTCGAACTCTCAATTTATCCCTTCCCACCGCCTTTCCCCCAGGTAACCATAAGTTTGTTTTCTATGTCTGTGAGTATGTTTCTGTTTTGTAAAAAAGTTTGTTTGTCTTTTTTTTTAGATTCCACATAATAGTGATATCATTAAGGTATTTTTCTTCCTCTGATTTACTTCACTTGGTATGACAACCTCCAGGTCCATCCATGTTGCTGCAAATGGCATTATTTTGTTATTTTTTATGGCTGAGTAGTATTCCATTGTATAAATATACCACAACTTCTTTATCCAGTCATCTGTTGATGGACATTTGGGTTGTTTCCATGTCTTGGCTATTGTAAATAATGCTGCTATCAACCTTGGGTGCACCCCTCACTTCTAGACACACGGGGAGAATGCCTTGTACAGACAGAGGGGAAGATTGGAGTAATGTGGGTCTGTAAACCAAGTATTGCCAGCAACAACCTGAAACCGGGAGAGAAGTACAGAACAGATTCTCTCCAAGAGGCTCCAGAAAGAACCAACCTCGTTGACACCTTGATTTCAAACTTATGGCCTCCAGGACTGTGGGAGAACCAATCTTTGTTGTTTTAAGTTACCTGGTATGTAGCACTTTGTTACAACAACCTTAGCAAAATAATATATATCACGTATACTCATTTTTTCAGAGTTTGTATTGATTTTTTTCTAATGATCAAAGTAGTAAATATTCATCATAGAATATCTGAGTTATATAAAATAGACTTATACACAAAGAAAAATAAATTATCCTTTATTCCTGCACTTGAAGATAACTATTGTAAACATCTTGGTGTTTATTCACTTGGACTTTTTGTTTGTATATGTGTGTGTGTGAATTTATTTTTAAAAACAAGATTTAGATGGTCAGTATCTATGCTTCTGCACTTTACCTCTGCTGGGTAAAAGCAGAGACGTCAAAACACTCCGAAAACACTCTAGACAATTTTCAGTCTCTCCCTCAACCGGAGAGTGGTCCAGTTGGCAGGGAGGCTCTCCCATTTGTGACAGACAGATGCTGACCTATGTCTAATAAATTTAGCACTTAGTTCTAGCTTATGTTCAACGCCACGGTGCCCAGGAGATAAGACGAAATTGGCATTATGTAAAACCCTTGACAGCCTCTGGGCTCCAGGACTTAGAGTGTCTTTATCATCAGGTCTGTTTACAAAGAAAAAGTCTTTGGAAGATATTCCCCTTGTAGAACAGGTTTATTTCAAAACGGCATATGGTGAAAATGTTACAGGAGCTGCGTGTAGCTTGTCTTCTCCTGACGGGTTACAGGGGGGAAATTGCTCTTGGCAGCCCAGAGTGGCCCCTTGAACTTGGCCTCTTAACTCCCTAGCTGTGCCGGGGTGTGAGCTCTGTCTGCAGCTGGGGGGTGGGGGGCGGGAGCAGGAGCAGAAACAGAAAGCTGTTCATTGCCCGTGAATGGCAAGCTTCTCTTTGGACAGGAAGGGGGTCCGTCTTATTCCCCAGCGCCAAGCCAAAGGGCCAGGTTGGCCTGAAGGGGCTCCAAATATTAGCAGTGATGGGGACAGAGTCCTCAACTCGCCACTGCCCAAGGAGGCTTCACCACAAGTAAAGACTGATTCATCTGCCTCCGAGAGGAGGGGCAGACCTGGAACTCTTTAACGTGGGTGCTGAGGGCTAAGCCTCCATTTGCTTAACCATCAGCACAGAGGCTGGCAGCGTGCATGCCTGGCAGGACTTAGAGGCTTGCTTTCTCTCGCTTCCCTTCCTCCCTTCCTTGCTTCTTTTTTCCTTTCATCCTCTCTCCCTCTCACCCTTTCTCTCTTCTTTCTTTCCTTCAATCGATTTGGATTTGTTGCCAAAATATAAGAAGTGAGAGATTTCATGTCAAAGGGGAGTGGAGGGAGGGGTTTTCTGGCTTTTCTAGGAAAAGGAGACTTGGCCTTGGTTACCTGAGTTTCTGCATGGCAGCTCCTAGCCGAGGCTAAGTCCCCAACTGTCCACTTCTCCACAGCTCCCCTCCCAGACTCCCCCTCTCTACCCCGGGGGACGTTCCGAGGTGCCCTGCTCACGGGACCGGGACATCCTGCATTTCAGATCATGTCCTCATGAGCATCTGCAGCTCATAGCCTGGCAAGAGAGGTCTGGAGATGTCGCTCTCACTTCCTCCCACCAAGGTTTCTCTTACCTGTGGAAGAGAAACCCCATCTGACCTCAGCTTCCTCACCTGGACCAGGGGACTGGGCTAGATGGACGTTTGCAGCCCAGAGAAATAATGCAAATGCAGCTTTTTTGGAACTGGTGGCATATCCAGGGCTGAACAAGCAGTGGGAGGTTTCCACCTTTGATTCAGACAATAAGGGGTGCATTGTCTGTAGAATATGTAAAACTCCAATAAAACAGACAAAAACTCTGCCTGTTTCTTTTCACCAGTTGGTGATAAAGTACTCCTCCGCACACACACACGAAAGTTTTGTTGATCTAAGCTCTAAGGAACTCTGCAGTTGCTGCTGAGTTTTCATAATATATAAACTTAATAGCATAGCTCATTAATTATCCTGTAATAAACATTGTAATTTTACATGGCAGTTTATTCTAAGAGCTCAGTTAGACAGTAGCTGCTCACACATGGGGACTCAGCTGGCTGTGACTGTTCCGAGGGTGAGTTTGTCATTGTTTGGAATCCTTTGAGTGCTCTGGGTGAGTTTGAGTTGCCACTCCCCACGAGACTTACTACATTTTCCTGCCTTTCAATCCGTAGTTTCAAAATAAACAGTGACAGCCCAGCGAGCACAGAGAAGGGAAAAGGAACCAAAATTACTTCGAATCTGTCATTCTTTGTGACCACTTGGAGTTTTTATTTGTTTAAACATTTAAAATGATAAAACAGTGTAAACCATGCATGTCTGATATGTACATATATGTGTATCTCTCTATATACATATAAATTCAAACTTACATGAATAGTTTACTGAAATAGAATAAAATCTATAAGCTTTAAATTTACTCTTTTAAAAAAGCAATTGTTTTACTAAAATGAATCGTGGTGGTACCACTGTTGTAACTCTTTATTTCTTGGTTTGTTCTTCAGTGAAAATCGAAGATAAAACCGAGTGAAAACTGAAAAACAAAGCAAGGGAAAAAAATACATCAGCAGTATGATTTAGTAGTTGTCTAAACTGTACCCTTTGCAGACACTTCAGTTTTATTACAATTTACTTATTAGTAAATGGAGAATCTTTTTCGTAAAATATTATTATACCACGATACCCAAAGAATCCCATTTCAAAATTGTTATGTAAGTATAAAGCTATTGAATAAATAATTGTGCTTTCCCTCCTTTTTTTGTAGTATAATACTTATTTTCTCTCATACCTTTCTTTTATTTTCATGTTTAATGGTACAATTATATAAGCACACGACATTTAATGAAAGCAAATTTACACTGTGTTTCTTTTTCGGTCTATGTTGGTATTCTTTTCATTCGTGATTATTACTGTAAATGATGCTGCGGTACGGGACCAGTGGGTAGTGACAAACAGCCTGCTGGGGCAGTCAGATCTGTCCCAGGTGGGCAGCTGCTAAGAACCCCACGTGTGAAGCCTGTGGTGAAGCTGTGCATTTGGTGGAGACCAGCAGGGGGTGATGGAGAGGCTTGACTCCCTGCCTATCTTCGCTGCCCCCAGCTTCTCCCGGGAGCCCCACGGTTCCAGGACCACAGGTGCGCATCGAAGCATGGGAGAGTTCCTGCAGATTAACTGAGTGCTTCCTTTAAACTGCAACCTGACCGCTCCTGAGTCTGATCACCTCCGCGGCCGCTGCCCACGTCCAAGCCACCATCATCTTGCACTCCCCTCCAACCCCGTCTACCCCCACAAAGTCTCCGGACTGATTTTCTGTTTCCACATTTCTTTCTCTACCGTAAATGTTCCGCGCAACGGCTAAGTAATACTGTTGAAAGTGAGTCAGACCAGGGCCACCTCCTACTTCACAGTCCCCCGAAGCATCCTCTGGTGGGAAGAACCAACTCCTGCTTCACCTGGGGGGTGCAACTCCCTCCCGGCCATCATTCCACCCCGCCCCCCGGCCCCCGCGGTGGCAGACACCCTCCTCCGCCCTGCTTCTCCCACTCCGCCTGTCTTGTCCCTCTTCGTAGCTCGCCCAGGTCACTTCAGTCCTAGTACCTGGCATTTCTGCTCCCTCTACCTGGGCCATTCCACCCCCGAGTCAGTGGGGCTCTCTCCTCACCCCACACGGGAATCGCCCCTCAGATTCCGCTCAAACAGTCCCTCCTGGGAGGCATCCCTGAGCTGCCTTCCCTGCCCCCACTCTCTAACCCTTGACTCACATCATAGGATTTAGCATGACCTGATGCCTCATTGATTTATGTCCTTGTTTACTTACTGTTTAGGGCTGAGTATATGTGTCCCTCTTCCCCCCACCAAGTTCAAATGTTGAAGCCCTAACCCCCGAAGTGATGGTATTTGGCAGTGGGGCCTATGAGGTCCTGACCTCCTGTTGGAATTAGTGCCCTTTTAAGAAGAGGAAGAGAGACCAGAATGGGTCTCTTCCTTGCCATCTTTCACCCTTCCCTCCTTCCCACTCTCCCTCCCCCTCCTTCCGTCTCTGCCTTCGTGGTTCCCCACACCCTCCCACCAAGGGAAGCCTACATGAGATCAAAACAAGCCAGCAAGCAGGCTCTCAGCAGAAACCAAGTCTGAGGCACCTTGATCTTGGACTTCCAGCCTCCAGAACTGTGAGAAATAATTGTCTTTTGTCTGTGGTATTTGGTTATGGCAGCCTGAGCTAAGACATTTATTTATAGATTTACTCTTACCTAATATACCCTGTGCATCAAGAGGACAGGAATATTTTCTCTTGTTCCCTGCTGTAACCCGAGAGCCTAGAAGAGTGACTGGCACATTGTGGGCCCTCAGTAAATATTGTTAAAATGGTTGAATGAATGGACCTCTGGGATTTCTTCTTCCATCCAAGTCCTGACCAGGCCTGAGCCTGCTTAGCTTCCGAGATTCGATGCACACACGGTGGTCTGGCTGTAGACAGGTTTCTTCTAACCCAATATTTCTGCGCTCACCTATCAATCATACATCTCCCGTGGGATGCTATGTTAGGAGCTGGTGGCTTTCTCAAGAATTTAGAAAGTAGTCTTCATTTCAGCGATGGGGGCGGGGGTCCCAACATGAAGTGGGAGAGTCTTAGATGGATGTGTAATTATAGCAGCTTCAACCGTCGTTAAATTATTAAACTACATCACAACCAAGCAGAGTAGTCTGGAGCTAGGAGTGAGAGGGGGCAAAAAGGATTGTATGCAGGTATACGGGTGGCTGAAACGTTGTGCTGTACACCAGAAAATGACACAACATTGTAACTGACTATACTTCAGTAGTAAGAAAAAGAAGAGTAGCTTCTCAGGAGTCTGTGACTTCTGGGAATGTCCCCAAGGCATGAGAGGTCGGAGGTGTGTCTCTTTCCTCCACACGGGGTGTGGCGGGATCGTTAATGACCGGAAGGCAGCCGGCAGTGCCTTGAAACAGAAACTCACCTTTTCCCAGATGCCCCCTGCCAAGTGGGAGCTGCGCAGTAAGGAGAACCCCAAGGGCTGTGGGATCCTTCACTTTGACTTGAGCTAAGTGGGATTAACCACTCCCTCCCCAAGTTGTCGCCCTTTCAGCCACTTGTCTATATCATGAAAGCAAGAATCTCGAGCCTTCTCTTGTTTAATTCATTCTTCTTAACTTGTCTAGCACTAATATTAGGTTTGCATGAACAGTAGTCTCCCTTAAAGAAAACATTCGGGTAATTTTGGTCCGGCCACATGGCCATCCCATACTGGCACAATTTAAAAAACAAAGGTCTCGAGTGAAATCTACCGGTATATTCACAGCATACAGACAAACACCACATGGCTTCACCTCTTCTCCTGCCTTTTAATATCATGTTAAAAAATTGAATAATAACTACATCTTGTCATTCAGTGATGTCAGCTAAGGTCATTGCCTGAGCACTTTTTTCAGGGAAAAAAATCCCTTCCCTTTGAGGTGCCCTTAGGTCGTTAGGATGAGTTTTCAGCCACAGGAGGAGATTTCGGTGGAAATGCTGCTCCTCTGTTTATAAAGATAACCGTCACTCGATGCAGCCAGCCAGGCGAAAGGACCACAGCAAAGAGCCCCAATTAGAAAATGACATATTGGGTGAAAATTTCCCCGAACAAGGCCCTTCCACAGCGACTTGACTTCCTAACACCCCTCTCTCTCTCAGGAAAGCAACTGACCAGACAAAAATGTGGGAAGAAACAACAAAATCTCAGTTTGTTTTCGAGACCCATCCAGGGACCAAGATCTCAAGAACCACGTCATCCAGCAATGACTTGTGTGTTCTACTTCTTATGAACAGGGACATACACACATCCTGAATGGATGTCCTCGGTCCCAGGCCAGTGGGGGTGGCTGTCTTGAGTGGACGAATGAAACTGTTTTGTGTGTATTCCCTTGGGAAGCTGGGAGGTGGAGGTGGGGTGGGAAGAAACATGGGATAAAAATCCTCTTTTTTTCTTTTTCCTTTTCCCTACAACAATCAAGTCGATAAAAATCTGGCTCTTGTCTATTTTTATTTTGAAAAACCACTCTCCTTAGCCCTATCATAATAGGAATTGAAGTCGGATTTTTGAGATCAGTTTGAGATTGGTAATCTTTGTTATTAACTCAGGGTCAGATAGGTCAAGATCCCAGGATTCATCAAGATGGCAAAACTAACCTACGAAGTTGGAAAATCGCTGGAGTGTTACCCTCGTCATGGAAATTGAAGGAAGAGACTGGAAGGGAGGCTCTGGGTAGCTGCTGCTTTTGTTTCTTGATTGTGAGGATTGTTACACAGCTGTGTTCTGTGCAGATTCAGTGAGCTCTAGGCATGTGATTGGTGCCCTTTTCTATATGGACGTCAGATTGCAAAGACACGCTTTAAACTGTTCAGTCCTATGCAATAATCAAAACTTGCAGTTTCACTCAGTTACGACTTCTCCTTCAGCTCTAACTAGGTTCTGTCACAGGTGGGCCTTTTGGAAAGGAAGTGTGTGTGTGGTGTGTGTGCGTGTGTGTGTAAGAGATGTCTGTGGTGTATGTGTGATGTGTGGTGTGTGTGTGTGTTGTGTGCTGTGTGTGTAGTGTGTGTGGTGTGTGATGTGTGTGGTGTATGTGATGTGTGTGGTGTGTGTAGAGAAGACAGCTCCTCTCTGTCTTCCTCACCCATCTCTCACTCACTAGCTGCTTCTGACCCCCAGGTCAGGGGTTGGAAATTGTGAGGATGGAAAAAATGTAAGAAGAATCAGAACTGTCTAGGTTGGCGGGCATGACACTGGCAGAGTGAGTCTCGCCATTGCTCCTCCCAGAGCCCCATCCCCAGGTGCTGTGAGTACTGGCTACTAATGGCCCAGTTTCCCCCTTTTAGAAGAATTTATCCTTGACCAGGTAGAGGCCCCTCTGCTGGATGACGTCCCAGTTTTCCTCAACCTCCCCAAGTGTCCCCCCTTCCCCTACGTTACAAGCAGCAGCCAGTGATCAGCTGACAAGGTGTTAGAAGCCTGGGTCCCTTTCCACGGGACAGAGCAGAACTGTGGGACCAGTCAGAAGCTAACCACTTACAGAGACCACATCCTTCTTTTGTGCCCCTCTCTGTCCTCTCCTGATTCCCTTACCTCTGTCCCCTGAGAGCGCTCTCTCCGTAAACCACAAGAACCCCTGAGCTCGGTGCTGCTCTGAGGGAGCCAGACCAAAGACAGCTGGCTCTGAGTGCTGCAAGCCTGGGGACAGTTGAAGGCTGATGTCCTCCCTGGGTTGTGTGTGGCTCTTGTCCACTCACTGGCAGTCTTTGGCCTGCAGATCCTCTCACTGGCTAAGGCTCTCCATTCCAGTGCACGGACCCCCTCAGCAGATCTTGGAAATCAGATGGTCCTCCACCAACATCAGTGCCCGCAAATGGCCCACATCTACTCCTTGGAAACTCAGGATACTTAGCTTGTGAACTCCACGGAGCACGCTGCCTAGTGCTGTCACCTCTCCTTTACCAGCCGTCCCTGACATTTTAAGGGTTGGTGGCTGAGAATAAGGCACTAGTCCCCATCATGCCCCTAATTATGAGGGGGGACATGTGACAATCTCTCTAAGGCTTCCCGGAAGAGCCTGTGAGAGTTGGGTGATATTCCTAGCGCAGCCTTCTCCAGAGGGAGTCACAGAGATGTGAAATTATTATTGAGTGGCTTTTTGGATATTTTTATATCTGGTATTTATGTCTTGATACCTCAACTAAAACTTTCAATTTAACCTCCTGTTGCACCCAAGTGTTTGAAGAATGCTTTCGAGATGTCCAGGAAAGGTCCTTCCCCTGTACAGTACTGTATTACTCATCCTTCCCTGACTATCCTGGTATCTTACCCCTGTAGTTTTCCAATGGGGCCCATCAGAGACTGAATTCTCCACATGGTTCATGGGAAAATCCAGATGCTACTTCCTAGTGCTGAGAGGACCCAGAATGCTACTCTTACCATAGGTGATACCCCAAGTTTCTTCTCCCACACTGCATTACACATGTATGTGGTTAGATGTGAAGTTTCTGAACCAGATTGTATCTCAGGATGCCAGGGAGCTTCCAGGGGAGATTGAAAAACTGGAAAGATTCTGCTAATTCTGCCTTGGCATCCTCGCTCCCTCCAACAAACTCTTCTGTTCTCACTTTCTTCAACTGAAAATAAGAGAGTTATACTCTGAGATCCCCCAAGGTCCCTTTCACCTCAGATAGTCTGATTTTAATGGTCTTGAACTCAATTGTTAGGCTAATCAACGAGTCTGTTCAGAAAAAGTAGCTGGCGGGACATCCAGTCTCAGACACAGCCTTGGTCTGCCCAGCTGGTATTTGTCACAACAGTGTGATGGTATCAGGGGAAGCAAGACGTGTGAGCAAATGTCCCCTTTGGTGGAGGGGCTGTGAGTCTTCTTTTAGCTCCTTGGAACAGTCTTGGGGGAGAAAAAGGTTTAGCAACAACTGGAGGTCAGACGAGTCGGGCCCCTTTACAAATAGCAACCCTGTGTGTTCCTGTAAACAGATGTGAGGCAGCTCCTATTTTAACTAAATCACCCACTTGGCAACTGGACAACAACAGTAAACTGATTGTTGCTGGCTTCTGTCTCTGTCAAAAAAAAAAAAAAAAAAAAAAAGTTTCCTCCCAGAAGCTTCTGAGCTTTTGGCTTTATTAAGAAACTTGATAAATATAGTTCAGTAAGTGTGTGGTCCATCTCGGATTTACAGCCAGCTCCCTAACCTGACCAGAAAGGGTCACAGTGTCAAAACGTAGGCCTCGTTTTTTGCTTGGATTAGAGAAAAAAACCAAGAAAATGAGAAGCTCCTGGCTTCCTGACTCAGTCTCCCAGGTCTAGGGTGGCGGTCCCTGCCGGCAGCTCCTTCTGTCCTTTTCCGAGCTGCCCAGGCCTCTGCTCATGTGTGCAACCTTTTCAGAGACCTGTTGACAGGTTTGAAAATAAAGCAGACGATGTAAAGAACAACACGCAAGTCAGAGCTATACGAAAGGCAACCAGGCTGGCGCTGCCGGGCGGGGATTAGCGAGGATCAGCTGTCCAGCCAGGCTGCTCACGGGAGGAAGGCCTCCTCCAGGCAGAGATGCCCGGCTGCTATACTGGGCCCTCTCCATCCTTCTCAGATGCTCCCGGGGCTGTCCCAGAAGGCCAGGGCTTGAGGGCCAATGAATTGCCCGGATGAACCCCAAAGTAGGTGCGTGATGTGGTACTTGGGGAGTCTTTCCCCGAGGCCTGGTTCACCGCCTCTCACAGTGAGCGGCCAGGGGCAGAACCAGGGGCTGGAAGCCAATGTGGGAGGGGTGGACTGGGGCGGAAGGAGACCCGCCAGTGGTGGTCAACCCCCGCGTGGCGTTGCTGGCTTTGGTCTCAGGTCCTGTGCTTCTAGATCTTGGGAGAAAGAGTAAAGCTGTGGACTGAGAGCAACAGTCAGGGAGTCTGAGGCACACATGAGGCGACAGTACTCACACCCTGGGCGGGGGTTAGTGGGTCTCCACGTCCTCTGATGTTCCTACTTCTTTCATTCTGCTCTTTATTCACCCTGGTGGGCAAAATTATTCTTCCTCCTCTAACAGTCAAGCCTATTTGTACAATTACGTCAAGACCTCTCTGGGGAAAAAAAAAAGCATATAAAAGGTTCCTGGTATTGGGTATATTGGGTACCAGGGTACACTCTGAAAGGCCCCAAATAATGAGAGGAGCAGGGGGCACTTTACGGTGGCAGGTCATTTATAAAGAATACTCACAGTGATCTCATTTTAAAAAAGGGATGACCATTTTGGAAACCTTGTGTCCCCGTGCCTTCCCGTAGCTTGGTGTATCTTTCCACTCCAGCCCTGCTCTCGTGGTGCAGAATGTCGCTGTCAGGTCTGGTGTGAACAAGGAACAAACCCTCTGTAGGTGGGGCATTGGGGGTTGGGAGGTTACACCAATGAGACGGGGGCCTCTGGACTTCAGAGAGAAATTTTACAAACATGCTTTTCCCTCTAACCAGATTGAGTGATTGCACCCGCATCACAAAACCGTGAGGTTCACCACACTGTCAAGTACTGTCCAGCGATCCTGAAACACTGCTGAGACCAGAGTAGTCGGACAACAGGACTGGAAATGGATTGCCGTTGAAAATAGAAGGGTGCAAGGCTCTCTGGGTGGTTACAAGGGAACTTTCTGTCTTTAGAAGGTGTATTAACTGGGTGGAGAGATTGAATGTACGCTGACGAAAATCTAGAAAGCATCGCAAGGGAATGCAAAGACTAACTCAGCGAGGACACGTGAGAGCCAGTCTTTCTCTCCTAACATTCTCTACGATTCAGTCAGACTAGGGCACAAGGTACTCCTTTAATTGTTCTGCACATTCCTCTCTTTGTTCAAATTGTTCCCTCTTTCAGGAACATACTTTTCTTAGTCTCCTTAAGAGCCAACATTTCTTGAGTGATTACTTTGTGACAATGTGCTAAAGATGTGCATCACACTGACTGTCTCATCTAATTCTCACAAGCATGTTATGGAGCAGGTGTTAGCGTATCCCCAACTTACAAACTGACATAAAAAACAAGGTACTTGTCCAAGGTCGCGCTGGTAGAAATAGGTGGAATGGGACTTCCGTCTGGGACGGACTACGTCCTTAACCCTTAAGTGGGTCAGTAGAGAGAATCCTTTAAAGACCAGTTTGAGTTCAGGGGACTTTCTTTTCTCAGGATAAAGAGCTCCCTTGCTGGTGGCCCCAGAGTCCAGACTGGTACTTCCAGTACTATGTGACATTCCATGCTGCCCTACACCAGGCCACCTATGCTCCGATGTGCATCTTTGTCTGGGTCTGACATTGC
Source organism: Camelus dromedarius (assembly GCF_036321535.1). Lineage (NCBI taxonomy): Eukaryota > Metazoa > Chordata > Mammalia > Artiodactyla > Camelidae > Camelus > Camelus dromedarius. The sequence goes on from NC_087456.1 coordinate 23,751,566, forward strand.
CACATCGCATGTCCCCTGTGTGGCCCTAGTCAGGGCTCAACAAACGTCCCTGCTGATTTGACTAGTATATAAGCAAGTTAAAAAAATGTGATCATTTATTAGGCTTCTGCTTTGTACATAAATTATTTCATTTTCCCATACAACTTCTATTACTCTCATTTTCCAGTGAAGGATCAGACTCAGGAAGATGAATGACTTGCCTGAAGTCGCCGAAGTAGAGGGACGGAGTAAAGAACCAGCTGCCAATCTGTCAGCTCCCAGAGGTCTTCTACTACGTGATCTTTCCTTCCAAGCACTGGGAGGGTGGGGAGGGAAGGATGTGTCAGGGCTGGATGAGAACTGGCAGGTGAATTTCTCATGGGATCACGGCTTCCTGGGACCGGTGATTCTTTGTAATTCACAACAAATTTCGTGAAACCAAAGCATCAGCTGGTGGAAACAACTCCAGCCCAGAACAAGCTAATTTTGAGTGCAACAGCCAGTCTTGTTGCTGCTCTGGAAAAATGAAATTTAGCAATTCTCTCCTTGATCCTCAAGGAGCTATCAAGTGCATGAAACATCATATGTAATCAGAGTCCCCGAGCCCTGGTGTCACTCTGCACAATTAAAACTGGGTTCTGCTATTCCCGGGAAACGTATTTTTAGTTTAAGCTGGGGTGTAATGAGATCTCTAAAAATAACACTGTGAAAGGTGAGGCTAAGCAAAGGGGGCTGAGTTCACCCGGTGCTGAGGCAATAAAACATTATTCATGGTCCATTTAAAGCTATGCAGCCCTGGGCCAACTTTTTTGCTTACACAGAAGATTGGTTCATCCTATTTGGACCTAACTCAGTTTCCATTGAAATGGTGGTGGTCTGAGCGAGAGGAACTTAGAATGCAGGTTATTAAGGAATCTCACCCTGGCTAAAGCACCTCGGGTGGGTTTGTCTCTGAAAGGCTCTGGTTACACACAGGCAATAGATTTGACAACTGAGTGTTGAGACCACCCGGCAGCCCGGCCAGCTCACTGCCCTGCTGCGTGCTGGCTCCTCTCAGAAGCCTGCTCCCCGGGTTTTTTGGCTGCAGTCATAACAAATGATCTCCCGGCTTGGCAGTGGAAGGGTGTGGGCATGCCTGTAACCTCAGACACAGAATATGGCACCCGATAGCGTTCAGAAACTGTGATACGAGGCTTGGAACAGATGTGAGAAACTTCAAGATTTTAATAATTCAGGGATTTGGAGGGGATCGAGTTTTCCTGGACAGAAAAGCGCCGTATTAAGTGTACCACCCACAAGTGTTCCGGACACACGCGCAGGAGGGCACGCTCACACCACTCAAAACACAACCACGTGTGCCGGTTGCCAGGCTCCCGCTCCCTTACTTAAGGTAGACCTGACAGCAGCAGATGGTCATTCTCAAATTTCTTATCTCACCCTGGTTATCCAAAAACATCGTTTCTCCTGTCCTTGGGGAGGTACTGATGATGCCAGAGTTACAGGCTGGATGCTGTTGATGTCCTGTTGATTTCACTCTCTTTTGTGGTCGTAAACTTTGTTTGCTTGCTTGTTTATGTATGTATTTATATTCACCCTCCACCAAATACAGATTTGGGGTGAGGTCCTAGGCTCTATTCTAGCCACGGGCTCATGAATATCTTGCCATTGATATTGTACATGTACATAAGCATGGTCCACTATTGGAAAAATTGCCCAAAGCCCAGTTCTCATTGTTGGTGCTAGCAGGGTCCCAGAAGGGAGGTCAGCACCGTGTGGACTAAACCTACCCTGATTCTACACACAGAGTCTCAGTCAAAGGCAGTGCTAAGAGTGGATTCTGTGACCTTTGACATGTACAGTGCATATGACCACACTTAGAGGGCATGGCCAGGTGCGGGCAAGAATGTGAATACATTTAAGAAATTACTTTTTTTTCACTGTGTTAAGGTGTGTGGGGGCTGGTGTGACCAATCACATATTTGCAAATGTGGGATCCTTTGTTTGATTCCTCATTATAAGGCTGAAATGGACTGTCTTCCTTGCCCAACCTTGTCAGAGAAGCCCTGTCTTTAAAGGCAGTAGGGCGTTTTTAGATAATCAAGTACAACTCCCCTATTTTTTTAAAAAATTAAAAAAATTGTTTAAATTGAAATATGGTTGATTTACAATGTTTTGTTAGTTTCTGGTGTACAGCATAGTTATTCAGTTATATATATTTTTTATATATATATATACTTTTTCATATTCATTTTCATTCTAAGTTAATACAAACTAGTGAATATAGTTCCTTGTATATACAGTAAGACCTTGTTGTTTATCTAGTTTATATATAGTAGTGTGTATCTGTTAATCCCAGACTCCTAATTTATCCCTCCCACACTCACCATTCCCCCTTTGGTAACCATAGTTTGTTTTCTATGCTCGTGAGTCTGTTTCTGTTTTGTAAATAAGTTCATTTGTGTCACTATTTTTAGATTCCACATATAAGTGATGTCATATGATATTTGTCTGGCTTATTTCACTTAGTGTGATCACCTCTAGGTCCATCTGTGTGGCTGCAAATGGCACGCTTTCATTTCTTTTTAAGGCTGAGTAGTATTACAACTCCCCAATTCGTATCACTGACACCAAACCCTGGGCTGGAGGAATAAGTTAGTCAACATCACTGGGCTTTCAGTTAGGACTTGGAGGTGTTTCGAGGCACAAGCTAACCTTTATTGAAACTTTCCTATTCAGTTCCATAAAGTAAGACCTGCCTCTCGCAGATGTTCAAGTAGTTCATCTGTAGCCCGACTGGGCTCCTGCGGGAACCGCTTTCCTGCCTCGGCAGCAGTTCTCCTTCTGAGCACATGCTGTTCTCATTCTTCCTCAACAAGGTCTTGTCTAAGACTGTCATCAGGAAAGGACCAGAGAAGTGTACTCACACTCTGGCAAAACTGGCTGATGCTAGCTGCTTTTTCATTCAGGTATCTAGCAGAGATAAAAGTAAACTCAGAAGTGTTAAAATCCAGTGATAGGATTTAGGCCAGTGGGAGACACTTTTGGGGAGGGGATGACTGAAATAACACCACGGCTTGGCGATCAGGGGGCTCCACTCAGACCTGGCAGAGGACAGTGGGCCAATAGGTATGGCACCTGCCACTCATTCCCACACTTTGCTAAAAGATAAAGAAACTGAAATCCAGAGGGGAGACATGAGTTTTTCCCAAGCTCAAGGAGCTAGTTAATGACAGCAGGGATGGGTCCCTAGGATTTACAGAACAGTGACATGGGCAAGACTTGACAAAAAAGTTTGTCATTGGTCTGTTCATTTTCTTCATTGTTTTTCAATTTTTTTAAACTTTTAAATTTTTTTAACATTTTTTATTGATATATAATAATTTTACAATGTTGTGTCAAATTCCAGTGTAGAGCCGAATTTTTCAATTATACATGAACATATATATATTCATTGTCACATTTTTTTCTCTGTGAGCTACCATAAGATCTTGTGTATATTTCCCTGTGCTATACAGTATAATCTTGTTTATCTGTTCTACATTTTGAAATCCCAGTCTATCCCTTCCCATCCCCCACCCCCTTGGCAATCACAAGTTTGTATTCTATGTCTATGAGTCTGTTTCTGTTTTGTATTTATGTTTTGTTTGTTTTTGGTTTTTTTTAGGTTCCACATATGAGCGATCTCATATGGTATTTTTCTTTCTCTTTCTGGCTTACTTCACTTAGAATGACATTCTCCAGGAACATCCATGTTGCTGCAAATGGTGTTATGTTGTCAGTTTTTATGGCTGAATAGTATTCCATTGTATAAATAGACCACATCTTCTTTATCCAATCATCTGTTGATGGACATTTAGGCTGTTTCCATGTCTTGGCTATTGTAAATAGTGCTGCTATGAACATTGGGGTGCAGGTGTCATTTTGAAGTAGGGTTCCTTCTAGGACCTGATGAAACTCACAAGCTTCTGCACAGCAAAGGAAACCATAAGTAAAACAAAAAGACAACCTATGGAATGGGAGAAAATTTTTGCAAATGAAACCGACAAAGGCTTGATCTCCAGAATATATAAGCAGCTCATACGACTCAACAAGAAAAAAACAAACAACCCAACCCCAAAATGGGCAGAAGACCTAAAAAGCAATTCTCCAAGGAAGACATACAAATGATCAATAGGCACATGAAAAAATGCTCAGTATCACTAATTATCAGAGAAATGCAAACAAAAACTACAATGAGGTATCACCTCACATCAGTCAGAATGGTCATCATTCAAAAATCCACAAATGACAAATGCTGGAGAGGCTGTGGGGAAAAGGGGACCCTCCTACACTGCTGGTGGGAATGCAGTTTGGTGCAGCCACTGTGGGAAACAGTATGGAGATTCCTCAAAAGACTAGGAATAGACTTACCATATGACCCAGCAATCCCACTCCTGGGCATATACCCATTTTCTTCATTCTTTTATGATTTTTTGTTTGTTTGTTTGCCTAGTCTGTGTTCAGCAGGGTTTGGCACTGAATGATAAATAAAGGAAAACTGTTCCTTCCCTCTTGGGGCTTATAATTACTGGGCAGGGACATCGAGGAGAAAAGATGGACACACAACACATTGTGAGACGTGGCCTGGAGCAATAGCATGGTGTTGTGAGAGGGAGTAGGAGGAAGGAGTTCATTCAGGTTAGTGCTCTGAGAAGATAACATTGGCGTGGTTACCAGTGACCTCCAGTTTGCTACACCCCATTGTCAGTTTTCAGTGCTGTCTTGCTTAGTTTATCACCAACATTTGACAGCTGATCATGTTCCTCCCTCTTGAAACACTCTCTTCACTTGGCCTCTAGGACACCACTCTCTCTTTTGGTTTTCCCCCTGCATAACAGCTTCTCCTTTTTCTTCTTTTTAGCTGGTTCATTCTCACATCCTTGACTTCTAAAGATTGGAGTGCCCCAGCAACCACCCCAGTCTTCTCCCCTGAACTTCTAATTCATGTATCAAGGTGTACACTTGACTTCTCCACTTGGCTGTGTAACAGACTCCTGCCACATTTTGTATCCCAAACCAAACTCTTTCCCCCGCCTCATCCCCGAAACCCCTTCTCCCTTAGCCTGCCTATCTTAAGAAGCAGCAGATGCATTCTTTCAGTGGCTCATGTCGAAATCTTGGCATCATCTTTGAATCCTTTTTTCCCTCCCTTATCCTCCATTTCCAATGCGTCTATCAATACTACAGAGAACTCTATCCAGAACACAATCACTGATTAACCACTTTATAATCTTGACCATCCTGGTCCAAGCCAACATCATTTCTTACCTGGATTATTGGAAAACTTCCAAACTCATCTCTCTCTGCCTGAACTTGTCTGTCTGCAATTTAATTCCAACACATGAACCCAAGTGGCCATTTCTAAATGGAGTTTGAATTGTTTTGCTTGAAACATGCATCTCATGTGGAAGGAAAGTCCGAGACCTCTTGGTGGCCTCCAAAGCCCTGTCCCCCCTGGACCTCTGCTATCTCTGCCTCCATCTCCCTCCCCTCTCTTCCTTTCTTACTGCCATTCTTGCTCTTCCTCAATCCTCTCAGGTTCACCCAGACTTGCTTGCTTTCCCTGTCCCTACAGGTCTGGCTCATCCCTTATGCTCAGTGGGGCCTTTCTGACCTCTGTGTGCAGGATAGCACCTGCCCCAGAACCCCGTCTCTCATCTTGCGTTAGCTTTCTCCTTAGCACATACCACCACTGGGCACAGTCTGCACTTACTGGTTTATTTGTTTGTCATACCCCAACTAGAATGGAGATGCCAGGAGGGCAGGGGTTTTTGTCTGGTGCTTAGCACAGTGCTCAATAAATATTTTGAAATAAATGAATGAATGGACTGAAGCTAAGATCTGAAAAGAGCCAGGTAAAGGCCTGGGGGTGGGGGAGCTGTGTGTTGAGCCCTTCCCCTGCACAGGGAACCAGAGGTATGCAAAGACAACAAGGGAATGGAAGTTGGCCCAGAGAACTTAAAAGAAGGGTTCGAATGGCCTGCAGTGAGGCTGGCTTGTGCAGAGCCTTGAAGCTGTGATCAGAACTTTGGGCTTGAGCCCAAAAGAGATGAAAGAGCTGTAGACAGGCAGGGAGTTTTTTTTAATGCAGAGGTCCTTGCATGCTTGACCTAACACAAAGCGCTTGACCTGGAGAAAGTCATTGTCTGTGAGAGGAGTCCACACACAGCTAACAGCGCAAACTGCCCAGGGAACAGAGGACACACATCTTTTCTTTGAGGGCTAGGAGAGGGACCAGGAACATTAATGTTCTCATCTGATTGTCGAATGGTGAATGGAAGGTGAGGGCTGTGGTTTCAGGTGGAGGGAAGGCCGTGGCAGCGGCACGAGAGTCTGCCATCCCAGATGCTTGGAGGCTAGACTCACTAACACAGATGTGCTTTTCAAGGTTGGCCCTAAGTCTGGCTGGCTGACTCCCAGTTCACATCTTTTCACTACCCCAGGCTGAGACATGGTTTGGGTACCAGGTGGAAGGAGGCAGCTGGAGTAGGATGGAGGATCTTTAGGGCCCACAGGCTCCTGTTTGGGTAGGAAGAGAGCCTCCACTGTCACAGCCACATTTCACCAAAGAAAGTGAGGCTCAGAGAAGTGAAGTCACTAGTTCAAGATCACACAGCTTGTAAGAGACAGGCTCACACACAGTCCATTTTCTCAGGGGTATTATGAAAAAGCAAAAGGGGATGTCGTTTTCCATTGAACTGAACTGAGAACATACTGATGAACCTTGTAGGGATGGAAAATGTTGGAAATTAGTATATATTTTTCCCAGGATATGTGTGTGTGTGTAGTATTTTTTTCAAAAAAATTCATAAAGAGCTCAGTTCTGCTTCTCTGGTTTGATAAATAAGGATTCTTTAGCAATTAACACTTATGCTCCTAATGAACAGTTTTTGTTTTACCCAAAGTAAATTAAATAAGATAGATCCTTATTACTAATTATAGAGATCAGAGCAATGATATTAATCACTGTTTTGATGGGACGGCAGACATCTGTCACCCCTTAAAGCCGAGTCCAAGTGGCAACTGATGCAGAGTTAACATCAATGCAAGTCCCACTCTAAATTCCTTGGTGGGTAGAGTTGATTACTGCTGCCCCCCTCACCCCTCCCACAGTTGATCTGTTCTTACTGGTAGTCTGCAGTGTAATTTGGCAAACCTCTGTTAGCTATACACATTTAAAATATGTAAAGATACAGCCAAATCAGAGCCAAGAGAAAGCTGGAAGAAGTCTGCAGGAGAGTTCAGCCCATTAGGAATGGCCTGTTTTGACCACAGAAGCACATCTTTACTCCTGGAGCTGAAAAGGACATTCAAGTTTCAGTTAGACCATTTCTTGAATTTGGAGCGAAACTTACTCAAGCCAACCCAGGCAAGATCCATCCTGGTATTCTAGATCAAAGGTCAGCAAACATTTTCTTTAAAGAGCCAGATGGTGAATATTTTAGGTTTCGTGGGCCATGTGGTCTCTGTCACAACTACTCAACTCTTCCCTTGTAATGTGAAAGCGGCCGTCGACAGTATGTAAATGAAGAAGCATGGCTGTATTTCAGTGAAACTTTATTTTTGAAAGCAAGTAGCTGGACTTCACCCATGCGAGGTAATTTGCCGAACTCTGCTCTAAATCTCCAGCAGAAGAGAAATTTCCTAAACTGCTCTAGGAAGTTTTTATCTTTCACGGCTGGACATTCTTTACCGTGTCTAGTTTGTATCCCTTGGCTGGGATACAAATCTTTCCAGTATCCTTTGGGGAGATGGAGGACATCTGTCTGGTGCCTCCTTTTGTTGGGAGGACTAATTCTGCCACGGGGAGAATGATGACAGATGAGATGTGCCAGGGCCTCTGGAATCAAAGGACGTGCTTTCATACCCTGGCTTCACGACTCACTTGCCTTGTGACTGTAGGCGAGTTGCTAAAGCAGGTCTCTGCCTCGGATTTCTCATCTGCAAAATGGTTATAGTCCTGATGCTAAACTCATGGTACTGTTGTCAGAAGTCAATGAGATGCTGCATTATAAAGCACTTTAGCCCCTGCCCCGATAAACGTGAGCTGGAAGGAAAAGAATGGGGATGGCAGAGAGAGATAGAAAGTGAGATTCTTAACAAAAATGCATTTATTTGAGAATGAACTTGAAGAGCTTATTTGGCGATTTTAGCAAAGGGGGCAAAGACAGTCATGTTAGTCAACAATTGGGTTGACTACTGGCCTATCTATCACATGACGCTTCAAAATATGTATCCTTCTGAAATGATCATGCCATTTGTGTCCCCATTGCCCATCTCGCCCCACATAAGCTTCTGGAGGGGAGGGAACACAAGTTCCTGGCCCTCTTAACTCCAGTACCTAAGAGAGTTCCTGGCACATGGTAGGTATTCAATATATTATTGTTTAATGGAAGATCAAACCAATAGGAAGACTGTCTCTGCCAGGGAGTGCGCAGCTTCAAGAAGAATCCACTCTAGTGAAGAAAGAAGAGCCTGTTTCCAGCCACCCTTCATCATCAGGGTAAATTAATGTGGGTGATCACCCTCATGGAAGACAGAACTGCCAGCGCACCCTTCTGTGGCTTCTGAGCTGACAGAGGATTTCTGGTGTTATGGATTCATATTTTGAAGGCTTAACCCCCAAGATGATGGTATTAGGAGGTCAGGCTTCTGGAAGGGAAGTAAGTTTAGATGAGGTCAAGAAGGTGGAGCCCCCATGATGGAATTAAGTGTCCCTAAGAGATGAAGAGGCTAGCTCTCTCCCTCTCTCTCTCTCTGCCATGTGAGGAGACAGTAAAAAGGCAGCTGTCTGCAAGCCAGGAAGAGAGTCCTCACCAAGAATCCAATCTACTGGCATCTTCATCTTAGACTTTCAGCCTCCAGAACTGGCTGAGACACCTGGTAACTGTTACACTGAGTTTTAACCCCAACTCCCTTGCTCGATGATTCAGTATACAATCTCAGATGCATACCAGGAAGGTAATAAAGTAGATCTTTACAAAAACAAGTGATGGCTTGCCCAGTGTGAAGGATCTAGACAGTGATCACCTTTGTGAATTCTGTTTGTATCATTTTATTTATATAATCTGGACCCAATGCTGCCTCTATAGGAGCAGTGTCTATTAGGCATGGAATAGGAATAGGAAACTGTGAGACACCTAGGAATAAGTCAGTTAAAATTTGTGCACAATTCATAGGTAAAAAGGGAACAAAGTTTATTTAAAGACCTTTAAATATACTTGTATAGATGGAGAACTATGCTATATTAATAGACAGGGTATCTTAATACTGTATATATGACAGTTTCTCCAAAACTGATTCACTGATTTGATGCAACTCTTTAAAAAAGAAAAAAACTCACTTTAAAAAATGCAACCTGACAAACTGATTCTAAAATGTAGGTGGAAGAGTAAGGACAAATTGTAACAAGATATTAATAAAGAAGGAAAAATGTTGGAGGGAATTGGCCCTACCCAATGTTAATATTTAGTATTATAATTTTTCCAGTTTTATTGAGAAATAATTGACATGCTTCAGTGTAGAAGTTTAAGGCGTACAGTAGGAAGGTTTGATTTACTTATATTGTGAAATAATTACCACAGTAGGTTCAGTTAATGCCCATCTTCTCAAATAGATACAAGAAAAAGAAAAGAGAGAAAGAAAGAAAAAAGAAAAACATTTTCCCTTTGTGATGAGAAGTCTTAGGATTGGCTCTTTTAATGGCTTTCCTGTATCTCATACAGCAGTGTTAGCTATAAAATCATCATGTTGTACCTTACATCCCTAGTACTAATTTATCTTATAACTGAAAGTTTGTACCTTTGACCACCTTCTTGCAATTCTTTCTCCCCTCACCCTCTGCGTCTGGTAAGCAGGTGTCTGATCTCTTTTCCTATGAGTTTGCTCCCCCTCTCTTTTCTTCTTGATTCCACATATAAGGGAGATCCCGCAGTATTTGTCCTTCTCTGTAGATTTATTTCACTTAGTATAATGCTCTCAAGGTCCATCCATGTCGTTGCAGTTGTGTTTTTCTTCAATGGCTAATAGCAAGAGAAGGGCTGCAAGAGTTAGTCTCCATCTAAGAGCCCAATAAATGAACTTGAAAATTGACAGTGGAAGATATTTTGGTTTTAGTTTTGGACACAGTTTCCATCATGGCTTCCTGAACATGGCTCCTGGGGCATGGTCCAGGTGATAGGACAGCCATTGGTAAAGCACAGGCCATGTCACAATTCTTAGCATCACTCTCAGCCGGGCTGTCTCTACTCAGGTTTCAGATCCCTGGTGTGTCTAATCTAGGGTGATCCAAACTTACATAAGTTGCTGAGATCTGGCCCAGAGACAGAGCAAAGACTTAATATGTAGAGTTCAAGCATCAATCCGGAGGTCAACTTTTCTCACCCATACATTCTTAGAACTGCATAGACTTAGGTCTGTTTACTTCCAACAGGCTGAGATTTTTCAAAAGTGGATCAATTGGAAGCCAATGATACAGAACAAGTTAAAAAATAAATACAAGTTTATTTTTCTTTGACCAAATTCATAGTGCTGGTAGTAGTGGGGGAGGGGGGAAAATAGCATTCATTAAGTGCCTACTCTGTGCCAGAGCTTTATGTATACTATCACATTTACTTCTCAAAGCACGTGTTTCTCATTAAAAAGAAGGGAAAAGGGGGAAAAACCCTCCATTTTATATGTAGGAAAACTGAAGATCAGAAAAAGTACCTTGATCAAGATCACATATCTAAAAAGAGGCAACACTCAGTACTCAAACCCCTGTTTTTCATTATAAGATTCAGCCTTTTTCCACTACACTATCCTATTTTTCATCCATATTATTGGATTCTCTTAGAAAAAAATATTTTATATTGTGCATCACGGTTTTAAAAATATGTGTACAAGTATCATCTCCTTTAGTCTTCATATTACACTGCAAAGGAGGTGAGAATCTTTTACTTTGTTACATTGTGAGGGAGGTGATTTCACCCTCAGTTTACAGGGAAGGAGGCTCATAGCAGTTACATGAGTTGTCCACAGTTCCATGACTAGAAACTGGCAGAGTTGGAGTTATACCTAGTGAGTGTCTTAGCTAGAAATTCCAAACTCCTCCTCCTCCAGCACAGTTGTTCAGTAAACCTAAGACCACAGGGAATATGCCCTCAGCAACATGAGTCACCAGCAAGCATGCTCGGCACTGTGTTCGAACTTGCATCATCTGTCTGGCTCTTCGAAGTATATTGGAAGCAGCGATCAGTAGAGAAAAGCTAAGGTGGGCATCCTGCCAGTGGTTACATTTTGTGTGACATTAATAGATCATGTGAACCCTTTTGAATGTGAGCCACAAACCTTAAGATGGAATGAATGAATGGAGACGTGGTTCCCATATTCATTCATATGCATTTAGTAATTTTCCACAATTTTATTCCAAAATGTAGTGGTGTGTGTATCATCACCTTATGTCTGCATCCTGCCACCATGAAGGGGGGGGGGGCGGTTATCAGGATTAATAGCCTCAATTTCCAATTGAACATTTGAGTGCTGAGTTAAGGACTTGGAAGGAGCCACTGACCAAAGACCTCTTCAGGATTCACTGGCATGGCCCTTGAGAAGCCCATGAGTTAGCATGTCTGGGAAAATGGCATCAAGTGACTGGTCACTTTGTGTCTCTGGTTCATCGTGTTTTATTTTAGCATGTTGATTCAACTGGTGTTGGCTCTTGTTACAGGAGACACAAAGAGAGATGTCTCTGCAGCCCAGATGGGCAAATTCCTATACAATATAAATTACCAAAATTATAACAGGAAGACACAGAAATCCTGAGTAGTCCTATGACCTTTAAAATTATTGGATGTATTAACATTTAAAAAAATTTTCCCCGAAATAAAATAACAAGGTCTTAATGATTTTTCAAGGTGGTTTTAGTAACACTCAAAGTAAATTTTAATATTATTCAAATTCGTCCAGACAATAGCAAGACAGGAAACTTCCCAACTCATTTTATAATTCTAAAATCAGGCAATGACTGTACAAAAAGGAAAAAAAAAATACCTTTCAATCTAAATCATATAGATGCAGAGATCCTTGACAAATTATTTCAAAACATGATGTATAAAAAAGATAATTCTACAAATATCCTAATATCATAGTCATATTGAGTTACCCAAGGAATGTAAAGTTACTCTAATGTTAAAACTATATAACTGTACTGCAATTAAGAAAAGTAAAAACAAAAAAACTATATGATGATCTTATTAGGTGAAGAAAAGGCATTCAGTAAACTTCAACAAGATTCATGGAAAGAAACTCTTAAGAAACTAAGAATACAAAGAAAATTCCTTAACTTCATAAAAGGTAGTCTGGAAAACTTCAGCAAACATCATACTAAATGGTGAAAAATTAAGAGCATTCTCCTTAAAATCAGAAACAGGATAAGAATACTTACAGGATATAATCATCATTGGTTGAAGAAAACATTTTTGCCCTATTTGAAAAAAAGCTCAGATGATCTAAAGACAAAGTATTAGAATTAATAAAAGAGTTTAGCAGGATTTCTGGATTTAAACACACTGGATTTAAAATTGAGCTCTATATACCAGCAATAAGCATTTAGAAAATGCAATTTAAAAGAGACATCATTCGGAATCAAGAGTAAGTGACCAAGAATAGCCAAAACATTCTTGATGAAGTACAGGCAGGGAAGACCTGCCGTATGCGATGCTTTGGAAGCTGTATTAATTAAGACAGTGTACTGGCAGCCCACAACAGAAAAGCAGACCATTAGACTAGACTCAAAAGCTGGGAAACCTGTCTTTGCACATAGGAAAAGCTGGTGTCAGATTAAGCTTGCATATTCAGGGAGAAATGGAATAGGGCACTGAAAAAATGTATTATGCATATTAAAAAAATTGGGCCCCTACATTTTACTATATACAAAAATAATTTCTGGAAGGACGAAAGATTTAAGTGTGAGAAGCAAAGCCCTAAATATTTAGAGGGAACTTTTGTCTTATATATTTATAGATCAAGGATAAGGAGACAATTAAGCTAAACACAAATTACAAGACACAAGTAAAAAATGTGATAAATCTACCTACACTAAAAATGAAAAATTTCCAGTAAAACACACTATCAATAAAGTAAAAAAAAAACAAACCAAAATCCCTTCACATATCTAGTGTGTTTTGTACCTAAAGAATTCCCACACTTTAATAATAAAAAGTAAAATATTCCAATAGAAAATATGTGAATAGGCATTTCACAAAGAAACAATTTAGAATTAACATAGGAAAAAATTCTCCACCTCATTGGTAATCAAAGAAATATGAATTATAACTTCAATGTAGTGTTGCTTTATACCCCCAAGAGGTACTCACTAAAATGTGTAATAACATTGAGTGTTGACCAGGGCATAGAGAAACAGGAGCTTTCATACGCCGCTGCTGGGTATAAACCACTCTGCAAAGCAATTAGCAATATTTGGAATATTTGAAGACGAGCATCCTCTAATATCCAAATATTTCTTTTTTAGATATAATGTTCAAAGAAACCATCACACTCACTCATATGCAGGGAAACGTTGATAACATTGTTTGGTTCTAGCCAAAAAATACAGAAATAACCTGTGTCCTTTAACTGAAGGATGGCTGTGTGAGCTGTGATTAATCACACCACAGACTACTTGAGGCAGTAAAAATAAATGAATGCTACCTATAGGCTTCAAAAATGGATGAATTTCACAGCTATAACACTGAACAAAGAAAGAACGTCACAGGCACATATGAAATATTTCCATTTATGTAAATCCTGAAATTTGCAAAACTAAACATGTTGTTTCAAGATGCACATAGATGAGGTGCATAAAAAACAAAGGAAGTACAATTAAAAAATCTAAGATTTGACGACTTCTGAAGTGATCAAGGAGAGACATACGAGGGTAAAACTCGATGTTCCGTTTCTATGTTGTTTAGTGGGTGTGTGCATGTTTATTATGTTATTCTTTATACCTCACGTATAGTAGATATCTTTCACAGGCAAGAAATATTTTGTAAGATTTTAAAATAGGAAATTGATATCATTATTGTAAATCTTTGGGTGAATGTGCTGGTAGTATTTTTCCTAATGTACATTGAAATAAAATCAAGTGTATTAAAATAAAAATTTTTTTTGTCTTTAAAACTCTCTCATACCATCGGTGATACGCCTACCTCATTTATTATATCTCTGCCCTAGAGAACGGTGTAAGGAACTCTAAGTGGCCATAGAAACTGATGTGACCACTTTGGGCAGTTCAGCCATTGTTCCAAAAGCTGTGGCTTTGGTGACAGCAAAAGACATGGACAAGGTTTTATCCATGTTTCCGTCTATAGAGTGTGAGTGGCAAGCTGAAACCCCCAGGGAGCCTACGATGAGCATCACTGAGAGACGCAGAGGGATGAGAAGCCTGAAGAGCAGGCACCTTCTCTGCCTGAGGGGGCGCCAGTCACCTCCAGCTGCCTGTGGCCCTCTGGCAATTCCAGCCCCGTGCTGACAAGATGAACTTTTCTAGGAAAGTTGAAAAGTCAGATTTTATGTGAAACCCTCAGACTTTTAAACCTTGACAGTTCATTCAAGTATTTGAGAATAGACCCTGCATGTGACCCACTAGTCGGCAGTCTTGCCCTGGGAACCAGTACGGCCTCCTGCAGTCAGTTGTAGGCACCCAGTAAGGCATTTGCAGAGGTACTGAGTGACGTGGGGCCCTGTTTTCTCAGCCAACAGCTGGGGAGACACTTTGGGAGGTACATGGGAAAATGGCTGAGAATCATTTCCCGTCCTTTCCGTGGAGAGGTCAGATCCACGTCTTCTCCTTGTACTAGGGGAGCTCCGGGACGGCTGGCCCAATCGACAGTAGTGGAAGTGGCCTTGTGCTGACTTTAGGGACAGTAGTCTTCCACTTCCTGTCCTTCAGAGCACTGGCCCTGGGCGAAGCCCACCGTAGAGGACATCTCACTTCCCTGAGATGGCCGTCCTGGGAAGACCTTGTGTGGATCCTCTAACTGGCAGTCCTGGCTGAGCTGAGCAGACATCCCTGCCATGGTGCCGGCCACGTGAATGAAGCTGCCTTTGACTCTCCATCTGCCAAAGGAGGACCCCCAGGTGTACTTACTTTGTACCACAAAGCACACAGGGATTATGCAACTGAGCCCTGTGTGAATCCCTGACCCACAAAACTGTGAGATATAATAAAGTGGTGGTTGTATTAAATCACTAAGGGTTGAGGTATTGTGTTATGCATTTATAACTAAACACTCTAAACTTTTTTTATTTAGTTTCTAATTAATCCATCCATGAATCACTACCTGGTATGAACCTCACTGTGGGTTGCTTTGAAAGAGAAGACAGAAGATATCTTATAAATACCCTGTTCATTCTCTCCAGGGAAAAAAAAAAAAGCCCTGGACAAATTCATAAGAAGGAACAGTCATCAAAGAATAAAGTGTTTGAGACTGGGTTGGGAAACACAAACCCCAGTCTTATATAGCATGGTTGTACTGATGCAGGAAAAATGGACGTGGGGCGTGAGGAGGGCCGTGTCCCAGGCTTTGGTTAAGCCCCTGGGACGTGCCCCGCCAAGTGTGGGTCCTTGGCTTCGTGCAGGAAAGAAGTCAAGAGTGAGCCACAGTTGAGTAAAGGTAGATTTATTTAGAGAGATACATCGAAAGGCAAAAGAAAGACCATGAGGTGTGGGGGTTGGGTGGTCAGATTAAAAGCAGGTACACACTCCATAGACAGAACAGAGAGAGAGAGGGGCAGCCGCGAGGCTCTGTGCTGCTAGTTTTTACGGGCTTGGTGGCTTCATATGCTAATAAGTGGAAGGACCAGTCTAAGTAGCCTGGGGGAAGGGGCTGGGATTCCCAGGAAGTTGGCCATTTCCCTCTCTTTGACCTTTTATGGCTAGCCTTGGGACTGCCATGGTGCCTGTGGGCATGTTATTTACCATGCAAATATGTGACAGTGTGCTTATAATGAAGCTCAAGGAAGTCAAATCTCCCACCACCTTGATTGAGCCTCAAGGCCTCCTGGGGGTTGAATGCTCAGCCATCCTGATGTTAATTGTTATGTTGTTCCTTGAATGGCTGTGCCCTGCCCTCTTCCTGTCTCAGTACTAACCATTTGACCATGAAGAATATATTTAAGGATCTGTCTGTTACTCAGTGAATTTTAAAACTCTGCTGTCTAGAGTAATCAGGGAGCTTGTTTGAACAACTGTCCTTTGCTGTGGAACATAAGGTATTCAGACACACGCATGGTCTCTGAGTGAGGAAAATCCTGAGTGTGGGCAATAGGTCTGAAGTCATTCGATAACCCAACTGTCATCAATCAAGAATGTTGATGCCTTCTGTCAGCCGAGCTGGGAATAATGCTTTAGGAGCCTCATAGTTCAGGAGAGGTTCTGATCCCCTTTGAGTAGGGCAGCTGCTCTATTTAAGTAGAAGAGATCATTTAAGTAGAAGGAGTGTGAGGGTTTAGGAAATTCAGCAGATTCCCCCAGAAAGGAGGATGGGTTGCTCAAGAAAAAGGTCTAGAGGAACCTGATTTGCATGAAAATTAGCAGAGCTCTGAGAGTAAAACCAGAGTTGGCATTTTAAGGGCACCAGCACTGGGGGGCCCAGAGAGTGAGATTTAAACTTTATACATGGTGCATGTGTGTTGGTGGAAATTAAGATGATAGAACAGAGTGCCATGATGTTAATACTGCTCCCAGTGGGAGGACAGGCACCCACCTGGAACATGAGGGAGTGACTCCTGGACTGCATGAGAAGCAAAGTTGATTGGTGGTGAGCAAGGCTGTCTATGGGCACTGGAGGATGCTATTTACATTGTTTTCCAAGATACTCCTCAGGGAGCACTCCCAAGTTTGTACTCTAGGGAGCTGGGATAATGAGTAGGAAAAAATAAACTTTATTATATAATGAATAGGGACTATGAGGAACAGAAATGTAAAGCTACAGCTGGGAGCCTTGGACGAGATGGCAGGCCATGGGGGATGGGAGCCTTTAACTAGCAGAACAGAAGCAACACCTACAGCATCCATTGTAGCCGGAATTGCCATGACCTAGCATTACCTGCCTCAGCAGGTACAGCAGCAGCTACAGAATAAGGCCGCCTGGAGCCCCGGCAGAGATCCACATGGAGAACAGAGACGAGGAGCTCAAGGACCCTCAAGAGCATGACCGGTGTCCCAGTTTCCTTGGGCAGATCCGCTAACATCCAGCATCTCCCGTGTAAAAGACGCTGACCTAAGTACTTAAGACAGATTGAATGAGCAGCAATGCCTTTACCCTCAAGAGGCTGAGAGTCTAGTTCAAGGAAAGTTCACACAGATACTTTAGATGTTATACACTAAGTGTTGTAAGAAGAAGAGGTTCCGAATGTCATGGGGACACAGAAAAAGAAGCACTTAACCCACCCTGAGGATTAGGTCAGGAGGGGATAGAGCTGAGAATGACTGAATCGAGTTTTCAAAGACATTAGCGGAAGCTGGCCAAGCAGTAGAGTTGCTAAGAGTGTTGCTGGCAGAGGACACAGTATTAGCAAAGCTACTGAGGTGTGAAATAGCGCTGCATGGGGGACGAAATACAGACTGCTGCTGGAAAGTGGAAAGTTCAAGGTCAGTTGAAGAAGACTAGCGCGAGAGGAGGCTCAGGAGTTTGGGAGCGTCGGGCTGTCCCGGGGTCAGTGGGGAGCAGCAGGTAGAGCAGTGACATAGGTGGATTTGTATTTTAGATAGAACATTCTGATGACAGTGTGCAAAATCGATTTGGGGGGCAGAGGACACAGGACTAAAAGCAGGAGATAAATAGAAAGCTATTTCCATAGTCCCAGCAGATTTAGAAAGACCCAATCAGAGACAAGCTAGTATCGATGGAAAGAAGGAAAAGATTAATCATGTAATTAGAAGGCAAAACTGGCCAGACTCATGACTTATTCATGAGAAGAGGAGGTCAAAGGGGACCCTCAGGTCTCTGGCTTGGACAACTGTGTGATGGTGGTGCCATTAATCCCACTAGGGATGGTCCCAAGAGGAGGAGCATCCTGGAGGGAGCCTGGCGAGGTGCAGTTTTAAGGTGTCAGCAATTACACTGGTGGAAGCCCAGAAATTTTTTCCAGATTATGGTTTTAATGGGTACCTTTAACCCTGGTCAACTTTTCTCCTTCTGGAAAAGCCTGGGAAAGCAAGGATTACAAAATGTTATAAGATATTTAAAAAATAGAGTACTAGACCTCTCCTACTAGGAATTTAGCCATCTTTCAATGTCATGTGCCTGAAGCACACTGGTAAGTTGTGCGTCACACATAGCAGAGAATCTGGAACACTCAGTGACAACAAATAAAGGCACATTTTCCCTTCTCTGAATACAACCAAAAATGTTTCTGAACAGCCAATGCCATAAATCCAAGTATTAGAACTCACAATTTTTGAAATTGTGAAGTGCTATGTTAATGCAGAGTCTCATAAAATTCCTTACTCAGAGGCTCTGTTTACTCTTGTTCTAGCTAACAGTTGGTACCAAAATAACTCCATAAATTTGAAAGCAAGAGGCAAGCATACGACCAGCAGAAAGATGGGACAACTGACAGAGAGGAGATAGCTGAAATCTGGAAAAGGCAGCCAAGAAATGACAATTCCAGTGCAGTGGGGAACAGCTGCATGCGGCAATAAGCTTGGGACACAGAGCCCAAATTGACAATGGTGACCTGGTACGATCAGAAGTGGGTAATTGTGCTTCAGGTCTTTTGTCTGTTAAAACAGTGATCATGTATGTATTTGACTTCTGTTAAAGACCGGGGGCTGGGCGCATCACTCGGCACCCGGTCATCCTGCCTTTGTGAAGCTTCCCCATTCAGACTGCTTGAGTGGCAAGCCCTTTTGGACAGCAGGGTACGTTTTTATTTCAGATAAACAATAGGTGATTTTTAGAATAAGTAAGTCCCAAATATTGCATCCTGAAGTTTTATTTGCTGGAATTTGAATTGGGACATTAAATGGAGGTAGGAGGCAGCAAGAACTGAAGTTACAGACACACACACAAACACACACACACACACACCACAAAGCAACAAAGGCCAGATGTGCTCTGAGTATGGTGAAGCTACGACTAAGGCAACTTTATGAAGGAATAGAAAGGATGCACATTCCATTCATTCATTCATTCATTCATTCACCTACTCACTCAAAAACATTTATTGAAATGGAAGAAGGATGTACAGGGTGACAGGGTAAAGCATGAGATGGGGATGAGTGGAGACAGAGACTGGGGAGGTGGCTGTGAAGGGCCGAGTGCTCTCAATGAAAGATCAGGGAGCAGCAACTGCCAAGGCAGTGGGATCCATTTTCCATTTTCAGTAAGTTTCTTGCCTCTGCTAATGCCCTTGGTATCTCCCTGTCAACCCCGTTACCCACGGTGGCCTCTGAAGCTCTCTGTTTCTTGCAACAGAAGAGACTTGTGAATGTCTGCAGATAAAAACAGGTTTTGGGCTGGAGGGGGAGCAAACCCTCCCCAGTAGGAAAACAATTCCTCAGAAATAAAAAGAAGTCCTTCCCGTAGAGGGTGCGCTACCTAGGACTTCACTATTTGTTCACTTTTCTTTACATTTAAAAGGTCATCTTTCCTCAGAGACTAGACAAGGGATCGAAGAGCCATTTTCCTTATCGGTTTCCCTGAATCCGGCTCAGCACAGTTCCTCAGACGGACAGTGTTCCCTGGGCCCAGGGCATGCTGGAGCCCCAAAGGATGCCCCCCTCCCCAAAAATTTCAGTGTGCCCAACCTTTCTTTTTATCTTCTTCCCTCACCTCATGATTCTTTGGAGAGATTTTATGATTAGGAAAAGGAGTCTCCATTTGCATGAAGTGATGATTTCCAGCTGATCTGCCTTCACCTGCCTCAGCTGTCATGACAAAATGCCATAGACAGGGTAATTTCAACAACGGAGATTTATTTCTCACTGTTCTGGAGGTGAGAAGTCCAAGATCAGGGGGCCAGCATGGTAGGTTTCTGGGGAGTCCTCTCTTCCTGGCTTGTAGTCAGCTACTTTCTCACTTTGTCCTCATGTGGTGGGAGAGAGAGGGCTCTGGCATCTCTTCCTCTTCTTATGAGGGCACTAATCCCATCATGGGGGCCCCACCCTCTTGGCCTCATCCAAAGCTAATTATCTTCCAAACACCCCACCTTCAAATATCATCGCAGGGTAGGGTTTGGATATATGAATTTTGAGGGGACATAATTCAGTCCAGTACAGCTTCTATCAGGCATGTTTTTAGACACAGTTTTTCTTTTGCTAAAAGCACAGCTATTAGGAAGGAGGTTGAAATGTACTGTTTAGGACCTAAAGCTATCTGAGTGGAAAATGAGATTCCCTGGTGAGAATGAATCTGTACTCTGGTTTAGGGTATTTCAACCCCTGAGTTTGGTTAACATGATTCTGCCTCTTAGAGATAGATCCTATGTTAAAAATAAATACAAGTTTCAGAGTTTGTAAGGCTGGGAGCCAAGCCCTGGATGATGGTGATTCAGGAAGATAAATGCCATTGTGAGTGTGAACCTCATGGGGGATCAAGCCAAACTTCTCCAAGGGAAACTCCTTTACTGCTGTACACTATATGCCTTAAGGTGTAAACTGCAATTGGTTCTAAACCAGGTTTACCAGTGACCTTGGTATGACTTTGAACTAGTCACTTTTTCCCCTCTGAACTTCAGTCTCATTATGTGCAAAAAAAAAAAAAAAAAAAAAAGGAATTGCACCAGATAATCTCTAAACTCTAAGATTCTGGGATTCAGTTGTGACTTATATAATATAGGATTAATTATTTGCAGTTTATTTCAGGATAACATAGTCAATATGTAAGTATTCAGGGTAGAAGAGCTTTTCATGGATTACTTTGTCTTGGCATGGTTTGCACTTTAAGGGACTGAGGCCAAGAATAGGAGGCAGTGTGACATGCTTCATTTCTTAACCTCTTTCTCCTCATATATCTGATCTGCAAAATACAGATAATAACTTTGCCTCATATGATTGCTTTAAGA
Source organism: Camelus dromedarius (assembly GCF_036321535.1). Lineage (NCBI taxonomy): Eukaryota > Metazoa > Chordata > Mammalia > Artiodactyla > Camelidae > Camelus > Camelus dromedarius. The sequence goes on from NC_087456.1 coordinate 23,772,632, forward strand.
ATTAAATGAGCAAACACGCAGTAAATAGTCTATTGATCAGTTTACAAGACTTCCAAAATAACTCAATGACTCTATGAAAATACAGTTGGACTTTGAGCCATAATATAGGTCAAAGAACATGTTGTGAATATCTCTTTGATTTTTCACCCAATTGTTATTCACCAACCCCCACTGCCCCAGAACGATACATGAGTTTGGTGCTAATAAGGCTCTAGGAAGGCAGAGCAATTGCAAATATGAATCTCCAGTTCCCCTTCAGCTGGGAGATATCAACTCAAACCCTTTATCTAGACTTGAAAAGAGTTAGTCATTTTTGCAATGTGTGTGTTCTCATGCACACGAGGGAGTGCAACATTTTGGCTGAGTATAAGAAAAAGAGCTTTAAGTTAATGTGCAAAGGGAAGTTTTGGTTCAGTCTAAATCCAAATCCAGATCGAAACACACAAGTCCCATTTGCAAATTGGAACCCGAGTCAAATCCATCTGAGGCTGGCCTTTCTCTAATTAGCAGTGTTAGACCTTGTGCCTCGCTAGGAACAGCCAGGGCGCTGTGTGCCACTGACAAGATAAGGCTTTTTCCAGGAATAAAAAAAAAAAAAAAAAAAGCATTTCCTCTTGCAAAAAATCTATGTCCTTCCTTATTGCTGTTAATTACTTTGGAAAATATGGGAGGAAAAGAAGATATTTTAGGTGGTGGAATATGAATGTGAAAGGGGGGTATGCCTTCAGTTAAGGGGGCAATAAAAATGGAAAACAAGCTTAGTCAACTGTAGCTGTAGTGTCTCCTAGAAATTTTTGATGCAAAATTAAGTAGGTTCCCAGTAAAGGAGCCTGAGGGAGTGAAGGAAGGAAAAGGCAGTGTCTGCTAAGATAGGAGGTCTGTGGCGCTTGGACAGGTTTAAAGGCAAAGATACAGGACTTTCATGTTCAGTGATGGGACAGATTCTGGAGAAAGATTTTCTATCCCAGAGAAACACATACACAGTCCCTATACCAGTTAGCCTTTGCAGCATCACAAAACATCCCCAAATATAATGGCTTAAAACAGTGATTTATTATTTCTCATGGTTCTTTGGGTTGTTGAGCTCATCTAGGTGGTTATTCTGCTGGTCTCATCTGGGGTCACCCATGTGCCTGTGATCACCTAGCAGCTGAACTGGGTCTGAAGGGTTTAAGATAACCTCACTCACTTGTCTGGAGTCTCGACACTGGTTGGCAGTTTTGCTCTTTCTAGATGGTTCTCATGCAGTAGTCTATCCTGGGCTTCCTTACATAGTGGTGGGGAATCCTAAAGGGTGAAAATGGAAGGTGCAAGTCCCCAGAAGTCTTATTGGCAAGTGTCACGCAGTGTCACTTCAGCAGTACTGTATTGGTCAAAGTCGGAAGGTCAGATTCAAAGGGAGAGGAAATGACTCCATCTGTTTATAGAGGGAGTGACAAACTCATAATGCAAAGAGGCATAGACACAGGGAGACATGATTTTTCAGGGGCCATTATTCAAATTGTCTACGTACTTTCACCCCCATGTATGAAGCTGGGGGAAATTGTGTGCCTATGATGGCATTCCTACAGTAAAAAGTGTTAGCCAAGTATCCCCAGCCAAGAGGGCTGGACTCAGCCTTAAGCAGTAACTGAACTACAACATGTGCTTTCTCTGTCCCTTCTGCCAAACATTAACACTGTGGGTCTGGATTGTGTGACGGACTTTTCCTTAAGATTTGCAGTTCTCCTGGACATGTATCTAGAGAAAACTCTAACTTGAAAAGCTACATGGATCCCAGCATTCATAGCAGCACTATTTACAGTAGCCGAGACATGGAAACAACTTAAATGTCCATTGACAGAGGAGCAGATGAAGAAGATATATATATGTATATATCTTCTTTATACACACACACACACACACACACACACACACACAATAGAATACTACTCAGCCATAAAAAAGAATGAAATAATGCCATTAGCAGTAACATGGATAGACGTAGAGATTATCATACTTAGTGAAGTAAGTCAGACAGAGAAAAACAAATATCATATGATACCACTTATATGTGAAATCTAAAAAACAAACAAACAAACAAATGAACTTATTTACAAACCAGAAATAGACTCACAGATATAGAAAACAAACTATAGTTAGCCAAGGGGAAAGAGGTGGGGGTGGACGGATAAATTAATAGTTTGAGATGAAAAGATGCACACTACTATATATAAAACAGATAAACAACAAGGCCCTACTGTATAGCACCAGGAATTGACATTGAATATCTTGTAATAACCTATAATAGAAAAGAATCTGGAAAAGAACATATGCACATGTATATCTGAATCATTTTGCTGTACACGTGAAACTAACACAACATTGTAAATCAACTATACTTCAATTTAAAAAAAAAAAGATTTGTGTTTCTTTCAGATTTACCCCTAATCTCACTCATAGTTCTCTGGAGTAAACAGTTTCCTGCTGCTTTTTGGTGTGAAAGTACATGACACTAAAATGCAGAACAGAGCTCTGCCTTCTTCTTCCCCCAGTGACTCTTCTTTTATTTTTATATTGCATGTAATCTAAGATACAACTTTACTTCCTGAGGGCCATACTGTACGGGCCACAGAGCCCCAGTGATTGGCATCCCCAGCCTGAGTAGGGTCAGGCTTCACCAAGAAAAACTTGCACAGAGAAAAACCTGTGGAATGGAGAGGCTGAGAACTCCTCTCTCAAAAGGAAAATGGGAGAAAATGAGCTATGTATGTCCAATTTACTCTTTGCAAATTTAACAGTCACATGATTCAGTCACCCTTTACTGGGGTAGAATAACTAAAACTGACAGAGAAGGACTAGAAGTTTCACGTGATTGGAGTTCCTTCCACTTGGATGAAAACATTCAGCATGGAGAAGTTTTCCTCCAAACTTCGGTACATTGGAGCTGTCTTGGAATATTATTGAATTAAGTCAGCTTGACTGGTTTGCTCAGCACGAGAATACCTGAGGACCGTGCTCTGGATCAAGATCAGGTGGCAAAGACCTTGTGTACCGTTTTGGATGGACTCGGGGAGCTCTGGGAAACACTACTGATGGCTGTTCTGAGACCACGTCCTGGTTGGAAAGGAAAGACGGCTATGGTAATTTAGTAAAGCCTGCACTGGGCACAGTAATGGGAATCCATATTTGTCAGTCCTGGGATAGACCATAGAATGCCCTTCCTCACCTTGTCCTGGTACCCTTTACTAACTTTTCAATTTTGGTGGCTTTCAATTATTTGTTTTATGAGTGTTTGCTCTTTTCAGATATGAGCATATGATGTAACTCTTCTGATTCAATTCCAAATGGGGCTTTCTCTTTGGTTTGGGGATGGCAGTATCTATGCCTTTTCTCGTTTTTAGTAGTGATGCACTGGCCCTTTGTACATACATTCGTAAGTTATCAATCTGTTTATGTACAAATCAATAGAGAGACAGGAAGCTGGGTGAGTCCAGGAAAGCTAACACATATGAATTGATTCTCCAATTCCGTAATTTAGATGTATATTGTAGCCTCGTGCCTTTCCCTCCAGCCAGGATTTTTTGTCTGAAGGATTTTACTTGTAAACCTCTGCTGGGAGCTCTTAGTTGAAACACTGGTCTGGCTGGTCCTGATTGCCTGGTCACTTAGCCCAAGTCCCCACCACACAGCCACGCATGGAGGTGAGCCACAAGGTCATGAACATTTGGCATCCTGTGATTTTTTCCTACAGTCTGAGTCTGGGGTGAGAGTCCCTGTATTAGCCCAACAAGGGGGAAAGAGCTGATGGGTTAGCCCCTGTGAATGCCTTCTTACTTATTCAGAATGTAAAGGTTTTTAGTCTGAGTTCTACAGAACAGGGCTTCCAAAACTTATATACACGTAGGACTCACCTGGGGATCTTCCCAGTAAGCCTTGATTCTGATTCCATAGGTCTGCAGTGGTGCCTGTGGTTTCTACACCACTGACAATGTCTAGTTCACGGACCTCACTGGGGAGAGCAAGGCTTTATAGACAACAAGAGAGGACCAGCTTTTTAAGAGTCTCTTCCACTCACAGAAATCTCTACAATCATGCAATTCTTAACACTGCAGCCTTCCTCTTGGTTGGTAGGTGCTAAGTCGACTAAAGCCTGTCCAAAGCGAAAGACGCATTGATGCCTGGAAGACATTTGTGCATTTGAGTAGGTGGCAAATAGGTACAGATGGGAGAGTGTCATTCACTGTCTAAGTACAGAGTTCTTAGCTGGACAGCTTGAGACGGGGGTATATGAATGGTCCCCTTCAAGAGACAGATGCCAGGAAGCATGCGAACTCCTTATCTTTTCTTGTTGATCACTTACTCTTTCATAGCCAGTCACTCGCTAAGAGGGAGCAATATTTATATGAGAGGTTTGTAGATAAATGTCTCTTTCTCTATCAGTGGAACATGAAAATATTTTGTTTCATGAGTATAAATGTCTTTGGCTCTGCCAAAAAAGCTTTTTAATTTTAATTTTTTTTTTTTTTTTTTTTTGCTGGGGGAGGGAGAGGAGATGCTATATTTGTGTGTTGCTGAAACAACCAGTTGAAAAATGAAAAAACAAAATAACATAAATAAGTTGATTGTTTGCCTCTATGTCAAAAAAAATCCCATTATTTGACTTCTTTTTGTTTATTTACTTTTGGGAAGAATAAACTTTGGTTTGGGTAGGCTAATATTAAGCTTTTGTCTTCCACTCGCACCTCTAACACATGCAATAAAAATGGCATAATTTTTAACCACTTCTTTTCTTCCAGGGGTTATTATAAAATTTGGCAAAATCATGAAAATAATTTCAAAGAAGAGATGACAGCAGTAACCTGAACTTTCATTTCAATTTCTTCATCTGCTTCGTTACCAGCTTTCTTGGAAGCACTAATATTTTCATTGGCATCTTAAATTATGGCTGACTCCTTTGTTTTGACTTTCCTGCACTGCCATAGCAGAGAAATTCTAAGGTGTATTTCTTGTGAACTTTGGCTGTTTTCATGATAAGCTCTATGAATTAAATAATTTCCCCATTTGTTTACAAGATGGTTACAGAATTACTTGCCATTCTTCCTACTTCCTAACATTTACATTAAATATCCTCTGTTTCCCAGTCTCATTGTCAAGTAATTAATGATCTGTAAACCAATACTATGTGCAGCATGTCACTGCTGACTAACAAAATCCTGCAGGGAATTATTTTGCCATTTGAATTGCTGCTCTTGCAGTAATTTGCTTTCAAAGTTTCCATTTTCATGTTCTAGGCTATCCTAAGGAGAGACTGGAGGTTTCCAAATATGTCCATGCATACCTTGATACGCCTCCCTTAAACAGGTGGAGTCTGATCCCTCCCCTCCATTCCCTTGAGCATGAGTTCAGCTTCAGTGACTCATTTCTAATGAATAAAATATCCTGTAAGTGATGGTGTGTGACTTCTGGGACTAGATTATGAAAGGCACGATGGCCTCCTTGATCTCCTTCTCTTGGATCACTCACTCTAGGGGAAACCAATTCCCATGATGTGAAGACACTCCAGCAGTCTTATTGGAAGATGCATATGGTGAGGAACTAAGATCTCCTGTCAACAGCAATGAGGAGCCCAGGCCTCTTGCCAACAGCCATGTGTGTGAGCCATTTTGTAGGTGGATCTTCTAGCCCCAGATGCACCTTCAGATGACTGTAGCCTTGGCCGACATCTTGACAGCAACCTCACGAGAGACCCCAAGCCATAATCATCCAGCTTCTGAATTCCTGACCCACAGAAGCTCTGCAGGATAATATGTATTTCTTGTTTAAGCCACTAAGTTTTGGAGTGATTCATTATGCAATGGTAGACAACTAATACAGGAAATATACCTACTGTTATTGAACAGATATCCACTGAGGATGGCAGTATTCTTGAATATTTAGGGAAACTGGGTTATTTCAAGTATTAATATGCAAGCAGCTGTATGTTAAGACTAAAGAAAGCAAAGGAATAGAACCAGAATGGTTGAAGGTGTCTTTGATAAAAAGTCCAAACCCCTCAATAATCATAAGTATTATACAATTTCCTGTATCACCCAGGATGTGTGATGAGAAGGATAGAAGGTGCGGAGGCTGCATTTAGGGAAGGGAGTGTGAGGAGTGGCTCTGAATACGTGTCACGTGAATCACAGGGCTCTTATGATCTGTTGACTTCATGAGATTGGAATGAATCTGCACACTAACTCCCCATCTCTTCCTCATTTAAACTATCAAGTCCAGGGTGGTTTGAGTGCAATGCTCTATACAGTTTACATTAGTTCACAAAGCAATACACTGGATGACCCTGCTGTGAGGACAATGGGTTCTCAAGATGCATTTTTTCTCTCCAGTGTCAGAAACATCTCATAGTACAAGCTGATCCTGCTGAGTTCAAGTGGGAGAACATTTGTAGTAGGAAGTCTTCCTGTGCATTCCAACTCTTTTCATTAGAAGGGGCTCAGTGTCCTGCATGTGCAACTCTTCAGAGGGGAGGCTGGAGCTCTGGCAAAAATTCCAAAACACCAAACGCCTTCTGTTTGGCTCTGAGTTAATTAGAGCAAACCAATTTTTCCTCTTTGCTATTTTCTTTTTCTCACCTTTGGAATGACACAATTTGAACTAATTGGCACAGGGCTGAACCTCATGGTCATATTGTATAGCTTGAGACATGTAGCCCTGGGTTTCATTGTTTTTAACAGGTTTCTTTTAGAATCACAGAATGTGAAGGCTGGAGAATGTCTAAGAAAATCGTTTGGTCTAGAGGTTTGCAAACTGAGTCCTGCAGAGCCCTAGGGTTCCTCAGGAGTGCTCTGGAATCACTCTAATTTTATCTCTTTTCATATACTTTTGTCCTAGCAACATTCATTTAAGTATGTATTTCTGAGACTTTGATTTAAGATGCTTAAACTGAGAAGTTCAGAGAGATAAATGGATTTGTGCAAAGTCATGTAGTTCATGGTGGTTGATTTGAGATGACTCTTCAATATGGGGTTTCAGCCTGCTTGGAGGGTGATCTTCAAACACACCATACCATCTTCCAAAGACCAGGATAAATGTTATACACAAGGGTCTTACAGGTAGAGCTGAGTCTGGATGTGAATGAGAAGGATGTGGCCTGTTTTAGATATCCTCATCCCTTCCTTCTTCCCAGTTGTTGACTTACATCATCATTGGAAAGATGCTTCTTCTTTATCTTGGCTAGATGTTTCATTACTACTACTGGCATTTTACGTATCTGGTCAAAATCTTTTCTTTGAGAATTTTTGCCTTTCAGATAGAAATAATCCCTTTCTTAGATTTCATGCATAGAGTTAATTTTTCTATAAATAAAAAAGCCACTAAAACAATTTTGAATTATTAAAAATGTAAGTCCTCCCCTGCATGTCCAGGTGAAAACAGGATTGATTACTAGGCAATCCAAATTAATTAGTGTAGATGTTTTAATAAAAACAAAGAAAATGGAAAATATAAGGTCTCACAAAATATTGTGCAACAAAAAAACGTTTATAATTGCTTCTATATGTTGAATGCATGTCATGTACTAGTTTCTGAATTAACAACGCTCAACATAATTTAATAATATGATGTATACACTATACAATACACAATTGAATTTTCCCACTAGCTCTGTGAGATAGGTATTATCAGCATCGTTTTACACGTGAGAAAGCTGAGACTCACAGATGTGGGTCTCCTGAGGTCACAGTGTGCGGAATTATAAGAGGCAGAAACCCAAGTTTCCTCCAAAATTGTACTTTTAGTCACTCTCCTGTATCACTTCCCTATTGCATATTGGGTGTCATGATGTAATCAAACGCAATAGCTTATTTTGTAGATCACTGTCAAGTGAAAAAAAATGTTCTGTGGTCTGTCATTTGTAGTCCATGAAGCATGAGGTTTCCCCTTTTAGTGGAAGGCAGGATTTCTGGTAGGAGGGCAGCCAGAAGCCTATATCTGATTCACCTCATTCCACTTTTCCACTGAAGCGGCTCTCATAGTTCAGATGCCAGGTTACAACATCCAGAAACTAAGACTATCAGTCAATTGTTTGCTAAGCTCTGGAAAGAATAACCCATTAAGAAATACTTGGTGACAGAATAAATTGTCAACTTCTATTACTCATGGATGAGCAAACAGAAAGATATCGTGAAACTGATGTGAAATAGTCTAGTAGTTCAAAAGTCTACATTGTCTGAGAAAAAATGCCTTGTGAGGAAAAGCATATGTAGAACAAAAAAAGAAGAAAAATAAACTAGATGATGCTTTCTTTGTGTTCTCAATAAATTTGAGAAAGCATGGTCTTGTGAAACAAAGGGTTGAGAGATGAGAGAAAAGTGGCCCTCTGGAGTGCCAGCAGACATAAAAAAAGGATCTGATAGAGGTGAGAAGAGAACTCTGGGAACCTAAAATTGCAATAGCAGAATTAAAATATGTTTAGAAGATAAGAAATAGAATGGATACTGCAGAAAGTCAAGCCAATGATGTAGAGACAAACTACCTCTCTCTATGGATGCTGAAGAAATAGATTTTTTTTTTAAATGAGGGAGAAGAAGTTGATATGCAGAACAGAAACCAATTTTAGACAAACAATATTCAGAAGAAAGAAATCAAAACAAAAGAAGAAATAAAGGAAGATACCTAGAAGAAAATTTCCTTGAGCTGAAATTATCATCATCATCATCATCATCATCATCATCATCATCATCATCATCAACATCTTCATCATCATCTTCATCATCATCATCACCAGCATCTTCATCACAATCATGTGAGTTGTGATCCAAGGAGCTTAACATTTTCCAGGGCAAATTATTGATAGAGTATGACAGACTTGCACGATTTTTTTAAGAGTTAAAAAATGTTGTTCAACAAGGAAAAAACATTGTGCTGCCCTTACACTATTCTTTGTAATACTTATAAAAACTTTATAAGCAGTTTAAAAAGTGTAGGGTTTTGTTTAAAACTTTTAACCCAAGAATTCTTCATTTAGACAGGAGGCTGTTGTCTAACATGTCATTCATGCTTAAAGGCAAAAAAGAAAGGCATTCTTAATTATGGAATGATTTAAAAGAAAAATAGCACTCTTGTAACCCCTAGGAAACTGTGACTGAAGACATATGATAGCTGCCCAGAGGATGAGTCACACACTTTTACACAAGAATGGACAAATTTAATCATTAAAAGACTATAGTGTAAACTGAAAATATGAAGCACAAAATGTTAATTCTAAATAACTGTTATATTTATGATTTCAAAATAAAACATAAAAGTAACATGATATAAAAATTCAATAAGAATAAAATTTTGATTTCATAAATTATACTTACAAGGATTGGAAAATGAGAAGAATTTAAAGCATTCTAATTTCCTTTATTACATAGACAGTTATTGCAGGGTCCTTATTTTATAATTTAAAATTATGGTTTAAATATGTTTTTGAAAAATTTTGAAGTAGATGGAAAACCATATATTAAGAATGTATTTAGTTGCAAGTACACAATAGCCAACAAATAGTAGCTTAAACTAATAGGAGTTTATTTTTCTCCTATAACAAGAATTCCAGAGGTTGATAGTTGTTGGTGTTTTTTCAGTACATAAATGATGTTAGGTATATATTTACAAGTCTTGGGCCTTCCCTCATGCTCACAAGGTGACTGCTGTGGCTCCAGCCAGCTGACTGCATCCAAGCAGGAGGAAAGGGAAAGGGGAGAAAACCAGTCACTCTAGATGGCTTCTGCTTATATCTTGTTGGCTAGAACTCTTATCAAATAGCTTTGTCAAGTTTAACTGAAACACAGTGAGTGTTAAAAAAATATTTGCTAAATGACTACATGAATAAAACATAGTAGCTGAAATAGGTCAAGCGTATCTTTTAGTGAGTTAAAGACTATAAAACTGAGCTGAAAAAAAAAAACAATACATCTAAAATAAAAAGACATAGAGAAGACACAGAGATAAATAGAAGTAAAATTGTTGTAGGAAAATGTGCCATGCCCCTGTCATATTTTGAAAGATTAGGGAACCAAAATTCAAGGACAATATAGAAAGACAATATAATTTAATAAGATTAAATAATGAATGTTGTTTAACAAGCATGGATTAATACATATCTATTAATAAATAGAACACATATTTAAAATGTTCACAAAACATGTACAATTCAAGAATACAAAGAAAACCTCAGGAAAATCATAGCAGCAGATTTGCTGGATCTCATGTACATGGATTTTTTAATTAGATAACTATTGCCAAACCCTTCTATAGATACAAAAAGGAATATTAAGTGCCTATTTTCCCATATCCTTGCCAGAACTGGGTGTCATCATCAAATGTTTAGAATTTTGCTATTTTAATAGGCTTAAAATAATGTCTATTATAGCTTTGAACTGTCTTTCTTTAATTATCAAAGAGGTTGGGCATTGTTTCAAATAATATTGTCCATTTATAGTCTTTTTCCCATGTAAACTACTTGTTTATAATCATTGTTCACTTTACTATTGGATTTCTTCTCTTTTTGTGATTGATTGGTTAAGCACTTTTTAAAATATGGAATCAATCTGTCAATTTGCTATTTTTAGCAAGTTTCCATTTGTCTTTTGGCTTGAAGCTTTTTTTTTTCTATTAGAGGCTGAAAATTTTTCAATAATCAAATGTATCTTTCTCTTCTGCTGTGGCTTGTGGGTGTGTACTCTTCATCTTTCAAACTGTTCTCCCCACCCCACCAGGTGATACTTCTGCTTACTGACATTTGAGAGCATTTACTATAAACTGATCTTAATTATTAATATATGTGTGAAAATCCATATTTCTGTAAACAATCAGTGCAGCTCACCCACTACAATGAAATAGAGTCTATGCTAAAACAAGAATCAAGAATGATCCTGTCAAGAATGATTCACTGTTAAGAAATCTATTACTATATTACAACATAGCAATATTTCAAAAGACACAAAATATGGTAATTTCAACAGATGTAAAAATATATATATATGGTACAGAACAACATATTTATTACAGATGGAAAGGAAACTCTTAGAAAACTGAGAACATATTTCTGTAGATGGTTAAGAGTAAGCATACTGAAATACTAGCCAGCATAATGCTTAATGGTGAAACATTAGGATAATTCCAATTAAAATTGGGGACCTGGCCAGGATTCCTGCCACTGCCATCATTATTTCACATTGTTATGAACATACTGTCCAGCATAGTACGGTAGAAAATGGAAAGAGGGAGCATGAATATTTTATGAGAGAACAAAATTATCATTATTTGCAGATGACATAAGTAAATACAGGGAGAATTCAAGGAAATCCAACTGAAAATCTGTTGGAATTAAAGCCGTGAGTGTAATTCTGGAAAGGGAATGTCTCAGTCTGTTTGGGCTGCAGTAACAAAATATCATAGACTGGATGGCTTAAGCAATAAACATTTATTTCTTGTAGTTTGGAGGCTGGGAAGTACAAGATCAAGGTGCTGTCGGATTCAGTGCTTGGTGAGTCCCACTTCCTGGTTCATAGAAGGCTGTTTTCCTCCTGTGACCCCACGTGGTGGAAAGAGGCAGGTGCGGTCTCTGGGGGTTCACTTGTTAAGGGCACTAATCCCATTCAATGGGACGCTACCCTCATGACCTAATCACGTCCCAAAGACCCCACACTGGGGATTAGGTTTCAATATATGAATTTGAGGAGGTGGGGCACAAACATTCAGTCTGAGCAGAGAGTCAGTTAAAGGTAAAGCTATGAAGCTATTTTTCTCTATAAACCAATAACAATCAGAGGAATTAAGGAAACAAAACAGTTTCTTAGTTTCTTTCAGAATACCAACTGAAAGCAAAGTCACTGCAATAAAATATGCATGGAGTTCACTTGAAGAAATATCAAAACCCAGTTAACTATATATGAAAGTGAAAAAATGAACAAGGGGATAGACTTGCCATGTTCTAGGATGGGATGGTTACGTATTCTAAAGATATTAAGTCTTCTCAGATTAACTTTAATCCTTAATATTATTTCAGTGACAATCTCAATTTGGGGAGTAATTTGGTAAAATGATTCTGAAGTTTACCTCAAAGAATAAATGTGTAAGATTGGCAAAAATTATTTTGTGAAGGAATACCAGTGCGGAGGGAGAGACCTTCATCTGTTAGATTTCAACAAGTTTCATGATGGTACTGCCATTAAAACAACACGTGCATCGAGGCACTCAGATGTAGACCCTTATCTGAGACTCTCGGGGCTAGATGTGTTTGGGAATTTAACATTTGGAATTTAAAACTTTAAAAATTGTGAATCACTATGTGAACACATGTCATTTAAATAATATCATATATTAACTACACTTAAATACAAAAATAAAATAAATAAAATTTGGATTTTTGTAAGATCATTTAGTTATATCCTAAAAAATACTTAATTCTTCCAGGTGGGTCTGGACCAGGACCCCATAATCAAATATATTGACTGCAAAGAAACTGAATAGGTTACATCAAAGTGATAAACAGTCTCCTCTTGATTCAAGTCATATCTTGCTGCCCAGTGAATGCTGGCACCAAACTCATCACAAAAACATTTCGGTTTTCAGCACTTTTGGAATTTTGGGTTACAGATAGAGGACCTGCATGTAGGTAAGTATGTCAAAGGCTGTGTTCCCAGGACCTGACTCTGAAATGGAGATTAGTTTGCAGGCCATTTTTTAGGGAGGGCTGTTCCCATCAATGCAGAATGAGAGGACGGAAGTGAAATTGGGCAAAGGGAAGAGCTAAGCTGTGGTTTGTTCCCAACAAGGGCTTCAGCCACAGGGGGAGGTGTGGGGCAGGGATGGTCTTCAGAGGTGTCCTGAATTGGGGTTGGGAGGGGGTACTGGACCTTTATACTCCCATGTCAACCCATGGCTGGATGATGGATGCCTCTGGAAGATGTGACCAAGCCAAGGCAGGTTTTTTCTGCTGAAGCAATCCCCAAAAGAGGTCTGGCAGCTGAGGGCTGTCTTCCTGCAGCCGGAAGAACAAGTCCTTTATTCTTGAAGAGGGGTCCAAGTGATGCATCGGCATTACTGGGTACATGGGAATTTAACGTATAATAAGGGAAACACCACAGACGAATGGATTAGGCAACAAATAGTTTGGAGATCATTGATCTGCAGTAAAATCCTCACCTCACAGTATAAGCAAAATAGGCACAAGATGAATTATAAAGTTAAATATAAAAAAAAAACAAAACTGGAAAATATGAATAAATATTCTCTAGTCTTTATAGTGGAGAAGGAATTATAAATATAAAAACATGGAAGAAATAACAAAGTAAAAGCAAAGATTTGAATAGAATTAAACATTTTTAAATCTAAAATTATGAAAACATTTGAAAGACAAAAAAACAAATGGAGAAAATATTTACAACACAGGTAGTAAAAATTAACATATGTATGTAGGTACTTCTACGTAAATATATAGCTCATATAAAGTTGATATGAATAGCTCATATCAATAAAAAAGAATACTTCAATAGACAAATGGGCAAAGATTATAAATTGAGAGTTCTATGAACATATGAAAAATAGTCACAAAATAAATTCAAAGAATTCCTAATTGAAACATTGAATTATCACTTATGTTTTGCTGATACAAAGTTCTAGTCATTATAAAACGTAACTTTTCATGTCAACAAGAGTATGCTATTTACCCAGTCAACAGAAGTATAAATTGTTGCCACTTATCTAGAAAACTTTTTGATAATTTATTCAAGAGCTCTAAAAATCTTTGTGCCCCATTTGCCCTGAAATTCATTTTTAAAAGAATGTCTGCTAAGGAAAAACTCAGCAATTCAAACAAATATTCATTTAAGAAGATTTTCATTGCTGTATTACAAAAAATAAGCAAAGAATTGGAAACAATCTCAATCATGTAGAAAAACTGAATAAATTATTATACATGCGTGAAATTAAATGTCATAGAGACATTAATAAATAAAAATTAAATGATACGAAAATGGTTCTAAGAGTATTACAAAGAAAAGATAAAATATAAAACTATATGTAAAATATCTATCATCTAGCTATATCTATTACCAATTTCTTTCTCTGCCTCTAGCACATCTATTTATACACTTAGAAAAGGGAATAAAAATAATAAGCCGATATGGTAATTGTGCTTATCTCTATTAGGGTATAGTTAATTTATATTTTCTTCTCTATACACTGACTGCAATTTCCAAATGTGTAATGAATATGTTACCTCAGTAATAAAAGAGAAATAGAATTTTATTGTAAAATAAAACAACATGCAGAACTTTGTGTCCTGTGATCTCATGTAAACGTTTTCAAACTTCTATGAATAGAGGAAATGTCATACAATATCTTGACTCAGCCAAATCAAAATTACATGTAAGCTCACTTGAGCTGCCTTCACTGACTGATAAGAGGTCACTGAGGATGAAGATGACTAGAGGAGTAGGCTGGCAGCAGAGAGGGACCTGGGTCCTAGGACAATGATCACAAATAGCCTTGAAACATCCTCTTCTTCCCTTTCTCATTCCAGAGGAGACGGCAGGGCTGCAGAATCGGGAATACACAAGGGCACGTGGTGGCTTGCCTTCCTATGGGGTTGAGTCTCATCTTGCAAATATCCAAGGGGTTTTCCTTAGGGCAGTGTCACCCATTGGGTGAAGTAAAGGGACAGCAGACCCTGAGAGGAGGCCTTGGCTGGTCCCTGCGGGCTGAGCCACTCTGGAACTGAGATACTGACCCTATGTGGTCATGAGGTTCTCTGTCTCCTAAAACCCCTGGGCAGGGATGACCTTTCCTGACTACAACCTCCACCTTGTCCCCAGGCATGCTTTACATGGGAGCCACTGCAGTGTTGCTCACACAAACCAACAAAATCTAATGTACAAACAGGCTATTGCTGATGGAGGACACTCGGCCCATGTTTGTACCCACTCCTGGGAAGGGTCCTATTCTTTCCCAAGGCTTCCCTGTTCGTCCGTCCATGCCCATCCTGCTGACCTGGCGAATGCAGCCCAAACCAAATATTAGACTGTTAGTCACACTGGCACATTCCTCAGTCACGTATATGAATAGTATTTGCAGTTTGGGGTTATCCACATGATCCTGTGCTCATTAGCACTGACGGCAAAGAGCCAGCTGTGTTCACAACCATATGAACATTACTCACACAAGTGAGATTTTATAAGCAAGAAAAAACAGAGAAAGACAAAGATGAAAATAAATGGAGTGAGGAGAGGGAGGCTGAGACAAAGGAGAGATTGTTGCAACTGGAAGGGTCTGTAAAGGGCAGCCTGCCCGTCCAGCCCCAGCGTCTCATGGTTTCCTGGTCTTCGTAGTAAAGAGACAAAGTGGATGGTGCTGGGTCAGGGAGCTTGTAAGGGGCAGAGATGGGACCAGAACTCACTCAGGTTCTCCAATTCTCAGTGGGTTGTGTGTGCTCCAAGTTGCACTTCTAAGCAGTGGGAGGGAAAGAAGGGTCTAGGTGAGAACTGAAGGAGAGAAGTGAATTCTTTGTTGGAGATGCAGATGAAGAATGTTGCCTGCCATGTCAGTAAACAAAGGATGTGGTCAATCACACCATCAGCCACTGCACCCTGACGGGATTCAGGATGGGAAAGGACAGGATACTGGCCCTAGATAGTTAAGGTGCACATCAAAGGAATGACTTCAATGAGCCCAGACTCTTGCATCCTCCCATACATAGAAATGTGCTAAATTCATTAACTTAAGATATTTGGTTTTCTTTAACTAATAGTAATCTTTTGATGTTCTGAGTACTGGGTTTTTGTTGCAAAAAGTCCTATATATCCTGGCTCTTCCCTTGCCTCTTTGGAGCAGTCCCTCAGAGCTATCTGGGACTCCACTGAATAAAACAGAATTCTCAACTTTTAGGTTGTGCTTTTTTTTTTTTTATTTCAGTTGACAGAAGTAAAGATAAAAGTAGTCACTTGATTTTCAAAATGACCAGGAAATGTCATGATTTCAATTTTATTGCCTTTGGAGTCAGTGCAGCTGCTTACAAGTGGACACACACACATCTTATTTTTCCCACATCCTCTTGGCCTCTGTCTGGATGGCCCTGTGTTTATCTGTGATGTGATGCTCAGTGAAACTGCTTCTCTGTGAGCATCCTCTCAGCCACCCTCCAGCTTTCCTCTGGCTCCATTGGGCTGCCTGGACTTAAGTCCTATCTTCTCCGAGGACTGCTGTGGCCCAAACTCTGTTGAGCTCCTTGTCTCAGACCATACAATCTAAAAGGACCAGTATCTGAGGCATCCGGTTTTCTTCTTGTGTCAGGTGGGTCCAGTTGGTGATGGAGAATCTTGCCCTTCACGACAATACCAGGATTGGAGGTCTGGCTGGGCATAAAGAGCTCTCCTTTCTATTCAAAAAACATAGATTTGGAAGAGCCCAGAGAAATCTGAATCAGGTTTCCCTAAGTCCTTCCCAAAGGAGATCAGAATCCCCAATGGTCCTCGAAGCTTTAAAGACAAGGTCTGCTTCTGAAACTTCATCATAGGAATTTGCAAACCTTCAGGGCTTGATCTCATTTAAACTCCCACCAGGTATGTAGTTCCAAGGATCTTGGCCAAGGGGTCAGGGCAGGTCTCCTGACAACACTGAGACCTCCAAGGATATGCCCCACAGCTTTCCTGGATCTCCTCTCATCCCTGGAATGATACAGACAGCAGAGCAAGAGCCTGGCCCAAGCCTTCATCATCTCTGTTCGGTGCCACCTGTCATTTCCCTACTGACCCCTCTCCCTAATAGTATTCCATCAATGCCTGAAAAATCTTGGTTCCGACCCCTCTTTCACAGTGCTATCAAAGCAGAAGCCTTAAAGGGCAAACATGGGATGGGGTTGTTCCCATTTCCACGGCTCCTCATGGCCTGGAGGAAGATACAGGACATTTCATTGTGCGCCCCCCAGCACCTTCCCACCTCATCTCCTCACACTGCCTGCATCTGCCCTTCAGTAGTGGCCACCAATCCAATCTGACCTTGCAAATTCTTTCATTTAGCTCCCTCTACAGACCTAGGAGAACTGCCCATTCTCTGCTGTGGGAAATCTTAGTGACGGCTTAAGGCCACATGAGATGTCCTGTCTTTGGGAGGGAGTGCTTTAGAGCCTGGACCACCTTGGCCTGTGCACTGATCCTCCCATGGATGAGCTCTGAGAACATTGGGAAATGAGTTATGCCCAAACTTGCTTAACTCTAACTTGTGGAAAAAAATCTACCTTATAAGATTGATAAAGGATAAACAGATGTATGTGAAGCCACCAACTGGTACCTGGCAAGATGAGCCAATACAATTTTTTTCCTCCCATTCTTCCTTTCTGTAGCCTGATTAGCCATGGTTTCCTTTTCCCTCCCTCTTCTTCTCAGAAGGCCTTTCCAGACCCTCAGAGGGGTTAACTGTGCTCTTGTGCCACCATTTGGCAGGACCTGATGCTCTTGGTGGAGGTAAGTGTGTTGAAGGCAGAACCTTGTCTTACCCCAATTCCCAGCCCTAGCTCAGCCTCTAGACCAAGGCAAGTATGGACTCCCCCCCCCCCCCCAAACTAGATGAACTAGTGAAAGTTTGATGCAGGGCACCTCTCCAGTGGAAGGCAGGGAGACTAATTGCAGGTCATGTTGTAGTCTCTTAGTGGGAACCAAGCTATTCTCTATTTACTTCCTTGAATTCTAGGCCATGTTGGAAAATACCTAATGGCTGAGAGTTAAAGAATCTTGGGAGTCTAAGATCTGGAAAGAGTGTCAAAGAACATCAGAGCTTTAAACCTGGAATGAAGCAGCCCCTGGCCCCACGTCCAAGGTGGAGATGAACAGAGCGAGGCCCCCACACCTCACATTCATTCTCCTGGGCCAGGGCTCTCCTGCTCCTTCTTCTGATGCCCCTAGACCTCAGGGAGGAGGGGGATACTGGCCCAGTAGGAATGCTTGCAAAATTCTCATTATCTGCATGTTTCCCAACTGCAAGGCTTCGGATGGTCAGGACAGAATCTTGACCTGCCTGACTGGCTGGAGGTGGACATTTTGTAATGCGTATGAGATTCCGTATTTGATATGACCATGTAACTCCACACCTCCAAGTGCTTCTCCCACTAACTTCTCTGTCCTCGGACATACCCTGCTAAGGAGATAGCTCTCCTCCCTTTAATGAGAGGAAACCCAAAGCCCAGAGAAATGAAGCCATTCCCCGAGGATACCTCAGTGAGTCAGTGGGGAGGCTTAAAATAGAACCCACCTCCCTACCACTCCCACTTCCTACCCAACAGACCCTGCTGTCTTCTGAGCAGAGGAATGCAAGCCCCATACATTCCTGCTGAGGACATAGTGTGCTCCTTGGAATTAACCGTGGGATTCCAGAACGGGTGACATGAGTAAGGGAGGAGAGGGGAATGAGAACCAGGAAGATGAAACTGACTTTCTTTCCTTCTCTATTTAGACTGAACATTCACAGAGAGACTAAGTGTCCGGGGAAGGTGAGAGAATCCTTGTGCATGTCAATGGTTCTCTGATGAGCCAAGGCGGCACATCCACCATTGCCACGTGACAATGGCACTGGCGCCCGGTCCTTCCTGCATAACTAGCTGTGACTAGCAAGGGGAGCTCGGTCTCCTGATCCCACTTAATAAATTCTGCTTCTCACAGAGGCCAGAAGGACAATATCTTGTCGAGTCCCTAAAACGGTTCTGTGAGGTTATTACCGTCATATTTTTACAGCTGAGAAAACTGAGTCTCTCAGAGGGCAAATAAGTCATCTGAGTCACTCAGCTGGTCTGTGGTGAAACTTGTAACAGAAGTCAAGTGAGTCTTCTCCCCAGGGCTGACCTTTCCTCTTCACTGGTTATCCTCAAAGTGTGGTTCCTGGACCAGTGGCATTTGAATCATCTGGGAAATTGTAAGACAAGCAAATCTGGGCTCCAACCCAGACTTACAAATCAGAAAGTCAGAAGGAGGGACCCACTAGTCTGTCTGAACAGTTCCTCCCGGGATTCTGATTAAGTTTGAGAACCACTGCTGCCCACAGTGGTGCCTGGGGAAATAGGGAACAGCCAGCAAGGAGACAGGCAGGAGGTGAGGGTGGCAAGAACGGGCAGGGAACAGCCCAGGCCAGACAGTGTGTCACCAACAAAGAGAGGGCAGACTCAGCAGAGTCCCTCCCTGCCCCGCCGTGGGAAACGCGGGCAGCCAAAGAGCATCGCAGTGGAGGTGCTCACAGTTACAGGGGGGCACGTGGGGCTGCTGGCGGAGGGGGCATTGAAATACAGCAGCGGCAAATGCAGACTTCCCTCTTGCTCTGCTGACGGGCCCTGAATGTCCACAGGGGCTAACAGGAGGCCGAGAAGGGGATAAAAGCAATAATAAAAACAGCAAGAATTAAAGCTAAGCCCAGAAAGCAAGAGAGATAAAAGAGGGTGTTGTGTAGCTTTGGCAGAAAAATACTAAACAGGGAACATGGGTCTCTCTTGTGGAGTAAATGCCCCTGCCTTGCCTGGAAGAATTCTGGGTTGCTTTCACTTTTTTTTTTTTTTTAAACCAGACCCTCATGCATGCTAAGCACCTGCTCTGCCACTGAGCTGTCACTCGCCCATCCCCCTCTAACTTTCTACTTCAAACAAACTGTTTGCAAGTAGACAGATTTGGCCCCGCTGATAATTTTGTCACTGATTCTCTCAACTAGTGGGGGCGGGTGTTGGAATTACCAGGGATTCTTTATCAAAAGACGTATGTCCAGACGTTACATCAGAATGACTGAGTCAGGATCCTGACATTTGAGGGACTGCTGGGGAAGGTTTAGCCATTTACTTTGACCAAGCTTTCAAAGCGATTCTAATGCCATCTTTCACTGCACCCCACTCAGACACACACACTGACACAGACACCTCCGTAGCTACTATTTTATTTCAAAAACAAAACACAGTGAAACAAGAAGACCTGTCAGCCTCCAAATGATGCTTTCAGAGAATGTCACAGATGTGGGACTGCCCTCCGGGGGCCGAGCACCCCCAGGACCGGCTCTCTGTCTTCCTGCCTGGGCCAGGAGGTGCCTCCTGCCAGGTGCTTTGGACCAGCCACCACCCCCGTTCTGGACCTCAGAGGTTTTTTAAACTAGAATTGGCTGGGCCAAACTGAGAAAAAAATGTTTTCATTTTGGAAGAGCTTCTGGGCCCTCTCTTCTGGGTGTCCCAGCTGGTGTGTGTGTGTAAGTACATCTCTCAGAGAGCTCCTCCCCTCCTCCACCCATTCATTGTCACAGCAGTGGTGACATTTGTGTTCTCCGGGGTTGTGTTACACACAGAGCGTAAGAAGCCTCCAGGTGAAGTGGGGGAGGCAGGTGGTAGGAACCAGAGAGGCCATGGTGCTTAGAATGGGATTAAGGACTTGGGTCAACAGCTCTTTTGTTACCAAGACAAGAACGATGCCTCCAAAACAGTTTTGGTTTCTCCTTCCCTTTCTCTCTCTCTTACTTCTGTGCTGATGGGTGGAATCAGGAAGATATGGGGGATTATTAAAAGGCAGATGTAGCTGTCAGATCTTGAGTGCACACTACTCTGTGAAAGGAACTGTGCTAAACTCTTTATACGAACCCTATCATTGAAACTTCTCTTTGACAATCATCTGAGTTAGAGGCTATTATTATCCCATTGTACAGAGGAGAAAACTGAGGCTACGTATATTGGTTGCCAAAAGTCACACATCCAATAAGTTGTGAGGCTGAAATTTGAACCCAACTTGGGCTGAATCATAGCATAGATGCTTTTGACTAGGATGATACAATGATACAGTTCAGAATTTTCAGAAGATTTTCTAATACAGATCTTTTCGTGTTCTGTAGCAGAAAGAAGAGGTTTCACTCCTACTGACGAAAGAAAGGTGGGAAGGAAGGAAAGAAGCCAGTACTAAGCCTGGGGTCAGAGGCTGTTCACTTTTGTCCATTTCTTTAATCATTGCAACGATCCTCAAAATTGTGTAGTATTATCTCTATTTTTGCAAAAGACAATATAGAATCTCAGGGGAGGCAAAGAATTAGCCTAAGTTTGTAAATTGGACCTGTGCCCTAGTTGACACTGAAACCCCGATCTGTTTCATGCCAGTGTTCCAGCGTTTCAGTTTGTGTAAAAGTGATTTTCACATAAACATCTGGGATTGGTCATTTGTGGCTTTGATGTGACATCTCCTGTGGTCCCAGAGGACCCCAGCTACTTTTATGGGATTTTACATGACATGAATTTCCAGCCCAGGTGGACTGAAATGTATTCCCTAAGCGACGTGAATGAAGTAGTCTATTTTACTCTTGTTTTAAAATGTGAAGATTCAGCCGGGTATCTACCTGAAGCACTGCTTTGGGCTTTAGTAAAGGACCAGAGGATGGCTTCAGAGTCCGATTTCTTAATATCTCTTCATAAAGATAGAAAGGAAAGCCAAAGCTGAGCTTTCAGTCTCCTTTGACATGATTTTTTTCATTTCCAACAGTTTTAAATTAAAAAATGTTGATCTCAATTTATAATATGTCACGTGTACGCATGCATGTGCACACACACACACACACACACACACACACACACACATACCCCCTACACACAGGAACCTAAAAAGCAAGGTTGACCTCAATGCAAAGCCACAGCAGCTTCAGAGACCCCACATGACAGATGTCATGGGTGATTCATCCCCATGAATCACTTATCTCAGCTCATTGAGGAGTCGCATGACGCAGCCCACACTACAGAACCCATTTGTTCTTTTTGGTAAATCCCTAAAATTCCAAGCAGCAGCTGTTTTATTCCTGACACGTTCCATCCTGATAATGGCGTGGAGAAAAAGTGGCTGGTGTGTATTTTGGCTGCTGTTAAATAGAACCATGGAGTTCCCTTCATGGTAGAGGGGTCCTCCACCTTAGCCCCCAGCCCACTCTGAGATCTTGTCTTGCTTTGCTGGGCTCAATGCTGGTTCCTCCGCAATGCCTGTCTTTCCCTGGGCAACGTCAGTGTCTGTGTGCATAATTCTTCCAAGACCGGCCATCACAGTTACTTAATTCCTCAGTTCCAAAGTCCTTCAGCTCCGCTTAACCCAGATGAGCAAACCCATGGCCACACTCTAAAAGTTGTCATGACCCAGAATGGCTTTACGTCTGAAGACTTAAAGTCTCTGACAATATTCTGTCCATATAGGTCTTGTACTCCCTCACTGTCTACAATTATCCTTTGACCGTATTGAGACATGCCCTTTGTCAAAATCTCCCTGTCCTTTCCCGGTTTCTCCCTCCATGTTAGAGGCTATGCCCCATTTTAATATCGAAACTGCTTTCATCAGGTCATCTATGACCCCCACATAACCAAATCCAAGGGTCAGTTCTCAGCTGTGACCTTATTTGACTTCTTACCATTTGTCACCGTGATCACTCTCTCCTTTTGGAAAGACCTGTATTTCACTTTTAAGGCATCACACCTTTTTGATTTGTGCCCTATTGTCACTTATTTTCAGTCTTCAGTCTCCTTTGCTGGATTTTCTTCTCCTGATCTCTTAGTATTGGGGTGTCCTAGAGCTCAGAGCTGTCCCTCTTGTCACTAGGTAATGGTATCCAGTGTGATGGCTTTAATCACCATCCACATGTGGAGAAATCTTCACATACAGCTCTAGTCTGGGTCTCGGTACTGAACGCCAGGCTCTTACATTCAACTGCCTATTCCACGTTTCCAACTGGATGTCTAATAAAAATCTCTAACTTAGTACATCCGGAATCCAACTCCCGATCCTTTTGCACCCCCACCCACCAATCTTTCTCAGCGCAGTGAAGTAGCAATTTCTTCCTTCCTGTCGCACAAGCCAAAAAATTGTCCTCGTCTTGACTCTGTGCTTTCTCTCACACCCTCATCTTGTCATCAGGAAATTTATCTTTCAAAACGCATCTCCATTCAACCACTTCTCACCAGATCTCCCACTACCAATACATTTGCTGGTCAAATCCAACACATTTCCCATCTAAATGATTACGGGAGTCTTGTAACTGATCACTCAATTGCTCTCATTACAGCATGCAAGCAACTCGTTGAGTGTTTCTTTTAAAATACCGCTCAGATCATGCCACTTTTTGACTTAAAGGTCTCCAATGGATAGATCGTAACACTGAACATTAAGACTAAATCCATATTGCCTCTAGAAGAAATTCACATCCTTTGTCAGATACATGTGTTATGAATACATTTTTCTCAATCTGTAGCTTTTCTATTTTTTAAGTGTTTTGACAAGCAGAAGTTTTTAATTTTGATAATACACTATTTATAACTATTTTCTCTTTGATGATTAGTGCTTTGATGCTCTCTCTAAATAACTATTGCCTTGACCAAATTCATAAAGGTATTGAGTTATCATCAATATATAGCATTGTGTAAATTTGAGATGTACAATGTACTGATTTGATACACTTGTGTATTGTGAAATGATTACCACAATAGGATTAGTTAACATCCCCATCACTTCACTTCGTTTCTTCTGTGGTGAGAGCATTAAAGATGTAGTCTCTTAGCAAATTTCCAGTGTATAATACAGTTTGTCAACTATAGTCTCCTTAGATCCCCAGATTTACTCATCTTATAACAAAATCTGTACCCTTTGACCAACATGTCCCCATCCACCCCGCCCCCCAGCCCCTGGCAACTACCATTTGACTCTGTTTCTATGAGTCTGGCTTTTTTACATTCCACATAAAAGTGAGATGACATATGATTTGCAAGTATTTCCTCCCATTTAGTAGATTGCCTTTTCATTTTGTTGATTGTTTCTTTTCGTGTGCAGAAACTTGTTAGTTTTGCTTTTGTTATGTATGCTTTTGGTGTTATATCCAAAAAAGCATTGCCAAGACCAATATCAACCCCTATGTTTTCGTCTAGGAGTTTTATGGTTTAAGGTGTTATGGCTAAGTCTTTACCCAATTGTGAGTTAATTGTTGTGAGTGGTGTAAGATAGGGGTCCAATTTCATTCCATTTCCACTTGTACGAAATATCTTTTTCCATCCCTTAACTCTGTGCCTCTATGTGTCCTTAATGCTCAAATGAGTCTCTTATGGGCAGCTTAGTATTGGGTCTTGTTTTTTTAAATCCATTCAGCCACTCCATGTCTTTTGTTTGGAGAATTAAATTCATTTATTGTTAGGTTAATTACGAATGGGTAAGGACTTACTCTTGCCATTTTATTAATGCTTTATGGCTATTTTTCAGTTTCCTTGCTCCTTTATCCCCTTTTTACTGCTTTCCTTTGTGAATTGATGATTTTCCCTCTCTTTATCTTTTGCGAATCTACTGTAGGTTTTTGCTTTTTGGTTACCATGAGGCTTCCATAAAACATCTTATAAATATAGCAGTCTATTTTACACTGATAACAACTTCACTTTGCTCTCATACAGAAACTCTACCTTTTTATTCCTCTTTTTATACTTTTGATGTCATAATTTACCCCTATTTATATTGTGTATTTATTAAACAATTATTGTAACTATCATGTTTTTAATACACTTGTGTCCTTTAACATTTTTACTGGAGTTAAGTGGTTGCCATGCCACATTACAGCATTAGAGTTTTCTGAATTTGACTATATACTTTCTTTTATCACTGTGTTGTACATTTTCACCCATTTTTGTTACTAATAGGTGTCCTTTCATTTCAGCTGGAAAAACTTCTTTTAGCATTTCTTATAAGGCAAGTCTAGTGGTGGTGAACTCCCTCAGCTTTCATTTTGATTTTTGGGAAAGTCTTTATCTCCTCTTCATTTCTGAAGGACAACTTTGCTGGATAGAGTGTTCTTGGTTGGCGCTTTTCCCCCAGCACTTTTAATACCATTCCACTCCCTCCTGGCCCGTAAGGTCTCTGCTGAGAATCTGTGTCCTGATAGCCCTTTTTCAGTTCCCTTGCGAGTTGCAAGCTTTGTTTTTCTTGCTGCTTCTAAGAGTCTCTCTTTGCCTTTGATTTTTGACAGCTGTATTCTTGTGTCTTAGACAGAATCTCTTTAAGCTGAGTTTGTTTGCTGACCTACAAGCTTTGTGAACTTGGAAATCCAAATCTCTCCCAGATTTGAGATGTTCTCAACCGTCATTTCTTAAATATGCTTTCTGCCTTCTGGAAATCTTTTGATAGTATCCCACAGATCATGTAGGAGTTCTCCACCCTTTTTCATTCTTTTTGCTTTGCTTTCCTCTGACTGGATAATTTCAAAGTTTCTGTCCTCTAATTCACCAATTCTTTCTTCTGTGTTATCCATGCTACTGTTGGCATTCTCTGTTGTGCTTTTCATTTCGTATTTCATTCATAGTATCCTTCACTCCAGAACTTTTGTTTGCTTCTTTTTTATGATTTATGATTACTCTTTGTTAAACTTTTCATTTTGTTCATGTATCATTTTCCCGATTTTGTTGAAGTGTCTTTCTGTGTTTTCTTGTAGCTCATTGAACTTCCTTAAAACAGCCATTTTGAACTCTTTATCAGAAAAATCACAGATCTCCACGTCTTTGGTATTGGTTACTAGAAGATTATTGTGGTACTTTGGTGGTGGTATGTTTTCTTGCTTTTTCCCAATTCCTTGGAATGTTGCACTGCTATCTTTGCATTTGAAGTCACCTTCTCCAGTCTTCACTAACTGGCTTCAGGAGAGAAATAACTTTCATCAGCCCTGCTAGGGATTCTGAGGCGTTCTCAGACCTATGAATACACCTGCTCCATGCTTTTTGCTCCCTCTTGTGGTAGAATTCTTAAACTTACATGTCCTTTCTCAATCCTGCAATGTACCATATTGGTTGTTGACAGCCTCCCTGTTGCTTTACCAAGGATGGTGCTAAATTCAAGTTTATGGTTCCTCTCTAGCCCACAGATTCTGTCTGGATTTCTGTGTGTGCTCACTAGCTGTCTGTCAAAGCTCAGTCTTGCTGCTTTCAGAAGCATACGCGGGTTTCTGGGTGAGGGTGTGTGGGGTGAGGCACACAGAGCATAGGAGCTGGGGTGTGCCCATGGGTTAGCTGGCAGGACACATGGGCAATGCTCCCCATTAGCTTGTGGGTGGGCTTCTTGATGGATTTTGTGATACAATTAATAGGATCTGCATCACTTTAATGCCCTCTGAGAGTTCTATCTGCTGCTTTCCCAGCCTTTTCCCACTCCCTAGTCATGCAGCTCATGATTCAGTGCTCTGTGCAGAGTAAGAGAGAAGTGTGCTTTGGCAGCGTCTCACACAGCTGGGAAAGCTGGGTGCTCTCTCACCCGCTCTCCCTTTCCCTGTGGGAGAAATCATGGGCTGAGAAGATCTTTCTTAGCCCTGAGCTATTCCACCTTGTGGGAGGGGTGGTGTGGGTAAAGCCAAACTGCTCTTCTTACCTTCTCCATTGCATCCAAACCTACACTTTTTTTTTGTTTTGCTCCAATGAAGTGCTGGTACACCTCCACTGGGAGCGTGACTTCCACAAAGGCTTTCTCATCCATGGGTGACTGTCTAAGATAGATGGTGTTTTTCGGGAACCCCTGGACTACAGCCAAGAGGGGTCTGAACTAGTTCACAAGCCCTTGCTGAGTTCATAGGCAAGACTATGGTCTTCCTGGTCCCCTTAGTGTATGATGCTAGATTCCATGGATCTGCACAAATGCATTTTGTTTATGAATGGATGCCAAGTTGTTGTCAGGGGGACATGATGGGGTGTCTTATTCATGAGGGCATTTTATTTAGTCTTGTTGCTGATCTCTTTTTCTTTCTTTCTCTGATTGTTTTCTTGCTGTACAGAAGATCCAACCTGTATAGAAGGGTGCATGTAGAGATGGTACAGGCAACGGAGTTGACTATGCCAATTATCAATTTATTGCCTCTCAGCACCAAGTCCATCCTTCACTTTCTGTTCTGCAATAATGGAGATGAACCCTGTAAATATTTCTCCTCCATCAGCTGACATGATGTTAAACTTTGACAGTAGGGAGCATTGGAGAAATACTGCAAGAGGAAGGGGTTTCTCTTTCTGGTTCCGATCTGCTTGTTTCATCAGCCTCCTTCAGCATACATGTTTTCTCTAGCACCCAGTTCCTGCAGCCCATGAGCTTCTCTAGCTCCCAGTTCCTGGATCTTAGGGAAATTTTCTAGCACCTAGCTTCCATGGCACACGGTGACCAGCAGTACTGAGCAGCCAGCAGTTTTTCTGTACCTCCTCAGGCAGCTCTGTGCTAGAGTGCCACCAGAGAGCTACCTCTCCATAAACAGTTTCCATGTTTAGAATTCCCTATTCTTTACCTCCAGAAATATAAATTCTTGAAGTCCCAATGCAAATTTTGCCTCCACAAAGTCTTCCCTGATCCCTCCGGTCAAAATGAATTGTCTTCTTTTCTGCATGGCCACAGCACTTTACGGCTCTTTAACGTGTGTTCATCTTCTACTTCATGTCATTCTGAGTTGCGTGCTTATCTACCAGAGCACAAGAGAGATTGAGAGCTTAGGAGAATGGCTTGAAAATGGCAGGCATCCAGCGAATATGAATGAATCAATTAATATGGAATAACGCTGTATTAAACAATAATGAAATTGTCCCAGGTACAGTGCGATTTTGTGAAATAGTGTGATGTATGTTGGCTGGAATAATCAAGAAGTTTTTTATAGGGGAGTAAAAGCTGTTTATTGAAAGGTGTGTGGGATTAGGAGAGGCAGAAGGGTGGAAGGTAGGGCTGGAATAGACTCTATGGTGTCGAAAGGGGCATGATCAAGTGCTCTGTGTTATTTGTTTGAAGGACAAGGAGACGACTGACTTCCCTGGAGTGGAGGACCTTTGCTGGGAACACATGGAGGCAACATATGTTGGGAACAGCTTGCATATGGAGGCAAGTATGGGCTTCAGAGGCTGTTGCAGAATGTTTTATGAGCTGAATCACCCAAACCTCCCTTACTCACTCACATATTTTACCTGAATTGTGTATCCTTTACATCATTCACAAAAAAAGGGGAAGGAAAAAGAAGAGGGTACCACTACTTTACCCTCTGTTCTCTGATTCCTGTTGCAGAGGAGGAAAATCTCATTAAATGGATAATCTTCTGGGCTTTTCCAAATAGATATGGTTGAAGGTGGATAATGTGTCCAGCCTTCCCCCCACTGCCCACCCCTGACCATGATGTAATTCCTTGGATCCTCTCACAAAGATCTTTATTTACGGAGAAAGTTGGAGTAGATTGATTGAGGTATTCATGCAAATAATGTGACTGTAAGGCCATCCAAAGCAGTGACCAGGGTTACTCCTTCCTTAGTGGGCATCATGTCTTCTCCTGTGCATCCATCTGGAGCTGGCTTGAGACTGGTGCGCCTCCTCCCCGTCTGTGACATCAGGAGAATGGGGTCAGCAGTTGCCTAATTTATCCCATGATCAGCAGATGAATGAGGGATGGGATGGGATAACTATTGTCTAAACCGTTTTTTCTTATTTGGGATACAAACTCACTAAATCAAAACAGACTTCTCCCAGGACCTTGGGGGCCAGTGCAAAATCTCCTCTAACTCTTTGAATATCTTTTAGAAAATCATACTCTATAGCTAACCCTGAACGTAACGCCTATGCGTTCTTCTTTGTTGTCTAGGTCACATTTCTGTATTGAGGAGATACAAAGTTACAATAATTTAAACACAACAGAATTTTGTTCCACTCTCACCCAATAGTTCAAAAGGGAATTGTCTTGAGTTGGTAGGATATTTCTTCACCCCAGTTACTGAAAGACTCAGGATAAAATGTGGTTCTGGGTCCAAGTTGGCTGCTACATGTGTTGTCATTTCTATGCCAGCAAGAAAGGGGAAAATGCAGAAGACAAGAAGTTTTCCTTTGAAAGACATAATCTAGAAGTTGTAAACATCATTTCCACTTACATTCCATTGACCAGAACTGCATCATGTCCTCACTCCTGGTAGCAAGGGAAGTTAGGAAATGCAGTATTTATCTGGGCAGACTTACACCCTGCTAAAATACAGGTGATCCTATTAAAGGGAAGAAAGTTTGAATAGATCCTGGAAACTAAATAGCAATTTTTTGTATCTAATGCCTTTTATTTTTAATTTAATTTTATTGAAGTATAATTGACACACAGCATTATATTAGTTTCAGGTGTATAATATAATGCGTTAATATTTGTATATGTTGCAAAATGATCAACACGATAAGTCTAGTTAACACCCATCACCATACATAGTTACAGAATTTTATTTTCTTTTGACGAGGACTTTTAAGATTTATTCTCTTAGAGTGATGCTCAGCATCACCAAATATTAGGGAAATGGAAATTAAAACTATGATGAGGTATCACCACACACCAATGAGAATGGCTACTAGCCAAAAACCAGAAAATTACAAGAACTTATGAGGATGTGGACCAATTAGAACCCTTGTGCACAGTTAGGGAGACTGGAAATACTGCAGCCACTATGGAAAACAGTATGGCAGTTTCTCAAAAAATTAAAAATAAAACTATCATATGACACAACAATACCATTTCTGGATATATACTCCTCAAAACTGAAAGCAGGATCTCACAGATATATTTGTACGCACATATACACAGTAGAATTATTCTCAATAGCCAGGAAGTGTAAACAACCCAAACATCCATCAACAGATGAATGGATAAACACAATGTGGTCTATCCATACAATGGAATATTATTCAGCCTTTAAAAGAAAGGAGATTCTGACATATATTTCAACATGGACAAACTTGAAGACATATGCTAAGTGAAATAAGCTAGTCACAAAAGAGACAAATTCTGTATCATTTGGCTTATGAGCTATCTAGAGGGATCAAATTCACAGAGACGGGAAATAGCATGGTGGTGCTGGGGCCAAGGGGACTGTGAAATGAGGATTTGTTCAGTAAGTACAGAGTTTCAGTTTTACAAGATGAACAGAGTTCCAGAGATTGGTTGGTCAACAATGTGAGTATACTTAACACTACTAAACTGTAAACTTAAAAATGATCAAGATGGTAAGTTTTATTTTATGTACATTTTGCCTCAATAAAAATAAAAAATGTGGTAGTGTGGTGTGGCGACAAGTCCGGGAGAGAAAAAGATATTTGAAGTTAGCAGAGTTTTAGATGAGGTAAGAGAATGTTCTATTTTGTGCTGGAGAGGGTGTGGAGAAAAGGGAACCCTACTACATTGTTGGTGGGAATGTGAATTGATGTAGCCACTATGCAAAACAGTATAGAGATTCTTTAGAAAATTAAAAATAGACTTACCATATGATCCAGTAATCCCACTCCTGGGCATATATCTGGAGAAACCTCTGTATCGAAAAGACACATGCACCCCAACGTTCATAGCAGCAGAATTTACAATGGCCAAGACATGGAAGCAACCTAAACGTTGCAGATGACTGAATAAAGAAGTTGTATATACATACAGTGTAATACTACTCAGTATAAAAAAGAATGAAATAATGCCATTTGCAGCAACATGAATAGACCTAGAAATTATCATATTTAGTAAAGTAAGTCAGACAGAAAAACAAATATCATATGATATCACTCATATATGGAATCTAAAAATGACATAAATGAACTTATTTACAAAACAGAAAGAGACTCACAGACATAGAAAACAAACTTATGGTTACTGAAGGGGAAAGAAGGGATAAATTAGGAGTTTGGGATTAGCTGATACACCCTACTATATATAAAATAAACAACAAGGTTCTACTCTATAGCACAGGGAACTATATTCAATAGCTTGTAATAACCTATAATGAAAAGAAATATGAAAAAGAATATATAAATGTATAACTGAATCACTATGCTATACACCAGAAACTAACAACACTGTAAGTCAACCACATTTTAATAAAAAAAAAAAGAATGTTCTATTTTGTGTGCATCCACATGGTGGCAGGAATTTTAGAAACTATCTTTCTGTGTAATCATTATTAATATTTTTTAAGGTAGATATTCATTTACAAAATTTTAAAGAAGAGACAAGTAAAATTCAGGGAGATTAAGTAACTTGGACAGGCCCCCCAGATGGCCAGGGGTAATGCCAGGCTTTGGGTTCTACAAGATGTGATGTTTCAAGATGCCACATCATCTCTGTTGCAGGAGGAAGAGGGCTGATGCCTGAGCTCAGGGAGAACCACAAATATGTCCAGAAGGGAGGAGGAGAGTCAGAAGGCATTCAGCAGAACTGCTGTTAGAGAGGGAGAGATGCCTGGGATCAGGAAAGTGCAGTGTGGTGGGAGTCCAAGAAAGAATTCCAAGGAGGCAATGAATGGTCCCTAAATGCTTCTGCTTATTTTTGTATAATTGCTTATCACACTACCTTTGTACTTAATTATCCCAGTTTTGTGCAGGAAAGAAAGCTAGATGGGCCTCATTTGCTTTAATTCTTCTATTATGTTTACTCTTCTAAAGTCCCATTTAAAAAAGTCACTCCGTGCTCCTATTGAATTCTTTATTATATTGCTTGATCCCACTGAAAATACTCACCATGAGTGTCACTTAAAGTATGTTTTCACTTAATTATCTGATACATTACCCTAGGAAAATAAATTTACCCAAGTCGGATTCCACATTTCCTTTCCCTATTACCCACCTCTCCCATCACCTGCTACACACACACACACACACACACACACACACACACCTCATAATGTACCAGTTGTCTCCAGATGGCCCTATCACTCCCTAGGACAAAAATAACAAGCATGTTTTTGAAGGGTAGCAGAATATGCCACCCAAAATACATCTCTTTGGGTACTGCAGACCCAGGACAACTCTGAAAACAGAGTGAAAGAGAAATTTACATTCATAAAGGAAATTTCCATTTGTAAGCACTTCTTCTTTGTACAGGATGAGAAGGATGACTTTAAATTCCAAGAAACTCACATTCATAGAGAAGGCTCAGAATTCAATCTGCATAACAAATCTTTTTCTTGTTTTCGGTGTTTCTCCTGGTTCCCTCCTCCAACTAGTCTCCCCTCACCCTAATCTCTTTCTTTCCTCTTTAGCTGAAGATGTATTTAAGGTAGTGGCTTGAGCCATCTCAGGGACCACCCTCCATTGGCAGAATGTGGGCCATCCCAAAAGACGAGAGGGAGAGAGACCAAGAGGTGTGAGACTGCTAAGTTTAAAGTAAAAGTAGACAGAGTGAGGGCTGTCTCATAAGGCAAGATAGATAGCATCCATGAACTGCAGGGTTGTTAGATTTTATGAGCTTGGTAAGGTCATATGCTAATGAGTAGGAGGATTATTCCAGCTATTTTGGGGAAGAGGTGGGGATTTCCAGGAACTAGGCCCCCACCCACTTTTTTGGGACATTTTATGTCAGCCTAGGAGCTGTCATGGCACCTGTGGGTGCACCATGAGGCTCAAGGTCTACTGGAAGTCAAATCTTCCACCATCTTGGCTCTAACCAGTTTGTCCTGTCCTCAATTTCTGTGTGTTTCTCCAGTGGTTGTACCCTGCTTTCTTCTCTCCTGTCCCAAATCCAGGAGCACAGAGCATGGCCTTCCTGGATTCTTGTCCTATACTGTTGTTCCTGGGCTTGAAGATTCCACTCCAGGCCAGATTAAAGATGTCATCTCCAGACAAATCACCCCAACACTGTTCATACCATATGATGGTGTGGAACAGAGGAAGGAAAGAGCACTGGGCCAGGAGTCAGGATGCCAGGTTTAAGTTCTTATGAGGTCACCAAGTAGCTGTGTGGTCTAACATCACGGGTTTCACCTGGTTGAGTAAGTCTCAGGTTTCTCATTTTAAAAAATGGGGTTAAATTCAGCAAATACTCTTCTATATGCAAAATATTAGGGTATTGAGTGAAGTAGAATACATTTAATTCAACAAAAACTTATTGTGTGTCTACTGTGCGCAAGCCACCTTTCAAGCTATATTAAGTGAATACCTACTATGCTCCAGGTATGTTCTAAATGATATGGGAAGCATGGGATACAGAGATAGAAAAGGTTAAATAACAAAGCAGAACAAAAGCTTGACACATTGGAAAGGAATTGACACTTGGAAGGAATAACTGACATGGAAAAGAATAATTAATAACAAATTAATGGCTGGATAATAAATAGATTTAGGACACAGGGAGAGGAGGAGACACCCTAATGACCAACAGAGCTATCACCTAAAAAGACAAAATGAATATAAGAGTGCTGTGGAAGGTATAAAATGCTATAATATTTCAAGAACTGTATTATTACTTCAGACTCTAAAAGTCTGCAATTTTTAATGCTGAAATAAGACCACACTAAGTGTTCATCCTAATAAACACTAAGATGTTCATCCTAATACATTCTAAGATGACTACACTGATGGAGTGCAGTGCACAGATGGATGAGGTGTGGATTTTGACATTGAGCAGATCTGGGTTCAAAATCACTCCTCTGATACTCATGTGACTTGGGGGCCATTGCTTACATTCTCTACCTCGGTTTCCTCATCTCTGACATCAGTTTAGTAAATTATCAGCCTCATCCGCTTGTTGAGGATCAAATGAGATAATGCTTGCCGGGTGCTGAGCTCAGTGACTGAAAGCATGTTGACTATTTTCCCTGGAGTGTACCTCTCTCACATTATTGATGCCATTTCCAATATTGCTGGTTATTACACAAGACAATCCGTGAGCACAAGGATCATCTATCCCTCCGGAGGTGAGAGGGTGGCCTTAATGGGACAGGATGAAAATCAATAATGTTATCACTTTGGAGCGAGAAGCCAGTTGACTGAGCACAAAATGCCAGCAGCCTGACGAGGCAAAGGCAGCCGTGGCCAGGGGCAGCCAATATTCATTACAGTGATCTCAAAGCAATTAGCTCCCAGGCCTGCCTCCCATTCATCTGGCCTTCCTTGTCGAAGTGTGTACATTCGGGGCCACGCTGAACCACTGCTCCCTGGAGCGCTGGCTCTTTGTAAGGATGTTGCACCATTTTGCTGTCGGCTTCTCAGCACACAGGGCTCAGCCAGAAGGAGTTTTAGAATGTTTGGGGCACCCAGCTCCACAGGCAGGTGAACACAACTGGCAAACCACGTCACACTGTGGTTTACACTGAAGTTCTGGAGACCTGGGTGCTGGTCCTACAGCAGTCATTTGTTTGCTGTGCAACTTTGGACAAGTCACTATCACTGTAGGCCTGTTTCTTTGTCTTTAAAAGGAAGAGGTGAAGCTAGAAATGTTCTTTCTCTGGTTTGATTTGGTGGGTGCATATGTGTGTATGTATATATGTGTTGTGTGTATGCATGTGTGAGCATTTGTGTGCATGTGTTACGTGTTTATATGTGTATGCATGCGTGTACATGTGTGTATGTATGCATGCATGCGTAAGTTGTGTATGTGTATGTTTATGTGTGCATGTGTATGTGTGTGCATATGTATGTGTACGTGCGCATGTGTATATATGTGTTATGTGTGTATGTGTGCATGTGTGCATGTGTGTATATGTGTGCAAGTGTGTGTGTGTTCCCTCTGAGGAATCAAATCTAACAACCCATGACTCTCAGTCCCTCATTGGCTTGTAGTTTATCTTCAGGTCCTCAGCTTTTTCCCATCTTCCTCTCTACTTCCTGTCTTTGGAGCACAGGTACAGTCTGAGAGCTGAGAATGTGGGAACTTTTTTCTAGCAGGCTTCACTCAATAAAAATGGGCCTGGCACAAATCATATGCCAAGGAATGTGCTCAATGCCTGGGGTACAATATGAATGTGATGGTTAATCTTATGCGTCAACTTAACTGAACCATGTGGTGTCCAGACATTTGGTCAAACATTATTTCAGATATGTCTGTGTTTGTGGAAGGAATTAAGTTTTGAATCTGTAAATTAAGTACAGCAGATTGCTCTTCCTAATGTGGGTAGGCCTCATCCAATCAGTTGAAGGCATGAAGAGAACAAAAAGGCTGAGAGTCAGTGAGTAAGAGGAGACTCCTGGCTGACTGCCTTTGAGCTAGGACGTTGTTTTTACCTGACCTTTGGGCTAGAACTACACCATCTGCTCTCCTGGGTCTCTAGCTTGTTTAGTGTAGATGTTTGGACTTAGCTTCCATAACCACCAAGACCTTACAATAAGTCAATATCTATCTGTCTGTCTGTCTGTCTGTCTGTCTATCTATCTATCTATCTATCTATCTATCTATCTATCTATCTATCTAATCATCTATCTCTATCTACTATTGGTCCAGTTTCTCTGCAGAGCCCTGAATAATACAGTGAATATGACATCCATGTCAGGAAGTGCTTCCCATGCCTGATTCTTGGTCTGCTGCTCTAGTAAGTAAGCTTCTATGGGATGGGAGGTGGGGTTTTGCTATGAAACAGTGCACCAAACTTTGCTGCACATGAGCATCACATGACCTGGAGAGCTGTTAATCATCTCAATGCCCAGCTTGCACGCCAGACCAATTCAATTCAAATGTCTGGGGTGGAATCCAGGCATCAGTATAATTTATAGATCCCCAGATGATTCCAATGTGTAGCAAAACTTAGGAATTACTACCTTAAAAATAAGACTTGAAGGTCCTTGGTGACTTTTGATGATTTCAGGTGTGTAATTAAACTTTGACTAAAATACCACAGGAAAAGCTTCAGCTTTCAGAATATGGAAGCAACTTCGGATGATGATAATTACTGTGAATTGAGCACCTGTTACATGTCATGCACTAATGTTGGACTTTGCACACATTAGCCCTAGAGTCTCACTTTATGAATGACTTAAGCAGGACTCTGGGAGGGCAGCTGACTCTGCTGACTCTGCAAACATAGTTTTATGCAGAATCAGGATTTGAACCAAGTCTGTCAGGCACAAAAGGGTATGCCCACAACCAGGCACTCCACCACAGTGTGCTGCCCCTCCAGGTGAGGTACCCAGGCTCCACCTCACAATTTTAGGAGTGAAAACAAAGTGTTGGGGTCCCACTCAGTCCCATTTTGCCATGAAGCATTCCACGACTTATCTGATACTTCGGATTTCCCCTTATGCTTTCTGAATACGCAGCTTATATCTGATTCACACGTTGTACAGCATTGGCTAATTGTGTGACGTCTTTTCAGCAAGCTGAGGTGTTCCTTGGGTTCAGGGGCTGTCTCCTTTTTTTCTTTGCCCTTGATGTCTTGAAGACGGGGGTGGGTACCTAGTAGTTGCTTACCAAGTACTTCCGAATTAACTTACGTCTAGGCAAATAGCAGAGTCTTCCCAAATGTCTGGCCATAGACTGTAGTAAAAAGACTCATAGAATTAGAAGAGGGAGTGTGTAGCGCAGTTGGGAAGAACAATAATACTTGTGGACATGTTGGAGCTCATCTCTGGGTTCCATTTGGCCCCTGGCCCTCCCAGTCATTACCACCTGGGCTTTTTTTCTGTCCTAACAGGGTCTCCATCCTCATGTTCCCCTACAAATACAGTATGTGGGCCAATCGTTGCTTTTAAATATTTAGGGCAAAGGATGGCTATGTTTGGTACCAGAAAGCTTTTCATATGTGGAAAACTGGTGAGATCTAGAAATGAGTCATTAGGATGAAAGATATTCCACCGGTTTTTATTCCATTCATGCCTGAGGGTGTGGTGTGAATGTTTGTGTGTGTGACTGACAGTGTGAGCTTCTCTAAGGGGCTGTTTTATGTCTGCCATTCTGGGCATGAGTGTATATGTGTTTGCGACCTTGGACCAAAGCAAATGCCCCTCCCTCTTTTTCTCACTTGACTCCTGCAGGATGGGTTATTTAATTGGTTTGGTTCTCTTAGTTTGATGCTTATGAGTTTATTGGATCACACATCAGCCCCCAGGGCTTCAGATTACTTCCTGTGATCTAGTCATTAGCACTGTTACTGCATTTTAACTCTCTTACCTGAAATCAGCCTGGTCATGGTGGAAGTATA
The DNA here is from genome assembly GCF_036321535.1 of Camelus dromedarius. Classification (NCBI taxonomy): domain Eukaryota; kingdom Metazoa; phylum Chordata; class Mammalia; order Artiodactyla; family Camelidae; genus Camelus; species Camelus dromedarius. Next base: position 23,809,518 of record NC_087456.1, read on the forward strand.
GTTGATTTACAATGTTGTGTTAGTTTCAGGTGTGTAGCATAGTGGTTCATTTATACATATGTGTATATATATATTTTTTCAGATTATTTTCCATTATAGATTATTATAAACTATTGGATATAGTTTCCTGTGCTCTACAGTAGGTCCTTGTTGTTTATTTTATATACAGTAGTGTGTATATGTTCATCTTAACCTCCTAATTTATCCCTCCCTGCCTTTCCCCCTAGTAACCATAATTAGTTTTCTATGCCTGTGAGTCTATTTCTGGTTTGTAAATAAGTTCATTTGCACCATTTTTTTTTTTAGATTCTACATATTCATATAAATGATATCATAGATAATTGTCTTTCTCTGTCTGACTTACTTCACTTAATATGATAAACCCTAGGTCCATGCATGTTGATGCAAATGGCATTATTTCATTTTTTATGGCTGAATAATATTTCATATATATATATGTGTGTATATATACACACACACACACCCCCCCCACATATTCTTTATCCATCCATTTGTCCATGGACATCTAGGTTGCTTCCATGTCTTGGCTATTGTAAATAGTGCTGCCATGAACACTGGGGTGCATGTACATTTTCAATATAGAGTTTTCTCTTGATGTGTGCCCAGGAGTGGGATTGCTGGATCATATGGTAACTCCATTTTTAGTTTTTTAAGTAACCTCCATACAGTTCTCCATAGTGGCTGCACCAATTTCTATTCCCACCAGCAGTGTAGGAGGGTTTGTTTTTCTCCACACCCTCTCTAGCATTTATTATTCGTAGACCTTTTAATAATGGCTGTTCTGACTGGTGTAAGGACCTTGAAACAAATCGGTAAGGAGAGGTGAGCTCAGTGGTGCATTAATTCTGTCAGGGCTGGCATCCTACCAGGGTCAGACAACGCGTCCTGCAAGCTGATGCGACGGGTGAAGAGAGAACAGAGGAGCAGGTACACAGGCAGGAGACTGGGTCCAAACAAAGAGGCCACTTCCAGGCAGAGTCTCAGGACACAGAGCAGAACAACTTCTGGATATAAAGACTGCTCACAGATCCTCCCCACCCCCCCACCCCCCGCCACTATCAAAGAGAATTGATGAAATGGTCTGAAACCTCCTGATATCCAGTTCATCTACTACTTTTCTTGCAGCACCTCTCCTTCCTCTAAACTCTGTGTGCTACTCTGATGCAGTTTGCCTGCTTCCTAACTTGTTCTTTGCATATTTCACTTCTTCTGCCTGAGTTTTCTTTCTTCTCCATGAGTGCAATTCTACAAATGCTTCCAGACCCAGATCAAAGAGCGTTTTCTTCAAGAAGCCTTCCTTGGGTCACTGAGCAAGGGCACCTCTCCCTCTCTTGAACTTCTGCAGCATCCCATGTCTCTACTGATGGCTGTCTGGTTTCAGAGCTACCTACACAGGTCCTTTCTCTCTAGAAATCTGACTACCAACCTCTTAGGAGCAAATCTCTTCCTGATTCTCCATTGAATCCTCAAAGTACCTGGCACAAAACACAGTTCAAAGTAGCTGTTCATTAAATCTAGTTAAATGGATAAGTGAATGAAAGTCTGATCAGCTGCAAGAACTCAAGATCAGTATTTTTGACTTATACTAAATCCCACCACAATTATAGAAAATCATGTGCTCGGATAAGCTTCTCTTCTCCACAGCTACCCACCTTTATAATAAACTATTTGTGGTTGTCCACCACAATGGGTAAACATTTTCCATTAAATCTTGCAATTAAAAAAATTAAAAAAAATCTTAACATTGTGGGATTTTGGAGCTGGAGCTATCTTCCTGTTTTTAGAAAAAATCAAGCAGGTCCCAGAGGAGCCAGGCACACATGCTCAGGAAGCTCCTGGTGCTGGGACTTGGGGCTGCGGAATGAGCTCGGTAATGCGCGATGATGCAAATCCGGGCGGGATGACTTAGCCATGTTTCCCATTGATCACTCAGGGCTCTGTTGATGAAAGCAACCAGATCAAGCACTTCTGATGTGGCAGCATTGCAGAGAGGGTGTGGGGCCAGAAGAACTTTGATTTAAAAAGCAAGGAAAGAGGAAACAAGAAAAAAAAAATCTCCCAAGCTGCTGAGTTACCGACGTTCTGGCTTTCTTGGTGCGTTAAGTGCAGACCAAGTGTGTAATGAATGCGTAAGCAGGAATATTTAATATGCATGATATAATTATGTGGTGTTGGTTCACTGATCTCTTAGTGTTCTTCTGCACATCTCTCTCGAAGGAGCAATCCCAGTGAAATGAGATTTTAATAAAAAGAATCCGTATATTATGTTGTTCAACATTCAGGACACTGTCTGCCTTCCCCAGTGATGCTGGGCTGAGAACACAGTCCGGTTTGAAAATACGATGTTTAGATACAAATGTAATTTGCCAGAGCAAAATCATTTCTCCCCAGAATCAATTGAACACATGCATTTTATTAAGCTGTCCTTTTGCCAGACTTTTAACATTTTGAGGTGCTTCATCTGCTTGGGGGATTTTCCTCCAGATGCTGCCTGAGAGCTTTGTGTCATTACCTTGGGCCCCAAAGGTGAATTGTTTCTGAAAATTCAGCAGTCAATAATTTTGCTGCAAAAAAAGTTTCAGGACAGCTCACTGCAGCCTCCACTTTGAAGCTCGCGAATCCCCAGGATGCAGTAGCTTTTACAAATGTAACACATCAGCTGCCGTTGAAACCACTCTTACTCATTTGACATCCGAATGGATTCTCCAAGCGAGGTGGACATCAGGGTGATTTCTGATTTCTACTCTCCTTTTCTCACTACAGGCCAAGATGAGAAATTCTTTGGCTGTAACGTTGTAAGCTGTTGCTAGTCTGTCTGTTAGAGTAAGGCAGCACCGTGTATTGCTGAACTTTGACTAGCTCAGCAGTCCTCGTAGACATTAGCTGAAGGAATGCTCACACCCTGGGTTTGGAGAGGAGCATAAAAAGTCACATGTCACCCTAGCTGGTAAAAGTGCATCTGTATCTACCCCACCCCCTACCCCCGCCAGCAGCCTCGTCAAGAAATGGAGATGTGCATGGCATCAATTTCCATATACCAGCCCTCCCCACCTACCCATACCAATCCAAGTTAAGGGATTGTGTGTGTGTGTGTGTGTGTGTGTGTGTGTGTGTATGAGAGAGAGAGAGAGAGAGAGAGAGAGAGAGAGAGGGATTGGATAAAGAGAGAGAGATTGAAGAAAGAAGAGATTGATGTTTTGGTTTGAGAGCTCCAAAATAAGGAGGTTAGCTTACTCTTTAAGTTTCTAGATGTCCTAGGAAATATGGACCAGTACAAAGAGGAAAGAACAGAAGAGCTCAAGCTTGGAGCCCTGAATTTTCACCCTTCCCTGTCTCCAATCCAATTTACAACCATCAGGATGTTCCTTCACCTCTTCCTGCCTCTGTTTTCTTAGCTATCGGTGGGGCTACCTGGAGCATGTGTCTTTTGTCATATGTGGATATGCTGAGTAGTGGCAGGAAGAGCTGGTCTGGGGAGAAAGAAAACTTCAGAGGGACCTGAGCCAGGAGGCTGGAGGCTTGCAAAGTCAGGGAGGAACACAAGTGGTGTAGAGAGTGGTGTTAGAGACATAAGTGGAGAGAGGAGCCAAGGGTGAACTCTGATGTCAAAGCAAACGAACACCCAAGGTGATGCGAAGTGATGGGAGAACACGGCCCACCATGATGGTAGGTTCCAGAGTGGAATCACAGGTCAGTCCCTGGTTTATCAATTCCTTCCAGACAATCTTGTCCTGGAGATGCTTCCATCACAAAGACAGAAGTTCCAGCAAGATCTAGGGTCTGACTGAAGATAGAATGGAGCAGCCAGCTTGGCTTTCTGGGCACAGTGGTGCCATCCCCACTCACGATCCAGGGAAGAGAGTGATGGGGCATCTATCTGAGCACAAGTCCCAAGATGTCTCGTCAAGCGCACCTGAGTGGGATTCCACAGAATGGCTTCAGGGCTAGAGTGCTGGCTTTCAGGAGTGGGCGAGGGAGATGGTGACCAAAATGCGGTAGACAGAGCTTGGAGGCGAGTGGGATGCAACGTTTAGTTGAGCTGAGTAATAGAAACTGAGACAGAGGCAGAAATACCGTCCTACAAACTGGAGCCCCAGAGGGGTGAGAAGGTGTGATATGAGGGATAACAGTAGGTGAGTCTATTTAAATATTTTAGTTTTAAATTTGGTTTATGGTATAAATCTCCCCGTTAGAATGAAAGGATCGAGAAGCCAGGGGTTTTTGTTTGTGTTGTCAGTTGCTGTATTTCACTCCCTGGCATGATGCCTGGCACCTACAATGTCCTCAGAAATTATTTGTTGAGTGGCTGACTCCGGAGGACCTGGTGGCTGTGTATAATTGTAGGGGAGGGGTCTGCATCTTTCTATGAAGAACCATGCTTTCCTCTGAAAATTGGTTCCTTTCGTGGCTGGCAAACCAGGTTGGGGCAGACACCCAATCTTTTCTGCTGCCGGGTTTGCCCTTCTCTGAGTTGATTTCTTTGGTCAGTTTGAGAGATGATAAGTGGTCACTATGGCTTTGGAATCATTAACTGTTGAATGAAAGTAGCCAACATTTAGATTAGTTACGAATGAGAAACTAGGGGCAGCAAAATGATTTTCATTTTGGTTAGCCTCCAGTTTTGTCTCCGCGAGTAACATGAGAGAGAGGGGAGAGACAGACTACAGTCTGGTGAATTCCCAAACTGGGTACTTGTTAGCCACTTAAGTAGACCAAGAGAAGACCGTCACATCCCCAGGCCAGGTGTGGGTCTGTCTCTCCTTAAGAGAACTCCCGTTGGTAAAGGGTGAGGGGTGCTTCAGTGTCATTGTGTTAGAGCAGGCAGACAGCCAGATATGAGCAGAGAGAGGAGGGCACCGGCCAAACGGCAGGAAATCATACAACTTGTGAACAAAGGGCATCCTTAGGCAGACAGAGAAAAGCAGGAAACTTGGGATGGAAAGAAATCACATTTTGGGGTGACAAGTGTCCTGGAGGCAGGCAAAGAAAGGTAGGAAAAATCAGGAATCTCCAGTGTCCAAATATAACCTTTTGTTTATGAAGCCCTCATTATAATAAAATTAGCCTTGCAGGTTAGAAGTACCCAGCATGCACCAACTAAATAAGGACAAAGTCCCTCCTCCCCGTGGGGAGGTGGAGCTGGGATGAAAATCAGGGACTATGACCCCAAACCCTTCCCTCCTCAATGAATAGTCCACCCATGCATTTTTACAACCTGTGTAATCAACTTACCAAAGAAACTTGGTGTGGGTACTCTCCGCTTGAGAGCATGCCATCTTTCCCTTAATAAAACCTTACTTCACGTTCTTGACCTCCATGTCTCCTCTCTGAATTCTTTCTGTGATGAGACAAGAACCTAATCACTGTCAACAAAAGGGCTGTCACACCGTGGGGACAGCTCTGAGCCTAATAAACCTTCTAGATCCCAAACCTAGAGAACTAAAGAGACCTCGGCAGACACACGAGAAGAGGGTGGTAACAGGAATCCTGGAGGCACACGCTGTCCTGACCCTTCCTCCAGGTCATTATCTGTCCTGGAGGACGTCATAACCTCTCCAGGCCTCCGTATTCTTACCTTTAGGATGGAGATAGCTAGCTTCCCTCACAACATTGTTGTGAGTCAGAGGGGGAAGCTCTGGAAGCCTTGCAAGACTGTAAAGGATCAACTTATGCATCCCAAGTCTAGTTAATGACTGGGACTGGCAAATACATTTAAATAAATGCTTTTCTGGCTTTAGGGTTGGGACTATGTATGCAGGTCACACAGGTGAAGTAAACCCCCAACACTGTCACCTGCAACATGAAAGTAAGGTGATGCACTCCTGCTTGCACCGTTAGCGTGATTACCCGGTGGAGGAGGAGGGCGAAGCGGTTTCCCGGACAGTAGCTCTGAGGGCGCATCATGGATCCTGAAGGAGTCGTTCCTGGTCATAACCACCACTCAGCTCACTGTGAACAGGGCAGAGCGGGAGGCGCTGGGCAAATCTGAGGTCTCCTCACCCCCAGCCAACCCCGCCATTGGTCACGAGCAGCATGCCACACTGGCGCTGGTGCACAGTGCCAGAGGCACTTTTTTTTTAAATTGAAGTATAGTCAGTTTATAATCTTGTGTTAATTTCTAGAGTACAGCATAGTGACTCAGGTAGATATACATCATGTATTCCTTTTCATATTCTTTTTCATTAGCTATTACAAGCTATTGACTATAGTTAACTTCAGCCTGAAGTCACTCTGCTAGATCCCCAAGGAGGGTTTTTCTCTTTACCGTGTGCCACCTGCCTCCTGAAGAGCTACAGAGCTTAATAGAAACCCACTTAACGGAAGCCCAAGGTGATCAATTTCTGAATGATCAGCTCACTCCTGGAAATGCCCTCCTCACACCCGCAGCTTGGGCGGCTCTGGTCCCAGCTGCTCTGCTGTCCCCAGGAGCTGGGGTTCCTGGCTCTTCCTGTGTCACTCTATTTTTAAAGTTGTTACTATTCTGGATGTGACTGTTGATATTTTCTTAGAAAGTTACCATTTTTTCTTGGCAGTACACATCATTTCTTTCTTTAAATGTCATGTCATGACCGCCAGGGTCCAGAACTTTTCCCAGGATAACTTCCCCCTGAGAGTTACAAAGGAAATCAGTGGGAAAACAAGATTTGCTTTTCGACTGTTTTTTTTTTTCCCCTCCTTTCCAGAAGGGGGATTCTTGCAGCTTTTCTGATCTGTGTCCTGTAGCAAATATTTAAATGCTGTATCTTCCCACCTGCTTCCCTATCACACAGGAGCTCGTGGCAAGTCTTAGAGACAGGACAATTTTACAAATGAAGGAATGGAAGCTTTGAATGCCAGTGATTTTTTCAATACAGCTAGTAAGCAGAGGAATTGAACCTTGGATGTTTTGATGTGGTGGTGGTGGTGGTGGTGGTGGTGGTGGGTGTGATTAATTGCGCCATGTGACATCATGTCATGTATCAGGAGCTGATGTAGCCAAACCGTTAAAACTGCAGGGCCCAGGAGACTGCCCAGCTGTGACTCTGGGTATGTCACACATCTCTCCCTGCCTCAGTTTCCTCATTGGTAGATGAGGATAATAATAGCACTTCTAAAATGAGGCAAATAATAATACCCAGCTCATACTTACATGTAAAATGCCTAAAACGGGGCACAGCACCTATTAGGTACTAAGTAATAAATCATTAATATTTGAATGTCTTAGTAATCAAACTTCCCCCATTTGAATTTATGTTTGAGATTTAATTTTAATTTTATTGTACCTTAATCCATTTATTTCTATTAAGAATTTTATTTTGGCATTTTGAATTGTAAGGGTCTCATAAGAACAAAAATCCAAATTATCAAAATGTATATTCTTAACATGTTCCCTTTCACTCCTGTTGCCTGTCATTCTCAGAGTCAACTCCTGTCCCCGAAGCAGCAGTAGCTGTCACTAATTTCTTTCTGTGTTTATGCTCAAGGATTTTCCTTGCATATACAGGGCAGTATGAATTTTTATTCCTCTGATCCACAAACTGTTTTTTACATGAACAGTAGCTTATTCTGTATGTTGTTCTTTCTTTTCTTTCTTAATACTAATCTTGAAGTTATTTCCGTATTCCTGTATGTAGAATATTCTCAAATTTTTTCTTTTCTTTATATTGAATTTTATAACTGCATCGTATTCTGTTGCATGAACACACCCTCCTGATGGACAGGTCAGCCATTTCCAATCTTTTGCTATTACAGTGATGGGATGAATGACTTTGCACAGATGTAATTTTGCATGAGTATATCTGTAAGATGAACTCAATAGGTGTCATTATTCAAAGAGTATATTTACTCTCAATTTGGATAGATACTATTACCGAAATTGCCTTCTATAAAGTTATGCTAATTTAAATTCTTGCCAGCAGTGTATGGAAGTATAAGAGTGGCTGTGTCCCTATAACTTTACCAACACTGGGAAAATTATGTTAAAATTTTAATTGACTTAGGGAAATTGGTATATTTTTGTTGATGAGTTTTCTTAAAAACATGGTTTGGATAATCACTTCTTTTAGTCTTTATTTCTGTCATTAGAGAACATTTTTAAAGTACTTTATATATAGCCCTTGCACATTCCTTAATGATACTTATTTCTAGAAATTTTATCACATTTTTCATAGTATAAATGGTAATTCTTTAATTTGTTGGTGTTTGCATGTATGAAAGTCATTGATTCCCACATACTAATTTTGTCCTCCATAATCTCACTGAATTCTCTCATGTATATAATGTTTTTTTCAGTTGATTCTCTTGGATTTTTTAGATATACAAGCATAGCTACAAATACTGATAATTCTATCTTTTCTTTCCATTTTTCATACTTCTTTTGTCAGTTCTGTTAGCTAGTAATTTATTACAATGTCAAACAATAGTGATAAAATGGGGTCCCTTTTCTTCCTGGCATTAAAGGGAACACTTGCAGTGTTTTCTCATTAAGTTTGGTATTGGCTACTGGGCTTACTTCATAAATTTGTATTAGGGTTCTCCATAGAAATAGAAGCAATAGAATTGTTCTGTTTCTGAAAGTTTATAATGAGGAATTGGCTTATGCAATTATGAAGGTTAAATCTCACGCCTGCCATCTGAAAGTGAGGGACTGAAGAAAGCCACGGGTGAAATACAGTCCACATTTGATGGCTTGAGAACCAGGCGAGACCACGATGTAAATCTCAGTCCATATATATGCAATTTTTTCCTGATATATGCTTATATATCTTATATAGTATCTGTCTTTTGCTCTTCCTGTTTTGAGTACCTGTTATCAATTTAGTAAGTTGAATTATGTCAAATATCTTTTCAACATCTGAGATGACCAACTGACTTTTCTCTTTAAATCTATGATTATGATAAATTCTCTTAATATATTTCCTAATATTAAACTATCTTGGAATAGTTTAACTTCCTGGAATAAATCCCACTTGGTTATGGTGTATGATCCTTTAATGTGCCACTAATTTTTTTGTTGTTTCTAATATTTCACTTCGCATTTTGCATCTAAATTAATAAGTATCACTGGTATATGGTTATTCTTGTGTACCGTTGTTTTTTGTTATCAATGTTCTGTTCAATTCCTATAATGAATTTAGAAGGTTTCAAATTTATTTTAAATGTATTTACATGGAACTGAATTAAAAAAGTCTCTTGTGATTCTTTATTTTAGTTTGTGATTCTTCTTATAGCCTACAATTATTTCCTTCTTACTAGTTTCAGTTTTTTACGACCTCTCCAATTATTTTTTTTCTTGATTAGGCAATCTAGTAATTTATTCAGTTTTTGTTCTTGCTTTTTGTTTATTTATTTTTTCTAAGATCCAGCTTTTGGATCTATTTGTTGGTCCTACTGTTTTTTTCTGTTTCTTTTTTTTTTTTCTGGACTCATTAATTTCCACTTTTAGCTTTACTAATTCATTTCTTCTGTTTCCCTTCAGAAGTATTTTGTTTGTTCTTTTTCTAACTTCTTGAGTTGGATATTTAACCCATTTATTTTAATTCTTTCTTGCTTTCTGATATATGTATTTGAAGTTATCGATTTATAAGAATTTAAGGGTAAAAAGGTACATACTTTAAAGCATAACGTGTTACACAGCCCAGTAACCATGTGTCCCCTGCCCTTCTCCTTAGTATCCTCCTCAGTAACTTTCACAGTGTTGGGCAGATACTATGTTCTCAATAATTATTTGATTCAACAAATGCAAACTAAACAAATACATGCCAGAGGATAGTGCCCCCTTCCCTTGTCCTTCCACCCTGCAATACAAGTCTCGTTGCGCCATATTGGTTAGCATGCCCCATGGACTTTGGCTTCAGAAGAAGCACTATGGTGCGTTAGCCAAAACGATTCCCTTGCCAGCCAAGTGTCCTGAGGATTGGCTGCTTGATTTCTCAACAGAAAAATATTTTGATAAACTGTTTGAGTTGGCACCAGTGCTTCCAGAGTTCTTGCCCAAGGGCACAGGGTTTATGTCCATCTGCAGATCTGCACAATAATGACAGCTTGTATTTATACAGGACCAATTTTTAGAAGAGTCTGGCATTCCTTACACTTTATCTTTCACCCTCTTACCATCCCAGAGAGGCAGCAGGAAGAACAATAGGAACACAAGGAGAAACTGGAATCCAAAGTCTCTTGCCAAAGGTTTTTATGTCCTGTCAGTGATGGAGAGGACCAAGCTGTGTGTGGTCTATAACCTTTTCCACATGAATCTAGTTATTTAAAATAATATACATTATTTATTATTTTATACATGTGTGTATATATTATACACATATACATATTAAACATGTTTAATATATAAAATCAGCTTTGAGTCATCATCTACATACAACTCACCAATTTTCCGTGCACAATCCCATGAGCATTAACAATGTATGCAATTATGTAAGCACCATGAGAATCCATTTCCATCATCCTCAAAACATTTCCAACATCTTAAAGAGATCTGTTGAGCCCCTTTACAATCAGTACAATTCCCCGTATTCCTGGCAACTGTGGAAATACCTCCTTCTTATCACTACAGTTTCGCTCTTCTTAGAATTTCATAGAAGCAGAATCATATACAACGTAATCTTTTGCAGCTGCCTTCTTTCACTTAGCATAATTCTTTAAAGCATGTTGTTGTATCATCAGTGGTTTGTTACATTCTAATGCTAAAAAGTGTTCCATTGTATGAATACACCAGTCTGTATAAACATTCACCGGTTGATGAATACTTGGATTCTTCACAGTTCTGGGTATTTAAAATAAAGCTTCCATGTACATTCATACAAGAATCTCTTTGTGAACATGTGTTTTCATTACTCTTGGATAAATGCCTAGGAATAGAATTGTGGGTCATATGGTATGTGCATATTGAACTTTATAAGAAACGAATTATTTCCCAAAGTGGACATACCATTTTTGCATTCCTGCCAGCAAAGGGAGTTCTGGTTCTTCTACATCCTCTACATGACTTAATTTAAGGCTTTCTAAAGGGAATGTAGTGGTTTCTCATTATGAATTTAATTTACATTTCATTAGTATATAATGATGATGTGAATATTTTTATGTGTTTTGCCATTTGCGTATCTTCTTTGGTGACGTATCTGTTCAAATTTTGCCAGTTTTTAAATTGGGTTGTTTGTCATTTTATTATTGAATTATAAGAGTTCTTTATATATTCTGAATACCAGATTTTAATTAGATGCATATTTGGCAAATATTTTTTCGGTTTGTGGCTTGTCTTTTCATTTTGCTAACAATGTTTCTCAAAAGCAAAAGTGTCTTATCTTGATAAAGTTCAATGATTTATAGTGTATGCTTTATATAGCCTATTTAATAAGTTTTTGACTAATCCAAGTCCACAAGGTCTTCTATATTTTCTTCCAGAAGTTTTATAGCTTCCACTTTAAGTTTGTGATCCATTCTGATTTAATTTTTGTATATTATTGAGGTAAAGGTCAAGTTTCATTTTTAAAAGACATGTGGATATTCAATTGTTCCAGCATCATTTATCATGAAAATGATCCATTTGCAACCATTTTGAAAACCGCAGATCATATATGTTGGATTCTTTCTGATTATCTGTATGGATGATTGTGTTGTCTTCAATACAAGCCCATTTTTTCTTCTTTATTTCCAACGATATGCTCTTATTCATTTGACTTCCCTTATTAAACTGGCTGAGACCTCCAGTACAAAGCTGAATAGAAGTGGAGAGAGTAGACATTTTTCATGTGTTCCCAAATTTAAGGGGAAACACTCAGTTCTTCATCACTAAGAGGTGTCTGTTGCCACAGAACTTGAAGGATGTTTAGGGCAAGATGTTTCTGAGGCTGTCCAAACCTATACCAAGAGAGGACATAAGACAAAAATCTATTTGTAATTTATAAGAAAAAAATTCTCTGATACTCTTTCATGTCCCTCTGGCCACCAGATTTATGACAATCTTGTCCTTCCTCCTTTCCTAAGCTGAGACCTATCCAGAAGCTAGTTAATCATCCTCAGGTCACAGGAAATACAGTGGTGGAATGAAGAAGAGATTCCAGACCTAGAATTTCAGGCTCTTAATCTTTGGGGCTGGGGTGGGTGATCATGACAGCCTGTGAGCCTTTGTGGGAGAAACTTCACTCCAGGTAGGTCCAGCCCTGCTCCCTGGGAGAACTTCCAGTCCACTTATCCTCCATCATCCCTGTTCTTCCCCAAGGCCCTTATCTTGATACCAATGCCTCTCCCTGCCAGTGTGGTGAGAGGTGGCTTCAAGGCTAAAATAGCTTTTCCTAACTGTGCCCCAGCCTTGGATTTCCATCTAGAAAGATCAGGAACAGGTCCCAGAGGGATTTTTGTTTGTTCATTTGTGTGTTTTTTATTTGTTTGTTTGTTCAGATATCTTGTCAACCCACAGTGGTTGTTAATACTGAGATCTTCATACTGAAGCAGAAAAAGGTCTTATCATCTAACTTATGTAGCCCATTCCCAGAGGCTTAGGGTGTTGTTAACTACTAGGCCATTCTCACATACAGATAAAATATCTTCCAGCACAACTGGAGGGAAGGGATCTAGTTGGACTGCAGAGGCATTTGGTTCTTTGTTACTAGGAGATTTCCAATGAGACATAAGGATGGTTCATTGGGAAGGCAGAGACCAGGAGCTGGTTTATTGCAACAACAGCTGCTAAATGACAGATTTATTGTTCATCGGGCATCCTGAAGGTGGTGCCTTGGTACTTAGCTTCTCCTTGTCTAGATGAACTGAGACTGAGATTTGGGGCTATCAATGTACTCCCAACCTTACACCATACTTTTTGGAGTCTTGCTCAGTGTATAATGCTGGTCTACTGGTTTAAGGTGGGAGTAATTCTGTTCCCTGGACCTCATATGCTTGAAGCCCTGTGGTCATCAAACTTTCTCTGCCAGCAAGGCCAAGAGGGCTAAGAGAAAGCTGATGGAAATATCACAATTCTGTTTCAATTAGTAAGTCAGCCTGGTCAACAAGAAAGATGCCTACAGATTTTAATTGGTCTCGAGGGAGGAGAACAGAATGTTCTAAGATGTCCTTGCTTACCCTGATATTGCATTATCTGGGCCACAGGGCAGCTGTAATCTTTCCCCCAGGGCTCGGGAAGTCTGCCTAGAAATAACATTCAAATTCAGTGTTAACCTTTTGACCACCGTGTTGCTTCAAAACAGATGATCTTAATGAAGTTAGCTTTAGAAAGGCAAAGTCTCTCCCATTTGTGAATAGGTCAGTCTTATTCCTAGAATACTAACCCCCAAGGACACAAATGTCAGAGAGGGAAACTCCAACCAGAAGGCGATCAGAAATAGCCTAGATGAAATTTACATCTGTGTCCTCATGCTATTCTCACTCATAATTCTAGAAGCCAATCCCTCTACTTCTCAATGTCTTAGATTCTCCATTGGTATAATGGAGATGGTTGTGTCCTCTTAGAAAGTAATTTTGACTTAAAACCCTCAAGCTCATGGCACAAATCCTGACCGGTGCTAGGATACAGAAAGGTTTCACTCGCAAGTGATGCTACCATCTTCCATGAGCTTTTCTCCTACCTACATTTTCAACCTGTGAAACGCACATGCTGCTTGTTAGTCAGGATAAGCTAAGTTTTGCTGTGGCAGGAAACCTCCAAATCCCAAAGGCCTATTTCTCACTTTCAGGACAGTCTGATACAGGTCAGCCTGCTTTCCTTGGTGGCCACCTTTCGACAGTGGTGAGAATCTGAGTTGCTTCCATTTGGCAACTTTATCTCAGTGTTCTTTATTTCCAGCCATAGTGGCAGGAGAGAGAGGATGCGTGGCGCCTACATCCCTTTTACTGCCTCAGACAGCAAATGCCATGCATTACTTCACTCACATGCATGCCCATGAGCCAGAATTAGCCATATAACTTCATCAAAAGCTCAAGGAAGACTGGGAGATACTCAGGAGCTTATGGAATATTTGGGAAGCACTTGTCACATGTCACATACTCCATGAATGTTATTTGTTTTGCCGTGTCCAACCCAGGCAGGGATTCCAAATGATGATAAAGCCGTTCAACGATATTGCCAGGTGCTACCAACTAGAGATACAAAGATACCTAAAACCCAGGTCCAGCTTCAGGCATTCATAATTAGGAGATGGGAGTGGGAAAAGATGAAAATGAGTAAATTATTGGGATATATATAACTTCCTGGAGAATGGAGGAGGAAGAGATCAACTCTATAGTAGGTAAGGATCTATGAAGGAACAGACATGGAAGATGGTCCTGCAGTTCTTAAAGAAGAATTAGGACTTCACCAGGTGTTGGTGTTGGGATGAGTGAATCCCAAAGTAGAGAAAAAGGAGCCTAGAGTCAGACTTCCCTTCTTTTTGAGTCCAAGTCAACAGGGGACACGCTTTCAGTCCACTGGGTTAGGCCTGTGCTTCTTAAAGGAATGAGTTAATGAATGCTGAGCCCTCCATTTCACAGCATCCTGAATGAACGGTAAAAATGAGAAGTCTTTTAGGAGAGGAAGTAGATAGAGTAAAGACTTTGAAGACAGAGCAGAGGAGAGGCCCCCACAAATGACTCCCTGCCAGGCTCACTCAGTGACATTTCAGGTGACACCAGTGGGCCTGTCTGATCTGGTATTCAATTATTTTGTCAGTAAAGCTTTGAGAGAATATAGCTGCTCTTGCCAGAGAGTCCGCCCCTCTCACTCATTGTTTACAACCCTGTCACCCTGAAAGACTGGCACTGTGGCCTAAGAAATTAGGACCCAAGCCCGAAAGCATTATTTCCATAAAACAACTGGACATATGGCAGAACCCTCTGGATGGAACTATCTCTTCAGAGGCTTGGGGAGCTACTTTTTTTCTTTATTGAAATACAATATTGTGTTAGCTTCTGGTGTACAGCATAGTGATTCAGTTATATATACATATATTTTCTTATTCATTTTAGGTTATTAAAAGATATTGAATGTAGTTCCCTGTGCTGTACAGTAGGGCCTTGTTGTTTACCTCTTTTATATATAGTAGTTTGTCTTGATGTGGGTACTTTCATAAAAGTTACTGATCAGAATACCTTGCATTTGTAGAGCATTTAATTATTTGCAAAGCACTTTTACATATCCATTATGTGAACCAGTTTTAAAAAAAAACGGTATCGAGGAAAGTGTGGGAAATGGGCACTTCTTTGTATCACTAGGAGAAAACGTAAATTGCTGCAGCCTTTTTGGAAGGCAATTTGACAGTGTCTGCTCTGTAGCCTAGCAAGCATACTTCCTGGAATTTATCCTTTATGTTTGTTTAAAAGATAAAGATAAACACATCAGTGAGCTTGTTGCAGTATTATTTGAAATATTAAAAAAAAATGAGGGAAAATCTTACTATCAATTGGGAATATCCAAATAATCCATTATATACAGGAATTATGAAGCTATGCGTCTGTTAAAAATGAGATGAATCTGATGTCTTGATATGGGAAGATGGTCACAATAAAGTGCTTAGTGAAAATCCCAAGTGTGTGTGTGCATGCTGCTTCCTTTCCTACAAGACTTTTCATTTTTACCATTCATTCAGGATGCTGTGAAATGGAGATGTGCATGTTGTGTGTTTATGTGTGTGTGTTGTGTGTGCATGTGTGTGTAGTCTGTATAAGAATAGACATTTCATCTACAATATCAGGGGCAGCTCTTGGGAGTGCGTTTGAGATTGAGAAGGATATTAAATATGTATTTCACATATTTCTTTATGAAAAAGCAAAACTGACCTCTTGCCCTGCTTTAGAAGCAAGACAGGCAGGGCGAAGGCAAATAACAACGAGCACTGTCAGAGTCACCTGTCCCCATCTTGTCCCCAGGGAAATGAGATCTTAAGCCAGTTGCTGTAAGTTGCTAATTCCTTGCAAAACATTTTTATTCGGACTTTTACAGTGGCTGATATCTTTGTGTAACTTTGCATTTGTGCTAGTCATTTGTCAAAACTGCTCTTTTCCCAGCTCCCAGCATGAATAAATAGCCTGTCATGTGTCTTTTCTTTACATAGCTGTGGTATATGTTTTTTTTTTTTTAATTTGATGAGCTATCCTTCCAAAACTCTAGTTCTCAATCATGCTTGCACATTGGAATCATGTGAGGAGTTTTTAAAACTATTCATTTGTGGGTTCTAACCCTCTCTCTGAAATCTTGGCTTTATTGGTGTGGGTAGGCAGGGCAACAAGAGTTTTAAAAATTTCCCAAGAAATTCTAATATACAACCAAAGCAGAGGGCCACTGTTCTAAAATTTAGGCTCACTTGTGAAACTTTTTTGCAAGTAAATGACTTTTATTTTTTTGCATGCTTTTTGTCTCTAAATCTTCTTTTCGGTAATTTTTTTCCAAATTATGTACAGTAATCATGTATTATTTTATAAATTCAGGAAAAGAATAAAGAAAAATGTTTTCTATGTAAAAGATAATCATATTGTTACTGATTTTGAGAAGTTTAGATTTTTTTCAACACTGTGAAATAGATGACAATTATGCACTATCTCCATTTATCAACGAGGAACCTGAGGCACAGAAAGGGTAGTTGATTTCTATGGTTCTGTAGTTCAAGTTCTATAGCTCCTAAATGGCAATGCTAGAGTCAAACCCATGTCATCTCACCTAAGGTCCCGGAATCTTTGGACTTTATTTCACTGCCAGCACCATAGGGCTAAGATCTGACCATAAATGAGATTTCTTGCTAACCAGTGGCAGGAAATTGGGAAAAATGGAAAACCCAGTGGAAATAGTTACTGGTTAAGAATGACAGAATTTGGGCTTTAAGTCTTACTCTTCCACTATCAGCCATGCAACAATCTCCTTACCTCCCTGGTCTCCAGTTTTTATCACCTTCTCCATTTATATCTGCTTGAACTCCCCTCTGTGCTGCTCTATATGGGGCAACCACTAACCACATGTGTCTGGCATGACTGAAGAATTGAATTTTTAGTTTGATTTAAATTTAAATTACTTTAGATTAAAATTTATATAGCCACATATAACTAGTGGACCTATCTTGGCAATGCAGGGTGATTTTTAGAGGACAGCCCACCCACCCAGAGAATTGTTATATCACAGGAAAGATGTTGACACTCTGCTTATAAATAGTGTAAAAAGTAAGCCAGACAGAGAAAGACAAATATCATATGATATCACTTATATGTGGAATGTAAAAGAATGATACAAATGAACTTATTTACAAAACAGAAATAGACTCACAGACATAGAAAACAAACTTAGGGTTACCAAAGGGGAAAGGCGGGTGAGGGGATAAATCAGAAGTTTTGGATTAACAGGTACACACTACTATATATAAAAGAGAGAAATAACAAAGACCTACTGTATAGCACAGGTAACTGTATTCAATATCTTACAATAACCTATAATGAAAAACACTGAAAAAGAATATATATATAAATATATACATGTATAACCAAATCACTTTGCTGTACACCTGAAATTAATACATTGTAAACCAACTATACTTCAGTTTTTAAAAATGCTTGAGAAACATTACATACAGCACAAAGTAAAAAACCATTCAGCGTGGCATTTCCAGTCGAGCTGTTCTATCTATCTCTGCAGTTACATTCCAGTGGTACCAGCACAATCATCAGGCTCTAAAAGACTATCACTTTTCTCATTCTCACATCAAATGCCTGGCCACCATTCTCCTGAGTTCCACCCACCCTTCAAGACACAGCTGAATGTACCTCATCTGTGATGACCTTTGACTCTTCCACTCCTCCCTCCTCAGCTCCCCAGTGAAATGAATCACTCTCTCCAGCACTTCCAGCATCCATCTTATTACATTATGGTTAGTGATTCAGGTCTGATAGGGAGACAGTGACAGGCAGCTCAGTGCAGTTTGGTCAGTCTTCTGGTGGAGAGAGATCCAGGGTGTTGTCGGCACCCAGAGAAGGGACCACTGTAGTCAAGCTGGAGAGAGTGGGTCCTCTGAGAAGCAGATGAGAAGACAGGGTAAGTGAGCAAGAACACTTATCAGGGGCAATGCCTGGGAGAGAAAATAGGACAGGAGCGAGAAGAGGCTGAAAGGACCATCAGACCACACTAAAGACATGCCCTGGACTTCAGAGCAGCATCTGGCCCTGAGCCCAGTATGCTCCCATAATCAAAGGCTGAGAGGTGCATTTATCCCAACCACAGAGTGTGATGCACTAAGTAAAAGTACCTGTGAAGTCAGTTTACAAGTGATTGAGCGCTGTACAAATAACAGTTGTCTTCACTGTAAACCTCCAGGAATGAGTATTATGGTAACATCAGGAGAACATCTCAGAGCTAACAAGGAAGCCAGCAGATGGAAATTAACCAATTAAACTACAGATGTTGTTTTTGAAATCGAACAAGAGATGGCATGAAAAATGCAGGCTTTCGTTTTGCTATCAAAAGTTCTTTCTAAATAGATTTCTGTCTTGGATTTGGCAACTGGCGGGGCTGTGAAACTCCTTTCCCCTTGGGTCTTTAAAATTGTAAACAAGCAAGCAACAAGAATTGAGGAAGTATCCGCCATGTGCTTACCCGTGTGCTGGATGCCGTGGGGAATTAGGACCACTGGAGGAAGCCAGAGCTGTGGAGGAGCACATGGGGGAGGTGAGACCATGATCATAAGTGACAGGAAGCTCAATGAACAGGACTAGGTAGGTACAACCCTATAATGTGGAGAGACAAAACATCACCTGCTCTGACAAAGGAAATAGAGCCTTGCCCTTGACCAGGAAACCATGTGGACTCCACCCAAAGATGGTGCTGTCACTCCCCTAGTCAAATATAAGCAATTGACAGATCTTAGAAATGACAAAAGCAAAATTAAAATGGGAGTGAAATCAGTCAGATGGAATGCATGGAAATCTGAAATGAAAATATTATCATTAGGTGGCTGAGTAGGACCTTCCTTAAGTGTCTGGACACCAAGTCTCACTGGTCACCCAAGCTTCTGGAATAAAGTCATGTTTCACTCTGAGTTGCTGAGCCACTGACCTGAGCTTTACTCACCCTGTCCTCCATGCTTCCCAGGTGAGGGGCAGTTTCCGTGCTCTTGCAGCCGTAGATGGGTCTAATCGACACTCCCACCCCCAGGCCTGGCCTCAGATTCCCTTTTCAGGGAGAGAGAGGCTCAGGCTGAGTCATCCCAGTGATAAACGCTGTAGTCACTCGAGGGAGGTGTCCCCAGCTGCCCTGGCTGGAGGGCAACCAAGTGAGTAACCCTGCCAGTGTCACGTGGTCCTGGAACGGAGCTGGCTTCTGCCCGGGCCAGGTCCGTGCAGTGAGCAAGGTTACTAACAACATACACACAGACCCTGACAGCGCCCTTGAGGGGACTGGAGGTCTGTCTGGGGGGCTTGCAGACTGAACAATTGAACTGGCAGATGGAAGGCTTATGAGCCAGTGGACAGGCAACTGAAACTGACATAAGTGAGTTCCTAGAGAAGAAAGTTCCTGGAGAAGCGTTGTCTGGGAATCTCTGGGTGCAGATCTCTGGGAATAATCTGCTCCTTTTCCCACATTGCCTCCCCCCCCCCCTCAGCACAGCTCTTGTGGCTGACAAAAAACTGCTAGCAGCTTTCTATCTAAATTCTGGACTTCCAAGAAATAAAATTACAAAGGCTCCTCTTGCCCAGGGAAAAGAGGGACAGTGATCATTTCCAAGGTTCGGAATGCTACAGAGGCTGTTTTCTGTTCAGCCCGTGTGAGGGGGAGATAAGGCAATGCACTTAGAGAATCAGAGTGTCAGGATCTTGGCCTTATTTCATAGGTCCCAATTAAATGTATTCAAAATATGCCTGCAATTTGCCCCTAAAGTTTGAAGAAGAATAGAACAATCTGTGGCAATCTTATTTTGGTTTGTTTTTCTGGGGAAAAAAAAAAAAAAAAGACGGAGAACAGATAATAAAATCCATATTAACTTAAGGAGGATATTCTGCAAATACATCCCCTACTATTACAACTTACCCCACCCAAGACATATTCCAGCACATTGCATTTGAATCTCCACCTTTCTAAATCAACACTGCTTGGAACATTTTTATTTGCACAAACATATTTTTTACTTTAGTCAACTTACAACCATTCCTAAAAGAGGATTCTTTATACACAGTTGATAACAAAAAAAAATTTCGTCCTATCTAAATTCTGGACTTCCAAGAAATAAAACTATAAAAGTTCCTCTTGCTCATTGTAACCTGGTCAAATAATCAGTATTCAGTGGAGCCAGCCACAGTAGGCTTTCTTGCAATAAAACTGCCTAGATAATCATCATTCAATTACTTATAGAAAATTTATTTTACATCCAGCGTGAGCTGGAGACAACATAACAGAGTAGGTGGATAAGCTTTGAACCCCACATATCTGGGTCCCAGCTGTGCAGTACACTAGCTAGTCTTACATTGGACAAGGTACTAAGCGTCTGAGTTTTTTCCTTAGTAAAATGGATATATTAATTATGATTTCATCACTCATGGTAAGGATTCAATTAAATAAGTGAATATATGTAAAGTTCTTAGCTCAATGCCTGGCACATAAAAAGTGGCCAATAATTGTCAGCTCTTATTATGATAAGGATGGAATGAGGTTCAAGAGATGCGAAAATACAGTTCCTAAATTTAAGATACCTCTCATATGTTCAGGAGTCAAAATCAACTTTCATAAAACATGATGAACATTGACAAGTGGTATTGAAACAAATGCTAAATTGTTGATTCAGTCTGTCATGGTTTTGGGACTTGCCAAAGGTCTTTGTGTATTTATGCACACCAATGCTGAGTTACAATAGGGTATCTTCTGTGGATATTAAGCACAAAATTAAATTAATTACATTTTGGCAAATTAAACTAAATGTGTTGATTACACTGATTGCAAATTGAATACAGAAATACTTCATGTATTTTTTCATTTCAAGTATTTCCAAATATTTGGACATCGAACAGAAGGAAAGAGGGCTATTCTTTCTTACATAATTTAAGGATACATGTTGGTTTCATGTTGAGGGCATTTCCAAGCTGATGAACTAACAATTATCCTCTCTGCACAGTTTTCTTGTGGGCCTGAAGTTATTGTTATGCTGTTGGTCACAGCTCCCAAGAATGGGTCACAGATAAGAGGCAAAACTGCAAGCCAGGCCACAACCCATAATTGAGCACACATGCCTAAATTTAGACTTTCTTTCCTAAGTGAGTTTTTGTTGGGTGAGGGTTCAGGGAACACATCCATCAAATGTTGTTCCAGGCACAATGTCACCCTCCCCATAATTTCAGAGTAAACAAACCTCAACGAATGGCAGGCATAAAATATGGTAGACAGGGTCAAGACCACTAAGAGTCTCTTGCATGACCCTCATATATGCACCAGGGAAAGAGGAGTCATAGCAGGGCCCTACTTGACAGGGAGGTCACTGCCCTGAGGCACAGGACCAAAGCACAGGACGAGATGTAGTGACTGCTGCGTGGTCAGGGATCTGCGCCCTTCCCCTTACCAGGCTTTGACATTGGACTTTTCCTCAAGGGCTGAAGCTGCCCTCCATCCCTCTACCCTATTTATCTGGTTCTGGATTAGAGCCTAGATATTCAACATAGTCTCCAGGAAGAAATTTAGAACCTGAGACTCTTGGGGTTCCAGGCGACCTTAAAGATGATCCCATTCAAGGACCGTTCTGAAGCGTGAATCCCTTCTGCTCCATCTTCCAAAGCAGTTGATCAGCTGCTGTGTAAGAGCAGCTGCTGGTGGGGAATTGGTCCCTTTATAGATGCAGACTTCTCTCTCAGGGCTATTCTTGCACGTTATCGATTAGCTCCTAGATGGAGAAGCTCTTGGTGAGTGACTGCCCCACTTACCTTTGTGACCACAATGCCTAGTACAGAATCCAGTGCATAGCAAGTGCTTGTTGAAAATAATAATAACTAACAATTACCAAGTGCTTAGTATATGCCAGATCTGATATTCATCATTTCCCCCACCTTGTCTCACTTAGTCCTCAAAACAGCCCTTTGTGATAAGTTTTCTATTTTTTTTAATTGAAGTACAGTTGATTTACAATGTAGTGTTAGTTTCAGGTGTATAGCAAAGTGATTCAATTATACATATACATTTATGTATTCTTTTTCATATTCTTTTCCATTATAGGTTATTATGAATATAGTTCCCTGTGCTATACTGTAGGTCCTTGTTGTTTATCTTCTTTATGTATAGTAGTATGTATCTGTTAATTCCAAGCTCCTAATTTATCCCTCCCCATCCTTTCCCCTTTGGTAATCATAAGTTTGTTTTTGTGTCTGTGAGTCTATTTCTGATTTGTAAAAAATTTCATTTGTATCATTTTTTCAGATTCCACATATAAGTGATATCATATGATGTTTGCTTTTCTCCATCTGACTTACTTCACTTAGTATGATAATCTCTATTTCTATCTTTGCAGAATAAAAAAAATGAGATTCAGAGAGCCTAAGTAAATTGTCTCAGGTCACATAGCTAGTTACTGACAGAGTGAGGATTTAATACAAGTGTGCAGCTCTGAACTTGAGCACTTAATTGCTATTTGGGGTCAATGAAATAATAAATAAATGAGAAAAAAGCAGGTGACCTGTATCTCCTGCCATTGATCTTAAATCTCCGTTTGTGGCTGGTCAAATCCCTCTTCCATATGACATGAGTCACGTCTGAAGACCGCTTTGAATTGTCTTTGCCTTTTCATCTTCCTCTGTCTTTGTCTTTTTCAGGCTATGTATCGTTACTTATATGTTCCTTATATGAATGGTTTCAAGTCATTTCATGCTCCAAATATCTTATAGGGACTCAACTAGTGAATTTATTTTCAATTCTTTCTTGGCTACCAACATCTCACTGTTTATCTGGTCAGATTCCACAACCACTGCCCTTTCCCGCATTTGGTGGGCATCGTCCTGATGGGCTCTTTCAGTGGGCCAGGATTCCTCCAAGGCATGTCCAGTGGGGTAGGGTAGTTTTTGCATTGCAAAGTCAACCTCTAATTCTTCACTGACCACTTACTAGCCCCCGGGCCCCACTGTGCTACCTGGAAATACTAAGTAATAAGACTCTGCCCCATTATCCACCAACACACACACCTGGCTTTCCCATAGATGCTGCATTGATGAATCCCGATGCATTCCCCCTCACCTTAAGGCCCTGGACCCATTCTTACGGATTAAATGTCTAAGAAGACTGAACATCTGAGTTCTCTTCCGTACTATCTAGGTCATGTCTCTGTATCTCTATCTGCATCTACCTCTGTAGATCTAGACCTTTACATCATCATCTCACTGGATACTCAGAACAGCCCTTTCTAAGATTTGATGAAAACATCCTAACTCAGCTACAAGACTTACAAAGGAGATGCAACCAATCAGTGACAGATCAAGAGCCAGGACAAGGACCCCAGATTTCTGGCCTCCAGTTCACGCTAAGTGAGGCATGGGGACTAGAGGGCAGCTAAAACTTCTGGATCTAGGCCACAAGTCATGAGCAGAATGTTTGTTTGCTTTGTGAGGTGAGGAGTCCCATGGCATATAGAAGACCTTCAATAAACACTTCTTGTCTGAATAAAAATCTTAAAAAATGCATTATGAAGTCTCCAATGTCTAAAAGAAAGCTTCATTCATTCATTCATTCATTCATTTATTCATTCATTCACAGAGAGGCGGTGAGCACCTAGCATGGACATAGTAGTGTTCTACTGGCGCCATGAAACTACAGGAATGAGCCATTCCTACATAAGGAGGATAGTAATGATAAGAGCTGAGCTTTGCAATGCTTATTATGCCTTTGTGCAGTATCATCCTGAGCATCTTGCATATTGTAATTTATTTAATCTTTACAACATCTTTTAGGAATGAGCATATGATTCTTATTCCTACTTTACAGATGAAAAAGCCGAGGTGAAGAGAAGTTAAGAAATATGCCTAAGGCCACACAGCACGTTTGGCAGAGCCAGATTTTAACCTGGGCTCTCTGGCCCCGGGGTCCATGAACTAAACCCCCAGTGCTACACACTTGTCAAAACAGGAAGAAAAATAGCATTAAAAAAAATCCGACTCCTTGCCAGGTACTGACCCAACTAGACCCTTCTGCAAAACATTAACTGTTTCCTCCTTACAATAATCCAGTAGGTTGATACTTTATCACCATCTTGTTATTAAAGAACATTAGTGACTTTCTCAACACCACCCAGCCAGCAAACTGTAACAGGAGTTGGAAATGCCAAGGGCTGCGGGAGGTGGGCAATAGGAGTGCCATGGGGATCCATGGGAGGCAGATGTTGCTTCCAGATGAGGGAGTTCACAGCCCATTCTCTGCCCCCATCATCATCCCCTTTGGCTCCCTGTTGTCTTGGCTCATGGGTGGAGTCGTTGCTGAGGACTCAACCTTCCCTTGGTTATCTAGCGGACAGCAGTGGCCAATTTTGGAATCTCAAGCCCTTTGCTTGTGCTTATAGCAGATGACCTGGGTTAGATTCAAGATCCTTCATCCAAGGTTCATTCTAGAATTACCTGGTATTTCAATTATAAAGCAGAGGTGCTTTAATTTCTAACACAGAAGTGAATTTTCTCTGAGGGCACATTTCCAGGGATCTGAAGGCCTCCTTTTTCACAGAGAAGGGAGGCACTCAGGGCAGGCAGGCAGAGAGAAAGGTGCCTCAAGACTCTGGTCTTGAGGTGCTGCAGAGCACTGAGGAAATCCGTTTGCCGTTGTTTGGCAGGTGAACGCATGGCCTTGGAGCAGAGCCCGGGTTGTGTGGTCTTCTCGGTGGACAGTAAGCTGCAGTGGCAGGGCTGTCTCTCAGGATTAAGCTCTTAATTGCGCCCTACAGCTGTGGCCTAGGATGGGGGTGCCCTCAGTCAGTAAATGAAGCAGAAAGCATTGCTCTCTGTGTTCCTTTGACGATGCGATTTGGTTGATTCTCCAGGAATAAACAAATCTACAGGGCTACCAAAAGCCACATGAGTGTTACCTCAATCTTAAAGAAAACTAAACGCAAAAGGCATTGTGTTTAAACGTTGACCAGATGTGTGAAAAACTTATTTTAAGGAACGGTACTGTGACTCACTGAGCAATAATGCCTGGGTCCTGCTGTTTTAAATTACCTTTTGATGGTTTAAAACATCCATGTGTTGTTCTAGTGGGAAGACCGCATTGGAATGTTGCAATCTGAGTTCAGGGTATGAGTTTTAGACAGAGCACTTCTGTGCCTAAAGACCACCACACAGGGGCTTAAGGACTGAGAGCCAAGTTTGACCCTGTGTCCCAAGTTCTGGTCTTTTTTATTTTATTTTAGTCTCCTGTACATCTTATTATGCTTTTGTCCACTTCCTCTGCTAGGAAACTGGTCCAGGCCTCACCCCCATGACCCCACTTCCAGGTTAACCTTCTAACAAGTCCCCCTGCTTTCCATGCTCCTGCCACTTCACATAATGCTGCCACACAACTCCTTCCTTCCTGCCTTCCTACTCTGCATACGTTCTTTCATTCTGTCTTCCTTCTTTCCCCCTTTCTTACTGGTGAATGTCTAAATCTTGTGCCATGTCAGATAATCCACTGGAATTTTGAAAAACGAGGAAGATAGCCTCTGTACAAGGCTTACAGAGGAGGAGGGGGAAGAAGGGTGGGCGTAATAAACTGAATGCTTGTGTCTTCCACAAACTTGTATGTTGGAACCTAACCCTAGAGTGATGGTATTTGGAGGTGGGGCCTTTGGGAGGTGGTTGAGAAATGAAGTCAGAGCCCTAATGAAGGGGATTGGTGCCTCTTATAAAAGAGACCCCAGAGAGATCCCTCGTTCCTTCCACTACATGAGGTTATAGTGAAAAACAGTTATCCATGAATCAGAAGATGGGCCCTCGCTAGGAACAAATCTGTTGGTGACCTGATCTTGGACTTCTCAGCCTTCAGAGTTATGAGAAATAAATGTTTGTTCATGATAAGCCACCTAATCTATGGCATTTTTCTTACAGCAGCCCAAATGGACTAAGCCAACAGATAAACCATTAAGTGTAATACAAATGTTGTAAATTCTACTATAGAAATGTACATGAGGCTCAGGTGGAAAATCCAAAGCAGAGAGTGATCATGGAAGGCTTTATAGGGGAGAAGGTATTTGAGTTGGGTCTTAAAAAGATAAGTAGGTGTTCTCAAGAGAGAGAAGACAGAAGAGAACATTCCATGCAGATGAGGGCCTGAGACTTGAAGCAACCTGTCCTTTAACAGGATTTGAAGATAAGGTGGTGAAAAATAGGACTAGAGAGTTAGGACAGGCTAGACTATGTTGGGTTGTATATGCAACACTAAGGCCTATATAGTTAGGTACCAGGGGAGGATTTGAAGAGGGGATCAATATATTTGGATTTTCATTTTGAAAGGTCACTATGGTTGTTCAGTGCAGGGTAACTGAAAGAAGCAAGACTGACAGCAGAGTGAAGACTATTAGATATGGAGCCCAATGGTCCATGGGAGAGATGATCAACTCCTGAATCCAGAAAGTGGCAGTAAATTTGAAGAGAGGGGATGGGTAAGAAAAGTGAAGAAAAACAGAATCAACAGAACATGGGCAGTGACTGGAATGGATGCATAAAGGAAAGAGAAGAACTGAGGTCAACTCCAAGTTAATGAGTGACACCAATATCCACTTAGCCACAGGAGGTAAGAGAAACAGAGGAGCAGATCACAGGAAGTAGAATCAGGGATGGATTGTATCTGAGGGGCCCAGGAAACACTGAGGCAGACACATCCAGCAGGTAATTGTCAATACAGACAAGGTGTTCTCATGAGCTCTGATTTTCAGCTACAGATTGAGAGTCATGGTCAAAATGCTGTGTTTAAACCCCGAGAGTGGGTGAGACCCCCAGTGGAGAGTACAAACAAAGGAAAAAGGCCAAAGATAACCTATGCAATGTCAGGGTCTAAGAGCTAAGACGAGAAGGAGAAATCTGCAAAGACAAGGGGGAAAACTAAGAATGAACTCTGTCATGCAAGCGAACGAGAGCGTTTTTAATAATGGCTGGATAGTCAAGTGTTATAAAACTGATGAATCACATGAAATGAAGGCAGATTTTTCATATCCTCTGCTCCTATCACTTTCAAGGTTCTTAGAACATCAATCAGGGTCATTTATGATTGATGTCGACTTCATTGCTCAAAAGTATTCCCCATTTCTTCTTTATACTGGCTTCTTCAAAGGTGCCAGATTCCTGGAGGCTTACTTTCCCTCCCCACTTCTGATCAAGCTCCAGCCTTCCTTCAAAGCCTGTTCAAGGATTAACTCCTCCTTGAAGTCACCCACTACTGTGATTTCTCTCCCCAGAACTTTGTCAGTGGAAGTTCAGCCTCCCAATAGTCTTTGATATAAAGGATTTTAAGCTTTATCCCTCCAGTGACCAGGTCAGCAGACTCCCACTGCTATCAGTTAATGTCTGACCAAGACCTTCCAGTATCTGAAGTGCTCTCACATATGTTTTCTCATTTAGTTCTTACAGTATCTCCATAAAGTCAGAATTAACATCATCTCACTTTACCTTTGAGGAAACCAAGTTGACCTAGGGTACAGATCATTCAATGGTAAAATCTTCATAAACCATCTTAATCTTAATAAATATTGATGATGATAAAGGAAAAACTATTTCTTCTCAGCAGCAAAGGCTAAAGCTTTTCAGCTGACGAGACGTATTCATCTGCTATTGCTGCTATAATGATTTAGTAAAAGCTTAGTGGCTTAAGACTGCACATTATCTCACAGTTCTTAGATTAGAAGCCCATGTGGGTCTCACTGGCTAAAATCAAGGTGTGGGCATTTCTTTCTGGAGGATCTGGTGGAGAACCTGTTCCTTGTATTTTGCAGCTTCTGAAGCCACACCCATTCCTTGGCTCATGATCCCCTTCCTCCATCTTCAAAGCCAGCAATGTTACATCTTCCTGACTGTTCTTCCATAGTCATAGCTCTCCCTGACCACAGCTGGGAAAGGTTCTCTGCTTTTAAGAACACATGTGATTAGATTATGTCTGCCAGGATAATGCAGTATATTCTCCCCATCTCAAGGTCCTTAATTCAATCACACCTGCACCTTTTCCACATAAGGTAACATATTTACAGGTGCCAAGGATTAGAATATGCACGTCTTTGGGAGGCCATTATTCTGTCTACTGCAGATGAATTTTCCTGGCCTTTAGTTAGTTCTTGAAATATGGAGACGATGAAGGAGAAAATGATGTCACTTTCTCCAGGATCCAAGGTACCTAATATTTGGAAGTGAAATTTTTTTTTTTTTTTGTAGGTGTTTAGAAACTTCATGTGAAAACTGGGAGCCAGTGAGGACACTGCAACATTGTGCTGAAATGGTTCCCAAATCTGTATCCTAGTCATGATATGCAGTCTAAGGGGCAGACTCATATTTCCAAATATCTTCACCTGACTATTAGCCTGTTTAGCTAAGCTATATTTACAGAGCCACAGATAAACCTCAAATGCAGCAGGTCCCAAACAGAATGCACTGTGCCCTAGTCCTTTTCTCTTCTTCTGTTCCTAAACCCCATTAATAGTCATCATTCACTCCTTCCTCTGATCACTGGGGTTAATTTCAGCTCTTCTTTTCCCTTCATCCCATACAGCCATGGACCAATAAACTCTATTACTTCCACCTTATGTCTGTGTCTAGAAGTTGGCTTTCCCCCCATTGTCAGTTCTTTTTTTATTACAGTGTCTTCATTTTATACCTGAATTATTTCAGTAGAATCATAACTTACTTATCTTCACCAGTTTTCCTTCATTTTAGCCCAATCTTTACTGTTGAAGATTGTGTTGCCAACATTAACTTTCCAGAAAAACCAATCTGATCAAGTCTTCCTTCTTCCAGAGACCCTTCCTGAGGTCCTCATCACCTATACAAAAATGTCTAAGGAAAACATGGACAAAGTTTGCTTCAAAGCAACTGGGAAATAGTCCCTTTGTCCTCTTCTTTCAACCCATGTATCTATCAGAAGGGCTATGTGACTGTATCCCATGCAGATCTTGATTTCTTTGGCCAGGAGAAGACATACTGTCTCATAATGGTACGTCTGATGCTTGGACAAACGAGTCATTTTCTCCTAGCTCCCACCAAACATCTAGAGAGGAGATAATTCTCTCCCAGCCCATGCCAAAAAAATGAGGGCACCCTGGAGCTTGTTTATCCTGGCTCTAGGATTGACTGCTTAGGAAGTATGCAAAGCCAATAATGACTAATGTCCTCAAATATTACTTATTACTCATATAGCATAATCACAATAAATACTGAGAGGCCCACACACTATTTGTTTTGCTATGTGAACCACAATTCGAAGTCTACCCAGTGTGGCATCTCCAAAGAAGAGCTATTAACTTGCTGAGCTAAACTATACATAAAGAGCAGTCAATTGTATGGATTCTTTGCTCGTAATTTGCAGCTAAGTTCCAATTAAACCTGTGTTGTATTCAAGCAAATTAAATTGCAGTGACAGTTGAGTTAGGGAAAAAAATGTAAAATGACTCTGCCTGGAGCCCAGGTAGACTGTAGCTTGCACTGATCCTGATTAGAGAGGGATGTGAAGATCGTTGGAATTATAAAGCATAAATCAATACACTGTCTATGAGAAGGCACTGTCATACACGTCTAGACAACAAGGACATTTTGAAGACTCACTGTTTGCAGGGGCATTGGGGAGATCTCCAAAAATACATACAATAGAGTTTATGACCCCAAGAATTGACACTAAGGCAAGAGTTGTTGCCATGAGACACACCAATGGCATGCTGAAGTGACAGTTTAGGTAATTCCAGTTGTCATATTGATCAGTTGCCTAAGAGTAGACAAGGTTGCTTGAGAATTGATCTGGTTTCCTTATCCATCATATAAGGGGTAATCACACTTGGCCCTCTCCATCTTTACAGGACAGTTACACAGTAGCTAATGTCTGCTGAGTGCTAAATGTGCTCCTGCACCATCTGAAATGCTGTACACATATTAACACATTCAGTCTTCACAACATCCTGAAAAATAGGTGTTATAATCCACATTTTGTAGATTATGAAATTGAGGCACAGAGTTTCAGTTACTTGCTCAAGTTCACATGGCTCTCCCATTGATGGAGATTACTTTATGAACTGCTCATTTCTTATTACAGAACTCTGAGGCTCAGAAAGTTCTTTCTATGCTGAATCCAAGTCTGCCTATAACTCTTCCCAGTTGGTTATGGTTCTGTCCTCTGGATCTAAACAAAATAGATTCAGCTGTTCCTCCCCATATCAGTCCTTCAGTATATAAGGACAGTGGCCATGTCTTCCCTCCAGTCTTCTTTTGTCTAAGTCACCTCAGTTCCTGAAACCATTTCAAATCTATCCAATATCTGCTATTATCTGAGTAGGAGACACTTCGCCCTTATCGTGTAAACAGTTAGGAAATGTTCCTACTAAGCATTGAGCAGATGACTCCCCCATCCTGAACAGAGGAAAAGGCTCATTTTTGTAATATTTCTTTGCCTCTTCTTACACCATTCCTGTAACAGCAAGACTGATAAATATATCTTATTATCTTCAATAATAAAAACAGCTAAAGTATATTATGGCTTATTACTTGCCAGTTAGTTGCTATTCTATGATGGATGTTTTAATGTACTTAATCGTCACAACAAACCTGTGGTTTAGGTGCTGTTTTTATTTCTGTTTCAATGAAGAAACAGGGGCACAGAATAGTTAGGACTTGATACCATATTACACAGCATATGGCTGTGCAATGCCTAGCTACTCATAAGGAATAGTGACATATAAGTACCACAGTGGCTTGGAAGAGGATACATTTAAGAAACTCATAGAGCATGACTTTCAATGGATACTTTTAGTATGCACTTGGCCCTTTTTTGTGTGAACAACATTTTGTCTTATGAATATCTCACACAATTCTCAGATTTTAAGTGGAGTATAGAAAGAACGAAGTGCGTCCTTGAACTCAGATAACACCAAGCCTCCAGGGGCCTCTTGTCAACTTCAACTGACATTCCACCAGCCTGGTTGATCAGGACCTGCCCCAGGGATGAGTCACAGGTCAGCTGGAGCTGGAGCTGGAGCCCTGGTTCAGTGGGGGAAAAGCTATTGTTATAAAGGCGTGAATGTTTGCCTCAATCTCTAGGTCCCCTCAAGTATGTCTCATGATATCAAGGGTGGCATTTTATTGCTGCAAGATATTTTTATATCATGGAAACAATGGGTAGAGAGATAGATAATGAAACATATGGATAAATGATAGATAAATAGATATTCTATCTATATCTGTCTGTCCATCCATCTATCTGTCCATATATCCATCCATCATCTATCTATACCTGGCTTTTGTAGCGATGGTATATATGTCACCTAATATGATGGGCTTTTGTTTGTTTGGTTTGATTTTTTTCTGGAGAGGGGAAAGGAAATTAGGTTTATTTATTCATTTATTTATATGGAGGTACTGCGGATTGAACCCAGGACCTCATGCATGCTAGGCATGCACTCTACCACTGAGCTATACCCTCCTCCCTGGATGATGGGCTTTTCAAGTGAAAACATTCCTGTAGTTGGGCACAGTTCCCACCCCACAGCATGACAGCACCGAGGGAAAGGGAGGTCAGAATTCTGAAGCTAAATCCCTGGAATAAAAAATGAGCTGAGAGAGCACTGTGGGTGACTCATACATGAAGTTAGAGGTGAGAGAGGTCTGCAGAGGGAAAAAGAAAGGAAGACACAAGCTTGTGTAACCCAAGAGTCCAGGGAAAGGATGCTCACACCAAGCCTGGCCCCAAGACACAAGATGTCCATCTCCTCAACACACAGCAACCCTTCAATGCCTGAGACAAGACCGTATGAATGGTGTCTAAGGTAGCAGCTTGAAGAGGATGAAGAGAAAACTCATCCTGCCATAGGACGCTCATTCCAGGACTCCAACCCGTTATCCCTGCTGATCTCAAGAGACAGTCTGCTATTTAAACCAATGGGGGAAGAATTTGTCACTGGGTCTCTGAGCAACTGCCTACTAGGTAATGTTTTTGGGAGGAGGGTCAGCGTGGAAGACTGGTGACCTTGTTTCCCAGTGATCCTGCCCCAGCTCGGCCTTGGTCCCAGTGACACTTGTCTTTTCATTTTCCTTCCTCTCTGACCCTCACTGTCCCCTCCTTGTCACCCCAGTAGAGAGGCTCCGCTGGGGGCTATAGCATTGGGGACACTTCCTTGGTTTGCCGTATGAAGGAAAGCTACCTTTTCCTGCTGAACTGTGCCCCTCAGCACTGCTTCCACTGCTTCCTCTGGAATGGTGCCACTGGCGTTGGATAACTTCACATGCCGTGACAATGAACTTGCAGACAAAATGAGTATATCCCACTCTGCCTGGCGGTATCTCATTTTATTTTTTCAGTGCTTTAAATGAGCGGAGCCTCACTGTGGGAAAAGGGGCCTGCATTTGCTCCCCTTCATGACTACGCCAAGGCACAGCAATCATTCCATGTCCGGGACCAAGCTAATGTG
The DNA here is from genome assembly GCF_036321535.1 of Camelus dromedarius. NCBI lineage: Eukaryota > Metazoa > Chordata > Mammalia > Artiodactyla > Camelidae > Camelus > Camelus dromedarius. The sequence continues at coordinate 23,842,073 of NC_087456.1, forward strand.
GGAAGTGAGAACAAGCCGGGACCCTCTTCCTGAGGCATCTGCCAGCTGTCTGCACAAACTCAGAGGCAGACCTGAGCTGCTTTCATGATGAGCCGTGATGCTAGAAGAAAGGAAATCCAACTGGGTGAGTCAGTCCCAGGTGGGCTCTTCACACAGCAGCGTCTGGAGCCTCCATCCCCTGGACCGCTCACAGAACACACTCAATCTGGAAGTCGTTAGGAGAATGTAAGCCCAGAACACCCTGACGTCATCTTTAAAAGGTGACCTGATTCCAGAGCATAAAGCTGACCCTCACACGACTCTCCCAGACTACACCCTTATGGTCGACCCCACATTTCCAGCACTTGCGCTAATCTTTTCACCACTGTCCCGTTTGGAATAGTCTTTGTGTTGCCTAAGTGCATGAATGAGATACTGCTGAGCTTTCCTCTAGCCATTCTCAGCTGTTTGTCATAGCCTCTAGCTAACCTGCTTATTTCTATTTAAGCCAAGATTAGAGGGCTATCTCCTTTTCTTTATCCCTGACTCAAAATAGATGCTGCTATGTATGAGCATCCAGAGAGGTCACTGGTGTGTGGTCAGCCAGTCCCCTCCATGTGGTCACTCCTGAGCTCAGACACTATGCATTTCATCCATCAGCTGGCTCTCCCTTTCAGCAGGAGGACCACAGAGGCCCGGCACATCACACGGGAGACCCACCGGCCCATCTGCCCTTAACATTGCCTTGTGATACTGACCATCCCGGGGCTGTGACACAAATGGAAGTTCGGTAACCATCTCTTCAAAGTCAGCAATTATCTTAAGGTAGTTGCCAAATAACTTTAAAGCAATGCTAGCAGGTCTGCTTCAAAGCAGAAGGGCCATCTGTTTTCTTTTCTGTTCTTTCTCACCTTCTTTCTTTTGTTGTTGTTTAAGACAGATTTTCAAGCTCTACCTTAGACCTATTGACTTAGTTTAATAAACCCTTGAGGTGATTCTATCGTGCCAGCCAGTTTTGTCCACCAATCTAAAATGGCTTTCTTCATTTTGATTGAGTTGTAAGGGTCTACAAGTACATGAATGTGACTGCGGGTGTAAACTTGGGTCTACGACTCTCTGATTGTTTTATTCCATTGGCTGGGTTGATCATCCTCTTTCCCTTTGCCCCTTTACCGTGAGTCAGGCATAAAGAAAAGTTGTGCTGTAACTGCCATTCCACTTCTGCAGGCTGAGCGTTTGTTTGTGAATGAGGTGACCAGATGTCTGCGTCTGTGCTTTCTCCTTTGTGAAAGCAAGTTCCTTGTGTTCTCCCCAGACCATGATTTATCCGCCAAATTGTTCATTGGAGCAGTAGAGCAGACAATATTGGAAATCAATAAATTCCAAACATCAAGAATTTATCAAGGATATCAAGGTATATCCCGCCATGCAATACTACACTGCTGTAAATTACATTTGCAAAGAATTTTGCATAAACAACTCTTCGCATAGTAAATACCTATGGTACAATATTAGCTGAAAAAATAGTGCACAGCATTTTATGTAGAATATCTCAACAACTTAACATATGCATGGAAATACTGTAGGATGTAGATTCACTAAAATATAACAATGATTTTCTCTGGGTGGATAATTTTAAAAATATTTTAATACAATTTCTCTAGATTTAAAAAAATTCTTACAATGATTCTATGAATAACTTTTATATTAATATGTCAAGGGTGATTCAACAACTTTTACGCGGATATTATGAGAATAAAATGAGATAATGGAAGGCAGCTGAAAAACTGTGGGTGAGCACTGTCGTTTTTGTGGTGATTACTCAACTTTGGGGGAAGCAGCAATAAAATTTTAATTTTAAGATTATTCAAGAACAGATCATACCACCTCCTTAGGCGGGTGATAACTGGATGCCAAATTAACATATCAACCTTGCAGTTCTACTTCAAAGGATGATCTCAGTCCTTAGAGCACCTCGGTGGAAAGCACTAATGCGTACCTCAGAGGTGAGATATGCTATGTCTCAAGCTCCTGGTGTCCATCAGTTTATCTCACGTTGTCCACATCACTCCTGGATGAGAGTAGAGGTGTTTTGGCTAGTGAATGTGCCCCGTGGCCAGGCTCATCCTCTCGGGCTGGTCCAGCCCTGACTTTGGTGATTGTCCCATCAGCACCTTGAGCAACGGGGAGATCTGGAGGTGGGCAAGCTCTGGGTCTTCCACCGCCTTCTGCTGTGGTGTGCGTGACCGAGCATGACCACTTTAGGAGATGACATTTGCCCCAGCCAGATGCTTAGCTCCGATCTTGCTTCCTCTTCCTTCGTGTCTCCTAAGGGGCATAATCTGTCTCTAAATTTAAACTGTGCTGTCTTAAAATACATCCCCACTTCTGCCAGGGTTTCTATTTTTCTCCCAGATGACATTACGAAGGTTTCTATTAATACAGATAAGGCCAAGTGGCCAAACATGGCTCTCTGCTCCTTTACCGGGGGAGCCAGGGTTCAAAGTGGACAGACAGGAGTTGCTCCTTTCTTTTCTCTGGGAAACACCATGGCAGGTGGCACAAGCCATCTGGGACCATAAGTGCTTGTGTCTTACTGTCACATTGCAATCAGCCTCGGCTACCAGCATTGCACCTCTGGAGAAGAATCCGTGAGAAGATAGGGTGAGCAGTAAAGCCTGGCCAGGCACCAGCTCTCCAGCATAGCTCCTGCCTACAGCTTCCGATTCCTACCATCCCTTGCATTACTAACCCTTCCTGACATCAGGAAGATACCACTACTTGAGCAACCTAATGGCCCAGACACTGCTGTGTCCTCACTCTGGCCGAGCCCCAGGGAACACACAGGGAATAACTCGATCCTCATCCTCACTGATCTCTGCCCTTAGCATTCAAGAACCTCTAAGTAAACCTTGCTTACTCCAATCCTAATAATAGCGACATCGTATTGAGCGCTTACCATGGGCCAGGTGCTCCAAACATATAGGATTAATCTGCACAACACTAAGGTGGCTGTTATTCTGTTTGGCAGACATGGAAACCAGGGCTCAGAGAGGCTAAATAACTGGCCCCAGCCATGTACCTCAACAAAGTAGCGTCTGGATTCAAACACAGACCTACTAGACTAATTCTCCTAAACCAATTTCACTTTTTTTCAAATTCCAGTGTACTGTATGCAAGTATTTTCAAGACAATTCAATAACTCTCCATCCTCCAAGGGCAAAGGAATGAGGTCCAAGAAGGGCTACCCTTATTTGCCCCAGGCTCACTCCAAGTGACCTTAGTGAGCAGGACATCGATTTGCAGTCATCCCTGCTGAAACTGAGAAGGACCGAAATGACACCTGAGCTGCCCTGGTAGGGATCATCCTTTCTGGGACTGAGGACATCAAGCAGCTTCTTACAAGGGGACTCGAGGCTGTGCAGTACCACCTTATACTGGAGTTTACAAAGGCTGAAGGAATTTGGTTCTAATATTAACAGCTCAGGTGCCTCTTGCCAGAATGGGTGACACATGTCCCTCCTGAGATAACAGATGACCCATAGCAGATGCAAGTTTGTGGATGAAAAAGACTTTATCAAAAGATTCAACAGCTAACGGCTCATGGGAACCACACGAGGACTGGTAGACCTGATTGTCATCCCAAGACTTGGACTGCACCTCCCTTGCTCAAAATGAATGCTGACAGGTTCTGGAATGATCTGTAGGCTAGTGACATGGAGTGGGAAAAGAGTGATTGTCGTGACGTTGAGGGCATCAGTGTTGCTCTGAGCTCCCTCCTGACTTCCTGCCTAGTGTCCTAGCTCCCCTTCTGATTCAAATGGGAAAGTTTGGGGAGGGGGGGAATCAAGCCAAGTGTGATGGGGGAGGACTGGGAAGGGCACAGGTGCTTAGATTCCCATGGGCCCCCATTCAGGGCAACCTAATGAGGGCAGCCCTTCCCGGAAGCCAGCATCATAGCTGTCTACACTGTCCTACGGACCAGGGATCAAGGGTCCTGGCCAGCAGCCTTGATTCTGCTTTCACTTAAAGCATTTTTTTTTTTTTTTTACTTCATCTGCCTTTTCCTTCCTCCACCTTTGCGTGTATTTTTGGTATATGTTATCAGAATCCTACTGAACAACATATTGTGAATTAACAGTTAAATATTGTAGTGAAGGTAAGGGAAATGAAAAACACACTCCCCACAGCCTGGGAAAAGCCGCAGTCTTGCAGAAGGCATAGACAAGTTTCTCTAGAAATACTAGGAGCACAAAACATACGTACGACTCTGTGTGGTTTCAAAGGAGAAAGAAGTAACCTCTCCGAAGACTGATGCTTACAGATAAAAATCCAGCACGTGGTGAAAGAAACATCACAGATCAATGGAGAAATGCGGGGTGATCCACACGCTATGGTGGTACGAAAAGTATTAGCATTTAGGGGGAAAATATCAGAACAAGCCTTCCCCTTCAGACACACAAGAAAAAATAAATTAGAGCTAGAAAAAATGAATTAACTACTTAAGAAGAAAACCACAGACAAACAAGAAGATAATAACAGAAAAAAATCATCTAAAACCTCAAGAGGTAAAATCTTCTAAAGAGTAAAATTAATAGAAGAAGTCTCTAAGGAATCTGGTAAATTACAGATTTGGGTCCCTTAAAATTTAAAGTTTTCTGTGGCTAAAATCTTCACTAAAATATAACATAAATGAAAAGTTTTTTTTTTTTTTCCAACTGATTCAGAAAAAAAACTACTGCAGACTGGACTAGCAATTGGTTAATCACTATCTTTATTTGTCTGCATAGCTCACAGCATTGAGCAGTCCATCCCAGCAGTGGAAATCGCTCCATTTTACAGGAAGAAAACTGACAGAGAGCCACAAGGAACTCACCAAAGGGACGAGAGAATTCATCACGGAGTTGGATCTGGATTCATGGACTTTTCCTCCTTTTTGTACCTTTAATTAGTCATAGAGCCTGGAGTTTCTTCCAGCGGGGACCGAGGGAGTCAGTCCTTCTCCAGAGTAAGGAGGGTGATCGACCACAGCCCATGTGGACTCAGGTCTGAAACAAACTCTGCGAAAAACTGTTTTGAAAAGATCGGAATTTTAGAGAGGTGGCTATTTATCTCAAAGAAAGTAAATAACAGTTATCAATGAGAACTGAAAGAAAGAACTATAGGCCAAAAAAAAAAAAAAACAAAAAACCAAACAAACACCAAAACCCCTATATATATTGTTATTCTTTTACATGCAATCATTCTGCAATATAATGTTGAAAAGACAGAATAGATGGTTAATTAAAATCAGAATGTGCTGATAATCCTGAAGCAACAGTTTTATCTAAAGTCTCAACGTGTGTTAGTATTTAGTCTTTGATAATAAATAAGAAAATTGTTATAAAATTATTTTGAGGTGTTTTGGAGAAAGACACAGTAATTCATATATATATGTATATATATATATATATAGTTTCTATTCCAAGATGCTAAACATTGGGCTGAGGCTATTTATTTTTCCGTCCTTGGGCTACATGTGTATACACTTAGGTCATAATGACCTGTGATGTGTGCATCCTCCTGGGAGAAAGGGGGCAGGGTGACAAGGTGAGCTTTATGAGTCAAAGCCTGGTGGATAATGACTGTCAGAGAAGATTGAAAGAAAAATTTCCATCAGCCTCGAATGCAGCATTCAAAAGCAGTATTTCAATCAGATCATTTCATATTTTTACTGAGGAGTCTTTTTTTTTTTTACAGGGAAAAGATATATATTTGTTTGAGTACGTGAAGGACAGAAAAAAATGGGACCCACAAGAAATAATTTCTTCCCAATGCAGCTATTTAATTGATTGATTTGGAACTCTTCTACCACGTTGCTGCATGCTGATTGCAAGCCATTTTTAAGCAGAATCAGCTTGGATCACAATTGATTTAAAGCAGCAGAGCTGGCCTGCCCAGCGTGGGAAGGACATGTTCATGAGCGCCCCGGTTTTACAAGGCCCACGGAGAGAGCATTTATTTGGATGAGGCCGAACAACAAAACTAGAACTCCAGGGATGACACGGACCTTGGCAGCCTTTCAGAAGTGACACGCCAAGTCTCTTCCCCCTCCTCACACCCCTACAGCCTGGGGTCTCAGACTGCGGCAACACCCTCTGGCCACAAGCCCTCCCCATTGGAGCTCTCGTCACCCTGGCTTCCATGTTCAAAATACACCTTCTGGGAGGATGGATTGACGAACCCTTGGTTTAACGTACGGACTCCAGATGTCCGATGGTACTCCATCACAACTTCATCTTGCGGGGTATAACAGGGGTTTGTTTTCTTTCTTTTGTTTTGGTTATTTCAAAGAGTACCTAAAATTCAAAACATCTCAGGAGGAGGAGTTAGATGTGTTGCACTGAAAGGTGATATCTCGAGGCTTTGTAAGCTCACTGTGAGTAAGAACGCCGAGTGGAAAACAAGAGTCATGTTGAGGCCAGGAACCCGGACACTGGGCATAGGAAGCTCATCGTGAAGAAGAAAAAGGGAGAAATAGAAATAGGACTGGCCTGGGGCAGGCTTTTGGACCTGGCTGACCTCCTTGATAAGGGACTGATCCCTGATTTGGGGGTATTAATACTTTCTCTGTTAGACTTACTGGGCCACTTGGGAAGGGAGAATTGTTCACCATTTATATTTATTAACTATAAAATGAATGCACTGAGAGGATAATTTTGCCTCTCCAGTTATTTACCTGCTGAACTTGGTAGCATCGTTAACTGCTTATTAAGTAAGCAGTATGGTGCGTGCCACCCTAACCCCCATAGCTGCCTTCTCTATCTGGTATTTTCTTCCAAAAGCTCTTCTTTGATAATATGCAAAGCACACAGCAATGTCACTGAATGTTTTATAAGCAATTTTAGAAGCTTATAGTGTATTAACATACTTGATAAGTTCCAGAATAGGAACTTTCTGTGGCATCATTGAAATTAATGAATGGTCACACCTGTGACCCTGTATATGACTAGGGAATTCAGTATAATTGTCTATTTTTCTACCAAAGATAAAGCAACAAATGCATGCTGCTTTTAAGTTTAAAGTTGACTTTAAATTTCCAGTTACTGAAGGTGTTCCTGAGAGACTAGGGTTGTGCAGACGTCACGCAAAATGAGTTGGTAATAAAAATAGGGGATAGGCTAATCATTTTATCTGTTCACCACTATCTCGTATTTGGATTATTTTCATGCGAATTCACTGATTTGGGGGGTGGAGGAGGATGGAACTGTTGTATTGTTAATTAAACCACACATTTATCTACTCAACAGTTTGTTTTAACTGAGCACCTACTATGCGTCTAGCACTGTACAAAGCTCTGGAATTGCAGAGGTGAGTTAAGAGAGGGATTTTTCCTCAAAGGGCTTATAAAAGAGCAGATGGCAGAGAGTGAGAGAGAAACAAGCAAAGCGGAAGAGGAGCAGTTGTAGACAGCTGGGTCTCCTGGAAGGTTTCCTAAAGGAGACAGCGTGTCGTCTGGCCGTAAAGGACGAGTGGAATGTTCACAGGGAAGACTGGGGTTGGGGTTTCTCAGGGGGAATGTGCAGAATGCACAGAGGTTCACGGGGTGGAGGAGGAAGTGTAACAGCAGGTGGTTTTCTTTGGCTGGAAAACTCGCCCAATGGTGAGATGTTGGAAAGGAGGGAATGACCTCCTGGGGAACCAGCCTGTAGAGTCCTGTGGTCTCTCTTGGTTAGAAATAAGGAGCTGCTGTAGGTTTCTCTAAAAACAGGGTGATCAGGTCTGTGCTTTAGGCCAGTTTGGATGGAACAGAGAGAGGAACATGTGGTGGGGGGCACGATATGTCTCATTTCAAACAGTTTAAATCATTTTGAAGTTTGGATGGACTTATTCTAGCTCATCAAAAAGCATTGTGTAGAGAAGAAATGCATTAAATATTCAGAGGTCTTAGTTCTAGCCCTCGTTTTGCTACTAATTAGTTTTGTATTTTAGGATGAGTCACTTCGCGTCACTGATCCTCACTGTTCTCATCTGTGTAGGGGAGGAGTGTGTGTGTTGATTACTAAGGTGGATTACTTGAGTACTGAGGTGAGTTGTATGATCCCGTGTGGTGAATATCTCCATCACTTCCTCCTTTGGTGCTTTCATCTCAAAATTTCCACAGTGATTTCAATAGGCTATTTAGTTACTTCTGCCTTGTCCTAAAGTAAGCTATCTGCCTTGAGATGCCTAAATAGCAATGTACCCTTCAGCTTGCCTCTCATTCTGTCCTTAAATGTGTCACTTACTTTATCCAGGAAAAGGAAAGGTCAACGCGTTACTGACACCATGTTATGGTTTCTAATCTTTAGGGCCAGATGGACTAGACCACAAACCAGCTTCCTTTTTGTGCTGCTCAAGTGTTCTTGAGGACAGCCAATAACCGAGTCAAGTTGGGAGGTAGTAACCTAGGGACAACAAGTCCAGGTTGGAAGAGACGGTTACCTTGTTCTCACTTCCAGGACGTAACGCAGCTCAGCCTCTCCCCTTTTGACATAATCCTGGCTGTCCTGCTAAGGCCAAGACACATTTTCCAAAAGAAAATGACTCCTGTTCAAAATGGAGAACTATTACCAGGCTGAAAATTATGTAGGGCAAATACACATGGGTAAATATACTACATTGGAAATTGCTTCTATAAAGTAGTCAACGCTTAGAAATAAATGAGAATTCTATCAACTAAATGACTACGTATTTGGAAATAACTGCATATAATATTATTATTATATATATATATAAATTATTATATATATTATATAAATAATAATATTTTTAAACTTTTTGTCCAGATGTTTGTCTATAGTTTTTATATTTTATGATTTGATTTTTATTTTATGTTTGATTTATAAATAGAAATTTCTCACCAACCCATCTAGAAAAGCAATCCTTTTCCAGGCTGGGGGAACTTGGCAAAAAGACAGAACCATCCAATGCAGTGATTCTTAACTTTTTCTACTCTCCCATCTTAATCAAGAGCTTGTCAAGTCCACTCTGTGACCATGGTTTTTCACAGACAGATGTTTTCAATTTATCTTCCAATATGATGTTGACTCAAACAGTTGGCAAATTTATCATTTCTCCATTCTCCCCCGCCACTCATTCTCAAGTTTTAGAGTTTCCCATTTAATAGTTGTAGCAGTGTTTTACACTTTCTTTAAATCTCCATAAAGTTTCTAAACCCAGTGCCATTCACGTTGAGAACTGCTATCTAGCATTACCCTTTGAGGACCGGAGTGATATATTTCAGAGTTCTGTGTTAATTAACCCTCTGCTTGAGGTAATGAGCAGGTATGATGCCACTTTTTAAATTTACAAGGCTTACAGCCTGATTCTTCCCACTGGAGGACAAAGTTCGGACAAGCGAGGTCTCCTCTTCAACCCCAAGTCTTGCCTGGGAGCCCTGACTTTGTCTAACCCGGAGACAAGAGCAAGAGATACCTGAGTCTTCAATTTTACCCTCCTCTCATCCCTGTGCTGTGAAATCACATAGGAAGCAGAAGCTTTCAGGCTGGCATCTTTACCCCTTCCATGATCCCTTTTCTACTCTCTTTGGCCACCAGGAAGCTCACCTACCTCTGAACATCTCTCACTCCGACTACTCTTCCCAGCACTGGATTGCCTTTTGCTTTGTGTTGCTTCCTGAGTCTGCTATAGACTCTTAGGTCATCAGACTCCTTGAACATAGAGTATTTCCATGTTGTTTTAGGGATAGTTTGGTATGTATCTCAGTATTTTTTTTTTTTACAGTGGTAAGCACAGAGAGAGGTCTGAGTGTAGAATAACTAAACACAATTTTTTAAAAAAAAGATCAGAATTAACTAATTCCAGACACACAACCCAGTCTGCCACCTCTCGAATGTTCCTAATATAGACAAGATAGAAGGGCATCAAAGCTGTAGTCAAGTTCCTGAGAAGGAGATTGAAAAGAGGCTGTGTGTGTGTGTGTGTGTGTGTGTGTGTGTGTGTGTGTTTGGTCTCAGAGATGTCTTTGTGAAAGTTCTATGCTTAGGAAAACAAATATTCTGATTAAAGGACACATTAGGTTTATACTTAGGGGATGCAGATCTTTTGTGTGTTTTCCATTAATGAGGAGACCCAGAAAACCTAAAGCATCTCCCAAAGCAAGAGCCCCCCTGTTGGCCACCAACTGTTGTACAGCCTTGAGGATGTTGCTGTGCATCCATGGGCCTCCATGTTCTCATCTGAAATGTGCAAAAGTGGATGCAATGACCTTAATTTCCAAACGTGGACCCTGAGCACCAGCTCGTTGCTACTACTGTCTCCACCCTTCTTCAGAAACTTAGCAAAATGCCCATATCGTCAAGTGCTCCTCTAAAGTTCAAGGACAGAGTGGAGCAATACACCTGGAGCTGCTGAAGTGTTCTAGGCTACCTCTCTCCCCTCATCTCCTCTTTCTCACTAGAGATGAGGGACGACATGCCTTCATGCAGCATTTGTCTGACATCTACTTTTTCCACGTCGTAACAGAAGCTTCAAAGCTAAGCAGCCCTTCCCCACATTGTCTCTGTAAAAATATAGCTGTGCCCAGAGTGATCATGCAGGGTGGCTCCTGTGTCCTGTGCAAAAGAGCAGGACCAGCTATGCTCCTGCACCTCGAGGATCTGCGGTGGGACCTTGGGTGTTCATGCTTCTGCCTTTTCTGGGCATGCCAATTGAACTAACATTTAATGACCATCCTCGCATGTCTAGGGTTATACTTGGCAAGTATGAAGATATTTGAGAAGCAGACCTACCTTCTAGAAACCCACAACACAGTTAAAGATACAAAGCAAGGTGGGATTATGGGGTATGTGGAGGTCCAAATAGCACGCCTGCCTCCAATGATCTGGTATATTGTTTGATGGTCTCCAGGAGGAAACGGTCTGGGGGACTCTGAGACCAAGAACCAGGCCTGTGAAACTGGGTTTATATTCTTGAAAAGGAAAGAAAGATACCAACTTACCTCAAAGAATCACTAAGGGATTAAAAAACTCACCTTGATGCCTTCTCTATCCAAGACCCTAGGTGGTTTTCAGTAGACAGACATGATTTTGTCTGGAACCCTGGTTGGTGCCATATAAATTTAACCCAAATTAACCCAATCTAGGAAACTTTTTCCAAGATCCTGGAGAAAAGTTTTGCTAAGAAGATCAAAAGCAAGGCCAAACTTTGGGCGCCTTTTACCTGAACTGTAACGCTAGTGGGTTACAATTATGTATTCCTTTTCTATGTCAACCATAATTTGATAGCAGCAGTACGCAAGCAGAAATCATCAATGCCACTGGTTGTCACAGACAGGCAGTGGAGCAGAACACTACATGGGTAGCAGCAATGAGGAACTTTCCATAGTGTGATTGAAACTGTCTGTGCCCTGACCTATATCTCCTGCGCTTCCCACTTCAGTGAACAAGGACCACCTTCCAACTGCCAATGCTTGCAATTCTCTGCTTCATAGCTTGCTCTAGCCACCAGAGGCTGGTTTGCCCACCTGTGCAGCAGGCCAGAAATGCTAAGGAATTAATGCCTCTCTCACAAGAGCTCTTGACCCATATTGATGGAGTTAGTGTATTAATACCCCACTTGCCCCACCACTCCGGTGATATCCTGTGAAATGTGTTCCACAGAGTTCTCCAGCAGGAGAGGAAGTGGTAACTTTGCCCAAAGTGGTAACTTACTCCCTAACTCTTTTCTGGCTTCCTTCTTTTCCCTGTCTCGCATCCCCACTACCCCCAACCAGTGTCTCCTGCAATCTTCTCTCAAATAAACTAATTACACCCTAATCTTTGTCTCAACATCTCCTGCAGGTGAGGAAGAACTCAAACTAAGACAAATCTTCAACAAGACATTGCAAGATGCCTGGAATCAGGCAGGCAGAAGAATGGATTAACATGGGAAGTCATTGGGTGTTCAACAAATCTGTGGGTTGGAGACTCAGGGCTACAAATGAGTTTTGTCACCACCAGGGTTTTTACCTCCACCATTGCTTCCCCTCCTACAGGAAGATGTGGCTTAGGGAAGCAAGGGTTTCAGGAAGTGGAAACAAGCGATTACAGAAGTAGCAGAAAGGATGGGGTAAGGCAGGAAGAAGTAGTTATCACTCCAGTATGCCCAGGACGTGCTTGACTTGGCAGGCTGGCGAGAAAAAGTGTGGCGGATTCTTAGTACAGTAGCTCTAAGAGATTGTCTTGGACTTGGACTTGGACTTGGTAAGCAATTCTGTAAGGGCCTGTTTCTGAAGCAGGTGTGACATTTTTCATACACAAGCCAAACTTGTTCACAAAACAAAGTTGGCCTTTTCTTCCTTTTTACCCACAAATATATGGGCTCCCAGAGTTTCTCCTAAAGCTATTGAATCCTTGGGCTGTCCTCCACCAAGTGCAAGGAAGTGGGTCCTCAGAGCCACGAGGACCCTAGATGGTGGTCCACAGGCATTAGGATTTACCAGGTCTTTCTCTCTCAGCATCCTCTGCTGGATTTTCAGCTCTGTTCTTAACTTGGCTATTTCCTACATGAGCTATGCTATAAAAATAAACCGATGATGGCAACAATGAGAAACACAGACTTTAAAAAAAAGATAGCAACAGCAAATTGCCTGATTATTCTGCTTAAAATCCCCAAAAATCCAATTTGAAGAAAATGGTTAGTAACCCTTGATTCAATAATTTCCCGAATGCAACACCCCCAGGTCTCCCTACCTGCTATGAATAACTTTTCTTTCAGTTAGTTATTCTTTTACTCCTATAGGTCTTTGCTTCTCTTCCTAAGGCACCAAAGTTTGATAACTGTGTTTGGGTGACCTCCCAGGTCTACTGGCTCTTGCTTCTACATAGTCTACTTGCTGCTTCCCAACCGGATTTATTGTTGGTAGGTAGTCTGGAATCCAGCCTTCACTCTGGGGTCCCACCCTGGAGGGCTGGACCTCATGTTGCAGGTCAAATTACTGCCCAAACGCATCTGGATGCTAAAGATGCATTTATCAAGTTCTGGTTAATTAGAGTTGAATGTGATTCACAGAATAGCAGGTATGAGGGATGGAATCAGGAAAGAAGCATGAGGGCAGGCAGAGTATCAACACTGCTGCCTCAACACAAAATGGGTTGGTGTCAACACAGCTTCCAAGTTCTGCAACTTGTTATCAACAACATGAAAGGGAAGGGTTAGTTGGCATTCCTCAAGCTGGCTTATCAACTGACAATTGAACACAACTTTGTTGGAGGAACATTTTTGAAAAATGTATTGTTAACATCATCATCACCCTTGAAGACATCAAACAGTGGGCTTACCTGGCACTTTCGTCTGTGACACCCTAGGATCAGTAACAATACATATAATTTCATCTTTTTTCCTTCCATTCCAAGGGAGGCAATGAAGAAGAATTTTAGCAGGATATTGTATAAGTGTGTTGTCGATGGTGTGAACCAATGTCACATAGCTAAGTCAGTGTTAATGTCTTCATTCAACTCATGGAAAAACATAAATTAAAAAATTGTAAGATTTTTGCACTGCTATGATTTATACTCTATGGGTACCATACTTTCAGGCTCATTGAGTTAGATCCTAGTTAGGAAAAAGTTATTTTCTGGACCAGTGATAACCACTGGAATTTTTAATAGGAATTTAAAAATCTTTTTATTGTAAATACTGATCCATTATTTTAAATAATACCATAGTCTTGGATTATGGTTATTAGTAATTATAAATAAGTGAGAACATACTTGAACTTTGAATACATGAATTTCATCGACCTGAAGTTACATAGCAAGGACCCAATGTATTATGAATACCTTATGACTATAGGAGTTCTCCAACTGATAAAGTAATTTTGCATACATTTCATGTTCAATAGCATAAATAAATCATATTTTTCCAATTATATAGGTTTGAATAGTAAGAGTGATAAAACCGACCTGCTGATAACAGATAAAATCAGTTCTTTTTCCTTAGCCCTCCCTTTCTAGACTCCAGTCACTCCCTTGAGGACCTGACACTGACAAGAAAGTTCTCACTGACCGACCTCTGGGATTCTTCACACTAGTAGAAACTGGACTCCTGTTCTTAGCAGTTGTTCCTTTCTATGGCCAGAAATGAGTTCATACTTCAGTTGTTAAAGTTGCTCCAAATGTCTACCATTTATGCCTGGTCTACTTGTCTTTAGACTAACAAAACTTACACAGAGCTTGACAACCGTTAATAAGACAATTTCCTAGCTTTGCAGTATTCTCCAAAATAATAAGGAAAAGAAGTATTAGGGCTGTAGTTATCAAACACCTAAAATCAGGTCCCAAACCAAGGTTTTTCTTCACCAGCTGGTTTTCAGTCAAAACGTGATCACACCTGCCAGCGATTTCTAGCACATCATATTTTCAAGGGTAAGAAAAACATATTTCCAACCCTTAGTCCCATAGTCACAGAGGTAGGCTGATGGAATGATAGCAACATAATTAAACACTTGTGGTAGGTGAGGTTAAAAATAGCCATATTTTTAAGAACCTGGCTCGAAACTCCCATCCGTTTGGGACATCTAACTGCGTATATATGAGCGGTAGACCTTTAACATTCTCTACACTTGGTGTGTTGTCTTTGATGCACATTATAGCCCTTCCTGCAGTTGTAGGCTAATTTTAATTGTTTTAGAGTCATTTCACTCTTAGTAATCTCCTGAAAGACTAGAATTACGTCTTTAAATTCTCTTCCATCATTCCTGATGCCAGGAAGGGAAACAGGGATAAATGCAGGGTCTGTGGTTAGAATACAGGAGTTAAAATTGCAGCTTGACCCTTCACTAGCAGAGGAATATGGGCTTATTATTTAGCCTTTCTGAGTTCAGAAGCCTTGTCTGGAAAATATAGATAATAACATCTCCCTCCAAGGCTAGTTGGGAAGACTAAATGAGAAAGCAGATGTAAAACACTCAGCACAGTGTCCAGAGCCTGGCACTTTGTAAGGGTTGTTTGGTGGATCCAAGCTTCCTCATGTGCCCAGCGCTTGGTAGATCCTTGCTGCATAAATGTTCACCCCACACACGCACCCTGGACCTGCTTTTTACCCATAAAGATGTGTTTTAACCCAGGAAGAACTGCTTTGAACCATCTTAGGGTTAGAGCCATCTTCCCTCTGTGATTCTGTTGTCCTATAAATGGATCACCTATCTATTGGCTCCTAAAGGCATTTGGTCTTCTCAAGAGGATGTGATCAGGCCAGTGAAGTGAGAAAGCAGTGACTGCTTACCAAATGATAGCCCACATGAGACTCCTTCTTTTAATTACTAGGTAGTTTGCAGGTGTAATTGCCCAGTAATTGACTGAACACATGTAGTGATGTAGTGACAAGGTGTGTTTATAAGTCACTAGCTGTGGAATAAATGATCCACTGATTTACGTTCCTCCCAACTAGCAGTGGCTTAGGTTTCAAAGATCCAAATGCCAGCTGCCTTGATTGGGGCTAAAAGCCCCTGACACATTTATCTTTGGTGTCACCTTGAAATTCACTTCTTCCTCTGTCCTTTCTGAAGGGCACTCCGATCATGGCCTAAAGTCATTTATTTGTTCCTCTGCTCTGTCAACCTCAAGTAAGCTTTACTTCAGCAAGTATGCGAAACAGTCCTGAGGTTTATTCATCCTTGCCTTAGTAGTATACTAATCAGAATAAACCTGGAGAAGGTTGAGTAGGCCCGGTCTGCTGTGTCTCTGTGACTTTAACGTGACCCTACGCTTCAGGGAGACTTTGTTGGGATGTCTCATTGGGGCCAGACATAAGGAAGTCATTAAGTAAAGAGTCATCAGATTGAAGCATGTTAGAATTTTTCACTTTTTTTTCTTTTTAAAGTTAAGTATGACCGTTAGACTATTTGTTTTTGATGGTGACTTGTTTCTTGCATATGAAAGTCATTGACTCTGAGGGAATCAGAATGTAGGTTTGCAACTGAATACCAGCAGCATATGGTCCTTGTGATCAAGCTAAAGTTTGGGGGAAATTAAACGCATAGTGTAGTGGAAAGTTCAGAGACAGATTTTGAGTCTAGGCTCTGCCATTTGTGACTTGCGTGACAACTTCCTTCCACGCATTCGGCCTCAGCTTCTCCATCCAGAAGATGATGGGTTTGAAAAAGATCAGTAACTTTCGTAGAATGGTATCTGCAAAACCCTGGGGCTCACATCCTGTAGGGTCTGGTCCTTTCCTATATTACTTAAAAGGCCAGCTCCAATTTCATGTGTCTGCTACTCTGGGCAGTAATTTTTAGTATTTTAAAAGTGTCTTTAAATTATGTTGGAATCCCACTGGACTAGGTGATCACACTGTCACTCTGGTTTGTTCTTACCCTCTTTGGAAGTTAAACTCATATTCCAGGATGTGTATTTATGTGAGGCCCAGAAAAGGAGAGAGAGAGAGAGAGAGACAGTCACTGAGGGCAAAGAAGTCCTCTTAGTTTGCCCTCTGTGGGCAGCTCGAGAGAAGGCAGATTTATCCTGGCCTGATGGTCAGTTTGGCCACACGACATGGTCCAGTGACAGGAGGCCTTAAAGCTTAGCTTCCTGGTGTTACCTTTGGTTCCTACGTGTCACGGCCAGGACCTGGAAATAGTCTCCCAGGAGTAAGCCCAGACTCATACCTGTGTCCCCATGCAGCAAGGTGAGAAACAAGGCCCATAGCCTTGCCTCTGCCCTAAGATAGCATCAGTTGCTGAGATAGCATCTCTGAGGATCCCTCCTCCCAGGGAGGGAGGCAGAGACATCTGAGAGCCCAGCATGTGACCTGGGCATTCACTAAGGAGGCTGTTTAAATGATCTGATGCAGTGGGGTTGGAAGTTGATATGGCTCTAAGTTAACCCTCTTTCCAATGGGTCAGTGAACCCTCAGGAATGAAACCATCATAGCTACAGACAGAACCAAGAGGTGTGTTTTTTTGTGCATGTACTCTTGAGTCATAGTGGGAATAAAGTCTGTGATCTCACTGGACTTAGACACTGTTATCACTTTTTGCTGGAGACCATCCTCTGGAGTTTGAAGGACATAGTTCAGGTGCTCAGAACTGTCCATCCCGGATGTGGTCACCTCCACAACAGAAGGCGCTTCCTTTCACTTCTTCCCGCTCTAAGAGCGAGATTTATTTGCTTGTGTGTTTGGGGGGTAAGGCCTCTCGAGATGGTCTTCCTCCTGCATGGATGTCATCGTGTGTGACTTGCGCACATGAACTGGCTGCTTGGGGACTGTGCCCGCCCTCGCCTGTGAACAGACGGTTCCTTTTCCCTTCCAAGCAGCAGCTCGGACTAGACTGGACACGACGAGTCACCCTCCTCCCTTCAGGACTCGATGTCCTGCCAGGAGAGTGCTTGCAGACAGGTATCCTCGGCGTGGCTGCTGCTGGCTCCCTGTTCCCCTCCTGCCCCCAAGAACATGTCCTCACTTCCCTGGGTGCCAGCAAAGGGCCATGTTCTTCGACACCGTGCTCTTCCCAGGTTGACATGATAGTAAACATTGAGTCACAGCCAGAGAGTCTGGATACTGGAGGAAGCAGCACAGTGAAGATGACCTCACGGGCCATGGCTGCCAAGTGGAGACGTGAGATGTCACCGCTGGCAGCCACAGAGGGATACAGGGAAGGGGGAGATTTTATAAAACGGTCTTGAGGACAACGAGCTGCCCGTTCTGTATGTATCCCAAAAGGTCAGGCTGGGGATGGCTACCCAAGAGGGAAACCACATCACAAGGGTGCAGACCTCCATCCCAGGATGGATGAGCCAGGAGGAGAACAAAGCCCATCCCTGTCCTCTCTAAGTGTTAGTAATGTGAGGGAAATTGCATTATGCGACCAAACCGTGCTGCATGGGCAGGCGAGGGTGGGAGGGTGCAGACCGCTGTAAAAGGTGCTCAGGGCTTTCTTCTGGTTATCTGAGGTCCCCTGCCCCTAAACAGAGTTGAAGGAAGGCGAGTTGCTGGTGGATGCTGCATATGGTTAAAAAGAAGAAGATGGTAAAAGTGCTTGACATGGAATCTACATACTGACAGAGGAAGACTGCAAATCTACATACTGACAGTGGTGGTGTCTGTATCGGAGTCTGCACAATTACAATGCAATCACATTATATACCACTAGCTGCATTATACTTCTGGTTTGTCATGCACTGGGTGCATTTCACACTATGTGCATTATAAACTAGGCACATCATAGGCTACAGGCATCACAAACAACATGCAATATGCAGCACACGCATTGTAAACTATGTGCATTACACACTACACACCTTATACATTAGGCGCAGTATACACTCGGTGTTCAAGCTATGTCATAACGGGCAGAGGGCAGTAGGCAGGAAGAAGAGACAAGGAAAGAAATGAGATTTGTGCCTTCAGGGTACTTGGAATCTAGTTCCATAGAAGGAGCTAACTCATAACAGCAAAGGAACGTTTCCCTGCTACACGGGATGGTTCTCACTATTATATGTGCTAAGAAGTCCAAGAAGTCTTCAGGGAGAACTTGATGGGGTAGGAGCTGGAGTTCAAAGACTGTCTGGGGTGTACATGGAAAGGCTCTACTGGGGACATATACGGTCAAAGACTGGACAGCATCTTAATGGATGGTAAATCCTAGGGCCACTCCTACAGAGACCAGGAGCAAGGCCAGGATGCCTACCACATCCATGTCCACTTAATATCATTCTCAAGGTACCAGCTGGTGCAATTAGACCAGGGAAAATAATCATAGGCCAATAACTCTGAAAAGAAGAAATAAAATGATTTCTACTTGCAAAAGACATGATAGTATCCCTGAAAAATCTTAGCAAATTAGTGATAAAATATCTGTGAAAGAATTCAGCAAGACTGCAAGATGTAAGATTAACATGAAAAAATTGATAGCATTCACATACCCAAATAACCATGAGAATCTATAATGGATGAGAAAAACGAATTTACAATAGGAAAAAAGGGTATAATTAAATATTAATAATAAAATTATATCTCATTAAAAATATATGTCCACCTAGAACCGTAGATGTTCGAGGCATCTTTATCCATAATAGCCCCAAATTAGAAACAACTCAAATGCCCACTGACTTGTTCTATGGATAAACGAATTGTAGCACATTCACACAATGGAACACTGTCCACAGTGACAAGGGATGGATTAGTGATTCATGCACCTATGTGGATGAATCTCAAAAGCAGTTTGCTAAATGAAAGAAGCTAGACTAAAAGATTCCTTACTGTTTGATTACATCTATATGAAATTCTACAGAGTCCAACCTATGGTGACAGATCAGTGGTTCCCAGAGCCCAGGGTGAGAGAGAGGAGATTCACTGGGCGTGAGGAAAATTTGGGAGCAGAGGAATTGTTTCATAACTTGATTGTAGTGGTGGTTACATAACCATCAACATTGGCCAAAACTCATTGGATTGTACACCCCAAATAATTGATTTTTACTTTGCGTACATTATACCTCGATGAAGTTGATTTTTTGAATTACTTTACTCCTTACTAGAATAGTTTGTTTTCCAGAAGTTCCCAGAAAACAATCCAAGGCCATCCTGGAGGGCGGCTGAAATGGAAAGAGGGGTAGCTTTGTAAAAATAGCCTTGTAGGGTGTTAAGATATAAACAAGATGTTCTCAGGCAGAAAACCCAGTGTCACCAGGTCACATCCCCTGGACCTACAGATTTTGAATCTCAGCATTTCTGGTAAAGCTTAGAGTAGCTGTAGAGGAAGTAAAAAAAAGGAGAGAGCAGCACCAACTACTTGTCTCTTGCCTTATATATTTGCCTCATGAGTAGATGATGTTGCCAGGGATGGAGATGGGAAGATCAGGGTTCTGTGTGTGTATGTAAAATTCCATTTCCTTTTCTCCCTCATGTCAAATACAGGTTTATTTTTGTCCTTAAAGAACCATATGATCCTAGTTTTACAATAAAACTATTTGCCTTAACAGTTTCCTCTTACTGTAGTCTTAACTCCATCCCCAGTGGAGAAGAAAATAAGGGAAATTGCTTTTTCTGCAGAAGTTGTGACTCTGCATATTCACATGCATGTTCTTTCACATGTTTTAATATGAAAACCAATGCTGTCTATGGAGGTTCAGTGAATTTCCAAACAATATCATTCTGAAAGTTAAGTACTTCCTTGGGGAATGGACTTAATTCTTTGATTCAGCTTCCTTTGTCCTCATTTCCTTCTCTTTTTTAAATGGAAATATTGTTGATTTACAATGTTGCATTAGTTTCAATAATATGTGGATTCTAAAAAAGATAACATAAAATTATTTACAAACAGAAACAGACTCACAGACATCGAAAACAAACTTATGGTTACCAAAGAGGAATGGGGTGGGAGGGGTAAATTAGGAGTCTGGGATTTGCAGATACACACTACTATGTATAAAAGCGATAAACAACAAGGTCCTCATTTCCTTCTTTAGTTGCGTCTTTCTCACTTTTCTCAGGACCATTGCCATGGTGAGGAACTCCAAGACAGCACGCTGCCGTGACAGCTGCACTCTTTCCTTTTTATCTAACATTAAATTAAGTTAAATTAAGACCTGAAACTGAAACTTGAAAGTAAAGGGTGTTCTAAAATGTCTAATTTAGTTCATGGATTACTCCTCCTCAGCCTTTTGGTTTCTCACAGTTGGTTTGGATGTGAGCTTTATCTGTCTGATACTATCACTTTACTTCATTGCTTAGAGTCTTGGAGCTATTGTTGGTGTTGCTATTACTATTGTTGTTATTATTATCCATTTAAAGATAGTGGGGATCCAGAACTCCCCCAGTCTGTTGTCTGTAACAAGTATGGTCTCCTTCCTGCTCATCTTATTCCTCTCTGGACTCGGAGGAGCTGACTTGGCCTCACCTCTGCTCCTGCTCTGTCTAGAGACACCTCAGTGTTGCTGTGTTCATTCACCTGCTGCCCCAGCAGATCACTCTGCCCCATTCTACCCCCGTGAGCCAGGCTTCCAGCCACATGGGGTCCTGACTTCAGCACACAGGTGCTCAGAGCAGCTCAGTAAAGACAGAGCTCAGGAATCCCCAGTCTGGCCCCTCTTGGGACACATAATCTATTGAGTCTCCTAATGGTTGACAGCGTCAAGGACCACCTTCTGCCCTTGACTTTCCCTTTGTTTAATGTCGTCTCTGTCTGATGAATTTCAATTGCTATTCCTTCTTCCATTCACTCATAAATTTTTTCCATTCCTTCATTCACTCAGCATTTACTAAGTGCTTGCTATCTGACAGGCTTACATGTCACGTCCTCCATGAAGTTTTCCACAACTTCCCTAAGAAGACTTAGTCACTTCCTCTCTGTCTTCCCACAGCGCTCTGTTCACACCTCTGATTATGTCTTTTACGCACGTCTCAGTAATGCCTTACCCCCTCCTCTACTCTGTAGATCCATCATGTTCCCACTGGAAGGGAGAACCAGTCTTACTCAGCTTTGTGCCACTGATGTCTGGTGCTCTTTGAGTGCTTATTGATGAAAAACGAAAAACAAATGGAAAGAGAGTGATGAACTTCAACAGAGAGGCTCTTACTGCCCAGAGAGGCAGCAAGGTTTTGTGGTTAAGGGCATAGCCTCCAAAGTCAGACACCTTGGTTTTCATTCTGGCTCTAAGATCTACGAGCAGGATGATCCTAGGCAGGTAATTGACCACTTTGTGCCTCACTTTACACCCTTGAACAACAGTAATAATAATAGTACCTCCTTCACAGTGTCACTGTGAGAGTTAAATAAAATAACACAGAATAAACATGTAGAGTGTGCTAGGCATATAGTACATGCTCAGTAAATGGTAACTCTTGTTGCTTGTTCTTCTTTCCCTGTGGATTTGATTCTTTTTGGTAAAATGCTTGTGCACTTGGATGGCCAGTTGGTTGGGTGTCAGATGTGGAGGACAGAGAGAAATTCAGGTTTAATTTTCAGGGAAAAGCAGAGAGGAGAAGTCAAGGAATTTCATGCTTTGCATTTATTCTCCCAGCTGGACTCGAGCTGTACCTCCTGATGTTCACTTCCAAGCTCTATAAGGACTCCGGTGCAAGAAGAATGCTGGAATAGAGTCAGATGGAGCTGTGAGGGGAATTTCTAGCCAAAGAAAATACAATTGAAGGGTAAATTATATCATCAAATAGGAAAAAAATTTGCATTTTTCGTATTTAAAAGCAAAGTGGGTTGGGACAGGTTTTGCTACATTAACTGCTAAGATACCTATGAGATAAATGACCACATTTAAGGAGCTGGCAGTAGGTCCTACTCTGGAGGCCTAATTTTGAGACCATTTAGGTCATCTCAAATTTTGCCTAGCTTCTCAATAAAGAGTAAAAATAAATGTTGAATGACTTTCTCTGAGATTCCGTCAGATGCCCCTCTCTGGTCTCACCACTCTAACTAACCAGCGCTGGCCCTCTTGGTTCATTGTCACACCTTTGATAGTAACTTGTCACAGAACTCTTGGAATCAGTCAAATGAATCATTGAAAAAGTGCCCATAAACATGGGAAACCACTTGGATTAAAAATGGATATAAACAGAAACAGACTCAAACACACAGAAAACAAATTTATGGTTACCTGGGGAAAAAGGGGTGGGAAGGGATAAATTGGGAGTTTGAGATTTTCAAATATTAACTACTATATATAAAATAGAGAAATCACCAGTTTCTTCTATATAGCACAGGGAATTATATTCAATATCTTATAGTAACCTATAATGAAAAACAATATGAAAGGAAATATATATGTATAACTGAAACATTATATTGTACACCAGAAATTAACATAACATTGTACACTGACTATACTTCAACTAAAAAAAAATAGATGTAAGAGGAAGAGTCAAAACACACAAAACGCTGCCCCCAACTACCAGTGCGTGGAGGACACAGGCTTCACACTGGACTGGGGAGACTGGGAAGAAGAGTCAGGGAGCAGGAGGGGGCATAGAAAAAGCACCATGCAGAGCAGCACGAGGGGAACTCAGCGAGCTTCAGGGAAGTGGGGTCTAGACTTGCTTATACCCCTCCAACTGCCTGCTTCTCTTTTCCTGGATCTCCTGATGGTCAAACTGGACATAGTCCAGATTCAGTCAAGTAGTAAGAGTAACGCAACCCCCATAGTTCCCATGTTCCAGCGTCTCTTCTGAGAAGTCCACATTTTTGCATGAGATCATTATGAGCTAAGTCAGGAAAGGCAGGGAGATTTCTAAACTGAGCCCTGGAGTCTGTGGGAGGGCTCTGGTAACCAGAAAAAGGGAATTACAGCGTATCAGTGTATGTGGCATAGAGTTTCTCAACACTTCATTGATTTATGCTGGCATGGTTCACCTAGAGCTGGGGCCCCCTGAGGTTTATTTGTATTGATTACACCATCACTAATAAGATAGGGAGATGTAATGGATGGCAGATCTCCAAACCTGAAATTAAAGAGCAGGGTCCATGCAAGCCAGCCGTGCCTGCCGCTAGTCCAACCCAACAGTTGTTAATTGCACAGTGTTACAAGGAAGCACTCGGCCAGAGAGAGAGAAAAAAAAAAAAAAAAAGAAAAAACCCCAGAAAACTAATGAACTGGTATCTGGTAAATATCAAGGAGGCCCAGCCAGGCACATAGAGAAAATCTAAAACCTACCTGCATCTTGAAGTGTGGACTCACCATTTCAGAAGCCTGTCCTGTTTTGGGCATTTCAGGTGCATTCTTGGAAGATGACTGTTACAGATATTTGGGATAACATTTGTTGAGGCAGCAGGGCAGACAGCCGAGGCAGTTGGAAAATAGCAATGCCTCTTCTGGGAACTTGACTTCCTGCTGCTTCTCCAGCTTATGTTTTGAGAAGAGTAGCTCAGAAAGCAGAAGGGGTCAGCTCACCTGTCCTTCACAAGGACGTGCTGCCGGAGTCGGGCCCCGCCGCCAGTGTCTGCCTTAAAAGTCTTCAAGCAAGAGTCCGGTCGTGGATGCCTTTGCGAGATCATCAAATTTAAATCCTCTGCTCTTCCCCAATCATGTGCCAGAAAAGACCCCCCAAATAAAGGGCTATATACAAGGATGCAAATGAAGTAACATGTGCCCCTGTAGCACATCTGTGTGTGATGGTACACTAAGCACAGGGTAGTTCTAAAAACACACAGTGTAAGCAAAAAAGGATGGGCTGGCGCATCCAAACCCTGCGTCCAAATTTTGACTCTGCCACTTTAAGAAAGTTGGTGATTCTGATTCTCTGTTTCCTCACTAGCAAAACGAACAAGAACAGAAGCCTCATAAAAGGATGTCACCATGAATCATATTACTATATCTAATCATGGTACAGCAGTTATTGTAGAGTAATGGGTCCTCAGTAGATGAGAGTGGGCATTCTTGTTACTCTTCTAGAGGCTCCAGTTAAACTTCAAATTGCCTCTTTCTTTCCCATTTGTCAAATTCCCAGGTCACAGCACCAATTGCACGTGCTGCCAGGGAGATGCATCGCCTGATTGTAGAGCTGATTTGGGATTAAGGCTCAGAGGCCTGAGAGTCTATTCTCTCAGATTCAGGTTCAAGGGTAAGTGACCCCAACACAGGAAACAGTCTCAGTAATGACAATCACCCCTCCCGCTGACTCCAGTCTCCTGGGCACCAGAGACTTCTTCCCCAGGGGAGAGTCAGGCCAGAAGCTCTGCCCCAGCCCATTAAAACTCAGTGGCTCTCTCTCAGGGGCCAAGATCACCGGGTGAAGCCAGGCAGCCTGTGATAAACAGAAAAGCATAAGTTTTTCTTTGTGGTCCATTTTTAAATTACTAATTCAATCTATTTACTTGAATGTAGAGTCACATGTTAATTTTCAGTCATCCCTGCTGCCTTTCTCTAACAAATGTCCTGAGTATATAGGAAAACATCCTGAATCTGTGGAACACAATCTGTCATCAGTGCGGGTCCATCGCTGATCCACCCTAAGCTGTTCTCTTGGCCAACTCAACAATCATGATTGGATTATTTCACCACCTGACTATACTAGCAAAGCATCTATGTCCTGCCATTAACATTAACATCCATCTATCCATCCCTCCATCCATCCATCCATCCAACCGCAAATCCACACATCATATGAAGCTCTCACTATGTGTGGATGCCTTCTTGAAGCTGCAGATACTTGAATGAGTATGAGATCTGTTCTGTTAGAAGAAACATGAGAGTATCAGGCTGGGGGTTAAGCCCTTGATCTTGGTGGCCTTAATCTGTCCCTAGATAGCCAATACGTGTATGGAATGTACAATCAGTCCAACACCAAACTGAGCCACTGGAAATGTTTCTCTTGTTCCCACCCATGGTCACAGACCTCTGCTTGAGCCTCTAAAAGCACCAGACAAACCTGGAAATGCTTTAGAGTAGCCCCCTTCTCACTGACATCGGGGTTGGAGAATAAAGACTACTTTGCAAATCAAATAATTTCCCTCTCCTTATCGGTGTGTTTCACATTTCTTCAGAGTTTTTTTTTCCCTTAAATCAAACATAGGTACATATTTGCTTTCAGATTTTTTTCCTAGAAGCTGTTTAATTCCAGAGAAAATCAAAACTCTGGCTGGCTCTGCCGGGAGGCTCCTAGTAGACCTTGACCATTTTATCTTAAGGGGAGGACAGTATAGAATCTGTTTAGCCATGTTCAGTGGGTAGGGGTCGGGTAGTGTTTTCCCCAGACAAATGCAGGCAGCGAATCCCCCTGAAGGCTCCCACAGCCAGGCCTGCGAACATCACCAGTGACCTGGCTGATACAAAAGCAGCGGCGTTTCAGTGGCCTGTCTGATTTCGCTCTAGCACAGGTGGACAGCATCACGTGATGTTAGACATCTGGAGTCTGCAGTGCCTGAGAGTCTCGGCCCTTTCTTTAATTATGCATTTGTTTGAAATTCACTCCACAGGCCTCCCCCAAGCCCCAGATATTAACCTGAGAGTCTGTTCTTTTCGGCCTGCAGATTTATATTTCACTACTGTTTTATGCTACAAAGTCAAGTTTCCCCTGTAACTCTGTTTACTTTGTGATATATTACTTACTTTTAGGATGTCAAAGACAATCATTATACTTCTCTCTTTAATAAGCCCTCCTAGGTAGGTGTTTATGACACTGGAGCCTAAGTTTTGCTGGTTTTTCTTCTTGATGTCACAACTGGGTCAGCATTAACAACACAGAGGTCCCCACCTCAGAAAGGTGACTAAGTTCCTAATGACAGCAGAGTGCAGACAAAGCTGGTCCAGGTGTCTGGTCGCAACTCATAGGGTCATAAGAGACAGGAAGTGAAGAGAGGGCTGGAGCAGCACTTAAAATGCCTTTCATGTTTATCGATGCTGAGGAAGTGATCACAATTAGTGATGACTAAAGAGACACATGAAAGCTTTTACTGTTAATTCTTAATTCTGTTACTTCTGTTATCACCACCATGAATGGAAACTCTATTGAAGGAGGAAGAGGGGGGAGCTTGGGGGTGGGGAGCAGGGAGGAAATTGGGTGGGTCAGTGCTAATAAAGGTAACTTGAGAAACAACAGACTCTCCATTGTCTGTTCAAAAGGGAAAGTGATAACAAAGGAACACACCTTTGGGGACCTGCTATGTGTTGGACACTCTTCTAGGTCCTTTTTCTGTGTTATACCACTGAATTCTCAAAAACCTCGATAAGGTAGGAACTATTATGATCTCTTGGGGAAATAAATTGCTGTCACCTTGCAGATAGAAGGGCAGTATTACAATTAGCGAGATCGATAGAGATATTGCATGTAGATTGTGTGCAGAGAGATACATTCAAATCAAAGCACCATATGTCAAGATGGCAGCCCTCCCTGGAGACTGACCTTTCCCTGAGCTCATAGTTTAAAACAGTGGCCCAGTTTAGAAAGTAACCTTGTGTCTCTAGGAAGAGTCAGGAACAAAATCAACTGGATAAACACCCCAGAGAAGATAGCCGATCTCAGATAGGTATCTAAGGCCAAGACTAAGTGTATGATCCCCTAGGAAGCTGCAGATGGGGCTTAACTTATAAGGAGGGAGAAGGAAGAAGCAAATATCTATGTGTCATGGGTCCTGAACCACAGGAGACCCCAGCTTTCTAATCACCTTTCCAATTTAATTTATTAATAATCTCTCAACCTAGCAGAGCCGGCACACATTAGGAACTCAATAAAAGTTAGTTTCCTTATTTATTTGGTAAGATGCAAATACTCTTATCAGTAAAGTATACCTTCTAAGAATTTATTTGTAAGATTCATTCTTAAGAGTATGTTTTGCTAAACGTGAAGGAATAGAGATCTTAGAGGTACCAAGCCCCCTGGGGGTGGAAGGAGCAAACACTGCAGATTAGAGGAAGGATGTGGGAAAGACAGAGTGGCCCGCCTAAAAGAAACCTCTCACCATCTGCCCCCTATTGCCTGGGCAGCCCTGGGGCCCAACCTGGTGCCCACGTCCACTCGGTGGGCATCTGGATGCAGCCACGTTAGTGCCGCAGCGAACACACGTGCCCTCACTCACACACCTTATGCATGTCCATGTGTTCACTTAGCAAAAAAGCCACAAATGATTCTTCCAACTGAGGGGCCATCTGGGCAGTAGTTTGTGGGTATAAGCAAGTGCATCTGGCTTTGCAGGCTCTCCCTGCTTGCTGCACAGCATGGGAAGGTGCGGAACATTGATGGTGATAATATTTAAATCCTTTCCAAATACTCAGCAACCTCTCACCCTTCATGAGACAGAGACCTCTCCATATTCCACTATCCTCTCTGCAGTCAGGCATCTTAATCATAGCAAACCTCCCTTAACCCCAAGGGCACCTCAACAACGAAGTAACATTCCCAGCAACCTTTACCTGTTAGCCAGTGACTGTGGTCTGAAGGGTTAAGCTTGCTTTCATCTGCATAGCTCTATTGCCTGACACAGCAAAGGGGTTCAAAAGTGAACTCGTAAGTGGTTTTACTATTTATTTACTCTTACTGATTACTATTTATTTAATATCAAAATATTCATTGAAAAGTGCCAGTCCCATACCTAACATTGAGTTAGGTACAGCAGGAAACTAAAACAAGCCTTTTAGAAGTTTACAAAGCATTTACTAATAAGACAGACAAGTAGAAAAAGCAAGGTATGATTAGATACTACAATTAGTCATCTATGTGTTATCTGTGTTTCTCAACCCTAGCTGGTGAATTGCTTGTGAAGCTTTGTAAAACCACAGATGCCTGTAGCTCGCCCACAGACGTTCTGATGAGGTCTGTCTGGTCAGGGTCTATATTTTTTAAATAGTCCCCAGGTGATTCACAAGAGTATCCAGGATATGAATCACTGTAACAAGTGCTAAAGAATATAGTTTAAAGAGATGCCAGTGAGAGCCCGACTGGCAGAAAAACCTTATGATATAATTGGAACTTGTTTTGAACTTTGAACCAGAGAGGGGAATTCGATGGGCAGTGATGGAGAAAGGAGAACACTGTGGATGGGAAAGTGGAGTGGAGATACTATGAACAAAAGGAATTGGGAATCAAGTTGATTTGTATTTGCTGAATGTCCACCATATATTGGAGAAAGGATGTAGAGGTTTGTGTCTAGGGTGGTACCATCCGGCTACGTGATGGAGGAAGGAGCAGCCTTGGTGACCAAGGAAGGACACAGGGGGTACATATCCTTGGGCCAGAAGCCTAGAAAATAATGCCCCTTAGTTTGTGCCCACAAAAGAGCCAAGAGTAGCTCTCAAACTTGCCTTAGGGAAAGGTTGAGCTGGGCAAAGAAATGCATGTGTTCTAAATTGAAGGTCGTATTATTCAGACTCTATCATGAAGCAGGTGCCTGCACTCGGAGCCCCAGGCTCTGGGAACTGCTGCTCTTGGGGCTTCACCTTGACAGTTGACAGTCTTCCTGGCCCTCCTTAATTTTCAGATTGTCAGATGTCTTTTCCTTGATGGCAAAATCATTTGCCTTTTGGCTTCCATTCTGGGGAGTAATAAAGAAGCTGGCTGGGGTCGGGGATCAGGGTCATTGGAGGTAGGGTGGAGGTTCAAACAGAGGAACCAAAAAAGTCTTAAGTGAGAAATGCTATAAATGGAGGGTAAGGGGGTTGGATATGCCTGGTTCTTATCTGTTAACTTGCAAAATAAGATAATAAAACAGAAGTAGTTGTTGATGTTGTCCCAAATGATCAGGTGAGATTGTTGACAGTACCCACCGAATTTCGTCAGCTCACTCATGTGTGTATTAAGGAGGGTTGCTGTGCATGAAGTCCTTTGAACAACATTTGTGGGGACACACCTGAAAATTATGAAAAAAGCAACTCAGAGCAACTCAAGACAAACTGATACTTTGCTGATTTCCTCCACTTACCACTGGTCTGTTTTGCTCCCCAGCTGAGGGCAAAGAGAACCAACCCCCCAAAACAATAATAACAAATAAGAACTTACAGAAAATTAGAAGGTAAGACCCCCCAGATCCCCAGGGCCAGGATCGTGAGACGTATGTTGGTGTCCCGTCTGCCTAACAATGGAGGTGTTGTTAGAGCGGGAGGAAGCAGCAGCAAGAAAGACCTAAGGATCTTGCCCAGAGGCAGAGCAGACAAAACAACAAGTTTCCCAGGAAAGCAAGATGAGTCCAGTTTAACTCATCCAACAAAACTCTTCCAAGAATGAAGCCAGAAACCCCAACTGCATCTTGGAGGGAGCTGGAGGCTGTCCCATTACAGTGACGCCAGCTGCTGCCATGGGTGCCAGGGCCGGAGTTATTGTCTGCAGGCTTTGGCAGATGGCACGCCCATGTCTGTTCAGGGCAAGCAGCAATCTAAATTAAGATAATTGTCTGGGTCCCCTGTTCAGATCCGACACGGCCCAGGCCCTCGTAGTGAGGGTGTATGACAAATCCCAGCCTGCCTCCTGCTTTCCCTCTACAGGCTCCCGATCTCTACAGCCAGATGCACGGGTCCCCTCAACCTCAGGCCTCAGTCCCCAGACCAGTGTGGGCTCGAGACAGGAAGTACTGAAGCAGGCTGAGTGCCTCCCCTCTGCCCAGCAGTGGCACCTTGATACCGAGTCATTCTCCCAACGAAGGCTCAGCCGGCTGACCGGGCTCCGCATCTTACCTGATTCTCCCTCGCTCTTTTTTTTTAGCTCCGGTGCAGCCCAGTGGGCTTCCTCTCTCTCCCTGGGCTGAAGTTCTTCCATCAAATAACAGCCCCGCTGTGATTACAGGGCACTTATATAGAGGCTTCCCTTGGGGAGATATTGGGTTGAACTTTCTGACCTAGGTTCTGCGAATGTAAAATATTGCCTACCATACCAGCAAACAAAGGACACTACAGCCATCTGCCATCAGCCATCACCCACTCCTGCCCCCAACGGTGAGCTGGAGGGAACTCAGGATGGAGACAAGCAGGCTGCCTGCTGTCAAGCTCTCAGCCACGGCAGCCACCCCCAACAGTGCCCCTGAGGGGACGCAGGATGGGAAGTACTGGATACTGGCCTTTGGTAGCTAAGGTGCCTGTCCAAGGCATGTTTCCAATGAGCTCAGACTTTGCACCTTCCCGTAAGTAGAAA
This sequence comes from Camelus dromedarius, assembly GCF_036321535.1. Classification (NCBI taxonomy): domain Eukaryota; kingdom Metazoa; phylum Chordata; class Mammalia; order Artiodactyla; family Camelidae; genus Camelus; species Camelus dromedarius. Next base: position 23,872,574 of record NC_087456.1, read on the forward strand.
TTGCCAAATTCCTTAACTTGAGATATTTGTTTTTCTTTAACAGTAATTTTTTGTTGTTCCAACCATCTGGTGTTTGTTGCAACAACTCCTATATATCCTGGCTCCTCCTCTGCCTCTTTAAAACAGTCCTGCAGAGCAATCTGAGAGGCCAAACCCTGAGCTTAAGTCCTCAGAAATTTCCACCGAATAAAACCTAACTCTCAACTTCGAGGTTGTGCATTTTTTTTCGGTCGACAGTTCCCATCCCAGTGACTTGCCCTTGACAGTAACTCCCTATCGAAGGGAGGGTCAGGGGAGGATTTAGCTCTGAATCTTAGCGCAGTGCTGGGGCCTGGGTGCCTGTGGACAAAGCTACCAGAGGCTGGCAGCCGGCCCTGACTTCCAAGAATGACCCACCCCCTATTCCCAGCAGGCCCTGCTCACCTTTTGGCATGGTTTACCACTCCAGTCAGGACACCTGGTGCCAACTGTTCTGTTGAACAGGAGTGTGGAAGGCTGAACTCCCTGCCCGTGTGCCTTCCCTGAATCTCTTTCGTTAGCGGGGCCTGCCCCACCCTGGAGGGCATGTCTCATGCCAAGTCTCAGTCCCTTTCCTTCCTCTGCTGTGCTGAGGCCAACAAACCTTCACACCTTCCGATAAACCCTGATATGAGAGAAGCCCACGTGGGAATCTCAGATAGTTGAGAATGTGGGGTGGTGGGGAGGCCTCATGCCCAGACCATAATATTAGAGCGGGCAGATCTCTAGATATGCGCAGAGAAATGGGGGAATGCGTCAAATGGCAGAAAACCACATACCTTGTGAACAACGGGGGACCTTGGGGAGACAGAGGAAAGCAGGATCCTCTGGACTGATAAGAAATTACACATTTTGGGGTGACAAGTCTTGAAGGCAGGTGAAGAAAGGTGGGAAAAGTCAGGAATCTCCAGTGTCTGAATGTAACTTGTGCTCATTATGCCCTTATTACAATAAAATTAGCCTCGCAGATTAGAAGTATCCATCATGCACCAATGCCATGATGCTTCTGATCCAGACTAAATAAGGACAAAAATCCTCCTCCCCTCAGGAAGATGCACCTGGAGTGAAAATTGGGGAATATGACCTCCAAGCTCCTCCCTCTTCAATGAATATTCCACCCATTCATTTTACACCCTATGTATCCATGTTGCCAAAGAAACTCACTGCAGCTACTTACCTGAATTTGCCCACTCTCCCCTTGAGAGCATCCTATCACATAATAAATCCTCACTTTACTTTCTTGACCTCTGTGTCTTGTCTCTGAATTCTTTCTGCGACGAGACAAGAGCCTACTCTACTGTAACACTGTCACCCACCTCTCTCCTCCCTGAGGATGCTCATTGATAAAAGATAACTCTATTGTTAAATGAAGATCATATCAGTTCCATTCAGGACTTTTTGTAACAGATAGAATAATGTAGGAAAACTTCCTGTTTCCGACTCAGAATTAAAGACAGCTGCCAGGCTGACTTATCCACCCAATTCCAGGCCAAGAAACTGAGGAAAGTTGGACTTCCCTGCTCTGAGGTGGCCTCACCAAAGGGCTCACCCACAGAGACTGACAGCACAGAACCCAGTGCTCTGGAACACAGGCTAATCCGAGAGAACTTGGGACATGGGGGAGCACATAGAAGCAGTGACCTTGACTGTTTAAAACTTGTCCAATAGAAACATGGCCAACGATTGTTTCATCAATATTACCGCTCACATAATTCATTCCTCTTCCTCTCAGGTGGAAAGTTATGGGAATGAAGTGAAGCCTGGAAATCCCCCCGGCCCTTCCCCCACATGATGAGTATTGGAGGCAGCAATGGGCTATGGAGATGATGTATCTGGGTCAAACGACATGTAAACAATAGAAAGAGTCCTACCTCCATGCACTGTTGGTATTCTGTCTTCCTCCTGTGTGTCACTTTTAGCAGGCTGTGGCCAAGAAAATCTCTGTGGTGTAGCCTAGGGTCAGCAGTCCACCTCTGCAGGCTACATCCCATCCAAGCCCCACCCTGCACAGCTCAAAGCTGCTACACAGATTGGTTCCTGGGCACTGGACAGTCAGGGGACTTCTGATGGTGCTACACCCTGAGCAGAATGACACAGTGACAAGTAGACCTGGAAAATCAAGTTCTACCAAAAGTCTGATAAGCACATGTTTTGCATTGTTCTCACATCCTTTTCTGTGAGGAAATTTTCCTTCAGCATTCCACGGTGCTCCATCCTGAGGCCAGGGAGAGACCTGAGCTTGGCCAAGGTTTTTGAGAAGTTGACCTTGATACTCTGGGGTTCAGAGGGTCACAGAGTGGGTTACAAGTAGCTTCTATGGGTGGACATTGGTTTCCTTGGAAAAGAAAAATGTCCAGGTCACCCTTTTCTTGGCAGCCACACACCAGAGACTATTTATAAAAGTTTCAGGAAAAGACAATCTCCCACCCACTTGCACAGTTACTGGCTACCCTTTTGGAAACAGACAGCCAGTCTGAATGAGCTCACAGGGCAAGAGCACAGCAGGGAGGGTTCACAGCCTCAGACATGATCCCCTTCAGAGCCATTGTTTTTATACCTGGTGAGATGGGAACTTCTTAAGATTATCCAGGACTTAGGAAGCCTGACTTCATTTTAACCCTTTCAGAAATATCTCATAGAATCATTCAAAGCTTGCCTGAAATCTCTAATTCCTAGATGTCAGATTGAGAAGTCATTTTCAGCTTTATGCGGTCAAGGGTTTCTACTTTCTACTCCTTTCCTATGGTTTAGTCCTGGAAATGCATCCTCCTCTTGAGTGCTTTATCTCCTCCATTGGTCCTCAAAATGTGGCACCTGAAACAGAAGCACTAGCGTTCTAGAAATGCAGTTTCTCAGACCCCACCCAAGATGAGCAGAATCAGATACCCTGGGGGTGGGGTTCTGCAGCCTGTGTTCATCGGCTGTCTAGGGGGTGTCTGATGCATCCTCGATGCTTTTGGCTTAACTCCTGCCTCTGATAAACTGTTGGGTTCAGACATCCAAGAAGGAGAGTTTTCAGGCAAGTTTGGGCCAGAGACCAAAACATGATCCAGTCTTGCTTAATATTTAATCAATACACAATTATTATTCAAGTCCTTTTTGGGAGGCCACACTGATCACTGGAATCTATGGCTAGAACTCAGTTCTCTGGAACTTAACTTGTCAAAGTCCTCACAGTTATATTTTATCATCTTCATGTGCTCCAGATTCTATCAAATAATTTGGTATCCTTGGCATGATTCTCTTTGTCAACTAGCTCTCGACTGCTATTTCTATAATAAGATCCATTGAGAGAGACACCAAATGCTTTGTTAACGATCTATTCTATCCACGCTAATGAAACCCCCATTGTCGACCAAAATTGGAATGGTGTCAAAGCACGTCATGGAGTTTTCTGAAAGGTTTCTTTGTTTCCTTTACCCACAGCTCACCTATTTATACCCTGTGAGGTCAGTTCTATTAGCTTTGGGTGCATTGTCTCACAAGTGAAATTAGTTGAATGAAAGGGTTGTTCTGTTTACGCTCCATCTTCCACGGGTTGCTTCCCATGTCAGAGACCTCCAGGAACTTTAATGTGTCTCCAGGCAAGAGACGCCAGTAAAAATCAGGCAGGGAGAGGAAAACCTTACCTGATCCCAGAACTGTGTCCACCACCCTGGTTATACCTTCTGCTCCCTGACTTGGCTTGACTCGCTGTTTCACTCCTCCAAATGGGAAAGAGCTATCGGAGCCCTTTGGCATGAATTTCTGTTAGTAGCCTGCTTCCCCATGCTGCCCATCTCTGTCTCCACATCTCAGACCAAACCCGACACATCTGTGAGAGCTCCTGTGACTGACCATGCTCACCTCATAGTTTATTTCAGCAAAATCCCATTAACTAGCTCAATGTGTCTCAAACCTCAATGTGCATTTGGATCACCTTGGGGCAGGGTGGAGGTGGTGGGGGTCTTGATATAATACAGTTGTTGAGCTCTACCCTCAGAGTCTCTGACTCAGTAGATCTGGGGTAGGACTCAAGAATTTGCATTTAAGAAGTTCACAGGCAAGGCTGATACTGGGACCACACTCTGAGAACCCTTGTTGTAGCCTGGCTAATGGCAACATCTGGATGTGTTCTGATTATGGAGCCTCAATACCCTTCTATTCTTGATGGGTGCAGTGCTTCATTTATTCCTCAGTTTCATTCATTCCATTTACAGCATACACCTCTTGCACGTTGCCAGGCAACTGTGATCTATTGTTTGAGCAAGCAAAGTTACTACAAATCTCATCATCTTCTCATGACTTTTGTTTGGTGCAGAGAATTGACCTGGCTTCCAGAAAACAACATACCTCCTTGCCAAAAGTAAAACCCTTGGAGGGTGTTAAAACCACAAGGTATCCTTTAGAAATTCAGTGCATCCCATGGTATCTACTGATAGACACCCAGACACATGTAATAGGATTATAGATCAGCTTCATTTAAGATAAAGTTTGCTGGGGGAGATCAGAACTGCTCCCTATGGGGCTTAAATTAGGTACAAAGCAATTACCTTTAAGCAACCAAAAAATTGGCTCTATAAAAATTCCATTTCAAATTAGCTCTTAACTATGAGCTCATTACCAGGTACCTTCACTGCGTAAGAGACAAACAAGTCTCCAGAGATGGAAAACATGCACTCAATTTTTGAGACACTTTCTCAAATATGGAAACTGATGAAGCCTTACATCAGACCTCTCAACAAGCATCAGCTATTTCTGAAGACTTTCTGGCCTTCCGTTCAATGCTCTACCTGGAAAGACAAATCTTCCTATTCCTAACACAAATACATTTGTTTTTTAATCACTTTAAAAGTGTTTTATGCAGTTTTTAAAGGTTACTTTCCATTTATGGTTACTACGAAATATTGGTTATATTGCCCGTGTTGTACGAAGCATCCTTGAGCCTGTCTTACCCCCAGGAGTTTGTACCTCCCCCACCCCCTGCCACCTTATATTGCCCGTCCTGCCATCCCCACTGGGAACCACTGGTTTGGTCTCTGTATCTGTGAGCCTGCTTCTTTTTTGTTATATTCACTAGTTTGCTGTAGGGTTTCACTTTTGGTGATGGTTCAGTTGTATAGTATTAACTACATTTTATTTAATTCCATTTCTTTCTCAGTGTGAGAATTTTAAGCAGCTTTTATTGAGAGCAAACACATCAGTTCAACAGACTTTTCACAAAGGGGGCTTCTTTGCTTGGCACATGGTAAGAGCTTTGTAAGTGTTTGTCAGTCAGAACATTATCAGACCATTAATTCACTAATTGCTCAATTAATAAATTAATGAAAGTAATTAAATTTTACATATGATTATAAAATCACCTGGAAGCCATGGTCTAGAGATCCCTTCTTCATGTGAGAACCAGAGAGGTTGCACATCTTTGCAGAAATTCACTGGCCATTTAGATTTTTCTCCTTTAAAAAAAAAATCACAAAATTTGCCCATTTCTTTTTTCTATTCACTTTGGTGTCTTTCCCTACTGATTTGTGGAAGTCTTTGTAGATTCTGAATAGAAATCTTTTCTCAGTTATACGTATTGCCAGTATCACTCCCGTAGTTTGGCTTAGCTTTTCAATTACAGCACAATCTTGACTAAAATCCTCTCTTGGGTTTTCTAAGTAGAATTTGGGTCCTTCAAAAGTAATGACTTCCTTTCGTTTTCCATGATTCCTCTTATTTTTCTTTCAAGCTTTATTGGTTTGGCCACATCGTCTAGAACAATTAAGATAGTGATGATATGTATGCTATGTTAAGCAGAGTATGTGTTAATCAGATGAATGAGTATTGTTTCTGGTGAAGAATGGAATCAAGTTCTGTGTGTCTTGCTCTGTCATAGGAGTCATCAATCCTTTCAAGCCATGGACTGTCTCTTTGGAGCAAAAGACATCTTCACATTTTCCACAATACCCATATGCATTTGCAATTGTGTCAATAAAACCTCTGCTCTTTTCTGCATGGGATGTTTGTTTTTATGTTCGATAGTGAGGATTCAGTAGTAGAGAATGTACTTTTAAAGGAAACACATTCTTGTGAGTCATGAATGGCTGGATGGACAAATGAATGCACGGACACAGGAGATGAATGACAAAAGGGCCTCAAAGCAAGTGGACAAGGTATGACATTTGGAAGGAGGCCTACAGGGCTGAGGCTTATATCAAAGAATATTCTGTAAAACTAAATAAGATCTATACAATGGAAAGCTATTATTTGTATTAGTAGCGACCACCATCATGATACTGTCAGTATCTCCACGGGAAACTTCTTGCCACTGGATTGTCCTAAAACTCTCTTCAGCCTCTCCGTGGGCGCAGCTGTGAGGAAAGTTGCACCTCGGCTGCCTATGGTGTTCAGTGAGTCTAGTACTCCAAAGCCACGTGGGCCTGAGCACCATGCACTCACCTTTATGTTTTCATAACAGCTACGTAACGAGTGACCCACTGTAAGTGCTTGATACGCATTTAGAAATGGAAATTATTGAAGTGGGAGAAATTCTGAAGAATCCTGAGCTCAAAAATGATTTACTCAGAAAATTGTAACAAAGAGAATCCTGTTGCTTCCTCACATGTGATGTGAGGATGTGAGAGGCTTTGCCAAGAGATGCAGCATGATATTTGTGTTTCCAGAGTTGGGCATCACTGAGCGTGGAAAGTGTGAAGAAGAGATGTCAGAAGTCTCGCTGAGATTCCCCAAGATGCACTTTGCGAAGCACAGACTTGAAAAGCAGGCAGTACTGCTTCTCTTGTGGGGGCAGACGGGGAAGGGTTTCCTTATATTTTTGAAAGGTCATTTCATCCCAGCATGATTAATTCTTTTAACTCGACTGTTGGAGAAGAATCGGTACCAACAATAAATTGGAAAAGCTCCGTCTGTAGACTATCATCAGCCTAAAAATACCGCTACACTCTAATAACGTCAGGGCTTAACCTGTTAGGGGTCAATTCTGGAAAAACAAGGCATGCATTCAGTTGTGTCGTGTCCCCCAACCCTCACTGTCTCATCAGCACCTTTCCTGGCATGCACAGAAGACTTCGTCAGGATTGGACCATTTCATCAGGTTTTTTGTCTGGATATTTTTCCCCCCAAGTGTCCCCAGAACATTCTTGAATCGGTTTTCTTTGTCCTCTGTCTCTGCTTCCACCCTGAAGCTCATATTGGTGCCAGAGTTCACCTATTCAGATGCATCTTAGCCAGACAGCTCCAGCTCCCTGGGAGCCTCACAATGACAAGAGAGTTTGACTCTGTGATTTTATTACAGCCATTACTCACCTGCAGGAGACCGAGGCCAGGGAGGCACACTGACCCCCGGGAGCCACTGCCAAGTACGCAGTTGTATCATTAGTTTAATTTTCGACTGCCTAAAGACACAAGTATGCTGCCGACTTAGTAGCGAAGTCCATCAGATCGGTGGCAGGAGTGTTTCAGATAAAGAAAACTGGTAACAAAATGTCTGTTGAGATGGAGACAGTGGGTGCAGAGGGATGGCAAAACCAGATAAGGGGGCTCATTGAGAGTCCACACAAAGCGGTGTTTCTCCACGGCGGGACTTGCCTAAGAAGGGCGGCCACAGGTGGGGAGAGGATGGTAAAAGATGGGTGTATACAAGAAACCAGAATTGGTTCCCAAAACACTGGACAAGCGATAATGAGGAGAGAGTTTGGGGCCACCGTGTCCTGGCCCTAAAGCCCTGTGATTTCCAATCCGTGTCTGCTTTGGGAAACAGGAAGGACAACATATTACCACTGACATTGTCCTCTTCCAGTAATTTGAAGCAAAATCCCTAGTTTTTCTTTCAGAGAACAGATTGGGTTCAAGGTATCTGAATGTAATTGTGTTCACTCTCTTCTCCACATAGGTGACCAGTTGTCTGTAACCTGGTGTGATTTTCCTGGGGGAGGAAGATGGGCAGGGATGAGAGGGAACCATCTTCAGAATCCTGGGGGTCTGCATGCACCCTTCCCATCTCACCCACCCTCTCCAGGGAGAGCCCAGTAGCATCAAAGATACGGGAGGAGCCAAGAAGGAAGCGTAGCTGGCACACAGGGTGGATGTTCTTAGGGCAGGGTAAGACTCTTTCCAGTTCCCTTCTTTCACCCTCTATGCTTTTTGTTTTCCTCCTGGAGAAGTATTGGGGTCATGAGACTCAGAGGTGGGTGTTAGTATGTCAGGTGTGCTGTGTGCTCTCAGGGTAGAACACAAGGATCTCTGAAACTGAAAGGCAAAGAAAGGCCAGAACGAGTGGACCCAGTTCCAGGCTGGGAAGCCAGGGGTCTGGCAGTGTCTCTTCCAGCTGCTGGAAGCAGGAATACAGCCTGGGATCTGGGCTAAGAGCAATGTGTGTTTCATCCCTTGGGGACCTCAGAAGTGGGACAGCAGAGGGCAGGGTGCTGTGAAGAGCCAGCAGAGGGTCATGCACCCCAGAACACTACAGGGAGTCATGAGGCTGTTCCTGGAGCCAAACAGAAAAAGTCTCCAATTCCTTTACATTAGCAGCTATGAGTATGGAAAAATTGGTAGATGTTTGTTTTTCATTAACAAATTAACATAAGCATTTGGGGAATGCCATTAAATATTTTTCTAAGACATAATTTTTACTGACTAATGTGTGTTCCATAATTAATCCACTGCTTTTAAAATATTTTTCTAATATAGATAATTCTGGGATGAACATCTGTGTTATATATTTTCCCCCATTGCTGAAGTGAGATTGAAGGATCAAAGAATGGAAGTTTTTAAAGACTTTAGATGCATTTTCCTAATTGCTTTCTAGAAAAGTGTGCTAGCTAACACTCCCAGCAGCTGGCAGAAGAGGATGGATAAGCTTGTTCTTGTGACTTAGAGTGTGGAGTTTTGGGAAAGAGGAACACCTGATGATCCTGGATCTCTGGGAATGGTGAATGGGGGGTTGGGGAGGGAGAGTATACAGTCTCCTTTAGGGGTGTCATTACCCTCAACTGAAAAAGAGGGACTGAGGTCACACTGGATGTAAGACACAAAGTACTACTTTCCATTTACATGTCAACTTTCCTTCTAAGAGACAATGAGGAAATGAACTTCAAAGAGGAAATCAACCAGGAAAGAAAGCGAAGATGGACTAATCTCTCATCTGGGAGCTCCTGGGGAAGGACAGAGGGGGTTATCCCCAGGATCTGGGTAGAGTAACTGGTGCTAAGGCAACCTCAGGTCTATTGAAGATGGCACGCTGCTTATTCTTGGATAGATTGTCCATTCATTGACCATGAATTGTCCGTGAGCTGGGAGTTTGAGATTGGCAGATACAAACTATTATGTACAGAATAGATAGACAACAAGGTCCTACTGTACAGCACAGGGAACTGTGTTCAGTGGCTTGTGGTGTCCTGTAATTGAAAGGAGTATGAAAAAGAACATGTATGTGTGTGTGTGTGTGTGTGTGTGTGTGTGTGTGTTTGTATAGCTGGGTCACTGTGCTGCACATTGGAGACTAATGCAGCATTGTAGATCAATTATACTTCAAAAATATTTTTTTAAAAATCTTATTTCATTCTTTCCTTCATTCAGCATTAACTGAGCACAAGGGGTTAGGCACTGTAAAAAGAAGAGTGGAAAAGGGAGGGTTCCCAGTCTGGTGTGTCTGAGTAAAGTCATGGGAACAGGAACAGATGCCAGACAGTTCCAATACGACACCCAATCCTGCAGAGTAGAGCAATTATCCTGGCGTGAGTTTAGAAAGGCTTCACAGATGAGGACCCTTCTAACCTGTGGAGACCAAGTCCTCTTTGTCCAGGCAGAGAAAAAGAGAGGATGTTCCAGGGAAAGCACTGAGAAGTCAGAGTCTCACTTGTTTGGGATTATGGTAGTATAAACCATGGTGTCACTGGGGACTTGGGGACAGAGGGCAGGGTCACAGTGACAGGAAATGAGGCTGTAAATGGAGTTAATGTTTCTATTGTAAACATCTGTATTTTGTTCAAAGGGCTTTAACCTCTCCTGTAGGAATGGGGAAACCAGAGAACTGCATTTATATAATCCATGCTTCTGTTATAAACAGATAACTGGGGACAGAGTTAATGAGATGAAAAATAGGAGAGCCTGGGTTGGGAAGTGACTAAAATCATGACATAAACTGATAACATAAAGACATCACCATGCACAGATTTTGTGGTTAAACCTATTTTTTAAGCAGAGGGAGAAGGAAGAGAATATAAGGCAGAAATGACCAGAAACCATGGATGAGCTCATGGTAGACAGTGAGGAAGTTTGAAGCCAGGAAGACTGTCATTGCAGAGGATGAAACACAGCCAAGAACATCGCTAAATATTAGAATAATGTCATTATTGTTCCCTTACCTATGACAGTTGACAGGCCAGGGTGATCTATGTTCTTTCTGGGTCTTTTATTACGTTTCCATCACTGTGCTGCCTTCGCAATCCACTGCCTCAGGGAACATTTGAGATTTGAATTTGAAAATGAGATTCACAAAATTAGATATTCTTCATAGTTTCCTTCTTCTTTCTCCAGCTCCAAACTGACTTCTAACAAAAGGTTGTGAAGGATGAGATCTCTGAGTCCTTTAACCTTCAGCTATGAGATGGCTAAATTTTCAGCCCTCAAGCAAACATTTCAGAAGTGATGTCTTGTTCTTTTATTAGTTGCAAATGTATGCTCTTCCCTTGGAGCACCTGCATGGAAGGCAGAGCCTGCCTGGGGGAGTCTTATGACTGGGCTCTCAGAAAGTGAAGGGAGGGGCAAGGAAGTTTTAGAGGGTGTTCCAGGGTCAAAGAAATCAACTAATTAATGGCGCAAGGAGGCTGTGTTGAAAGAGGTTCAGTTAGGCAAGGAGCACAGAGAAGTTATTGCCTGGAGGAAGTTCAGTTCAATGAGAGCTTTGACAACATGAAACCAGGAAGTGACCTTTAGTTAATCAAGCCCTGAAGATGTGAGGACAGAGATGAGCCCGAGGAAAAGAATGAGTGACAAAGATCATCCTGAAAAGGGAAATTCAAATTCCTTTTTCTCTCTTCTTATCATGTGCTCTGTCAGGCTGGTTCTCTGTGTCACTTGGATGCCTGGAGGAAAAGGGAAAATTTTAATTGATGACTCGAACATTTTCATGAAGGCTGAGGCTTTACATCACGTAGATAACACATCTGATGTATGAAGTGACCTTCCCCTTCTCATCCATGTTGTGACTTTGCGTCGCCACACAGTACTTGCTGATTGCCACCTCTGTAATTTGCTTTGCTCCCTGGTGTCTGATCTTGCCCAGAAACTTAAAGACATCATGTCTACCTTGCCAGTCACCCCTGCCCCCAACACTAACCAAACGTGGGCTTCTGACACCTTCATCTGTTTCACAGCCTTGGAATCCAGCCTCTGGCCCCAGCCAGCTTTGCACTGCTCTTCCTGACTTTCAACTCCTGCTTCCATCCTTGTTCACAATTTGGATTTGCCTTTAGGTAACAATGAGTACACGACCCAGTGCAGTGATGCCCAGCCCCCAGGACATTTCATCGCAATATAGGCACCAGTGAGCAGTTTCAGGTGGCCTCCCAGATGATGCTTGAGCAGGTCTGCTCATTCCATGGATGACTTTCCAACACCGAGTTGGTAAAACTTCTAGGACCTTGGGGCATCAGGCAGGCCCCCTACCACTGGCTCTTCCAAACTGTTCCAACTCACTTAGCAAATATTTGAGTGACCTCAGGGTTGTGCCTTTGAATGGACTGCACTCTCTGAGGTGTTCCAAAGAACGCAAAATCCTAACAGAGAGGAGGAAAGGTTGGGAGACGGGGAACAAATTTTTTGTGAGAACAAGGGTTTCTCCATACCAGGGTCTTTATAGCCAAAACTTGCTTCATTCAGCTCCACTCAGTATCCGATCCTCACTACCGAGCCAGCCTGAACACGAGTGTACAAATGTGACCCAGGTGACACTCACTAGAAAACTCAAACAGTGAGCAACTTCTCAGAAAAGAATGTCTGATGGAAACTTTATCTTCTTGAAAGACATTAAATGAGGGAGTGATGCTGACAGAAAGCAGTGTTTATGAAATATACAAAAACGAAGTTTTCATTGTGTTCTATTCAGATGTGAATTTTTCTTTTACCTGGTCCCATTGCATCGGATCCAATGAACCAGAGGCTCATGAGACTGAAATCACCCGGTAAATAAAGAGATCCTTCTAGGGTCCCAGATATTCCTGGTAAAAGGAGCCCCACCAGCCATTAGTGATGTGATGATAATTCTTTCATTTTCTTGTGGTAAAATATGCACGACATAAAATTTACTATTTCAATAATTTTTAATTTTGCAGTTCTGCGGCGTCAAGTAAAATTCACATTGTCCTGCAACCATTGCCACCATCTATCTCTGGAATGTTTCCATCGTCCCCAGTTAAACCACTGTCCTCTTAAACACTGATTCCTACTCCCCTCTTCTCTCAGATCTGGCAACCGCCATTCTACTTTCTTCCTCTATGAATTTGACTCTTCTAGGTGCCTCACATAGGTGGAATTACAGTATTTGCCCTTTTGTGACTGGCTTATTTAACTGACAATTCTTAACTAACATCTTCCTCTGTCAACTTGTTTATGTCACATAGATCCGGATACACTCCTGGTGCTGGTGGAGGTCCAGACGTCCCTTTTCAACAGCATCAGTGAACCAGCAAGCACTTGTTGACTCCCTACCGTGTGTTTAGCAGAGGGTTGGGTGCCATGAGAAACAGAAGAATTTTGAAAAATGTATCACTATTTGCGTCCGTAAGAAATTTCTAATTTTGTAGATCTGGAGGCTAAGTGAACACACACACAAAAGCATGTGCACACAGCTATGCAGACAGACACACACCTACACACAGGTAGACATCCATACTCATTGCCTCATCTATGTGGTAATAAAGGCTTTAAAATGGGTGGTTGCAAAGATGATTCCTGAAAGATCAATACATTTTAGGCACATCCACGAATATTTGGGGACACAGTATTTAGTGAATTGACTTGGAAATTTTTACTTGGGCCAGTGGTTTGGGTAAGCGTTTTATTTACAAAAAAAAAATCTAAATAAATGTTAACTATTGAGGGTTTTTTTGTTTTTTTAATGGGAAGTGGGAACTTCCTCACACATCTGTTTCTCGATGTGTCTATTCACTTTAGATATTTCATTGTATGCCGTTAAAAAGCAGTCAGCTCTTTGCCATCTGTACTGAACAGCTGCAGTTTCCTTCCTATTCAAGTACAACATTCTATTACAGAGAAATTGGCATATTGTGTTTGCCACTTGCTTTCTGCATATCCCTGGCTGTGGCTAGAATAATTGGGGAGGGAAAAGAATCTTTATGTCCCATATCCTGGGTAGGTCAGGTGACTCTAGATGACACCCTGTGTCTCCTCGTCACCAGGTTAGTATTAACTTGCCTAGCTTCTTGAGACATTTGTGCACAATGTTATTTATGAATAGAAGGGAATGTATAAATACCCATGGGACCTCCTTGGAAATGTATTGGATTGAACACAAATATGTGTCTCTGCTCCTTCTGAAATTTTATTAAAATGAGAGAAATATACAAATCAACAAGGAGAAAGAGATCAGGAAAGACACCTCACCAAGTAAAAAGTATCAGTAAAATTTGTATCTGAGAACAGATTGAGGAGGGAGGCACAAGAAATAAGTCAATTTGATTTGCAGGTCCCTAGAAAACTTTAGGGATTGGAGGCAGTAGGTACCCCATGAAATGACTCAGCCCCTGACTTACTGGTCTATGATAAAGCCGGACGATGAGAGGCAATGCTTAACCACCACTCCTGCCCACAAATGTTGCCAGAGCTTCTAAACCTCTCTCCCTCTTTCTTAAAGAAATATTTTTATTATGCATGGAGCATTACATTTATTGTAAATAATCTGGAAAATATATTTTAAAACATAAAGAAGATATGTATATATAATATATATATAGAAAGAAAATTGATTCAATTATGAAAATTTTTTATAACAGTAAGTAGAAAATTGAGTGCTTAATGCCCCCTTACATTTCTAGTAATCAATATAGCTTAGTTAATATTCCAGATCTGTTTCCTCGAATTTAAGGTGCTAAATGAAAAAAATTATTGTACCTTTTGAATATATCAAAAGGTCATTAAAAACCACTGGTGTGAACATTTGGCCTTTATCACTGAAGATCAATAAAGCCAGACTTTGAGCTAGACCCTAATTGGACTTGTCACCTGACTCTCCAACTGGGAATAATCATAAATGAGCATCATCAAATAATGTTAAAGAATAGCTCACAACAGCAGAGATGGTTCCCAAGGTGACCAGACCCTGCCAGTCATTCTTTCATTCATTGTATGTTTGAAGGCTGGTAATTTCAGAGAAGACAGTATCTCAATCACTCTTGGCGTTTTCCTCCGTGGAGTCAGGCTGTGTAACACCTGGAAAGGAGGGAGGACAGAGAACACAGAAAAGAAAAGCATCAGCAGAACTGGGGTTGGAGGGTGGAGGAGAAGAAATATGAGCAGTTTGTGGCTGTTGTTACAAATTACTTTAGTGAGTCACCTCTTCTGAATCACTCCTCCCTCCCGGGATGAGGCTCTATGAGTACCTAGCCCCAGTATCCAAGTCTGTTTATAGCCAGGCAGCTGCTAAATGAGGCTATGTCGGAACCCATGTCGCCCAAACCTTTAATTACAGGTGCCTGTGGTTAAAACTTGGACCTTACCAATCTGGGAGATCTTATGTGTCTGTGTTGGCTAATTGTTAAGTCAGTTTTGATACCCAGCAGTCTGACTGACTGAACACACTTTATTCTGCATTCAAATGGGCCCCATTCCCTTTCCGCCATGCCAACCCCATCTCCCCACTGCCCCCTCCTGTCACCTCCTGATGACTCCTGTCTTCTGCTCCTGATCCCCATCTGGCCTGGTAAAATGAGCCTGGATCTCTAAGGCACTGTAAGTATTCTTTACCAGAAGCAAATCCCTAAAACAACTAGGGAAAAGAAGTATGTCTGTTTTCCCCCAAGATGTTTGTATTGGGAAAGAGGGAAAATAGAGATCTAAGTTACTGAATGCTTAAAATATGTGCTCCCTGTGCTAGAAGCTTTACTTTTACAGTATTATGTATTCAAAGCAACAGTACTATAGAGCATGCAATGCTAACACAGGAAACAGAGACCCAGATGGGCTGAGTTGTGACCCCAAATCACAGAGCTAGTCAGTGACCAAAGAAGAATCTGTTAATTCAGGTCTGCCTGACTGGAAATGTGGCCCACACAATGGCAGACTCTGAGCATTAACAAATTTGTGGTTGATGGGAGCCCTGAGGACAAACTGCATGGTTGTTATTATGCACCATGCACAGCAAATGAGGTAATGCATTTGAAAGGGCTGCGTAACTATACAAATATTATTACTGTTATCATAGTTATATTTATTACCTCTTTGCTGGGGGTGAGACTGCACACATCATAGAAGAGCCAAATATTTAGAATCACTAGTCCCCAGTGAAGCAGAGTTAAGATTGTGGCAAGCCTCCTTAACAGAGCAGAGACACATCCCTGGGGTGCAGCACAATTTCTTGATCATAAGTCTAAGCTTCATGGAAACCAGAATACCTGTCTTTTTTCTGCCTCTCACATCCTTTATTTTTTTTCCTGTCTCACTTAACTGTAAGAGGGCCCATGAATTTGAGTCATAGTCTAGAGTAACAAGTCAGCTTCAAGGCTATATAACAAATGCCATCTAAGAGTATGGCTATTTATGATAAAATGTGACTTTAAAAGGTTAATGTTTTAAATATGTAACCAGCTTTTAAAATCATTAATAAAAATGAAAACCTTTTAAGATCGAAATACAGTTGACATACAATATTATGTAAGTTTCAGGTGTAATACATAGTGATTTGACATTTGCATATATTATGAAATGATTACCATGATAAATCGTAACCATCTGTTCCCATACAAACTTATAAAATTACTATTGATCATTTTTCTTACACTGTATGTTACATCCCCATGGCTCACTTATTGTATAACTGGAAGTTTGCACTTCTTAATTCCCTTCATCTATCCCCACCACCCCCTTCCCTCAGCTGACCACCTGTTTGTTCTTGTATCCATGAGACTGTTTTCATATTGTTTTGTTTGTTTTGTTTTTAAGATTCCACGTGTGAGATCGTATGGTATATGTCTTTCTCTGTCTGACTTATTTCCTTAGCATAACACCCTCTAGATCCATCCATGTTGTTACAAATGGCAAGATTTCTTTTTTTAAGGCTAACAACACCCCATTATATATATATACACACATCACATATTCTTTATCCATTCATCTATTGATGGACACTTAGATTGCTTCTATATCTTGGCTATTGTAAATAATGCTGCAATTAACATTGGTGTACACTTATCTTTTCAAATTATTGTTTTTATTTTCTTTGGATAAATACCCAGAAGTGCATCTGTTGAGAGGATCATATGATTTTTACTTTTCAATGTGTTAATATGATGGATCATATTGATTGATTTGTGGATATTGAACCATCCTTGCATCCCTGAGTAAATCCTTTTGATCATGGTGTATAATTTTAATGTAATATTGAATTTGACTTATTAAATTTACATTCATCAGTAATATCAACCTGTAATTTTCTTTTTTTGTGATGTTTTTGTCTGGTTTTATATCAGGGTGATGATGGCCTTGAAGGATGGGTTCAGAACCATTACTTCCTCTTCAACTTTTCAGAATAATTGGAGAAGAAGAGGTGTTAACGCTCATTAAATGTTTGGTAGAATTAACCTGGAAAACCATCTGAGGCTATCTTGTTCTTACATTTGAAAGATACCCTCCTCTCTCCTCATTTGCTAAATGCATGAGAGATTCTAGAAGACAGTAGAGTAATGTCTTCAAAGTTGTGAAGGATTTTCAGCCTAAAATGCCACACACCACCAAACTATCCACTGACCAATATGATGATGGGAAAATAAAGATTTTCAGATGTGCCAAGGCTCAGAATTGCACCTTTCATGCACCTTTCCTCAGAAAGCTACTGGCTATAAACAAAAGAGTAAACCAAGAGGCAAAGAGTATTCCCAGGATGATTCCAATGATAAGTATCTGGACAACAGATGTGAATCTGCCCTCTAAAGCAATCAGTGAAATTAGAATAAGATGGTAAATTACTCCAAGTAAGATGCCTTTGGGGAATACGAACAGAACTCATTGATTTTTTGATGTATTTAGCAATGTGAGAAGTTGCAGGCAAGTTTGAGGGGAAAAAAAATGATACGGACATAGAAAATTTAACAAACAACAAAAACAAAAATATCTAATTAGTAATCATACAAAAATAAAATGTTGCACATGCAAAAAATTAAATCTAATCATAACATACTACTTGTCTCAGCCAAGAAGAGTATTTCCATAATCATAATAATGTCCATGTTGACTCTTGATTTAAATATTGTGATTGCATTCTAATGGGAGAATTATGAGAGGAGAGATGGTGAGAGCTGTTGAGAGAAGAATGTTAGATCCTCAGCTGCCATCTTATGTAGTCACCAGTTTGGGTCAAAAAACTGATAAATTGAGAGTATTATGTAGTATTTTGTAGAAGCACGTAATTTTGAAATATGGAAGTAATTACATAAAATAGTCAAAAACCTGAAAAAGTCTGCCATTGGAAGTTGGGCTCTAGAGTAAGGAAGAATGGGCAGGGGTCTTCTCTCTTCTCTTAAAAGTTTTGTATTTATCCTGTAACTGTTTTACATATGTGTTTTATTAGTTTGGTAAAAATAAAAGTTTAAAGCATCCGGAATTTCAGACAACAAAAGTCCAATAATAGACTTGATTTGTTTTCCTGTAATCGAGTATTAAACCTCTTTAAAATGATTGATGTGTTTACTTTTTAATGATAAAGAAAATGATAAAGAGATGATGATACAATTAAAAATCAGGGCACAGAAGTATATTTGGCATATGCTCCCACACTATTAAAAAAATAGGTTGGAAAGAAAGATATATAAGTAGAGATGAACTCTATATTTTCAAGTGTTTGCACAACAAGGCTTCATCACTTTAATGAAAGAAAAAGAGCTACTTTTGTAAAAGCATATGGTGGCTCATTATCAAGTGAATATTCATTCTTTCGTAACTCTGCCAAGGACCAAACTAAAGAAATTAGTTTAAAGTGCAGGAGGGGAGATCCCAATTAGGCATAACAAAACAAATGTCACTAAATTTTGAAACTGGTTAGCTGGGAAGGTCACAAAAATATTTTAAAATAAGATAGACAAACTTCTTAAAATATTAGTGCTGGAAAGAAACACCAGGATGACCAATTTCTAGCCAATACTCGACAGATGAGGAAACTGAGTGTCATAGAGTCTATATGCCTGTCTAAGGTCACGAAGCTATAAAGAGGTTGAGGCACAGGTGGATACCAGCCTGTGGGCAACAGTGCTGTGCTCTTCCCACTTGCACTTGCACCCGTCCTCCATGGCTTGACTTCAGTGTTATTTAAAGGTCTGAGTGTGGACTTCATTTATCTCAGTTCTTCAAGTCTGTTTCTGCTTTTGTTTCTACCTTAGCTCTTAATATCCTTTCCTTTCTGGCCTCTCCACAGAATGCTGTACTTGAAAGCATAGGATATTGCCTAATGTTATATCTTTTCACCTTCCTATGCAGCCATGCCTTGTCAAGGTTGTGTGTCTTCTCTGAGGGTGACATCTTCCCCCAGACAACCACTGCCAACTTCTGCAAGCGGGAGGTTTCTCAGCGTATGCTGTGGATCAACATTCTCTCTCTGTATAAGTACACCTCACACTTCTTTCAAAAATCAAACTATACTTTTGTTTTGCCTTATTCTGTTTGAATCATTGAATTTAAGCAAAAGTTTCTACCTAGGTGTTTCTGTGTAACTTGTTTTTCTGGTGGAACACAATCAGGTTTTTAGCTTTGTAAAACTGGCTCGACTTTTGGAAAGAACATTAAAACAGCCTACTGGGAAAATGATATTTGGTCCAACCAATAGTTAGGAGAATTTATAAACAAAGTACTGAATTCGTGAATTTTCTAGCTTCTGCTCCGTTAGTTTGGTCTTGGTGAGCTCTAAACCCAGATTTGAACTGGTGTGGAAGTGGTGGAGTTTCCTTAATGTGGGTAGAGCAATGTCAATGTTGAAAGTCAAATGTATTGGCTCCTGAAGGCATGCACCAAAGGTCATATTGCCCTTCCTCCCTCCTCTTTCCCACATTCCCTTTCACCCACTCATAACAGCCATTTATTTAGCACCAGCTATGCCAGACAAGATGATAGACTTTGTCAACAATGATGCACATGCACTGTGTACAGAGAAAGACAGTTCCCTTGTTCTCAGGGTGCTTATGTTTCTTTATAGTCCATTCCAAGACCCTGTCTCTACACTGGTAGGTGCACAACAATGATAGATGGTGGTAGTGGTTTCCTGATCATGTATATAAGTATGCACAGACATTCATATATATGTATATAACTGTCCTAGTCTGTTCTATCAGAACACAGCAAGAAAGCCATAAACGTAAGAATAGGGCACAACCATCAGGAGAACAGAGTGTGCAGCTGACAAATTCTGGGGGAGAAGAGACTGAGGATGGGGAAGGGAGCAATAGGAAAGGAAAAGGGGGTTAGAATGCTAATAAGATTTTGACAAGTCAAAAGTTGACTTATGAGAAATTTTTTCCAGAAATATAAGGTAAGGGGGGAGGGTATAGCTCAGTGGTAGAGTGCCTGAGTAGCATGCATGAGGTCCTGGGTTCAATCCCCAGTACCTCCACTGAAATAGGTAAATAACCTGAAAAAAAATACAAAGTACTGAAATATGGTTAGTGTTACTTTAAAGTGCATTTTGCCTATTTATTGACTTCTATAACAATGGGAGTAGTTCTGATTTGACAGGCATTTAACATAAAAGATATCATGGGCTAATGAAATATAATATTTTGATCTTTAAAACAGAACTGACATCTGACAGAAGACCTTGTGAGGAAAAAGGAAGTTGGTTTCTGAGTTGCTTCTGGGCCCACAAGGAGATCATGACACCACCTCTGACTAAAAACTCTCCTGTATTTTTATTTTTTATTGAATCATGGAAGAGTTTCCTAGTGCATAGACCTAAGGTCACTTCAGCTATGATAACATCTTTCTAGGAGGACACAGGCTGGACTCTAGTAGTTTTTGTGTGTAATAAAATATTATATCTACACATTTGCCTCTGGCATGAATCAAAAGTCGCTGGTGATTTAATTAAAAATAAATCATCTCATTTGTGCTGACTCTTCACTCTAGTGAGGATTAATTTCTTCCCCCTGGCAGAGTTGGGGGAGGCATTAATTGGATGGATGAGGAGCGGATCCCTTGGTCCCTAACAAAGACCAGCCCCTTAAGATGAAGGCTTTCCACACACAAGGCCAGGGGGTGGGAATTCAGATACAACAATAACACGTGATTCAGGAAGGGCATATATAGTCCCCGGAGGCCCTTGGTGATGACAAGGCTTCTTTTCCAGATACGATCTACAAAATAATCTGTCACTGATAAGAAGACTTGGAGACTGCACATAACAAGGGTAATACTACTCACTGGCAAAGTTTTAATGAGTATTAGCAGGTAAGGATGTAAAGCTCCTATATGTATGGATGGCAAATAGAATGTGCTCAATAAATAGTACCTACCAGAGTAATACAATGAAATATAACAGTCATAATAATATTAATAGTAAGTACTCGTAGTTAGTAGCGGTCATAGTAGT
Organism: Camelus dromedarius; assembly: GCF_036321535.1. Taxonomy (NCBI): domain Eukaryota; kingdom Metazoa; phylum Chordata; class Mammalia; order Artiodactyla; family Camelidae; genus Camelus; species Camelus dromedarius. The sequence goes on from NC_087456.1 coordinate 23,893,377, forward strand.
AGAAGTGATGGGGCTCGTAGTTTCTAGAGCCAGATATAGTCCCTGTTTACTTGTTAAGTTGATCAGGGACAAATGTAATAATTAGGCAGCAAATCTATTTGTTTTAATCAAGCAGTTTCTTGACTGGATTAATTTAATATCTGACTTCGTCAAATGGGCACTTTGAGCAACAGAGGATAAAGAGGATTCCCAAATTGCATAATGACCCTTTGCTTCCTTCCTACCAGCTGTGAGATAACCGTAAATAACCCCCACGTGGGCAGCAGTAAGTCAAAGGTCTTCTCTTGGAACAACCCTCCTCCCCACACATACACACACACACACACATACACACGTGACATGTGCAGCCAGCCCTGCCTGCAGCCCCGCCCATCTGATGGACGGGCCTCTTAGCAGGATGGCTTTCTTCTCCAGGGCCTCCACCTCCCCTGTCCCTCCCCTCTTGCCTTCCTCCAAAGCTCTCCTGTCTTACAGAGCAGTGCACTCCACAATCCAAGACTTTTCTGGGCTCACCACTGCCTCCCTCTTCCTGTCCAGGGGCTCTCTCCGTAGCCCTCCGCTCCGAAGATAGCACACTCCATACTGAGCTACACTCTGCTCCCCGATGTCCCCCAAGCCTTCCCAGGTTGCAATCTGCAGCGCCTCCCCTCCAGACACAGGAATCTGGGCTAATCCACTTCCGGTCCTCGCTGCTTCCTCTGCTCCCCTTGCTCTTTCCCTCTGCCTCCTGACTCTCCTATTCGCCATCAACTTCCTGAAGAAGGCAAGGAACCAGGGAACAAAAACCTCAGACTCATGGTCTAGAGACTCCTTTAAAGTTTAAATCTACCCTGTGCTGGAAGAGATACTCTTGCTTGAGTCATGGACAAAGTTATCCTAAGGGAGCAGGGAGTCCGGCCCGCCTGACCTTGTTTGACCATGTTGCTTGAGGGTCCCCGCCTGCTTAATCTCGCTTCTGCAAAGCACTTGCTCCACCACAGAGAAGAATGAGCGTGAGAAGGACAGTCAATGAGGAGAAGACAAGAAGCTCAAAGAATAGATATAAGGACCCAGCCAAGACCCCAAGGACGGGAGTTCCTACGTCAAGCCACTTGGGCTTCCGGCTCACCGCTAGAGCACCCCTTTTCCTTCCCCTTGAGTAAATACAGCAGCCTTGCACTCTGTCCCTCTGCCTCAGCTGCAAATTCTTTCCAGTCATCAGGCGTCAGGCAAGAACCCATGTTTTGTGGGATCCCCATTCTAGGGGCGAGTCTTCCACCCACTAACATTCCCACCAGCTTCCACTCGCCTGCAGCCATGCCCCACCCGTGCCCCTGCAGGGGGGAGCAGAACAGCACGGAAAGGACTTGGGCCAGGGAGCCTAGAGGGGCGGAATTTGAGCCCTGACTCTGCCCCCTTTAAAGCTGGGTGACCTGAGGCAAGTGTTCCGTGTGTAACACTGGGTGGTGGTTGAGAAGATGCCGGGTAAAGGAAGGAGCCCAGTGTTCAGCACAGAACAGCTTCATTTCCTTTCTGTTCTTAGTCCAAATCTCTCTTTGGTCCCAAAGTCTTCCCCAATACTATCTTTTTATCCCTTTGGTTCCATTCACAAACTTCTAATGACTTCCTGGTGCTATTTTATTCTCCAAACGGACTGTTAGATTTGGGTTTGTATGTAATTTATACGTTTCCCCTGTCATTGTGTTTTATGTCCTTGTCATCCAGTTAAACTTATGAGCTCCCGAGGCATTTGTGTTTACTTGTTCAATATATAAAAAATGGTTTATTTATTCAGTTTTCACTGTATGCAAAATACTGCGGGAGAAAAAAGATGAATGAAATATAAGCTAACCCTGTCTTCAGTAAGCACTTACTTCGGAGGCAGAGACCGACAGGTACACGTTTGTTGGCCCTACAAGGGTAAGTCCTATCTGAATGCTCTGGGGATTCAGAAGAGGGCGACCTCATCTTCACAGTGTTAATCAGAAAGAGGCTTCAGAGGCAAGGGACCAGATGAGTGGTCCGGGAGGATGAGGTGGGCTGGAGTGTCAGGGCTGCCGTTAGGTTTTTTTTAAGTCACAGCCGTATTTCAGCATGAGACACGTTCAGGAAATGACTAAGGACCCTTTGCGGCCAGAACATAGGATCTGCATGTGAACGTAGTGGGAAATGTGTCTGCAAAGAGGTGCTGAGAGCCGTGAGTGAGAGCAGAAGAATGAGCTGTCTTCCGTAGATGAGGGCCGGGGTTGCATAAGGTGAAGATGGGAGTTTTTTAATGACAATTAACCTGCCTTTTACAGGCAATAAGGCTTCATAAGGAGAGCTCCAGGAGGGTTGGAAACTATTTGGAAGGCCATGGAAAGAGTCTGGGGTTGAGGCAAGAGGAGCTGAACCAGGGCAGTAGCGAGTAAACGGAAAGGAGGTAACGGGATGGATCATTTCAGACATTGCTGAGCATGAACCAGCGGTTTGGCAACTGATTCATTTTGCAGGATGTGCGTTTGCATCATCCGTGCAAGGGCACCCACTAACTCCAGCAAGCGTCCCGTCCCTAGCCTGCTATTACTGATGGGGCCTCGAGTCAAGTCATCCCTGCTCTCTCCACAAATGTAATTACATGCGACGAAAATTGATGTAACATGGTTAGCCCACAGCAGATGGGTTGTTCCAGTGCCACTAGCATGACATCAGACTTCTCTGAATTTGATTATAATAGTTTGGAACTCCCCACAGAGGCATCGTGTTAAACGCCCTGAACCCTGGCATCATTCCCTTGAGCCAGGAGCCCAAGCCTAATGTGTGCTGTTGAAAGAGAGGGTTTGAACCGATGGGTTTCATTTCCTTTCCTCAGCTGCTGGGGTACCTCCTGTATACCAGAATAGATGTCAGGCTTCTGTTGAGGGTAAAAATAATTTGATATAGATTCCTGCCCTCGGGAAATATACAGTTTTATAGGATAGACAGATGTAAAAACAGATAATTAAAAATACATGTAAAAGAAAGTGAGGAGCGGTGAGGGCTACATGATGCAGGACTTGGATCTTAAAGGAAAACTGGCTCCTCATATTACACTCATCTCCTCGTAAGAAGAAAGGAAACTTTAAGCAGAGAAAACAGCACACAAGCTACCAGATCATAACAGAGGTGAGCCCGGGCTATTTAGGGACAAAGGATAAAGTCACTGTGGTTCTACCACAAGGGTGGGTGTGGGTGGTGGGAAAGAGACGAGAGAAGAGGACAGAAATCTGGGTAGGGGTCAAGTCGTAAGAGAAACTGTATGATGACTTCACTTGGGATTTGTACTGGAGACAACGGGAGTCACTGAGGAATTAAGAAGTATTTAGTGGTCTCGTAAGGAAATCTCAAATCTAGAAATCACAGCTAAAGGAAAACTGTTTCTCTATTTACAACACTTTTGACACCAAATGTGTGGGCAATCCATTTTCCAACCCTCTGGATACCAACGAGGTGTCCTATAATTTAATGCAATTCTGACACTAATTACTGGAGTTAGTGCCAGATTCCACAGGTGTAAAGGCTCAGTCCCACACCCTGCCCTCACCTCAGGTGCCGGGCACAAGTGACGGACCCCTGGGCTACCCGCACTTCTGACGCACTCGACTGCGAAGCCAGGGCTTCCCATAACCCTCTGCCGCAGGCTTGGAGTTGCCTGGAATGACTCAACAAAACACAGGGAAACATTTACTTATGTTTCCTGGTTTACTATAAAGGGTGTGATAAAGGATGCAGATGAACAGCTAGATGAAGGGATACCTAGGGCAAGGTCTTGTGGGGGGGTCCCCAGCACAGGCACTTCTGTTCCTGTGGATTTGGGGTACACCAACCTTCCAACACGTGATTGTGTTCTTCAACCCACAAGCTCTCGGAACCCCATACTTTAGGGATTTTTATGGAGACTTCATCATGTACACATGATCAATTATTCACTCATTTTCCAGTCCCTCTCCTCTCTCTAGAGGATGGGGGAGGGGAAGGTAGGACTGAAAGTTCCAAGATTCTAATCATTGCAGGACAGGGAGCAGAGGCCTGAGGACTGGAACCCAGGCCTCAAACTCTATATCTCCGGGTTCTGGGGAAACAGTGCCCAACGGCCCTTCATCGTTTTCTCTTCTATCCCTCACTTACTGGGAGAAAGTCTTTCTGGAATTGCCAGAAATCCTTTTGCTCTAATTTCCCACCTGACATAAAGTGAGTGAATGGCTATCCCTAAGGAAAAGCAGCATTTGTAGCTATGAGCATCTGATGCCCTGTCCTCATGAGGCCCCCTGTAGAATTTCTTGATTAGGTCATCAGATCAAATCTGAACGAGCTCGGAACATTGTTGCAGGTTTATCCAGACCTCTGAACTCTTGAATCTTCTCTCACTGCAACTTACCACAGGGAAAGAAATACAGGACTGTATATGGAAGGGATTTTAACTTAAAAAATAAATTTGAATTAAATGGCCATGATTTTCCTGGGCCATTCAGGCTTCTATTTTAAAACAAACTGCCTTTGGTTGAATAACAAGGAAATCATGTTTACATTTAACCTACCCCTCCCCTTTCCCTGCCCTTCCTCTGGTCACACTGGTTTACCTACAGGCTGTGGCTGTGGCCCCATCATGGTGAAGGAGATACACAGGGTATTTCCAGAGACCTGGAAGGAAATGCCTTAAACCTTGTGTTTACAATGAGGCTTCCTAGTCTTTAAAGGCACAAGGTGCTCTGGGGTTTCCCCTGTATACAGGTGTGTCTGCATGAGTAGGGCTGCCACTAAGCCGCACGGGGGTACCCTAGGGGTGGTTGAAGTTCTGAGCGCCAAGTGGGGGCCCCTTGGAAGCAGGTTAAAAGGCAACACTTAATGATGGAGTCCAAAGCCACGCTTCTGCATAAATGCAGACTGTGGGGAAAGCTTTCACAACAGTTAATATTTTAATGTGGGGAAAGTCAGTTGTTTTGTTTGGTTGGTTGGTTTATGGAAGTGATGTAGAGGAATGGGCTGGGTTGAAGGCAGCAGCTGGAGAGGGCACTGGATGGACTCAAGGGTGAAAGCAGACCACGTTGCCAGGTCTCGGGGAGTTTTCAAAATTTTCTCAACATGTAAACAACGTGCACACAGCCCACGTCACCACCATTTCTATTTTGATGTTTGTTGGTTGACTGGTCAAGTTTTGCAGGCTCTTGTGTGGATGGGATTGGGATTTCTAGACCTCGTAGACAGGAAAGAAAATGGGCATTCCTGCTGTCCTCTTGGTGTGTGCATAGCGCCTTAGCTGTCAGTCTCAACCGACCACCCGTGACCTGCGGGAGGCCCCCGCTGATCCTGGCTCTGTTGACAAAGTGCATCTGCACTGGAAGTAATTAAAAGGGTTGACTGCAATTGTCAGAGCTGCAAGGACCGAAACGCTATCTCTCACCAGAGCAAGAGTAATAGCCTAGCTCCTTTGCTGGGGACATAATGAAAAAGACGGGAGGGAAGAAAGCCCATTGTCAGCAGCACAGATAACTTGCATGTACCTGGGGTCTGGTTTAAATGCATCATGATATTGGGAAGCACGTTTCCTTATCTTCAGGCCTCTTTAGCAGAACAGAGGAAATCATCCCGGTGCAACATTTATTTATCTTGATGTGGGTCCCTAGTAGTAATGACGGGAGTTCTTTAGAAACTTCTTGAGGAGGTCATTGGTCTTGCCTGGACAACTTACGCAGGTGGACACAAGGCTAGTCATCCTTGGGCATCTTGCAGAAGGGCAGACCTGAGGAAGAGCATCCAGGAGAGATCCTTTTCAGGACTGAGATTTTTAAAATAACATTTCATTCGAAAATAAAAGGGTTTCCCGTCCCTCCTCCCCATTTGAGATACAATGGCAGGTAATGGGAAAGCAATTAAAAGTAGTCTGGGAAATGCTAGGTTTAAGGAAGCTGAGAAAGCTTTACTACAGAACAGCTCAGCGCTTGGACCTGCTCTGTGACCCTGCAAGGGGGTGAGAGAGAATGCATTAGAGAGCATTTCTCAAACTTACTTGACTATAGGCTCTTCTTAAGGATGGAGCTGTTGACCAGGTTAGTGTTTCATGGGATGTACTTTGAGAAATGAGACTTTTAGAGCAATATTTCCCCCATCTCCATTGGCCTGTGGATTCTTTCCTAAAGCCTTAACTTTTACCTTGGCCACTTTTCTTTAAAAATAAATTTTAGAACTGTTCAGGCATGGACAGTTCAGTTACATTCCTAGGTCTCCGAAAGACCCCGTGCTGGCCTTTGGCTGGAGATCGAGGACGATTTGTATCAATCACTGGTCCCATCATCCTGTTTCTACTGTACCCGCAGGCTCTCAGGTGACAAACCTGGCTTCATCGAATGCAGGTCATTGTAGCTGGGTGCTGGGGACTCAGTGATTCCGGTCCTCACCACTCTAAGGAGCTGGGGGACACTCTATCACGCTGTGATAGTTTGAGTTAGGAAGGGAAGAGACTTGGGGAAAATGGTTTCCCCAGGAAACAATTAGCCCCGTGCTTTTTATTCTTTTCCAGTTTTTCCTTTTAAATATGTCTACTTTTTCTGGCCAATTTAATCTAAATAGCTCCCCTCATTTCTGCTTTGTGATTTGGCTTGCAGGATGCCAGTTGTAAAGTCTGAATGCGTTTTGCACCTCACCCATTTTTGTCACGGTCGGGGGCTGGCAGGGACTACAAGTGGTTTTGAGTTTTTGGCACTGAAACAAACCACTTCCCTCTCAGACTCCTCCCTTTGCCTCTCCCCACTCAAATCCTTGTGACCAGTTTCTCCGGTTCCCTCTCTTTTAAATATTAATGGTGGGTTCTGTTTTCCTGGTTGGACCCTGGCTGATGCAGGTGTCCTGGAAAGCAGATTACCTAGACTCAGTTCCTGCCCTCTGCTCGTCGCCTCTCTCCCCTGGGAACAGCTTTGTGTGGAAGATGCAGGTGAAATCTGGATGGTGGCTGTCATCCAGCCCAGGATCAACACGGCCAGTTCAGCCAGCCATCTGGAACTTAGAAAGGCCTGACACCTGTCTACCCCGAGTTCAATTTTCCTCCTAGCTGGAGGAATTCATTCATCATTCATTCATACATTCAGCCATCATATTTTAGAAAACTCTTCCATCATATTTTAGAGAACCCTTCTATCTGCAGAAAACATTGCTAGAGACCCAATTAGGGAGAGCAGGATGTGAGCTATGAAAAGCACAGACGCTTCCTTCAAGTCTAATGTCAAAATTTCCCAGGCCAGCTGTGCTGAGATGTGATGTCTGGAGGAACTGGGGAGGGGAGATCACAGGCTGGAGGGCTCTGCCCCGATGCCCCCAAGCAGTTGACTCCAAGGGGCCAGTTGCTTTGCTCAGGGGGCTGGTGGATTGTTGAAACACGCACTCCAGCACAAGGTTGGGGAAGAATAACATTCTGCATTTTGTCTGCTGCAAAATGGTTCCACTCTGTTATCAACTCAGACACAGCCTCTCAGGTCAATCAGCTGTGACCTCTCCATGCCTCAGCGAAGAATGGGCAGGTCAATAGTGGTGCAGAGACAAAAGATTTTAGAAGTCAGTATTTCTGAGAATGAAATAGACAGGGGAAGAGTGCATATCTGCCTACAGAACAAGACTGCTCTTCACTGATGACCTCGTAGCTGTACCCGTCGTGAAGCCAGCACCACGCCAGGAGCTCTCCACACGTGGTCTCACTGTGTCCCCCCAGCTCTGCCAGGTGAGCATCTGCTAATCCTCGTTTTACAGATGAAGAGCCTAAGCCTGGGTCAAAGTCTGTAATTTGACCCAGAACATGAAGCTCCCGTGAACCCACGCCCATGGGATTCTCTAGTTGACTCTCCCCCAGACTGCTTTTCAGTAAAGTTTGAATTTTCGTGTGAGCATCCTGGGTTTCTGGGTCACATACCCACAGTGGGTCTGGAAAGCAGGCTAAGTCACTTTGATGGTGCCAGAGCCAGAAAGAATGAGGAAAGGGCAAAATCAGTGCTGGAAAAACAAAATCACCAGCGACAGAGCAGGACCACGGGGCCCTCTGTGGATTTGGGGTCATCTAGCGTGCTTCTTCCTTTTACAGGGACAATTATGAGTTCACACTGTGCCGAGGGGAGCCGTGGGAGACAGGAATGGCCTGGGCCGAATCTCAAAGGTTTCCTGGAAGAGGGTTCCCCATCACCGGTGACGCTGTGCTTCTGGAAGCCCAGGGTGATGGTGGAAGACGTGGACTGTGCTACTTACCAGCCACGTCAAGTTAGAGGAGCTACTTAAACTTTCCGAGCCTCGATTTCCATATCTATAAATGAGGCTCTTAGGAATTCTTCCATCACAGATTTGCTGTGCGGTTAAATGAGGGGCTATTTGTAGAACACGGCACACTTGGTGCCCGCACAGCCAGCTGCTCGTCTTCTCATTTTTTCCTTAAGCTCTCAGGTGGCCAGAGAGCACGTGTACCCTCTCTTGTGGATGAGATGTGGCTCTTTCAAAAATGCCAATTGCCAATATGGCCAAGGCACACTTGGCCCCCGGACAATGCTGCAGGACCTCAACTAACACTGACCCCTTGGGAGAAGGTGTCCCCCAAACTCTTGTCCTGCCAGCAGGACAGTCTTTAGATCCAAAGCCATATTGGGGGCCTACATGCACCCAGAGCAGCTTCTGACTTTGAACTCTAAAGTGATGGCCATGTGTTCTTCTTGAGGTTTCCTAGCCCAGGTGCACTTGCACCCCAAGTTTCTCATTCAAACCCGGTGGAGAGAGGAAAACTGATTCTGGAGAAGTTAGTGGCAGAAGCGGGGACTGGCAGGGTGAGCAGTCACTGCATTTCCCCCCTATTTTCCTACCTCCTCCCCTTGGGGACAAGCATGCCACACACATACACATATGCAAACACACATACACACATGCACACACCTCCTGGCTCACTCCTGTCCACCATGTCTTCGTCCCTTCCTGTGACTTGCCCCTTTTTTGCGATGTCAGGCTGGATCCAGAACTTTCACTGCTTCAGCTTACTTCTGGCCTTGCCATCCTTTCACTGGAGATTCGAGCCATCTCCAGACAGCATTTTGGCAGAGGGGAGGGAAGAAGCCCACAAGATAAATGCAAAAGCTTGATGCAAAATCTATCTTTCTGTGATGGGACTTTGGAGCTTCCACTCGAGGCTGACAAATTAAACTGAATCTGTGGGGGCACCAGTCAGCAGATTGAGGATGACACTGCATTTCCGAGGCCCGTTCACAAGATGACCGAGGAGACAATTTATCATCTATTTATTCCAATTTGGCAGCTGACGGCGGGGTCCGGGTCGGGGCGCACGCTGCGCTCTGGTACTTGGCTTTGGTTTTGAGGCCTCTGCCTCGCTCGCCTTTACCCCGGGCCCCTTCTTCCGCCCCGGGGGCTCCCACCCGCATCAGGTAATGATCCTTCCGAGACAAGGCGACCGTGATGGATGGACGAGCAGCCTGTAACTGGGCAGCGGCCAGATGTCATCACACGACTTCACTCCACTGTTTCCCCAAAGGGAAGTGGGTCAAGTGTGTTGAAGCAGAAAGGCCACGTGTGGCTCAGGACTAGGCTGTGGTCCGTGAAGCAGAAAGGATGACCTGTAGGCAGGATAGAGGCCCAAAAGTAGGGTGTCTGCCGAGGGTCTGAGCCCCTATATGACCCAAGGCCAGCAGGGGGTCCCACACCAGCCTCTGTTCCCTCATCTGTAAAACAGACACAGGTACACCTGGAGAAAGCACTATTCTCTCTACCTCCAGAGTGTGTCTGCAAAGGGGCCAAATGTGAGAGCAAACCCAGGCTCTCAGCTTGCTTGGGTCTTAGGGACTCCATCCTCCTGAATATCGTCTTAGTGCCAGTCTGAATGTAGCAACAGGGATCCTGCCTCAAGAGACTCTTAATTGCGAACTCACATGAAAAGGCTGGTTTTTTTCACTCACAGAAAGACAGAGGGTTAGAGGTGTGATGGAATTAGTAATGAAGAGATCTCTAACACATGTCCAGGGCAGGGGACGGGGGTGGGATTGTGGATTGTCCACCAAGTGACAGAGGGTTCTGTGGGAGGAGCACGGCCTCAGGGAAACCCGAGAAGCTGGTGTATTAATGACTGACTGCTGTGTAACAAGTAACCCCTAGACTGAGTGGTTTAACACAAAATGATCACCTGTTATCTTTCATGGTTCCTGTTCACCAGGAATTCAGGAGCCGCTTGGCTGGTGGTTCAGGCTGGAGGTCTCTCATGAGGTCAAGGTTGCAATCAGATATTGGCCAAACCCTGGTCTTTGTATAAAGACTTGACTGGATGTGTGGGATGTTTCCAAGATGGTCCAGTCCCCTGCCGCAAACTGGCACTGGCTCTTGGCGGGAGGGTCCAGTTCCCGTCCACATGGCCTCTTGTGGGGCCGCTTGAGTGCTCTCCTGGCAGTGTCTGGATTTCCCAGCTTACTGACAGATCTCAGAGTCAACGGCAGAGCCTTGGAAGTCACATTGCTGCTGCCACTTCAGCTGCATTCTCTTGTGGGCACACGGATCACCTCTGACTCACTGGGGGTGAAAGCTACACAAGGATGTGGATGCCCAGAAGTGGGGGTCCATGGGGCCACCTTGGAAGCTGGCTACCACAGTGGGCGGAAATGCTAGCTGGAAATCCAGGCAAATTGGACTTGAAAATGGGAGTGGCAGGGGAAGGATGAACAAAAGCAGACAGCTATTAGAAAGGGAACTTGGGGGACCAGTCTTCTCCAACTGGAGCACAGGGTACAAATCCATGCAGAGAAGACTCATCACCATACGGAGCCTGCAAAGGAGGTGATGAGACTCAGGTCACAGCACTGGCCGGATCCCACTTAGGTTAACTGTCAGGGGGTTTGTGAGCCAGGCAGGGTCCCCATGCTCATCCCTGGGCCTGGCTTGTCTAGGAAGACTCCATGCAGAGCCCACTGGGTGGGGCAGAGGTGGCCCAAGAGCTTCTCTGTTCAAGTCAGGATGGGTTTTGGAAACAGAATGGGCGTCTGCACAGGGAAAATGGAACATCTGGGGACTTGGAAGTGGCAGAAGAGTTGGCACCGACTGTCCTCTGGCTGGCGGCCGGGCTCTGCCCAGTGTCCTGAGGAAGTACAGGACCACCCACGACTGGCTTCGGTTTTCAGTGTGAACAGATGCCGGGTCCCAGAGAAAGAGCCCTGAGGATGTGCATGCGAGCTAGGAACCAGCAGCCAGTCTACCTTTTTTTATGCACCTTCACCCTCAGCACGTGGAATTCGTCTCTAAGATTCCCCCCTGACACTTCTACCTACATCTCAACTTTCCAAAGTCCTTTCAACAACATCACCTCCTTTGGGCTTCTGAGCACAAGCCGACACTGGAGATGAGTTGTCATGACTGATGTCACCAAACAGATGAGGAAACAGAGGCAACCAGACAGAGGAAGTCCTGTCCAGACATGCCTGATGGAGCTGAATACTCTGGCCTTGGTCCAGGCACCCCTGAGCTTGATGTCAGCCGAGCAGCCCCACGAAAGTGCTGGGTGCCCCATGCCCCCGGGTAAAGGGACCGATCTGGGACCCCAGACAATGGACCTCCAACCATAGTTGTGCACATTTTTATGATTTTTTAAAAAATATACCTCACCATCCTTCTCTTAGCATCCTTCTCTTAGTGAACATGAGTTCACTCTGCTTCTGGCTCTGAGCACAAAGAATCTCTGTTTGAGGCTTCCTTTCAGCCTTTTAAATCGGTTGTTTCCTACTGTCAAATGAATTGCCTATCATCTGCTTGACTTGACTTTTCCAACAGTCTCAGATGCAGAGTGGGAAACGTATTGGATCCTAGGTGTCCTCTTAGTCAAGGTCCTTTCCAGCCCAGGATGATGAATGAACCAGGTCATCACCCCAGCCAGGCACTCTGGCTAGAACTCTGTGTAGGCAGACATGTTCGTAAGAGTGCGTGCCCTTCTGGGGTCCCTGTAGAGCAGTGCCTGCCTTCTCTGTGGAGGTGAGGTTTGTGAGTAAACAGAAGAGGTGAGTGCTGTCAGGTTGGACTGGCCCCTCCACCCCGTTGTGAGAGCTGGAAGGTGATGACTCTGGGGTTTCCTGTCCAGGTCAGGATCTTAAACTTCCTGGCTTCCTTCTGTCTTGGTTGCAGGGAAATCATCACCTTGGTTGCAGGGAATGCGGAAGAGCTAGCCTTCTTGGAACGGCCACTGCGTGCCAGGCGTGGAAGCAGGTGCTCCCTGCAGAACGCTTCTGAGGGGCGGGCTCCCTGAGCACTGTGTACAGACGAGGAGGAGGCAAAATCACTTGCTCGGGACCCCACCGCCCACTGCTTGCTGGACCTGGGGTTTCAATGTAAGCCTCTAGGACTCCTCTGTTCACACTTTCTCCAAACATGTTGTCACCCTGGAAAGGAGATCTGAAGTCTTCAAATGAAACAGTTTCCCCCTGTAGAAATCGATACAACAATGGAGCAATTGAATGTTCTGGAAAGAAGATTTTGTCCTGCCACCTTGCTCTGAGACCCAAAGCAGGAGAGGGGTGAGTCTCCCGGAGGTGGTGGCCAGGCAGTGAGAAGGGACAATGTTTATGTAAGGCAGCGGCACCTCAGGGTGGTCTAGCATTTCTCAGAGCATGGTCTACAAGTTGGCCTCTCGTGATGTGGGCACATTTTTTAAGTTATGAAAATGTCTGTACGTCTGGTTTCAGCCTGACTTAGTAATCTGCTTACATAACCTCTGTGCCTCCCCTCGGGGGCCCTAAGGGCCTGGAACAGGAGTTTTACGAACATCCTGCTGTGTCTAACCCGCTGTACCTGAGAGTATCTATTTCCCTAGCCCAGACGGTGCTGCTACCACACATGTATCCGGCCAGCGCAGGGGTTGGTTAACAACCGTAACCAGTGAAACCACAGCATTTTGCTCTAGCAAAAGGGCCGGGAACCGGAAGCAGGTAAATCCCCTCCTGCACCCACCCCCAGTGCTCTCTCCTCCCTTCTGTGAAGTTCGAGTCGGGGGCATTTCACTCCTCTCTGTTCCTGGGGCCAAACTGGGGGAACCCACGAGCCTCATATTGAGTTCAAAACACCCCTGGGCTACATGTGGGTTTCATCACTTCCTTACTGGGGGAAGAAGCTGTAACTGCTCACTTCTTCTCCTCCTCTCTTCTCTTGTCTTTCTCTGTTGTTTCTCCTTCTTTAAAGAATCATGGTCTTTCCTGGACCACTCTTTCCAGATGGACTTCTGTTGGTCAATCCTCGGTGTACTCCTTAACCAGAACTACGTTCTATTTCCCGTAATTTCTGGAGAAAGCTGAAGTGGTCCCACTGGTTTTCCTGAGAGCATCGTAACGTTTCAAGTACTTGTCCTGTATTTCTGCCCCTCCTCCAATTCTGCCACCCTCCATAAGCACATGACTCACTACTGAGCACATTGTAAATGCTGAAACACCATTCACTAATTAACTAGTTTCTTAATCCCATTTTTTCTCCTTTTTTGTTATCACAAGGCATTGTAGGTGAGGTGTTTCTTTTCCCTCAGAGAAGTTGCCTGTTGACTGGAAAACTCAAAACAGGCACAGCTTCAGAGAGTCACAAATGCACTAGCATCTCTTCACAAGGGACCTTTTTAGGCACCAGAGGGGGAGAGCTAGCCCATGGTCCTCCTCCCCAGCCCCTGAGCAAAGAGGTCTTCACTCACTAGCTGCTGGCCATGTCAAGGGCTGCCAGCTGAGCGCTGAGAATGGTATAAGGACAGATTGTTGAGCCTGCTTTCTGTCTGTGAGTATTTTGCATTTAAACTGGGTTCACGTTCACTCTCTCATGTGGCACTCACCAAAAAAATTCTAAGCTGACGTGGTGAGTGTCTGCGCCCATTTTGCAGATGGGGGTCTCAGATGTGAAGTGATTTGCTAAAGGTTGCCCAGGTGCCGGATGGTAGAGCTGGGTCTGGTGAGTAGGTGTTCTTCCAAGGAGCCCTGTCTACCTGCCTTTCTTACTGGAGGCTACATCAGTCACTTAGTTTATGGGTCAAAAAATGGCTCTAAGAGAAAATACATGTCTACACGAAAACCTGTAAATGAATGCTCATAGTATAATGTTCATAATATTCATAATAGCCAAAACCAGCCCAGATGTCCATCAACAGAGGAATAGGTAAATAGAATGAGATGCATCCATGGGATGAAACAGTCATCAAAAGCAACGAGGTACTGATTCACGCTACAAAGCGGAGAAGCCCTGAAAACGTTATGCTAAGTGAAAGAAGCCAGTCACACAGGGCCACGTGGTGTGTAGTCCCCTTACAGGAAAGTTCCGAGTAGACAAATGCACAGAGGTGAAAAGTAGGCTAGTGTTTGCCGAGGACTAGGGGCTGGGAGGGGGCTTTGTGAGGTGTCCGCTAATGGGTGTAGATTTCTTTTAGGAATGATGACAATATCTTAAAATTGATTGTTGTGGTGGGTGGTACAACTCTTTGAATAAACAAAAACCTATTGAATTATATACTTTAAAAGGGTGAATCGGATGTCATGCAAACTATATCTCAATACATTGCTATTAAAACCCAAAAAACTGGTTCTGGGCAGTGGTTTCTTCAGGACTCCAAAGCTCCTGGCCACTTTGACCTTGTCATAGGGTGGGACATTCCTCCAACTCCTTGCCTGCTCCAGGTGGTGGAGGGGACATCAGGCACCGCATATTCCCAAATACATACATCTAGAAAGAGCCTCTGTGCATCTCAGACAAGCATTCAGATCATCTGGTGATCATTATAAAATACAGATTCTGATCCAGCTGGTCCAGGATGCAGCCCGAGATTCTGCATTTCTAACCAGCTCCCGAGTGGTGTCGGGATGCTTCTGGGCACCACACTTTGAGAAGGGAGGGTGTAGACCCCATGACCAGGTAGTGGAAATGTTTACTTTCTAGCTGCTGGTTTTACCACATGAGGATGCAGACTTTGACTCCAAAATGCCAGCCTGTACCATTGAACCAAATATCAGGCTTTTTTAAATGTATGCCCTCCAATGTCTTTTCTCTACTCTCCAATCAACTGTTAGGTGCTAATAACAGAAGATTATTGACCAGAGCTACCACCCAACTTGGGGCACGTTAATCTTTGTGGAAAGCACCTGACGACGTGTTTGAATAATTTTTCTTTGAACTAATCAAACTGGGCTCTCTGTGTTTGCATTAGAGGGAAAACCCCGAGTTGCCCTAAGTTTGTGCCTCTTTACTTACGACCCTACATTTTAAAAGTACAAGATTAATTTCTAGCTCAACACACCAAAGGAGGTTCAGAAGGCCTCCTCAGAAGGAGAGAAAAAGCCAAAAGTTTGTGAACTTATCAATGGGTTGAGGTAGACTTATGTATATGACTGAATATTTATTTAATAAGCCTCTGTTACATGGTTGCAGCAAACAAGACCCTGCCTATCCATCAGACAGGAAACTACATAAAGGGAAGAAGGCACTGTCTGTGCCCTCAGAGGGACCTGGATCCTAACGGGGAAACAGACAAACTCACTGAGAAAAGCAAGAAATGAAAGCAAGGGCAAGCCCCCTTTGGAGCGGAGAGAGTGCTTTGTGCCTGCTCTCACTGTTTGATTGGTTGACTTTCAGTCTCCTCTCCAGATTTTGCTGATGTTGCTGGAAAGCTCAAGAATCCTGGACATCCTCCGAACCCAAATGAAAGTGCCATTTACACAGGCTTTGCTAAAGGCATACAAGGCGAATGACAGCAATAGCGTGAAGCTGTGGAGCGGCTCTTGAAAGCAGCCCTTCGTTGTCCTCCGGCCGGCGGGGATCTGAGGCCACAGGGCCTGCGGGCCTTTGATGAATGGAAGAGGATTGGGTTCCACATCTTAGAAGAGCTATAGATGTGATACAAAAAAAAAAAAAAAAATCAGGTTCAAATGCCATTCCTGCCAAGGTTTAGATGTTTTACAGTCTGGCTTTGTACACCTGCTGGGCCTTTATTTCGTCTCTAATATCAAGATGATTATACTAACTGCTTCACAGGGGTAAATCCAGGATGAAATGGGCTCAAGTATAGAGCAGGGCTTCATGAACTGGAAAGCACTCTAGGATGTGAAAGATAATGAGGGTTTTTCTCCCCCCACGTTCACCAGGCTCACCCGTCCCTCTCCTCCCCTCAGATTTGCCAAACGTCACCGACCATCCAGCCACCGTTTCAGACAAGCTAAGTGAATGTGGGCTTTTCCTAAAGACAATGTGATGTGACGACGGTGATCAGGGGCCTTGGGTCTGAGTCCTGTGTGAATTCTCCAGGACTTCATTTCTGCGGCTCTAAAATAAAGGCCTTGACTGCATTTTGAAATTCTCTCTTTGCTAGAGAAATTTCTACCCCCAGAGCAGGCAGGATTTCTATTTGGGGCACCATCTCGTCTCTTCTATAGGGAGAAAAGTCTGCAGTTCAGTTTTTTCTTCCCTGGGTTTTTGAGTCTAAGTCCTTATTTCCCACCAGCTGGGAAACTGAACACTTGGAATGGCTGTGATAACTCTGCTTGGTTAATCATCATCCCTTTTTCGTCATCCCTTGAGAGTGGGAGTCTGCATCCACTGCAGGTCCTCTGCCACCCCCTCCCTAGGAAGAGCCGGGGCCACTTATCAGCCCCAACTTTTCAGCTTTTCAAGCCAGTCCGTGCAGATTTTCTAATTCTTCTTATCCCCAGCCAAATAACAAGCCAGACATGGGACAAACTCTTGATTAGGAAAAGTATTACTTTTAAATATGGCCAATAAAATAATAGCTGAGCCAGCAGATCCTTTCCTGATAAAGGCTCGTGAGCATCTCCAGCAGAGCTGCTGTTGAGAAGTTTGGTTTTTTTTTTTTAACTCAGCCACAATTAACCCCACCCCAAACTTGCCATCTAAATTCTCGCCTCCCGAAGGCGAGACAAATATGCATAATACAATATGCAGGCATATATATATATATATGCTCCATAAATTATTTCCAGGTCTCATTTGATGGTTCAAGGCTATAAATCTACTCTCAGGATGAAGAGATGTTCATAATTACTTCCATAGTGTTCGATACTTGCCAAGTGACTTGTGATTATTTATTACGTGGTTACTTTACATAGAACAGGGTTCTCCCTGATAAGAGAGAGCAGAGAATGAAGTCTGGGCTGTTATGAAAGCTCAGAAAGATGGTTTTGCCATCTTCTGTGGTGTCTGTGCTGGGAGCCCTGTCTGATGGAGACCACTGTGTGAAGCCTTATTTCCTTTGGTGTCTGTCACCAAGCACCTGTGGAACAGATAAGACAAGCTGGTGCTAAGTTTTAACTGCATAGCTGGGACCAAAGTCTTTTCTTGACGTAAGGCTGCAACCACTTCCCAGACTTTCTTTCCTGTGAGGATGTCCTTAATTTTTTTTTGTTTGGTTGGGGAGGGGCAGATAATAAAGGTTTGGATTTGAGGAGACCTAGGTCCTGGCCCGACTCCCTTACTAACTAGCTGTGTGCTCTTAGTCCAGTCACTCCACCGCTCTTGATCTCTGAGCTGTCTCTTCATGAGACTAGAATGACCACAGCTAATGTGTCAGGATATAGCAGAGTTTCTTCTGCACAAATAAAATAATGGGCTCAAAAGCACTTTGAAGATGTTGGAAGTCCATCAGGTGGTGTTATTATTACTGTTATTCAAACAGTTTTTCCATCCCATCCTATCGGAAAATTAAAATTCCTTGGTCAGCATCCCTGATCTAAATTTTTGGGGGGAGGGGGAGGTAATTAAGTTTGTTTGTTTGTCTGTTTATTTTTAGTGGAGATATTGGGGATTTAACTATTGTTAAATAATATAACAGTCACGTGATTGCAGAAGAAGAGAGTGAGAAAGGAGCAGAAAAAAAATTATTTTAAGAAATAGTGGTTGGCACTGTGGAAAACAGTATGGAGGTTCCTTAAAAAGCTAAAAATAGAATTACCATATGATCTAGCAATCCCACTCCTGGGCATATATCCAGAGGGAACCTTAATTCAAAAAGATACATGCACCCCAATGTCCATAGCCGCACTATTCACAATAGCAAAGACATGGAAACAACCCAAATGTCCATCGACAGATGACTGGTTAAAGATGTGGTACACACAAAAACACACACACACACACACACACACACATTCACACACAATGGAATACTACTCAGCCATAAAAACGAAGGAACTAATGCCATTTGTAGCAACATAGATGGACCTAGAGATGATCATATTAAGTGAAGTAAGTCAGACAGAGAAAGATAAATACCATATGATATCAATTATATGTGGAATCTAAAAAAAAAAAAAAGACAAATGAACTTATTTACAAAACAGAAGCAGACTCACAGACATAGAAAACAAACTTATGGTTACCAAAGGGGAAGGATGGGCCATAAATTAGGAGTTTGGGATTAATAGATGCAAACTACTATACATAAAATAGAGAAACAACAATGTCCTACCATATAGCACAAGGAGCTATATTCAGTATCTTGTGATAATCTATAATGAAAAAGAATATATATAGTATGTATGCTGTACACCAGAAACTAACACAACATTATAAATCAACTATACTTCAATTAAAAAAAGAAAGAAATGGTGGCTAGAAAGTCCCAAGTTTGAAGAAAAATACCACTTACAAATTTAAGAAGCTTGAGAAACGTTAAGCAAGATAAGTACAAAGAAAATCACACCCGGGCAATTATAGTCACACTGTTACAAGCCAAAACTAAAGAGAAAATATTTAAAGCAAACAATGGGGGAAAAGGAAAGATAAGAAAGGAAAAGAAAAGAAAAGAAGAGAGGAGATCTATCAAGCCATCAAAAGATATGGAGGAAACTTACATGCATACTGCTTAGAGAAATCAGTCTGCAAATGTTACTTATTGTGTAGTTGTATTCCAACCACACAACATTCAGGAAAAGGCAAAACCACAGAGGCAGTAAAAGGAATTAGCAATTGCCAAGGACTTGGGGGGGCTGTAAATAGGTGGAACTCAGAGGATTTTTAAGGCCATGAAACTACTCTGTATAATTATAATACTATAATAGTAGATACATAGCATTGTGCCTTTATTAAAACCCATAGAATGTATAACACAAAGAATGAACCCTAATGTAAACTATGAACTTTAGCCGATAATGATGTATCAATTTTGGTTCATCAACTGCAATAAATGTGTCACACCAATGCAAAATATTAATAATAGTGAAAACTATGAGCAGGGGAGAGAAGGTATATGGGAACTAAAATTACTCTAAAGGTTAAAGTCTATTAGATAAAAAAAATACACATGGAAAAATAATAAGAAATTAAGACTACTTCTTAATAGAAACAATGGAGGTCTGAAGGCACTGAAACGACGCTTTTAAAGTCTATCAACTAAGATTTCTATATCCCAAAGAAAAATAGCCTTCAAAAAGGAGGATAAAATAAATACCTTTGTAAATAAACGAAAGGTGAGACATATACCCCAGAAGTTAATATCGGAAATGAAATAGAATACTAAACCTGCTCAACCAAAATAAGTGAAAAAAAATTAGAGAAATGGAGGAACAAAAAAAAAAAATGGAAGAGAAAAATGAAAAACAAATAGCAAGATAGTAGATTAAATCTCACCATATCAATAATTTCATTCAATGTAAATGCTTAGAACACTCCAATTAAAAGGGAGTAATTGTCAGACTGGAAAAAGCAGTACTTAATTATATGCTGTCTAAATGCAAAGTATGTGAAACAAACATTATGCATATAAAACTGTGCATCTATATTAATAATCAGGCAAACTAGACTGTAAGACAAAGTATTAGTGATACAGGGAAGATTATGTAATAATAAAAGAGAAAATTATCAGGAAGATGTAAAAACCTACATGTAAATGCAACTAATAACAGAGTTATTAAAGACATATGAAGCAAACATTGACAGAATTAAAGGAAGAAATAGACAAATCCATCATAACAGGGATTTTAACACACACTGTATCAGCCAGGGATCTCCAGAGAAACAGAACGTGTGTGTGTGTGTGTGTGTGTGTGTGTGTGTAAAAATTTATTTCAGTAAATTGGCTCATGTGATTTTGGGGCTGGTAAGTCTGAAATCTGCAGGACAGACCAGCGAGCTGGAAACTCAGGCAGGAGTAGAGGTTGGAGTCTTGCTCTTAACGTCTGTCAGCTGATTAGATGATACATTATCAAGGAGATTTTCTTTTACTTAAAATCAACTACTTTTCTTAAAGTCAATCTCTTACTTAAAGTTAACCACATCTGCAAAATACCTTCAGAGCAACACTTGGATTAACGTTTGATTAAATAGTGGGATACTAGACCCTAGCCAAGTTGACACCCAAACTAGTAATTACACACCCCCTCTCAGTAACTGATATAATGTATACACAGAAATTCACTAAAGACAGAGAAGATCTGAAAAACAGCATCAACCAACATGACCTAACTGACATTTGTACAACACTACAGCAAAAATCTTCAGAATGTGCATACTGTTAAAGTAAACATGGGGCACATATCAAGATAGACTATATTCTGGGCCATAAAATGAATCTCAGTAACTTTCAAAAGACTAAATGCTGACTTAGCCACTTACTGACTGTGAACTTGGGCAAAGTAATACTCTTCTGTAACTCAGTTTTCCTCATCTGTAAAAAGGAAATGGCAATAAACACTATCATTATTATTGTGCTGTTATGATGTTTTAAGAAGATTAATTGAGTTAATTTATGAAAAACTCTTTGCAGAGTATCTAATAAATGAGATCTGATAAATGGTCAAATACATAACAGTATTATAATGACAGTGATGATGATGATGATAATGGTGATGAACTGGCCCAAATGAAACATAAAATTCAGTGAAAGTCAGCATATAATCCATTATTGATAATAGTAATAATCCATTTATTCAGCAAGTGCTGTTGAAGTGTTAGTATATGCCAGGATCTCTATAAAAGAAGAACAATGGTGCTAAAACTGTCACTGTCCCCGCTTCCATGAAGCTTGTCATCTAGTGGGAAAAAAAATATATATATAAAAATCAAATACACCTTGAGATGAGTGATGTGAAGGAAAGGTTATGATTCCATCAGAGCATATCAAGAGAAGCTAACACAGGATAAGGAAGAAGAGGGTTCCAGAAAGAGAAGAGAATATGTGAAGGCTCTACTGACATGCTGGGAGAAGACCCGTGTGGCTGGCTTGAGCCAAGAGGCAGGGAGGTCTGTGCATGATGAGGCTGTAACTCACGACGAGGCCACAGTTCATGGACCACAGACTCCACGCCATGTGCTTGTATTCTCGCATCCATTCTGAATAAATACTTGAGTGGTTTGATTTACTGTTTCCAGCAGTAGTAATTTCCCTAGAGCTCGGTTTAATTAACCAATAGATTTGTTTTGTTGTTTTTCTTCAGCAACATGCCGAGATTCATGTAGGGAGTAATGATTTTTTAAAAAGTAACTTTAACAGAATATTTGGTAGTTGGACACCCATCCTGGTTTTCCTAAGTGGAAATACCTATTCCAATAAGGAGGTGACTGGTTGAGATGTTCCTCTTTTAAAGAAGAATTCTGTGAGGGGCATAGATGGGGAAGGGAGATAATAAGGAAGCAGGAGAACAGTTGCCTGGGAGGAGGGCTGGCTTGGCGATTTCCAGACCATGTGGCTTTGGGTAAGTTATTTAACTTCTCTTAGCCTCAGTGTCCTGATCTGTAAAATGGGAGTAAGGACTTCTAATACCCCAAGGATGAGGGTGAAGATTGAATGAGGCTACGCAAGGGAAGTGTTTATCTAACACCATGGCTGGCATACTGTAAATGCTATTATTATTCTTGCTATTTTTGTTAAGGGCAAAGTGAAGTGTTGTCCTAGGAGAGCACTGGGGTTTAAGAGAAAACACTCAGAGGTAACTGGCCGAAGCCAAAGTCCAGTTATAAGAATGCAGCCTCCGTGGGGAAAGGGCTGGAGGGTGAGATCAGGACCCACATTCTGAGCAGCACAGAGGATCCTGGGCATGTGCCTTGGGGAGCAGTCCCTCCTACCTGCAGCCAGATTTATGCTGGAAACTGGGCGCACAGCGGCACACCAGATGGCCAGGAGCTGAGCCGGGGGAGATGAGAAGCTGGATGCTTCAACCTGCCCTCTGTCAGCCCAGGGAGTCCCCAGCTGAGACACAAAGCACCAACAAGGCAGAAGAGTGATGGAAATTTCTAGAACGGGTCAGGGTCTGTCTCAATGCTGACTGCTGTCTCTCACTGAGCCAGGCACGGTATTGAATGAACAAACCAACAGGAGGCCAATGCTCAAAATGAACTGAAGTTAAGGAGAATAAACATCGACTTTTATTTATTTTTTGTTATTCTTGTGTTTAAAGCAAGTGCAGCAAGGAAAGGAACCGACTCCTGGAACCTCTTCGGTAATCGTGTGTAAGTCAGCGATTTGAAGCTCAGGCTCTGTGGGAAGATGGGAAAAGCTCCTGGACTACTTGCTATGTGAAAGGTATCCATCCGGGGTGGCGTCCGGGAGATTCTGCCAGACATCGGGGACCCACCAATCAGCAAGACCAGTAGAGCGGCTACTGTCACTGCGGTGGAAAATGATGAAACTACAAAATAAGAGAAAGGCTGTCTGTCCTCATATCTGGGAGCCATACCTTTGTCTGAGGGATGAAGAGAGTTGGTCAGAAAAGTTACTTAAAACATGCAGACTCTTCCCCAAATTCTCTTTCCTGAGAAGCTTAGGATAAACTTCCCTCCTCTTCCTCTTCCATCATCTCCTCTTCTTTCTCCAATTCTTTGTTCTCCCGCCCCAAAATCTGCTCAAACTGTCTCTGCCCTCCTTTTGCCTAATCTCCTCTTTAATCTTTCCCCAAAGACTCTTTGCTTCGCCTGTAGAGTATCTGACCCTCCTGAGACTTCTCCAGTTTGCATTGTCAACCTCTTAAAAATAACTCATCATTCATTTTTTCACTCTCATACATAAAAAAAAATTATTGAGCATTTGTAATATGTACATGCATTGAGCAACTTTTCACATTTTCTAGTCACTTCTACCCTATGAACTATAGGTTCTGGTATTTTCCTGGCTTTACAAATCAGAAAACTGAGTGGTAGGGAAATCAAGTAACTTGCCCAGGGTTACCCAGGAAGTAGCCGTTGCCAGACTCGACCTTGGGTTAGCTGATTCCCAAGGCCACACTCTCAACTATTATGCCACGTTGTTTCCAAGTGATGGTGATTCACCCTGTGACCTCTGGATGACCATCACACAGGAAGGGCAGCATTTCCAATGTAACAGGGGTCACAGGAAACAAGCTGACCCTGTGCATAAAAAGGGCGGCTGTGTTCTTTGGTGGGGCGGGGCAGGTCCAGGGGCCCTGCTACCCGCTGTGGAAGTGATGCTCGGACTCAACAAGATGAGGAACGGAGCGAGCTCCCACATCCCTTGGGACAGGTCTAAGCAGGGAGGGTAATCGCAGGAAGAAGAAAACACTCGAGGAGGCCTAGAAGATGGTCTCGGGAGCTGGCATGGAGTATACAGGAAGCGGAGATCCCACCCACTGGGCTGGTGGGCCGGTGTCTCAGCATCCAGGAGAAGGACACTGCAAAGCCAGGCCATCTTAGGTGCCAGGGCAGCAGGAGAGCGATGGTTTCAGTCGTGTGACCACACTCTTAACTGCAGGCAGCCTCTGGCAGGATGGGCAGCTGTGAAGGTGGACACTACTGTAGAGGTAAGCCAGGCTCAGGGAGTCCATTTTTTTTTAACTTTTTAAATTCCAGTTTTATTGAGACACAATTGACAAACAGTACTGTATAAGTTTAATGTGTACAGCATAATGATTTGACTTAACATACATCAGGCAGTGATTATCACAATGGGTAGTGAATATCTGTCAACTCGTATGGATACAAAATTAAAGAAGTAGAAATTCTTTTTCCTCTTATGAGAACTCTTAGGATGTACTCTCTTAACTTTCACACACAACATACAGCAGTGGTAACTATGTTTATCATGTTGCACGTTACAGCAGGGATTCCTTTTTTGAAAATCGGTCCATTTCTTTGGTCACCAGGTACTCATGGAGGTGCAATTCCTGTGTTCCCGGGTCCAAGTCTGAGTACTGAGCATCCAGGACTGAACAAATCCACACATGCTTCTGCTCAGTGGAGGTTTAATTTGTGCCACTTTTGTAGGAAAGTGACCAAAACACACCAGGTGATGATGGTGATATGGATAGGCCAGCCTTGAAGCACAGTGAGAACTGTCCAAAAAATTAATCAGGCAGCAAATATTCACCGTAACAGGCTTCTTTGCTGCACAGAAAAGCTATTCTGGAGTCCTTTCAAACATGCACCACAGAGCAATCCCTGAGTACGTGCAAAATGGAATCCAAATAATCCGAAGTGTATTTATGCCCAACTTTTCAGAAATTCACCCAGGATAGAGAACAGGATGTTCCACTGAGTAGGTGCTAATAAGGTGGCCTCATTTCCGTGGCTGGCACTGTAATACCTGGTGGAGTGACTCGTTCCACAAGTCATTTGATGGTAAAGCTAGTCCAAACATTGCGATTAACAAGTGCCTAGTAACAACAACCAGAAATTAGAGTCTCTAATATTAACTGTGTAACCCACTTTTCTGGTGACCTTGAACAAGTCATTTCACTTTTGTAAATTTCATGCTCCTTTCCTGGGGGAAGAGAGAATGCCTGGGACAATTTCTAAGTTCCCTTCCCAAAGGGACCTAGTATTTCTGCTAGGCTCCAGGAAGGAAATCACTCCAGGGCATTAGTATGAATGGAACGTGGCTAAGATGTGTGCCAGATGCAGAAGAAAAGACCCCAAATCAGCCAGAGGGTCCCAGCTCTGAGAGCCAGGATCTCAGCATCCTCCAGGTGCAGGACTATGCAGGCTGTAGGCATCACTCACATGTGAGATACTTTGTTTTCCTCCCTGTGGCCTGAGGGCATGTTGTTCCTGACCATGTGTATAAAGACTTGAGGTGTTTTCAGGGCAGCAGCATGTGTAGGTGGCACCTTGGAGAATCAAGTGCTCTGCATGAGTGAATTCCCAAAGAAAACAGCCAAGCTTATTTCTGCAGACATCAACTCTTCCTTCACTAGATCTAACCTATTTTCCCCAGGGCTGGTATGAGGAACACCCACTATTCTTCTGTGCTGAGCTATGGTGATAGATGTGGTTTGTTTAGGAGTATGGGTCTGACCCCAGATAACTGGGGACTTCCCATTTTTTATTTTTTTGCATTCTTTTTTATTGAAGTATAGTCGGTTTACAATGTTGTGTACTTTTTATCTTTAAAGCTGTTGTTTGCTTCCTTGCTTCTTTGTTCTTGCTCTTGCCTCTGCAGTCTGCTGTCTCACTGCCCTTGCTCTTTTGTTTTGATTTGCATTCGTCGGTTTCAGGCAGAACCGCCCAGTGGACAGCCTGAAGGCGACTCCACGCCTCCTTCCCCTGTGTACATTACCTGAGCTTCCTGACAGCTCCTTTCTCAGAACGAGGCTTTTGGAACTTTCTATCACGATAAGAAGCTGAAAGGCTGATCTTCACTAGTTATTTGGGTATGAAAACCTGTATTTAGACATCAAGAATTAATTCATGAAATTAACAACAATTTGCTTTAATGAATGTCCCGTTTTAAGTAAGGAGGCTGTGGGCCTTGAGGGAAAGTCAGGGATTGGCGAGTCAGGTTAGGGCCTTGCTCTATGAAACGTGAAAGACTGCTTCCCTCCCTGAACGTCATGCTCTCTTACTTGCAAACTGAGAATAGGAACATGCACTACAGAGCTGGTATGAAGTTCACATGTGATCAAGTGTCTGACGACACTTTGTAAAGAACAGCAGGGAATACACTAGTAACCATCATGAGGACACAGCGGTGCACTGTAATAATTTGTGGGTCTGTCCCATCCTCTAAACTGTAAGCTGTTTTAGGGCAGAAAGTATGCCTTACGTCTAAGGGTGACATTCAAAATATTTAACAACTCGCAGGGCGTCAGCCAATCAGGTTGGACACCGGCCTCAGCAAAGCAGATGCGGGCTGTAAGGAGCCAGAACACCTCCGCCAACGTGCAGACCGGCCCTGCTCACACCCTCGGGAATCCTCCAAAGGGACCAGTGCCTACCTTGCACGAAAGGGATGCTCAGTAAGTGAAATGAAGACATTATCTGCTTTGTAAAACTTTTTTTTTTTTAACTCACGAAGTTTTCAGAGGAACTTTCAACGTAAAACTGCATCTCTCTCTCTCTTATTTCCCCAAGACTATTTTAGGGGCATATGATCTATCCCTGCCCTACTTGACTTCCCCGCAGAATATTTTTTTCCAAGTTCAGTTCCAGGTACTAATCCCTAAACACCTGAAGCCTCTTTTCTTTTACCTGAGTTATGGATTCATTAACCCAGACTTTTTAGAAATGTTATTATTAGAACTTTAATCACCCATGTCCTCCTTTTAAGTTCTTTCTAAAATTACTTTCTGGCAATAATAATTATGTCAATCAGGGGCCAGCCAAATATAACTGTGGCCCTTGAGCCAAATCAAGACAGGAGTTTCCAGCCATAATCTATTATTTCGCTCCAAATGGTTGTGCTAGTTTTCCCCGACCCCCACCCCTACCCTCACCCTCCCTTCTCTGTCCTATCTGTCTTTCTTTGGCATCAAGTGACAACAGCAAACGGAGTCCTAAAGACCAAGGCAGAATGTCAGAACAGGGTCTTTCTTACCACCTATTGTTATGTTGGCGTCTGGAGCCAGATTCTGCAAGTCATTTCTTCGAGGAATACAAAGGCAAACATGAGATGGTAAGTCAACAGGGTCTAAGTCAAGGGCAGAAGCCAAAATGGCAGTGCTGTGGCTGGAAGGCAGGGATTGGGAGGACAGTGAGACTAGGGTTGGAAGAGACAGCAGTTAAGAGGTTCAGACATGAAGAGTAGACGACACAGGGCACAGGTGACAGGACTCTCATTTTGAAAGATGATCTCAGCCCCAGCTGCTTTGATGTGAACCAGGAGAGTGGTGGCGAATGTACCAGACGCAGGGAGGGAAGCCACAGCCGGTAGAAGCATTTCAGCAGTGACTCACCTGACTCCCAGCCCCTGCAGCCTCCCGCCTCTGTCACAGGAGTTCTGTGGGATCCAGGCTCTGAGATCACCTTGGCCGCAGTCAGACAGCATCTCGGGACCCCTCTCTCATCACCTCGGCTCAATGTGAGGTCAGCCAAGCTGGCCCTTTCTGCTCTGACTTCATTCATTCATTCAACAAACATGTACTGAGAGCCTCTTATTTCCCAGGTGCTGTGCTGGGGTTTGGTGTGACAAACATTCTAGCCCTAGGGGTAAGGAACTGAAGACAGACAAGGAAACCAAAAATCACATTTGTAGGGAGCAATGTGCTTAAGTAGTCAGAGGTCAGATAAAGGGCACATGCCAGTAGTTCACAGTGCCTGGCTTGTGAGGAGATGACTGCGAGCTGTTCCAGGGTGTTTCCGTGGACCATAAGGGACCATTCAAGGGTTAACCAGGGGAGTGAGGGGTTTAGATTTGGGCTTTGATAGCCCACTAGGGCAGCAGTGTGGAGAATAGTTTGCCCGCAGCCTGCGGCAATACCCAAACAAGATTTTGGTAGTCTGGACTAGGTTGGTGATAGCGAGGATGCAGAGGACTGGGTGTGTCTCAGAGGGATGTTGGGAGAGTTTCGACTAGCCTGGTGAATGATGGGCCAAGGAAGGTGAAGGAGGTGTGGGGTAAACTACCCTCTGCCATGTTTCTGTCTCAGAGACCTGGTAGGTGGAGGTATCAGCTCACTGAGGAGGACAGTGAAGGAGCAGAAGTTGGTTTAGGAGGTGAAGTGATGGGTTCAGTTTGGGGAGAGATGTCGATGGGTTATTGACAACTGTCAGTAGGAGACTGGACATACTAGTGTTACCCAAAAGTACGTGCTCTGTGCACCGTGATGCAAAAGGGAGGCCAGAGAGAAAGTAAATTAATACTTTGCTCGTTTCAAAGAGAGAAAAAAAATTCAGCTGAACTGAATAGCATGCTTAATAATGTTGTTTATTTGCATTCTGACGCAAGCTGCTTCTCTGAATTTAGACCAGCCACGGTCAGTGTGTGGTCCCTCACTGGTCCACAGACCACATTTTGAAAAGCTTGGGTCAGGAGAGTCTGGGCTGGATGTACAGGTAGAATGTCAGCGTTCAATGCTTTTCTCACTGCCTAGATCGTCCTGCCTCCTTCTTCGCTTCTCAAACTGTCCTTCTCTCTCCTCAATACTTCAGGGAATATTTACTTACTCTTTTCATCTCTGAAAGAAAGGTTTCCCCTGACTTTCTAACACTTGCCCTTGTCCTGCTGACCCATTCACCCATCCTCTCTCCTGCAGGACTTGGTGCTGACAACTGCTTTCTTCCTCTCTTGTACCTTCTGCATCTTATTTCAACCAGCAACTCAACTCAGCATCCGAAGTGCCCAAATCCTCCACTGTGAACCAAGCAGAGTCCCCTGGTTCTACTGTTACGGAGTCCAAACTCATTCTACTCGCCGCTCGACAAGCCAATAAATCAGGAGACGAGGTGTTGGGGAAAGGAATAATGACTTTATTTGGAAAGCCAGAAGACTGAGAAGATGATAGACTAATGCCCTGAAGAACCATCTTACCCAAGTCAGAGTTCAAGCTCCTTTTATAATAAAAAGGGAGGGGGTGTGGTTGATTGTTGCAAACTGCTTGGTGCCGAATCCTTTGTTCTTGCAGCTGTCTTTGTGGGCCAGGTCATGATGTTCCTGTAAACTTCCAACAAGACAAATGTTATTTTCTATTCTGCAACTTTTTATCTCTTGTGGATGGCAAAGTGTTGTCCTCTTAAAGGTCAGAGCCTTGAGAATGGGCTCTCTTGTATATTCCAGGCTGTAGGCAATATTCTTTTACCAAAGGTGCAGAACCACCAAGCCTAAGCACAGGAAACAGAGCCCAGGGTTAGAGGCAAAGAAACAGATCTCATATGGAGTCAGATTTGCTCTTCCCTGCAACACTACCACTTCCTCCATCTGGCTTTTTAGCTCCTCCCTTTCCTTAATCACAGAACTTCCTGAAAGGGGTGGGTCTTTGACACTGTCACCTCCATTGTCCCTTGGCTTCCACCTCCCTGCCTCTCTGCAACCTGCTCCCAGTTGTTATGCCCAAGTCTCTTCTCTGACCTCGACCTACTAAAATTCCCTACAACGTTGGATGCTTTATCACTCTTTTCTTGAAACTCCCGTTTCTAAGGTCCTCTTTTTCCTGGTCTTCCTGCATTTCTCTGACTGCTTTCCCACAAATTCTTCTCCTTCCACAAGTGCCTTGCAGATAGGACCAGTGTATTCTTTCTGGAACTATTATTGAAAGTGTATTCCTGGGTAAGCCACTTCAAGTCTGGCTTCTATTTTTTTTTTTTTTCCTGTAAGTTTGGAGCTTTGTACTAGGACACTTGCAATGTCTACTCCAGGAACAGTTTGATTCAAGAAGCATTTATTAAATGCTTCTTACATACAAATCAATTTGGGAAATGTACTCAAGAAGTCTGAATGCCATTTGCAGCAACATGGGTAGACCCAGAGATTCTCATATTAAGTGAAGGAAGTCAGACAGAGAAAGACAAATATCATACGATATTACTTATATGTGGAATCTACAAAAATGATACAAGTGAACTTATTTACAAACCAGAAGTAGACTCACAGACACAGAAAACAAACTATGGTTACCAAAAGGGAAAGGAGGGGATGGAATAGATTAGGAGTTTGGAATTAACATATACACAGCACTATATATAGGATAGGTAAACAACAAGGACCTACTGTAGAGCACAGGGAACTATATTCAGTATCTTGTAATAATCTGTAATGGAGAAGAATATGAGAAAAAATGTATATGTATAACTGAATCACTTTGCTGTACACTTGAAGCTAATACACCATTGTAAATCAATTATACTTCAATTAAAAAAAAAGCTTGAAGGACATTAGGAGTCAAAGGTCACCTGCCATCTGCAGTGTGACAGCAGCCTAACCAGCTACTGCAAGCAGTCTGTGGAGTGAGGCAGTGCTAGTCAGGGTTCTCCAAGGAAACAGAACCATTAGGATGCGTGGAGATATAAATAAGAGACTTGTTAATTGAATCGGGTGGTGCAGTTACGTGAGCCCCAAAATCCCACCCTCTGCCGTCTGCAAACTGGAGCACCGGGAGGGCCAGTAACTCAGTCTGAGTCCAAAGGCCTGAGAACCAGGGGAGCTGATGGTGTAGCTCCTGGTTCAAGGTCAAAGTCCTAAGGCATAAGTCCCAGAGTCTGAAGGCCAGAAAACCAGGAACTTCTATGTCCAAGGGCAAGAGAAGGGGGAGAGAATTGGCCCTTCTTTCAACATTTTGTTCTGTTTGGGCCTCCAAGGGATTAGATCATGCACATTGGTGCGGGTGTCTTCCTTACTGTGATGATTTCAACGCTAATCTCTCCAGAAACACCCTCATAGACCTCACCCAGAAACAGTGCTTTGCCAGCTGTTTACTTAACACATAAACAGGCAGCAGACAAATAAGCAAACAAGTAAATATGATCAGCCTCGTTCATGCTCGCTTTTATTTAGCTAGCCGGCAGCTATTCCCTCAGCGCCTACTCTGTGTCAGACATCATGCTAGCTGTACAAATATAACCACTATTGCTAATCCTCGCAAAACCCTGGAAGGCAGTGTTATGATTCCCATTCCAAAAATTAAACTGAGGCTCCGAAAGAGTAAGGTATCTTTACAGAAGGAAAAAAAAAAAAGAGAGAGAGAGAGAAGTTGGGATTGTACTTTGTAATCTGTTTATTCATGCACTTTCTGGTTTAATGTCTGTTTTCTCTTCTAAACTGTAAACTCTTTGGAGCAGAGAATATGTTAATTTTGTTCAGTACTGAATCCCTAGCATCTAAAAGATAAACACAGGGTAGGTTATGGGACTGAGTAACAAATTGATCCAATTAAACACCAGGGCCTCTGGATTCTGAGGCCCGTGCCCTTTGTGCTAAAAGACTTGGTCCTCTGTAAATACTATGTGTGTGTTACAAACGTTTGGGGGGACACAAAAGAGAGTTTGTCTCATTAATGAATTTTTGCGAAGGTTTCCATGTCATTTTGACCAGGCCTTGCTAGAGAGCATACACTCTGACAGGTAAGCCCAGATGGCCAAGCAGTGTCGGGAGTGACTTTAGAACGGGTGGGCAGAGGGGTGCAGAGGCCCTCACTACAGCAACAGTTCTAAGGATCCAAGGAGATGGATTGAGTGCCTGGCAAAAAGTGTCCAGAGAACTAGGAAATTCACTCCCCCCTTGCCAATGCCTCCGGGGCCAGCTCTGGTGATCTGGGGCAGCACCAAGAAAATATTATGCAAGCCACAAATGCAAACAATATATGATCATTTAAAATTTTCTAGTAACTCCATTTAAAAATGGAAGAAGAAAGGGGTAGAAGTAGTTGTAATAATATGTTTTATTTAGTCCCGTATTTCTAAAATGTTATTTCAACATGTAATCGATACAAACTTATTAATGAGATATTTTGTCCTTTCTTTTTTCCTATTGATTCTTCAAGATCTGGTATGTATTTGACACTTACAGTAGAGGTTCATTCAGACTAGCCACAACTCAAGTGCTCAAAGCCACGTGTGGGTAGTGGCTACCATATTAGACGGTGTGGGTCTAGATATGCAAAGTGTGGTTTGTGGACCAGCTGCACCAGAGTCCCCGGAAAGCACGTCAGGAAATGCAGAATCTCCAGTCCCACCCCTGACCTACTGAATCAGAATCAGAAATTTAACCAGACACCCTGGTGATCTGTGTGCACGAATCTGGTCTAGGGAACAGGCAGGGAACTTCCAGTCTGCTAGAAACCGAGAGGTGTAGTTCATGGTCGAGCACTTCACACATTCCTGATAAAGAGCCAGGGAAACTGAAAACATTAGGCAGCTGCAAAAATAGAGTACATTTTTGTGTCCAATGCGGTTTTGTGAACCGTGACCTCTTCATTTTGCAAAATCCACTCCGTAGGCCCTTATGCTGAGATCTTGTAATAATTCACCGGTATGTCAATTAACTTGGGAAAGCAAAAGCAACAAGGAGTAAATATGTGCAACAAGATGTCAGCATTAATTTGGGGATTTAAAATGGCTTTCTCAATACATGCTAGAAAATTGGGAAAGCAATCTGTACTTACTGTGGAAACTCCTGATGGGCTCAAAAATTTGGGATGTTTAGATAAAGATTAAATATGCATTTAGGGGGAAAGCAGAAATATTCATAACTTTCTTCCTTCAGGCTAAATGGACACACATCAGAGGCTCAGAAGCGTATCTCAGATTTATTTTTATCTTTCCAATTCCTAGATGTCTTTAGAATCCCAAAGTCAGAGCTTCACTGGGTTTTTGTTTTTTTTAACTTTCTCCTAATAAATTATAGTGGGGGGAGGGGGCAGGATTTGTTTTCCTTATTAATTAATAATCATAACTTAGATTTTCCTATTAAATTTTTTTCTATCCCAGATTTATTAAGTGTATTGTCATCACCTTTTCAGAGTAGTTTTAAACTCTTGGAAATGAAGGCACTCAAGGATGGAGAGGCACTCAGTTCAGTGTGTCTTTAGTAATACAGGACAGGCATGGAGAGTTGTTGACACTTGATACAATGCTCATCTCCCAGACTTTGGTTTACTTTGTCCACAAAGGGGAAGAAGGATGTATTAGTAAGAGTTCTCCAGAGAAACAGAACCAATAGGATGTGTGTGTATACACACACACACACACACACACACACAGGGGGAGGGACAGATGGAGGGAGAGAGAAAGAGAGAGTACTTTTAAGAAATTGGCTCATGTGAGTATAGAGGCTGGCAAGTCCGAAATCTGTAGGATGGGCCAGTATGCTGAAGACCTAAGAAAAGCTAAGGTTGTCATTGAAATCCAAAGGCCATCTGCTGATAGAATTTTTTCTCACTTAGGGGAGATTAGTCTTTGGTCTATTGAAGCCTTCAACTGATTGGGTGAGGCCCACCTATATTATGGAGGGCAGTCTGCTTTGCTCAAAATCCACTGATTTAAACATTGACCTCATTTCAAAAAACACCCTCACAAAAATATCTAGAATAATGTTTGACCAGCTCTCTGGGCACCGTGGCCCAGCTAAGTTGACACTTGAAATTAACAATCTCAGATGGAGATCACAGCAGCTTAAAAACACACAGGGAAGGCTCTGCCTCCTCCTGAGAAAGAGGCACAATCTGTTCCTCCTACTGTGAAATCAGAGAAACGTGTCTTTGGGGTTCTCATAGGTTTGACTAGAGCCTCTGGGCCCGCACTTGGACTCATTCAGCTTCCCCAAGGGTCGGTACTAGCTCTTTTCATACTTGAGGCCCCCTGGCCTGGCACAGAAGTGGTCAGTTGGTATCTGGCTCAGAGACATCAAGATGGGAAGCCCGACTGCTTCCTTCTCATCCCAGGAGTGTGGGCGCAGCCTCTGCTGGGGACAGCTGGACTGAGCTTCATTGCTACCTAGTTTGCTGGCTGCAAAGATTTCAACAACTCCTTTCTGGGGCCAGATTCTGTTCTAGTCTATTTAGCTCATGAAAACAAAAATGTCTGGTATTGGCAGCATTTCCTCTACTTGACCAGTCCTTGCCCTTTCTCTGCCCAAGCATACCTTTCCCAGCCTTTTTATCGAAAATACAAGGGACTAGTTTAAAAACAAAGAAAAAAAAAGAAAGAAAGATAGAAAGAAAGAAAGAAAGAAAGAAAGAAAGAAAGAAAGAAAGAAAGAAAGAAAGAAAGAAAGAAAGAAAGAAAGAAAGACTCCCTCTCAGTCTTCCTTTTTCCTGCCTGCCTTCCTTCTTTCGATTCTCCTTTCTTCCTTCTACAAATCATCTCGATGACTGGAAGGTGGGAAGTGGGAAAGGAAAAGTTTGACCTTCAGGGGATGCAGTCACAAATTCTAGATATGCTAGAAGAAAACACTGGTTCAATATGCTGGCTGATCTCAATGAGTGAATAACTAAGTCTCTACTTTCTCTAGCTCATACTCTGGAGAACTCAAGTAACACATGGGACCCTGCACTGAAAGGAGAATCAGAATTTATTGTCATTTCTGTTCTGTGCAGAATATACAGAAATCCCTTCATTGGACTGGTTGCTGTCATCAATCCAACCTAAAGTTCAGATTAGTAGTTTATCAAGGAGCAACAGTTTTCCTAGTTCCTAGGAACAGGGATTGCAAACTGAAGCATGAAAGAGTTCCCTGTGAATGATATATTTTAGTGTGATTCTATAGAAAGGGGAGACAGTTGTTCAGTCACTCACACCTGCCACATCCCAGGTCAGTCTGTGCATTGGCAGATGAATAAAACACACTCCAACACTTCATTTGGTCATGTTCTGGTCCAATCTATTTATCTTAATTCTAAAGTTTTGTGAGCTGGAGGTTTAGGGCATCCATTCTCCCTTCTCTAAGATTCCAACCTGAGCTAAAAATGCCATCAATTCCAATAGCAATTTTTCTCTTACCTAATTGAATATGTTGAAGTGACTTCACCTGACCTGACTTGAATTCACTTGAGCATCTACTACCGGTACTGCAGACTCAGTACTCAGCACACAGTGAATACTTCAGCTCACCCAGAAAGGGACTCATCCACCACATTTGTACATTCTTGGCACTTGCAGGCCAAGAGTGCGATTCTAAAGTGGTGGCTTTATTCACCACATAAATCAGGGGATAATACTGAGCACTCCACCTAGGTAGGAAGTCTCGGGGGACACAGGCCACCTTCAGAGAACACTAGAAGCAGGATTTCTCAGGTCATCTCCGAGCACATCACCCAACTCCTAGGAACATGAGAAACTTGTTGACTTTCACTTACAGGTCTTGATGAAATGCCTCTTTCTGGATAAAAGCTATTTATTGGCATCAGTCATATGCTAGACAATAAACACTGGCCAAGCCCTCTGTCAGGGAGATGAACACAATGAAATAGATGCCTTTGAGTGCTGGAAAAGGGAAGATGTTGAAAGGGAAAAGGAAGATACTTTCATTCTGCTGAAACTCAGTGAAAAACATGGGGGACATTTTCCTAAGCATGGAAGATGCTCATAATGTACAGAGTGCTGGCAAACACAGCAATGCAAGTATTGGGTGGGTCATCATCTGATGGATTATAATGAGAAAGATACTGACATTCTCATAGATACTAGGGGAAAAGAAGAAATTGGAGTTAAACGGTAAATGGAAGACCATGGTAACAAATAAATAAGTCATGGGTAAACAATGGGGATCCCCACAGATAGACAGTTGATTCATATCTGCATGAATAATTCAGAAGAGGATTGAATTTATGGAATTCAGGTGTCCCTAAACTTCCAGCTATCAGAGAAGACCAAATCAGTAGCTGGAAAAGTGTCAGATGAGCCAGAGTGCACATTCGGAAAAAAACCAACAATTCAAGGGTATGTATAAGAAAAATGCTAGTTATTTGTCAATTCATTCATTCATTCACTGACTCACTCATTCATTCAACAGAAACATACTGAGCTCCTGTGCCAGGTGGTAGTGAGGGAATGGCACACAAGATGTGGTTGGCAAGAGAGTTGTCACAGGCCCTTCCTCGAACCTGCCAGTCGAGCCTGCAGCAAAATCCAAACACTGACAAAGTTTAGAGCACTATTTGGGAGGATTCTGGAAACAAAGGGGAAGTGTATTATTTTTTATGGCTAAGTAATATTCCATTTTATAAATATACCACAACTTCTTTATCCAGTCCTCTGTCGATGGACATTTAGTTGCTTACATGTCTTGGATATTATATATAGTGCTGCTATGAACATGGGGGTGCATATATCTTTTAGAATCAGAGTTCCCTCCAGATACATGTCCAGGAGTGGGATTGTTGGATCATTTGGTAAGTCTATTTTTAGTTTTTTGAGGAAATATTGATGGACCTGGAGATCATCATTCTAAGTGAAGTAAGCCAGAAAGAGAAAGAAAAATACTATATGATATCACTCATATGTGGAATCTAAAAAAAGAGAAAAGAAGACACTAATGAACTCATCTATAAAACAGAAACAGACTCACAGACATAGTCAACAATCTTATGGTTCCTGGACAAAAGAGGGTGAGAAGGGATAAATTTGGGAGTTCAAGATTTGCAAATATTAACTACTATATATAAAAATAGATAAAAAAACAAAATTCTTCTGTATAACACAGGGAACTATATTCAATATCTTGTAATACCCTTAAATGAAAAATATGAAAATGAATATATGTATGTATATATATGAATGGGGCATTATGCTGAATACCAGAAATTGACACATTGTAATTGACTGCATTTCAACTTAAAAAAATACTCAAAGGAAACTATGAAAAAAATTAAAACAAAACAAAACGACACAACAAAGTGGAGGTTTGATTTGGTCCCAAACAAGGAGGATGCGGTCATGAGAGAAACCACAGGAGGACATAACAGACGTTCGGGAGAAAGTAGAGGAAAAAACAGCGAATTCTTCTGAAGAGGCAATTAGAAACATCCTGGAAGCCTGGAGGCTGAGGGGGATATGATAGAAGTTTATAAAATCACAAAGACCGTGAATTAAATAACACATAATGTTTAAAAGCAGATGCTCTGGTGCCGGATTGTCTGGGTTCCAATGTTGTCTCTGCTGCTTTCCAGCTGTGTGACTTGGGGCAGATTACTTAATCCGTCTGCATTTCTGTTTCCTCATCTTTGAATTAAGACCAAAAAATAAAGTACCTACTTATGGCATCAATGTGGATGGGAAGACTGAAATGAGTTAATATACTGCATGGCTTTCCACAGCACTTGGCACCAAGCAAAACGCTGATAAATGCTATGTGTGGTCACTTTTTCCCCCCAAGTGCTGAATCTTTAGAATCAATTCAGTCAATGTTTAATTGTAAAGGAAAGAAGGCACATTACGGCACACTTGGTCATCTAAAGGGAACTTGTAATATCCAGAAGCAGTGGGTCTTAACCTACTAGGAGATGCTGAGAAGGTTAGATTAGTTATTTCCTGCTAGACCTGAAACGAGTCCTAACGGGGTACAGGAATGCTTGGGGTGCATGTTTACCTTTCATCTTTGCACCCCGCAACATACACAACACAGTCTGATGCAGCCTTCTGGGGCTGAGTGAGTGTGGGTCTGCAGGCGTTTCCGAATGAGAAAATGATTGCTCAGTTTGGCAAAGGGGAAAATGTCAAGGCTTTGATGTAGCAACACATAATAATAACAGACCATCCACTGCAAAGCAGAGCATTGCTGGAGACCTAGGGCCAGAGAGTGCATTTTTGTTTGTTGTTTCCATAAGGAAAGAAGTTGGTGTAGAGGGGCCACACACTTGGGCCTAGTCAGAATTCTCTTTTGACAAAAGCTTTTGTGAGGCCATAAATGGGCGTGGGGGGTTGGGGGGAGTTGAGTGGAGGGGAAGGAAAAACTAACTGCCTGGAAAGGGGATCTCTCACTGCAGTTGAGACAGAGAGCTGCTTAATTCCCCCATGCCAACTGTCAGTCATCTCCTCTACTGCCAGGCTGGATTTTGAAATGAGGGCTGAGGTCAAGTCTTGAGGTAAGCATGGTATTGACCATGCCCTCTCCATTCTCTGGGCCTCAGATTGGTTTCAGGTAAAAGGATGGACCAGGTTTAAAAAAAAAATAGAACAAATAAAACAACCAGAATGTTTTCTTCAAACGAAATCTTACTTCAGAGTTTCAGGAATAAACTATATACACCTCAAGTGTGTGTGGCACCGGGGGTGGGGCTCAGGGCTCCACCAGCCACTGCTGCTCCCTCTTCAATCACCCCTACTTGCATTGCATTCCCCTCTTCTGGCTCATCCTAACACAGTTTGAAAACCACTGGCCTCGATAAACTCTGAAGTCCCCTCTGGGTCTAACATTCTGTGGTTTTTGTGCCTTTGGCACCAAAGTGACCTCAAATCAAAGGAGCAATTACAGGCTCTCGAAGAGCACTGTCCAGTGGAAATATGTAAACTGCCTAAGTTACGAAAAATTTTCTAACATAGTCTAAGAATAAATAAAAAGAAATAGGTAAAATTAATTTCATTCACGTATTTGATTTCATCCAACATACCGAAAGTATAAATAATTCAATAGGCAATCGATACAAAAGTATCTAAGATAGCTTACATTTTTATATAAAGTTTTCAAAACCCAGAGAGTGTTTTAAACTTACAGCACATTCCAATTCAGATCTGCCACATGTCAAGTATTCAGTCATCACAGGTAAGGGGCTACCACACCGCAACACACAGACACAGAACCTAAAATGGCTCAGAGCCTTTTCCTGAGTCACAAGTGCCCCCTACCCATGAATTGAAAGGGAAAGACCTGCAGGCCTCCTGCATTCAGACTCATGACAGTGAGACATATGGATGGTCCTGTCTGTTTCCATCAACCCACAAGCACTGCAGGGGCCCCCTCTTTCAGAGGATCCTTTTCATCAGCCTCTCTTAAGGTCTGGAGGTGTCACAGGATGTCTCAACAGGCCGGCTTCGGTGACCTCAACTGCTCAATCCCTCACTTTTCTATCCCTCAGTTCACTCCCCACTTCTTGCTGCTTTAACATCACTTTATCCTGCAATTTTTTATTTCTAAATTTTCTGTAAGCCTTTCTCTGCCTTACTTCCAGTACCCCCAGGAATCCACTTTGACCTTGAGTATTATTCCCAAAATCTGGCTCTTACCTAGTCCCTACCCTCTGCCATTACCTCACACATTTAACCATTCAGGTGCACAGTCATTTAATACGTTTGTTCAGGCTTAATTATATTATGTCTCTCATGTTGGCTTAAGATATCTTCACCTTTTTGCTTTAACACACAGTGCTTTGCACTGAAAGGAACGATCAATATTTTTCTTGTGCTGTTTGTTTGTAGGAACAAAGAAATGGCTCGGTACAATTATGTTAGGACACTCAAATGCAGTAAAGAGGTATCATTGTTTCTTTGGGACTAAAACTGAACATTAAGGCTTTGCTGGTTATTTGTATCCAGATCAGTTTCATAATCATTGGCTGGCTGATATTGCTAATTTAAATCTAAGGGTAGTACTTCAGATAGTATTTCCACATTTGTGACTCAAAAAGATGGAACAAAATCACCTCTTTTTATACAAAAGAAGCCTAGAAGAGTAGTGATTAAAAAAAATCCACCTGTAACCTGTTTTTTCTACCACTATAATTTGAATTTAAACTATACATTTAGAGATGCTTAATTTAAAAACTAATTATATCTTTGCATATGTTAATAACATGTTTATTCCATGTTTCAGTCTTGATAAATGATGAGGGATTTTGCCATCTTTCCCAATTTTTCAGCCTGGATGGCTTAGATTTTTAGTCAACTAAATTATAATAATCCACTAGTTTGAAACTATAATAAAATAATCATCTCATTAAATGAGTTACAATTCTTTTTGTAGTTAGTTTCCTCTTTTGGGCCTTGTAGAGAAGGCTGTTAACTATTCTGCAATTGTATAAATTCTTACTTTGTTTGGGCTTAGATACTGAGGCATTAGCAATGAGTTCATAATTTATAGATCTTCAGTACCTTTAAATACAGGCACCCCATTTCCTGAAGCAAAGACACTGCTTCCTTTACCGAATGCTTTTTTATCAGCAGAGAATCCTTTCTTCCCCCACCCCGAGTTCTTGCACCAGAACTTTTTACTTTTTCTCCTGAGCTGGGTTATTACTATTTCACAGCATGAATAAATAAAGCCAGTGCCTTTGGATGAACAGATACAACAGATGAGGGTCAGAATCAAGACATATCCAGAGCTCTCCAACCTTGAGTCAGTGAATGTTTTTCAATAATTATCTATGGTTAGGAAAAGGCAAGCTGTTAAAGCTCCAGGGTTGACCCTCTGGGAAGTTTTTTTTCTGATTTCT
Source organism: Camelus dromedarius (assembly GCF_036321535.1). Taxonomy (NCBI): domain Eukaryota; kingdom Metazoa; phylum Chordata; class Mammalia; order Artiodactyla; family Camelidae; genus Camelus; species Camelus dromedarius. Next base: position 23,933,369 of record NC_087456.1, read on the forward strand.
GTGGAAGTTACCAGAACCCACCTTTCCTGGCCAGGACGTGCTGATCCCCAAAGGTGTAAGGTCCAAATGATGTGCCCTAACCTCTCATTAGTTATCATTAAGGGGTAGTGTGTGTGTGTGTTGATGTGTGAGTGGAGCTACAAAACTCCTTTGCTGTTAAAGATGATTGTATGCATTTATTTCTGTTTGAAACACTGTTGTGAAACCTGGGCTGTGCATGTATGTATGTATGTGTGTGTATATATGTATGTATATACATATATATACACCTAAAGGGATCTCTCAGCTCATTGAGCATAGCTGGCTAGCCGACCAAGGTTTGGCATCTTCAGATTTCAGGTCTGCACTTAAAGCGATTACATGACTATGTCGTCGCTGCCATTAGCTTGCTTATCAGGCTTGGAGCCCGAAGTATGGCTCTTAACACCTTCAGTCTGGTAAGAGAGAATCATAGCCAAACATTCTACGGTGCTCATATGTATTACTTCACTGGAATTATTGCACTCTTTCGCCCTTGCCTCTCTGAGATAGAACGGGAGGGGTCGGGTGTAAAAGCCCTATTCCTTTAGGGTTCTTCAAACTCTCTGCAGTTCGTCTCCCCATCTCCACTTCTGTTCGTACCCCAAGACTTTCCTGCAGTTTCCCTGATATTTTCCTGACGATGCGCAGGAGAGCTCGGCCCACCCCCGCTCCAGCCTCCTTCTGCTCCGGTGAACGCCTCGCCCCGCGACCACTCCTGCGGCGAAGTCGAGAGAACCCAGAGGGGAGGAGCCTCCTCCAAGACACTCGGCTGGTCACACTCAGTCTGATTATTTACACTCAGCTCCGGTTCCTTTCCGCCAGCCGCTGCTGTTCCAGAAGCTCCGGGGCTGGCGGTCCTCCGCTGACAAGGGCCCTACGGGTGGCGGGCGACAGCCGAGGCACGCGGGGCAGTGGGGCTGCGGGCCGGTGGCGTGCGGTTCTTCGGGACGCGGCGGGCGCGGCGCGGGGCCCCTGCCTGCGGCGTGGGAGAGGGGCGCCGGCGAGCAGGGGACCCGGCCCTCGCGCGTGGCGGGCGCAAGGCGAGCACGGGGGACGCCGGGCCTACGGGGTGGCGCCCGTGCCGCCCCTCGAGGCGCACTCCCTATAGCTTCTGGCCTGGGCCCAGGGGCACCGCCTCCGAGCAGCCCTCCTCCGTGCTGCCTTGGTGCTCCGGGTCGAGCCCCGGGAGGCAGGCGAGGGAAGCGGGGGCGTGACCGGGGCGCAGATGTAGGCGAGCCAGAGGGCGCCACGCCACCGCCACTCCGGGTAGCAGTAGGGCAGCCGGAGGGGCAGCGACATCTGCGGGCGGGCGGCCGACGCTTCCTGGCGGCGCAGGGCCGAGCGGGGCCGCCCAGAGGACGTGGGCCGCCGCGAGGCTGGCCGGGCCTCACTGCCAGTGGACGAACGGCCGACTCGCCAGCGGAGCGGGAGCCCAGGTTTCTACTGCGTGGCCCCGGGCCCCGGACGCGAGAAGAAGCGATGCCCCAGGCAGCGCGCCCACGTCCGTCCCGAAACAGGCGGTTCGGCGACGTCAGTGAATGTGGAGTTGGGATTTATCAAGTCACCTCGAGCGACTCGGAAAACCTGTTTTTCCCACTGGGGGCAGTGATTATTCTTGTTGCCTCTTGCCTTTAAAAAGTTACTCCAACACGTTTGCTTATCCGTCCAGAATAAGAAGGGAAAATAAATTGCGTGGTCTGTTTCCGGATGAAGGAGTGTAGGGGGATCCCGCCAAGTGGGCAGAGTCAGTTTCAGCCGGAGCGGCGAGTCCAGCCCATTGACAATTCAGCTCCGGAAAGGGTTAACTGCATCCTGCTGGTTCGGTTTACATGTAAATAGAGAGCAGCTGCTCCGCGCGGGCCCCAGTTGGCCCTTTTAAGTTTTTGATTGGTTGCCAATGACATCACCGCCCGTGTTATAACACTGAAGACCCAAAGCGGCGTCGGATAAGCCCTCCTTAAAAAGACAAGGCCACGCCCCTTCTCCGCCCCCTCCGGACCCCTATTGGTCGCGGGCTCCTGCGAAGTAGCGGTCAGCTTTCTTCGGGTTTCTATTGGCCCAACGCGCCGTCGGTCGGTCGCCGGCCCGCCCCCTCAGAACCGTACATTTACAGTGTAGCAAAAGAGAAAGTAACTATGTTGCTGCTGGAGATCAATGAAGCCAAGTGAATGAGGGCTGAGTATGCGACTCCATAGCTGAAGAGGAGCGCCAGATGGTGGAGGGTTACACTTATTTATGAAGTAAGTGGAAGTCACCGCGGCTACTCCTGAGAGCCCGGGAGTGTAAGGCGGTGGGGTGTGTGTGTGTGTGTGTGTGTGTGTGTGTGTGTGTGTGTGTGTGTGTGTGTGTGTGTGTGTGTGTGTGTGTGTGTGTGTTGCGATGCTCACGGAGGAGCCACAGCAGGTGAGGTTATAGGGTTCTGGCTATTGGCTCCCGCTGCCCTGTGCGTTTACTCTCTCTACAGTCTACTTGGATTGGGGCGAAGAAAAAATGAGGTTTGTTGGGATGCTTTGCGGCAGTTTTAAATGTCCGGGGCTTGTTAGTACGCTATGTTGCGAAGGGAGATTTTAAGTGCCCCAGGAGTAGGGAAGGAGCATTCTCTAACCACTTAATTTTCTTTCCAGCCCCTGACTAGAGGTGGAAGGACGACTAGCGAGGGAGAGGGGATAGCTCAGTATTTCTCTGGGAGGTTTCCTGGGCCAATCTGGACGGTTTCACGGGCAATATATACGCCCGACCCTCTGCTGCAGGGATGCAGAGCTCTTTATACACTCCATGTGTGTGTGTGTCTGTGTGTGTGTGTGTGTGTGTGTGCGCGCGCGCGCGCGCACTCCGTGTGGATGTGGGGGTCCCAGCTTGTGTCTCCGAGAACACGCTTCTGCGTCCCTCTCAAAGGAAATGGACTGTTGATCCTGGAACATACCCTACCAGGTAACACAATAGCAAAGACTTTCAGCGCTTGGTCCAGCTGGGAAACAGTTATAGCTTCTGGAATAGTACTTGCTCTTCAAAAAATACTACGCAAGGGAGGGAGGGAGGGCAAGGGAGGAAGCTCGGCAGGGAAGAAAAGAGGGAAGGAGGGAGGGAAGGGGTTGGATCCTTCTCGCCCATCCAAAGGTGGGCGAGAGAAAGCCACGTTGGTGGGGATCTGTGGATGTGAGAGGTGTGTGCCCCTATGTGTGTGCCAGTGTGTGGATTCTGCCTGTGCCACTTAGGCTGTGTGTCAGAGAATGGTGACAGTCGTGTGTGTAGATGGATATTCGATGACATTTTTTTCCAGGCAGCTCTTAAAGTTCGTTTAGATGAGTGACTCTTGCAAGGGGTTTGGTTTCTTTTCTGTGTGTATGTCTAATAGGAGAGGAGCCAGCAGGGCCCAAGTGTGGAGTGCCCCTGTGCCTATGGGGAGGAAGGAACTGTCCCTTTGCAGGCGCCCTCTCGTGAGACAGGAGGTGGACCCGATGGGCAACTTCCCACAGGGACGGGCTAATTGGGAAGTCTTCTTAATGAATCCATCCTCTTGAAAGGGAGGCGTATCTGTGTGAGACTGAAATATTATGCTTAGCTGCTGCCTCCCATTGAGAGAAGGATGCACAGTCTGTGCCCATGGGGAAAAGAAGGAGGGAGGAGAGTTGAAATGGTCTTTTCCTTAAAGGCAGGAGTGGAGGGAGGGGGTGGTGCGGCAAGGGAGCAAAGGGTGATGGATCTGCCAGGGTTGCGATTTCCAGACCTGGCTCCTTGGCTTGAGGCTTCATTTTAGGAGACCGGTTTGTAACGAAAGAGGAAATGCAAATTAATGTATAAGAGGCTAGTAGGAAACATGGGCGGTTTAAATATGACTCTGCTGTGCTTTTCAAAGGACTCAGTAGAATGGAAAGTAAGACTAGCTTGTAGTTAAAGAGAGTCACTTAGGGGGATGCTTTCATTTTGACGTGAAGAAAGTTGACAACTGCCCCTGATGTATATTTAGCTACTGTATATTCCCGTGAGCCATGCCAGTGCTCTTGGTCATTCCTTTGCCTTTGCAGTGGGTGACGGAATTACACAGAAAGTATGCACAGGTGGACGCATGGGTCTTTCTCGAGTGGTTGCAGTATACTTCTGCCCAGGAGATGAGGCCCTGCAGAGATGCCTTTTATGAACTTTCCCTTCTGCCTCCAGCTTTTCTAAATCTGTGTGTGTTTACCTTCTCTAAGGCTGAACTTTGATGTAGGTCCATGAAAGGTTGTTCATCCACATTTGCATGGACTTTGCACCTCACCTTAGACTCAGCAAGCAGTTGGGGTCCTCAGGTTGACATCCTCTTTGACTCCGTAGCCGTGAGGTTCAAGCTCCGAGAGTGGCAGGATAAAGGGCTCTCAGGAGGACTTTGCTCAGAGGGGCGCAAAGGCCTTTCCTAGGGATTGGATTCGACTGCCTTTTGTGTCACGTGACTTGATTCTTTCTTTCCCCCTCCCCTTCTTTACAGACTGTCTTGAGTTCTTCTTGAATTGCCAGTTTTCAGCCTCCTCATGCCTCCGTCTCCTTTAGACGACAGGGTAGTGGTGGCACTGTCTAGGCCCGTACGACCTCAGGATCTCAACCTTTGTTTAGACTCTAGCTACCTTGGCTCTGCCGCCCCCGGCAGTACCAGCCATCCTTCTGTCATCACCACCACCGTTGTGTCCCTAAAGGCTGCGAATCTGACGTATATGCCCTCATCCAGCGGCTCTGCCCGCTCCCTGAATTGTGGATGCAGCAGTGCCAGCTGCTGCACTGTGGCCACCTACGACAAGGACAATCAGGCCCAAACCCAAGCCATTGCCGCTGGCACCGCCACCACCGCCATTGGAACCTCTACCACCTGCTCTGCCAACCAGATGGTCAACAACAGTGAGAATGCAGGCTCTCTAAGTCCATCAGGTGGGGTGGGCAGCCCCGTGTCAGGGACCCCCAAACAGCTAGCCAGCATCAAAATAATCTACCCCAATGACTTGGCAAAGAAGATGACCAAATGCAGCAAGAGTCACCTGCCGAGCCAGGGCCCCGTCATCATTGACTGCCGGCCCTTCATGGAGTACAACAAGAGCCACATCCAAGGAGCTGTCCACGTTAACTGTGCCGACAAGATCAGCCGGCGGAGACTACAGCAGGGCAAGATCACTGTCCTAGACTTGATTTCCTGTAGGGAAGGCAAGGACTCTTTCAAGAGGATCTTTTCCAAAGAAATTATAGTTTATGATGAGAATACCAATGAGCCGAGCCGAGTGATGCCCTCCCAGCCACTTCACATAGTTCTCGAGTCCCTGAAGAGAGAAGGCAAAGAACCTCTGGTGTTGAAAGGTAATGCCCCCGCGCCCCCACCCCCAGCACAGTCCTGATGCATCCGGGGTCACTCTGGGTTTTCTCGTACAAGTACCAGCATTCTCCTTCCCCCGGGCTGCACAAGACCAGAACTGACTTTCTTCTTCTCGACTTCCCTTCCATGCCTTTTCTTAATTATCTGAATGCAGGGAGAGAGACTCCTACAGTGGACGGAAAGCCAGAAGACCTGGGCTCCCGTCTAGTTGGGCTTGTCACGTCCCCTCTCAGAGACAGTTTTCTCTTCTTTCTAAAAAGGGGCTTTATGACACCAGACGGCCTCTCCCGTCATGCCTGGTCTGGTAGCTCTCTTCCCATCCATAACTCGTTGGAAAGTTCTTGTCTCTCAGATTTAGCCAAGGCTGATGGCATGGAGGAAACAGCAACCCTGGTGAACAGCAAGTAAACTGACAGGTGCCACTTCTTTCTGTGGGAATTCTTCCTCTTTCTCACCTCTCTGAATAGCTGGGATGATCTATGACTTATAAAGTGACTTTCAAGAAGGGCAGAGATCCTTATTCTCAGTCTCCTCAGAAAGTATCAGTTCACCCCAAACATCCGTTCCTCTGTCAAAGCTCCAAGGGACAGTCCCTTTTATGAAATACTCCCCAACCTATGATTCCTTCCGGCCTCACCTGACAACCAGTAGCATCACGGCTCCTCCTGAGATGGGGGGTGGGCCACTTGCCCCAGGACACGGAGCGCAGAATAACTGGGAGGTCGGAGTTGCTGAGCACTGGTGGGAGGAATGAACTTTCCGCTGTTCTCTGAGCTCCTTCTGCACACTGCTGCCGAAACGAGCAGAGGAGCCCTCGTCCTGTGCCCATTCCTGGTGCGCCTCCTTGTCCTCGGATGTTATCCGTTGGGACCCTGCACATCACTTTTCCTGTTTGGTGTCTTCTGTAGGGTGGTGGTGGTGGTAGTGAGAGATAGTCAACTTCTTTCTTCTTTTCTCTTGTATTTTGAGCCAAGGCACCCACTTGGGGCCACCTCGCTAGCCAGTCTCCTGAAGCGTGTTGACCCAAGGCATGGCTGGGTTCCTTTGAATGCCTTGAGTATTTAAATTGCAACAAGCCATTGGGGTGGGCAAAATAGTCATTAGTCAGGGTGGGCCAGCTCTGCCATCCTTCTTCTCTTCTTCCCAGCGATGCATTCTGCCTTGGATTAAGCAGTGTTCTTAGAAATATGGTTCAGAATTTCTTTGCTATCATCCTGCCTGCCCACCGTCACTGCCTCCCAGCTTGCTCTCATCGGGCTCAGCCCACACAAAGGTGCAGCTTTCCTTGGGGCTGGTGGGCTCCGAGGGAAAGGAGAACATGACGGAAGTGGCATCCAGAGGGTTCCAGCAGCACCCAGTCACTTTTTGTTGTTGTTGATGGGTTATGGATCTGACTTTAGACTGTCAGATTTCCTCTGTGTACCTCTGTATTTTATCATTTTATATCCTTGTTTGCCTTCCCAGTTGGGTTACCCAGCTAGTGTTCTGTCACTGTGATCTTGGCTTGTCTTATCTATTTGAGATGAGAAAATACAGCCTACAAACTTCTCTTTTGTAGTCATCTGTCTTGGGGAGCCAAGAGAGGGACAACCAGTGGTCTTAAGGGTAGTCTCTTTGCTCACGTAGAGTAGATGGTGTTGAGCAGAAGCAGGCCTTTCGTGTCTGTGTGACCTGCGGACAGGCATCAAGCAATACAAAGGAGGATGACCCTGGACTTGAACACGAGGGCGATTGGGAGGACTTGTAGACCCCACCCTCTGCTTTGCAGTGGGCATTGTTGCATGTGGGAGTGGCTTGTCAATTTCTGGGAAATGAATCTCCTAGGTGTTACTGATCAAAGTAGGGTTCCTTCCCCCCCCCTCCCGTGGATGCAGCTGAGAGTCTGGGCAGCCTGCACTTAGTCCTCAGTGTCAGTAAGACTGCCTCCATGGGGCGGGGCCGGGCCTGCTGCTGACCTCACCACTGGGCGCCCTGGGCGGCCGCCGTTCGGGCTGATCATTTTCGGGTTGGTGAGACACAGCGGCGGTCGACCTGGAAGACACGCCGGTGGTGGAGGTTGGATTCTTTGTAGTTTGGGTGGGGGTGGGAGTCTTTCTTCAGTTATCTGGGAATTGGGTTGAAGACGTGTAGTTCAGGAACAAAGGGGTCTGTAATCTAATTCATTTATTATTTCTCTCATTAGTATCGTGATCTCTTTTGGGGGAATAGCCTCAAGTTGGGACCATGCTGGGAAAGAAGGAAAAGAGATCAATGTTAGAATGCCCCTACCTACCCTTTCCTCTGGGGAAACCAAAGGTTAATACCATAGCACCATTGTGGTGAAGGATGGGTGGGCATCTTTCAGAAGGCATGGCCAGCAACTTCTCCTAGGTTCTTGAGTGGGTCAAGCAGACCATTCTAGTCTGGCTTCTCTGCTGAGGGTCTATTTTAGTAATCCCCTCCCTTGGTGATGTAAGATTTTATTTTAGCAAGAGTGGGAATGGTACCATTTTGGAGTGAGTGATTTTTGCAGGCAAGATATAGTGGTGGGGATGGTTAGAATCAAAGGTAGAGACTTCTAAGGCTTCCTTAATTTATTTTCAGATATTTCAGTACAATCTTGGGTAATTTATGGCTAACCCATCTGATTCTCTGGTTTATGTTTGTAAACACTGGTTGCTACCCTCCCTGTCCAAGTTTTATGTGCCCCTGTTTCAATGCCACGTTCTCCATTTTTGGTGCTGCCTGTCAAGTAGAACGGCTGCTCAGATCCCATTTTAGTAATGCTGTGTCAGGTTGGGAAGAAACTGATCAGAGGCGCAGAAGCCCCTGGGATTAAGTTACTGTTCTAATTTACAGTCCCCTCCCCGTTGTGACCTATGTCTGAATCTGTCCTTTATTCTCATCTTCTGAAGAATAAATGGCATCAGGCCGGTGCTTCTACTCAACCTGGCAAAAATGATCCAAAGGAATAAATATTTAGAGCTTTGCAAAGCCTTTGAAAGAATTACAATCCATTTTACCCGAAGGTGATTTTTAACGTGATTTCTAACCAAACTGAATAAGGAGGTGAGACAATTCTGGGCTTTCCACGATGAGGGCTACCATCTTTGTTATGATGTTTATAAGACTCCCTTTCTTTTCAGCAAGGCTGGGATCAGAGAAATAATTCATCACTTACCTAGGTGGGAAAGCATACTCTACTCCTGCCTCCTCTTTAAAGACAGTCTATGCGTTGAAATTTTATTGTAACATTTTTTCAAATACGCAGAAAAGAGTGTAATGAGTACCCATATACGTATCACATTCGATGACTATTAACATCTTCCCTATTTGCTTTCTCTTCCTTTTTATGGTTGTTGCAATATGTCATAGTATAGACCACATTTTACTGTATTTAAATAATTTTCATGTTTAAACTTAATGTTTGCAAATGAAGAAGGCTGAGAATCATTTATAGTATGGACAACATTTTCATGCCCACTTCTGAGAGCTTTTCAAGCTTGGAATTCCACTATAACTAAGTCGTGATCAGATCTCTGGAGAAGTGTCCCTCTCTCAGAGGGGAAGGTTTCCAGGCACCTCTTTGGGGGACTGGGGGACTGTAGCTCCCCCTTCCACATGGGTATGTCAGAGCTTGTGCCTGTACCTGCTCTGTGCTGTCACAAAACAAAGAGAGACTGGCTGCTGCAGCCTCTGACAGGCCTGCCTCTGTATCAGAGGCATTTATTGGGGGGAGGGGGCTGGGGGAGGGGGAGGAAAGAGCATCACTTTAGGAGGCTGATATGTAGCAAAGTTTCCATAATGTAGGGAGTTAGATTTTTATGCTCTCAAACTTTCCATCATAACTCTTGAGAAATGAGCAACCCAGATTGCACATCTTCCTATAGTCAAAAAAGATTCTGAAGTTAACACTTGTAGGCAATGTCGAGTTTGACGACAAAGTGAATGGCCATGCTCAGAAATCCAAGATCCTGGAAAAATATCCTTTCTGTATTCTGCTTTGTTTTGTGTGTGTGTGTGTGTGTGTGTGTGTGTGTGTGTGTGTGTGTGTTGGGAGTGGGGAGACTTCCTCTTGTCTGTTAGGAAGTTTTCTTTTTTTTTTTTAAAGACCTGTGAAATAAAGGCAGAATCTAAAGTCACAAATTTAATGTTGTTGTTCTGAGCTTCTGTATATCATCCACACGTGATGACATTAGCCTTGTAGCCAATGGTGGAGACATTCAGGCAGGACTTGGGACCCAGCCTGTCTGAGTCCTCATCTTGGCTCCCTTCTTAATTAGCTGTGTGCCCTTGGGCAATTGCTTCTTCCTTTACTTCCCTACTTCCCCCTTTACAAAAATAGGATATGACAGTAGCTCTCTCATAGTGTTAGTTTCAGAATTAAATGAATTAATGTGTGCAAAGTGTCTAGAACAGTTCCTCATACATGGTAAACACTCAGTAAATGTAGCTTTATATTATTACTATTGTTGGTGGAATAGGAATGATGGTGGCAGTGAAAGTGTAATTTTGGCTCCTCTTCCAAAGTAGTACAAATCACAAGCTAGGTGTAGCACTGTGTGTGTGTGTGTGTGTGTGTGTGTGTGTGTGTGTGTGTGTGTGTGTGCTGCTATGGCCTAAAAATAACTTGGTGACTGTTACCTAATTTAAGTAGGATACAGTTGGAATGCCAAGTAATTACAAAGACACGTTGGGTCAGGAGGGCGCAGTAATTTGGGCCCATCCTAGAATTATTTATTTGTAGGGGAATTTGTAAAAACGTGATGATAAATCTGTCCAACTCATGCCCCATAACTAAATAATGAAAGCATAAAACTACTAAGCTTTGCTTTTCCTGGCCTCTCATCAGGCTGATTTATTTTTGGAATAAGGATTGTAGTCTGACTATAAAAGGGTCGGTGGAAGGAGGGGGGGGATGTGTGCTGCATTTTGAGAAGTTCTGGAAGCTTGGAGTTGCGATGAGATGAGACGTGAAGGGGAAAGGAGGGAAGTCACCGAAGGGCCTGCTCATTGATTTAAGTCAGTCTGAACCTTTCCCTGAGCCGGCGCCCATTGCCTCTACTCTCTCTGAGTGTTTGCAGGGACCGTTCTTCTTCCGAATTAAAATGTAAGTGAGGAGTCTGTTTCCTGTTCACTGCATGGTCAGCGACGTGGAGTTTAGCTCACTTACACCTGAGCTGAAATCGAGGCTCTTCCCCAGACCCACTAGAGGTGTCCTTAAGCAACTGGGGTTACTGCTCTCAGCCCGTTTTTCTCCATCGTAAATCAGGGGTACTTCCAACATCACAGGATGAGTTGAGACAATGTAAACAGACCATCTGGCACGCAGATAGCCCTCTGTAAATCAGGACCCTGGGCTCTGCTCGCCTACCCCCAGGCCCGTTCAGAACCCTTTCCATCAGTGAGCGGGGGCAGGGAAGAGGGTGTCTGTTACTCTAAACACAGTGCTGTGGGAACAGGTTAAGTATGAGCCACTCGTCCTCACCAGTTCAGATCAGTGAAGTTACCCATCTGGCTTGTCAAGGACAAGTTCAAGGAACTCCTCTCCTAGCACTGGTAGAAAATGCTTTTAGATTAGAAAAGCGGGGTCGGGGAAGGGAGGTTTGACAAAAATCCCAGGAGCAGAAACTACCACGGAGCCTTGTGGTGCGCATGCGCTCAGGAGCTAGCCGCGGGCCTTGGACCTCCGACCTGGTGCTGTCAGCGGCCAGAGCTTCCCCGGCCCAGCATCGCTGGGGAGCAGTTTGGGTATAAAAATGTGTGTGTTTGCAGTCCCTGGGCAGTTTAACTCGAGGAAGTAGATAAGGGTACATGACCCGTGGCCGGTGGGTGGGGTGGGGGGCGTGGCACTGGCGGGGCGGGCAGAAATTCTAATCCAGGAGGGGCCATCTCACCTTTCTGAACTCAAGAATCCCAGGTTTTAGATGAGGAAGAATTAGAGGTCACGTAAGTCCAAGAGTCTTCACTCTAGGCTGCTCCTTGGAATCGCCTGGAGCAATTGCAAACCTGGGAGGCTCAGTGCCCACCTCCAGAGATTCTGATTAAATTGGTCAGGGGTACCACCAGGGCATGAAGACTTTTAGATCTCCCAGGTGATTCTAACTTTGGGAACCATCCACCTAGCCCAGTCTTCTCACTCTGCGGTTACAGAAATGGGGCCTGGAGAGGTTGATCGCTCATCTGAGGTCACGTGCATGATTAATTTTAGAGCCTTAGTGCAAAAGTAGGTCTTGCTAGGTCGATAGATGTGTGTGTGTGTGTATTATCTGATTATAACAGTACTAGTGTGTAGCATACAAATATAAGATATTTAATCAATCATTTTGTGTATTGATACCTTTTTTGTTGAATTTTGAGATTTCAGTCCCAAACTATAAGGACCTAAAGTCTAAGATCTTTTGAAACCATCAAACTCTTGGTCCTGATATTTCCCTGGGTCCTAGAAATACGGGACAGATACTAGTGACGATTCAGTCTCATCTTCTAGGGAATTTAATGGTTTAAGGAAGAACTGGAAAACATTTATTAAAATGCATTCCTGTACCCAAGTGCCTCAGGTTTCTAGGGACTTTTTGGTTGGTTTGTCTGCACGGATGTACAGCCTTGTGGGTACAGGAGATTCATTCATTTGTTCAACAAATAGTATTGAATGCCTTCTACGTGCTAGGCACCCGTGCTCAGGCTGAGGCATCAACCATCATGACTCTTATAATGTAAACGTTGGAATATACGGACCATATACGGACCAGCTAATAGCCCAGATTCTTTCCACCTGGAAGATGATGTATCTGTTTGGCCTCTTCGTCCTCTTCTGCCACACGGTCTTGTTTAGGGAGTGGTTTATCTTCAGGAAATCTCATTCTCCTGGGAAGTACGTGTTTGTGTGACATTTGGCATTTTTATCGTTTCTTTTTACCTTTCGTGGTAGTGTCTGGCCTCTTTTAAGCACATCTTTATGGGCCAACAGAATTTCTTTCCTAAAACTTGATCTGATAAGCATTCTCTTTTTTATTACTATTATTTATTGGTTTTTAATGGAAAAGGAAGTACACCTTTTCTCTCAGCCTCAGAAGCTCACGGCTGACAGACCTCCTCCATGCACTGGAGTGGAACTTTGTAATTTGAACCTCACTAATTTGGGATATGTTGCTGATAGGAGTAAGACCCGTGTTTATTTTTTCCTGCATGCTCTCTATGAAAAGGGGACATGCTAAGCAAACAAACATTGTACATGGTATTTCAAAGATAAAGTTTTGGCCTGCTTAGGGGAAAAAAAAAAAAAGAATTTGCAAGTAAAGTTAAAAACCACTTTAAGGGGCAGGGCTGGTTTGAAAACACAACTGTCTGTCATTTCAAAGCCTGTGATATTTCCCCTAAGCCATGTGGGTCACTTTGAGGCAAATTTTCTGTGCCTGTGTCTCCATACACTCGACATTCACGTCACATAACCTCACTAATTCAGAAAAATTGGTGAGGAGAGAAAATGATGCGTATGAACCACAGCCTGAGTTTTATTGTGGATCATATAGAAATAGACATTTTATATTCACGCTGAGGTAATGCCCTTTCTAATTATGAAGTCTGACTCTAGGTGCTGAGAGGAAGGCCTTAGTATCCTTTTTTTTTTTTTTTTTTTTGACCAGCTTATGTCTGTATCATCTATTATTGCTTAAAAAGTGAGGACAAGTGGCTCACGGGAAAAAAAGGTTTGCAGATTCACCAAATTATCTGTATTGCCTTAATGTTTTATTTGTGGTGAAGCCTACTCGTCTCTCCCACCAGCACCTCAAGACTAGAACTTCGTGGAAAGAAAAGCAAAGCAAAGCTCTTCCTGAGTGCTTCAACAAAGGGTTTCATTTTCTTTGTCTTGCCACCAACTGGACCCCCAGTCAGGCATCTGTTGCCTTTCAATTCTCCATCAAGTAAAAAGATGAAATTGCCTGGTCCAGGGGGCAGTGTCAGGCTGTCCTCCCATTATGATATGAGCTCAACTGATCTTATTTTGTGTCCCTGGGTAAAGAGGCTGTCACCACTTTGCAGCAGAACATTATCGCCCACTCTTTAATTCTTCATACTTATTCTACGGGAGAAATAATCCCACGTTCTTTGATTCATGGCCCCGAGGTCCACTACCACTGGGCTGAACATCACCAGCTGTTGCTACTGGCAAGTGGAAAGAAAAACAAATTGGGAGGAGAGAAAGGAGGAGCCAGGGAGTAAAGGCAACAGCACACTGTGAGGGCAGGGGATGCTTTCAGAGTCAGAGAGACTGGATATCTTCTGGCTCCTGGACTTGAGTCTTGGGTCCGAGGTTTCAAGACTGTGAGTTACTACCATCCATTATTACAGAATGTCTGCTTCCTTCTTAAAATAATAAGATGAGACAGACTTCTAAGGGGGGTTTCCTTGAAGGGACAGAGGATATTTTCTTGGGTCTTATTTTTATTTTTCTAGTCTCATTAAACAGCACATTTTTTTTATGATAAGATTTTTAAGAATGGTCCAATGATTCTCATAAAATGATATTTTAATCAAACAGTGGAACACCATTTAATGACATGTAACTACTCTGAGTCTGATCAACCCATTATCCCTGAAATTAGAAAATTATTTTCCAGAGAGTTTGGGGAAAAAAATAATAGCTATTGAATGCTTTCCATGCACTGGGCATCGGGCTGTCACATATGTGTCTTACTTAATTCTCAGTGCAGCTGCTTGAGAGAGGTTTGAGATGCTCAGTTTTACAGATACAGAATCTGGGGAACAGATTAAAGATTCTCCCCCAGATCACTAACCAGTGAGTTGCAGAACAAGAATTGGAATCCAGACCTAAGGATCTCAAAGCCCAAGTTCTTTCTAGGCTGGCCACATTCTTATTTACAAGTGTGCGTTGTATCTCAGCCTTAGGGTTGCTTTAACTGTCCTTTATCTCTGATTGCCCTAGGTTACAATAATTTCCCCTCCCCCCCATTTTCTCATATCTCCTCAACTGAAAATTCCAGTGCTAAGAGTGACCAACTCCGTGTCTTCAGAGAAGAGCTGGCTTCCCAGTGAGCTCAGCGTGAATTATATCCCAGCTTTTGGAAACTTCAAAGTTTGGTCACAGCCAAGGCTTTGAAGTAGAGTGAGAAATCAGTGAAAGAAACTTTCGAAAACTACAATGATTAATTGTAGCATTTATGAAATGTTTGCTGTCTCGCTGACTCCGTGATCAGAGCATGACATTTCATGGTAACACCCCAGTCTGCATATGAGCGACTGAGACTCAGAGAGGTCCAGGCACTTGTCCAAGGTCACTCAGCTGGTGCCTGGTAGAGACCGGGCAGAGCGCTTTTCCGCTTCTGCCTCTGCTTGGTGCGTTTTCACTGTGGGGAAATTTAGAGGGCATTCTCTTTGTAGCCTGTGGAGTTGGGAATGCTACTTCCTTCTTTTGCACATGTTAATGCACTCACTGACTTTGTAGAATGGGAAGGCAGACAGGTATGGAAGTTATATATCGTGAGTAAGAAGGAATGTTTGATGGGGATATATGATTACATCCCAAAGACTCTGGTACCCAAAGATATTTGATTCCTTATGTTTTACATTCATTATCCATTCTATTCATGTGGATAATAATATTAATTATGTTTTTTTTCCCCCTCAACTGCGTGAAGAGAGAATCTCTAGTTGGTTATCATTACCCTTTGGGAAAGGGAATTCTCTGGGATAAGTGAACAAGAATCTTATCAAACTATTTACTATGTACTGTTTACTATTTTCTTTTCTGTGTTCCTCTCCTTTCTTATCTTTCTTCTTTCTTGCCATAGTCTAAGCTTACAAACAGCTCAGATAATCTGGGAGTGTAGCAGGAACAGACCCCGGAGAAAGCATAATTAACCCCCATGAGAGATAGCAGAAGGGACCCCTGGGAACCCTGTGCCTGAAGTAGCATTCGTTCAGGCAGAATTATTGAGCGTTTGTTTCAACTGTCCCATTTTACAGATGTGAAAACTGATCACTTACCCAAGAGCACATAGATAGCAGAACTGCTATAGGATCCTTGTTTCCTAACTCTTAGTTCAGATCCCCGTGGGAGTATACACAATCCTTTGATTTGATTCTGGGTTGTTATTAAACAGGCAAATCTTGGGGGTCCAACTGTTTGGCCAGGTTACTTCACGTTTTCTTTCCTTTTCTCTTTGTAATGAATTTATTAAGCACCTTCTCAATGAATCGGTCTGCTGATTTGCATTTGTATGCAGCCCACCTATTAGAAATTATCTTTCATAGCAGAGGAAATGTCATGTGGAAGGAAACAGCACAGATTCTAGAACCGAGAAGTTTAAGTTTAAGTTCTAACTTTGCCACTTATTAGTAGCATGAACTTGAGCAAATTCAATTCAGTGTGTCTCAGTTTTCCTACCCATAAAACAGGGAGGGCAATGACAATTCTCCCATAGGGTTAATTGTGGATTAAACTAGATAATATGTATACATGTGCTAAGAACAATGCCACACACAGAATAGCTCACATTTGTTGAAAATGTACCATGATTTTAATATCGAATATCTGTAATAAAAATTCATCATCGTATACTTATCTCCAAGGGGCATATGAGTAATAAAATTCAGTCAAATGAATTGACATTGCCACTGGTGCCATGTAATAGAAACCACTCTTCCATGCCTGGTAGATTTTTTTGTTGTTGTTTAAAAGTTTGGAAAAACCCAGTGTTTCTAGTGGGATGCCTAGAAAACTGCATCCGTACTTTTTTCTGAATCAGTTCCAAACAGGAAAATTACATACTAGTGCTACGTGAGGAAATCTTATAAAATTAAGTCTTAGCAAAGACTGAGTGATATACTCATTGTTGGAATCTTAAGAAAATTTTAGACAAAAAAAAGAAAGAAACTCAGATGACATACTAATCCTCCTGACTGGCCTGGTTTCACTTTGACAGAGTCTCTTCATTCTTTACCCATATATGTGCCTATTTTGCAGAGGTTTTCATATAGAAACTGAAATTCATTTTCACTTTATACTGCAGGTACTTTTGCTTCCGGTAAAGTCATCACAGGTTTTCTTTAAAGGTTATCACATGTCTTATTTTAGGGATGTGTCCCATTTTACTTAACTAACTTGCCTGTTAACAAAGTTAAGATGGATTCCAAGTTTTTGCTATTACAAGAGAAACCTCCAGAGGGAATTCCTCATTTGAGAGCCTCTCCACTTTCCCGCTGAGGAATGGAGGGTCGGGGCCAGCTACCTTGGGTTTATTTTTTCCCCCTAACCCCCCTTTATTTTTTTCATCTCAGCTCTTCTCTTCAGAAAGCAAGAACCAACTGTCTGTTAAAGATACTGGTGTGGAGGGAAGTCTTTATCCTTGATCCCGGGTCTTTGCACAAATTCCGATTGTGTGTTGCAGCACACGTGCCCTAAGGCACGTGCTGTGAATCTCGGACTTGGAGGTTGGTGAGCAGAGGGAGGAAGTCTGCAGGCAACACTCAGCACTGTTCAAAACCAGAAGCGACTGTGGACACGAATATTCTGGCCGACACCACCTCCTTGTTTCATAAGTCTGAGTCACTCCCAGTTTTATGCTGTTGATAAGACACTTTGAAAGGGACATCGTTACAAATAACAGCAGAAAGGGTTAGACCTTGTGAGATGCTGTGTGATATGTGTTTGTGTCCCCACCCCCTTTTTTTTAAACCCTGGGGTTTTAGTGCAGTGCTGAAGTGTTCGGAATGCTTAAGCAAATGCAGTCAAAAGAATACATCAGAACGGAAAGACAATTCCCATTAGTTCTTTTTGCCAAATTAAGGTAAAATGCCCTTTAAATAGGACCTAATTCTCTGATAGATAATTAGCTTGTCTTTCCTGATAAAGTATGTGAATTGGATTGAATTTATTATAATTAATCTTGCATATTATGTAAAAATGCATTCATCTGCCCTTATTAGGTGTATCTCTTCGTTCCTACCTTAAGGGTGACTCAGAACCCCCTCCTCCTCCAACTCCAGTGAGAACTGAATGAATTGGATGGATCCCAGGGTGATGGGCAGCTCTCGGATACAAAGGTTAGGAGAAGCTGAATGCCGAGCACCACCATTCAAAGGGACAGAGCTTTCATAAAAATGTCTGTGCATCTTAAAAAACAAAACAAAACAACAACGACAACTTCGATTAGGTTTTGAGTCCTGAGAATCACATGCTTCAAAGCTGCCTGAGTAATTACCTTGAAATCAGTCTCCGACTAGTGACATTCTTCTGGATTTACAGTGTGGAGCATTTTCCAAGGGAGTGAAGAGTGGGGTGATTGGCAGGTACACTTGCTGGGGTGTCTGGGCAGTGAGTCTGGGAGGGGGCCCGAGGAGGAGCAGAGGGGCCTTTCAGTGACTCCAGGAGCCCAAGCTCCTCCCTGTAGTTTTGCCTCCTCCCCACCCCCCAGCCTTTCAGAGTTTTCTGAGACTTCCCATCTGGCTGCATTCAGGGCTTCTTGTCTCATTGAAAGCTATTGTCCAGGGTTACTTGATTTTGCCAGTATCAAAATGTGTGTTGGGGAGATGTGGGAGTTCGGGAATAAAAGAGCACACTGTGGATAATTCATCCAAGAGCCTCTCTCCTCCAATTTGAAGTGTTTCTTTTCCCGAGAAGAGAGCAGCTATTTGATATTCTGTGGGGCTGCCTGACACATGGCATAGAGTTTAGTCAATGATCACTGCCTATACGTGCGTGTGTATATGTGAACACACACACGTTCGTTAACGTTTGTAAAATGGGGACGCTAATGGCACTAAGCGTTAACTCATTTCATGAGGATAACAACAGTTATCTCTAGCTGTGTGCCCAGGATGGTAGCCACAGGTCACACGTGGCCATTAAGCTCTTGAAATAGGCTACTCCAAACTGAGCTGTGCTATGCACATATGGTACACACTGGATTTCAAAGGCTTTGTATAAAAGAGGATGTAAGAGATGCCGCTGATAATTTTTTCAAGTTGCTTACATGTTGGAATGATATTATTTCAGCTGTGTTGAGCCAAGTACAATATATAATTAATGTTAATTCTGCCAGTTTCTTTTTACTTTTTTAGATGAGACTGGGCACATTCAGGGTGGTATGGCCATAGAACTCTTTTTACTTTTTAAAATGCAGTTACTAGAAGAAGATTTGTGATATAGTAGCTGGCATCACATTTCTATGGAATGGTGCTGATCTCTATATAGTAATAAGGATATTATTATCTACTTTTGAGATAAGGAAACTGAGGCTCAGAAAGGTTAGGTAAATTCCCAAAGTCACACAGAAGAAAACCAAGCTCAGAGCGGTCTGACTACAGAGCCCATGTTCTTCCCCAGGACAAAACTGCTGAATGATGCAGAATTTGTCTGGCTTTTGCTCTTGGTGGTCCCTGGGAGGTAACCTCTGGTTACACCTGAGCATATGCTACTGACATGATTTAGAACAGGGGTGGGTCATCAGAAAGACCGACAATCTGATTACAGGGTGGGGGCTTTGTACTGGCCTGACCTCCTCCTGAGAGGGAAGAAGGGGGGTGAAGATTGAGTTCAATCATATGAGCAATGGTTCAGCCAATCATGCCTCCGTAACGAAGCCCATATAAAAACTCAGCACCAAACCTGGGTTCAGCTTCCTGATTAATGAACACATCGGTGCCCTGAAAGGGTGAAGAGCCCTTGAGGGCAAAGAAGTTCCCCATTCAGGACCCTCCCTGACCTAGCTCTAGGGTCTCTTCTTTTTGGTGATCCTGATTTGCATCCTTTATCATAAAACTATAGCAGCAAGAAGGCTCTTTCCTGAGTTCTGTGAGTCACTCTGGTGAATTATCCAACCTGAGGAGGGTGTGGGAATCCCAGAATTTTTAGCCCCTTGGTCAGAAGCGCAGGTGGCCTGGGAGCCCCTGGACTGGGGCTGGTGTTGGAAGTGAAGACAGTCTTGTCGGGAACTCTGCCCTTAACTGGTGGAGGCTGCTGACTCCATGTTGTTAGGGTCAGAGTTGCCCTGAGGTTTGACAGGAACAGACCGTTTGTCATCTGGATGTATGCTGTAGTGGTACACTATTTGGGAAAGCGATGTAGACTCTCTAACCTCACATCTGGGTGACAGTGGCCAGTTACACCCTAGACTGGTAGAATGACTCAGTCTTCCAGAAACAGCTTTTGACCACTAGGCTCAGCCTGAAGACAGGGTAGGCTCTGACAGCAACCACCACGCCCAGAACCTTCCAGCCTGCAATCCTTGGGGTCCCCTCTGCTTCATCTCCCACGCAACACCACATGGGTGGTGGGGGCATATGTAAGTTCTGTACCTCCTTGATATCAGAGATTCTTAAATATCGGTGTTGGGATTCAGAGTCTTATAGGAAACTGACATAGGGTGATAATGCGAGTGCAAAGTGTTGCGTGACGTTTTGTTTTTTTAAATAGTCTGTGTCATTGAGAGTTCGACTGTTGTAATGTGTTCTGTTACATCTTAAGCACTGTGTTCAGATCAATTGTCGTCTTTTCTTTGGGGGATTTTGTTTGGATATTTAAACCATGGTTCTACATGTTTTCTTTGGCTGTTTTGCTTTGGTTTCTCCTTCCTGCTTAAAATAGACGCTGTGTCTTCCCCGTGGTCCTGCTAATCGTACCCTTCTGTTCATGCGCAGGCCTGGCTCTTTTCCCGCAAGGCCCTCCTAGGTCAACAGCTCCTAGAAAGTGGACTCACTGCAAGGGCATCTTGGGGCTGCTCCGGAAGGCACATTTCTAAGAAAATATAAACTTAAGCTGTGTAGTTATTGCCAGAGAAGGGTCCCTTACCGGTGAAAGCCAGGAATGAAACAAAAAAAGCTTCTCGAGTTGGAGAAGAGGTGTCTTGAAATGCCCAAGATGACTCGATTTCTACCTGCCTGGGCCAGCTCTGGGCACGTTTCATCCTGCCACTCTGCCCGGCTTGCTGTTCAGAACCGTTCAGCGTGAAGGTTGCGGGCAGTGAACTCTTAGGCACTCTCAGTAGCTGTGAGAGTTCAGCCCCAGTTTCTAAGAAGGAGAGAGGATTCATCAGAACCAACCACAGAGGCACAGAAGACTGGGTGTTTTCCTCTCACGCTGTGTCCCCGAGCATCTCACCTTCCAGAGGACCGGAGGCCCTGAGGCCCCTTCCCTGTCTTGTAAGAGCACCCGGAAAGTTACCCCTGTGGAATAAGAAGGGATGTAACCATCTTTTTTTTTTAGAGAAGAGGAAAATCCTGTGTTTGAAGAAAAAGCTCTTAAGATACGATTATGTTTTGAAATGGCTTCGTGGTTAAGGAACTTGCCTGAAGGTGGCAGGTTTAGTGAAAGGGACAAGAGGAACCCAGAATTCCTGATTTTAGATCCAACATTTAGTCCCTTCAACAGGAGGCAGGAGAAACAGCCCCGGGGTGGTGAAGATACTGTGTGAATCCATCTGTTGCCCTCACCGTGTATGAGTGCGCGAGTCAGTTAGCCAGACCAGGTCTTGTTGAGTTTTGTGCTCTCAGTACTGTCCCCTCAGCCCACACTTAGTGCTTAACAAATGTGTGTGGAGATGGACTGGGGTCCCCCGACATCCCTCAGGCCAAGCGCTCTCTCCTAAGTCTTCTTTTCTCATTCTGGCTTTTTCAATCCCTTTATCACTTGTGTAGAATGTCCAAGGAGGACACGAGGAGAGAGGAGAAAGGGTTAGAGGCCACCAGGTGTGAATCGTCTGGGACCCCAGCCGTCCCCTGGTGTGGCTATTTGTCACACTTACACCTGACACTCCTGCAGGCTGTCCGTTTCCATCAGCCTTTCCGGCTCCGCTTCCCAGCCAGGGGAGTGACAGGATTTCTGGGTCCTCATGCTAAATTCACCTGGCTGGCCCCAAACCTGCCCTGCCCAAGTCACAGCCAGATGGCATTACCCCTGATGTCTTTAAAACGAGTCTTCTGCCAGGGGTTTCCTGTTTCCTCTAATGTTCCTTCATCTCTCCTCCTTTCTCTCATTAGATTTATCTTCAGGGGCTGTATATATTTCAAAAGTTGTTTTAATCTCCGAAATTCCTAGCATTATGCCGAGCAACACATAACACAAGCTTTACAACTAACTGGCCCTCTCTTGTCTCATTCTGAAGTTCGTTTACTGTAGAAATATTTAATGAGCACCTGCTATACAAATCAGGTGTTGCTCTAGGTGCTAAACAGTGAAACTTGCATTTTCTATTAATAACTACCAGTATTAGCTGATTAAGTCCTTGCAATAACTCTACTGTTGCCTGTTGGTACTATTATTAGCCGTATTTTGCAAAAGAGGAAACTAGGATTCGAGAAGGCCAAGGAACTCAGCCAAGATCAGACTGCTGGAAGGTGCAGAGGCTGCCTGAGCCACAGCACAGTGATGCTGTGTTTCCTCTAAGACAGACGACAGCTCGGCTTTCTTGGGGTCCACATTATAGTACTAACCACGGAGTGATGAAGTCAGCAAGCAATTTCAGAGAACCGAGGGGCGAAGACGGCAAAACTTTGAAACGCCACGATTTGGTGAAAGAGCTAAAGGAGGGGGGCCGCTGTGCGTGGGCGTCAGGGAGGCCCTTTGTGAGGAGACCCCACGTGACGTGAGATCAGAATCACCTAAGTGAGGATCTCGGGGAAGGGAGTCCCAGCAGGCGGGAACAGCCAGGGCAAAGGCCCTGAGGTGGGAGGCAGATCACCCAGGCCTCACCCACCCTGCGACAGCTGGCCTCGTTCTTGCTGTCATTTCATCAGTGTCACTATATCCAAACTGTGCTGAAGTAACAGAATGCTGGAATTGGGAGACACTTACAGATGATCCAGATTCCTGATTTTCTGCAGCTGGCAGAAGAGGTGACAGAGCTAGCACCCAAGGTGGCTTGAGGGTGGAAAGAAGGGCTGCTTTCCAAGTCCTTTCTGTCAGGACGTCTGTCCCCCTGAGCAACGTTAGGCATGGCTTCAAGGGGATGTGGCTGGGAGGTCTGATGGTGCCAGAGGTGGGGTGCATCCCAGGTCCCCTCTCCTTCCCCATGTCCCAGGCTGAACTGACCATGACTTATCTGGATTTCCACTTAGCCTCAAATCCACGTCAGCATTGTCTAATCCCAGCCCGCCTCCTCAGAGATGTACTGGCCTCTTAGTTGTTCTGTTGTCCCCTTCATCCCAGAAGATAGTCCACGAAGTGGGGTCATGCTGGCTTTTGACCTGATGCAAACTCGTGTATCTGTCAGTGCACAGAGGCCTCATCGGGCTTCAGACTGACCTCCCCAAGCAAAGCCCTCACATAAGGGTCTGACCGTTGGCATGGCCGGCTGGGTGAACCCCTGCGCCAGGAGAGCTCACACCTGCTCTCTGGGGCAGTTTATACTTGATGCTCAGCCTTGCTTCATATTCTTGCCAAATATAGAATTCAGCTCAGTGACTTGGGGAAGTTGTTGCTATGCCTTTTGTGAACTGAAAACCTTGGTTCAGTAAAACAATTCACATTTCGATATTGACACTTGATCCTTTCCCCTACCGCTTCCTGAGTTCCCTAAGCCACAGCCCTTTGACCTCCAGATCACGTTAAGACACATCATGGTCCAAGCTGTTTGTCTGGACACAGGGGGTTCATACACAGTGAGCCGAGATGCACACAGTGTTTTTTCCTGGGCGCTTCCATACACTTCGTTGTGATGGAACCCGCCTGGGTTTCACTAGTGTGACCTTGTCTTGCTTCCTGCCTTTTCTCCCTCCTCTTGTCATGGATGTTTTTAGATGACCTTTTATGAGAGTAATTTCCAGTGGGATGTTTCCCAGTAGAAATATGTTCTCTCTGGAGGCTGGCTCTTGAGACTTCTAGAGATTTACTTAATTGGACTCTACTTAAATCCCATTGGGAAACATACTTTTGCTGTGAAGTTGTGATGGGTTTAATTTGGAGTCGAAGATAAATGTTGGTCCTCAGGGGAGGTGGGTTGAGCAACAGTATCCCTTTTGAACAGTGGGCTTGTTTAATGAATAGATTTACTGGCTTTTCCTCTGTTTGTTTGTTTAGCAATGCTTCGTTATTTAAACTTCTGCACTGAAAAAGCAAAGAATGTTTTCCCTCTTCAGAGAGTTAAACAATAATGGAGAGTATCTGCTTGGGCTCTTGGGGAAAACATGGCTTTGAGTTTTACAGCACTCTCCTCCTGTTAACATTCTTCTCTCTCCAGCCTTCTGGTATGATCTCATGGATTTTTTTCCCATCCCTTAATCTGTCTTGATGGATTAACAGGTATTGAGTTTTGCAGCGAACAGAGAAGGCGAAGCCCTAACATGGTATCGAGTAGCTTCCCAAATACACAGAAAGCTCCAGCTAAACTGTTCTTCAGCCCAGAGAGATGCTCAGGGAGGGCATGGGTCAATGCTGACCCACAGGGAGGGTGTAACTGATGAGGAAGCATGTGTCTTTGGGAAGAAGTGGGCTCTGGGCTTGCGGCTGATTTGTGGAATGAAGGTTCTGGAAGATCCCATGGATTTGCCTCTTAGGAGCATGCCAGTCCTTCAGGCAGCATCCCTGTCTTAACTTTGGACCATTTCTGGCTTGACTTTAAGATACAGCACCACCTTGGGTTGGCTCCCAGAGGCCAGGGTCTCAGGCAGTCCAGGGGTTTTGATATGGTTCTTCAAAAGTAAGAATTATAATTTATATTTTAAAAAAGGAAGCTATCCTGGGAATTAAAAGGGACCTTGTGTTTGTCTGCTGGGGCTGCCACAAGAAATTACCATAGACTGGGTAACTTCAACAACAGACATTTATTTTCTCATAGTTCTAGAGGGTGGAAGTCCGAGATCGGGGTGCTAGGATGGTCAAGTTCTGGTGAGGTCTTCCTGGCTTGCAGATGGCTACATTCTTGCTATGTCTTTGTCCTCAATGGGAGAGAGAGAGAGAACAGGAGAGGGAAGAGAGAGGCAGAAAGAGACCAAGCTCTCTGGTGTCTCTTCTTATAAGGGCACTAACCCCCATCATGAGGCCCCCACCCACTCTTATGAGCTCATTAACCTAATTATCTCTCAAAGGCTCCATCTCCAAATACTGTCACATTGGGGTTAAGGCTTCAGAATGTGAATTTGTGGGAGAGACACAATTCAGTCCCTAACGGGGACAAAACATGTATTCTGGCAAAGAAAGTGTATGAATTTTGTCCAGGGTTTGAAATATAGGTACATTGCACCTAAATCTGATGAATTTTTTTCTAGCTCTCTTTTTCTCTCCCTTGTCCTTTCAAACCCATATCGATCACATATTATGGACTTCTAAACATTCAGGGGCCTCCCTGAACTTAGGATAAAATCGCAACGGCTGAATGTCCCTGAGAGGCCCTCTGCGGACTTCTTTGCCTTCCACTGGCCATTCTCCACTGTCTCCCCTGCAAGTTCACACTGCTCCCCATCTTCCATCCCTCTGAGTCATTGCAGGCCTCCTGAGTGTCCTGCCTTCCCCACCCACTCCCGGTGTGGTTCTCTCTGCCTCCATTGGACTATCCTCCTGGCTCCCTTCCCGATCCCTCTTTTCCAAACCAGTCAATCCCTTCTTATCACCAGAGGAGTCTTCCATGAACCCTGATCCAATTAGTCCCCTCTCCCAGCACCCAGGAACCGGAGGGCACCTCATAGCCCTAATCATCATTAATCATTACCTTTTTATTTGTGTGTTTGTATATTTATCATCCATCTCCTCCCACTGGACCCTGTCCGGTGGGGAGGGAGGGAGGAGGGGAGACGGAAGGGACATCTTCAGCCCGTCACTCAAGTCTATAAGTGGCTGGGAGGGCTTGCTCCCAGTGAAATGTGTGTTCATAGAACTGGGGTGTCTCTGAAGAAAACCCAGAGACTTGCGCTGCGTTTTTATGACGTTCCTGTTGCCCGGGGAGCTGGCTGGTCTGGGCGGACATAGATGAAGTCTAGACATGGAGGGTTAGAGAAATCAGAGGGGAATCGGAACTTGCAAATGGCCAGGAGCCTGAGGCTGGAACGTGGCTGTTTTTCTGTTCCCTCCATAAACCCAGCCTGCATTTGGACAGTCGCACTTCTTGGTGGCAAGCCGTTCACGTGATTGACTCCCAAAGCCCCTGGGCGTCATGAGAAGAAACACTCTCTTTCCTCAGCAGTTTTGTGAGTGGGAGTGCGGCTCAGTCTAGGGGTTGATGAACTCCCTGTGAAAATTAGACTCCCCCAGGCGGGGCTTTGGACAGACTGAGGGGACGAAGGGGGCAACTGGATCCCCGGGAAACTTCTGCTCTGACCAATCCAGGCTCCTCCTGCCACTCAGGCTGAGCAAGTGACTTGGGGAAGTCAATTATGCCCATCCCCCGCCCTCCACGTGGTGCTTCTTGCAATTTTTTGGAGGTAGAATGGGGATGGTGGGTGTACAGATGGGGTTCTCTGCACGAATGGAGCCTTAGGGTGTGGGGGGCGGGGACGGAGACTTGACCACTTTTCCCACCCCCACCCTCGACTCTTTCCAAAATAGGTTAAAAAATATTCTGTGGATTCATTGGATATTTAAGATTCTAGGGTATTCCAGGTAGCATCTGCTTCTCTCCTGTTTTCCTCTTGAAGTTTATGACAGAACCGATGGGGAGGTGGGGAGGGATGGAGAGGAGCCAAGACAGGCCAAAGGGTGCTGTTCCTTAAAGTCACAGTGACTTCTGCAAAAATCCAGGGCTTCCTGGCTGTGGGAACTCTGTGATCTTAACAGTTTGAAGCCTGCTCACAGAAAAGTCATCTGCTCATTAAAATAACACAAGGCTGCTTAATTGTTGTCTTTGTGGAAAATTACATGACTGTCATCAGCTGTTGCTTCTGGCAGTGCCTTCTGTTCTAATGTAAATAAATGAGGTAACAGATTTAAAGACACAGGCTGTATTTACGTGCTTGTGAAGTAGCCTTTCAAAGATCTGCCCGTGTTATTCAAATACACACAAATTAAACTTGTGGAATCATAAACACTGGTTACTCATTAAAGCCTTAAAGCAGGGATGGTCAGAAGGGAGCAATAGAAGTGTATCTCCCTCCAAGGGTGCTAACCGGAAGCTGCCTGTGTGTACGTGTGTGTGTGTGTGTGTGTGTGTGTATGTGTGTGTGTGCGCGCGCGCGCGCGCGCGCAATCCAGAGCTGCTTCAGCAGGTTGAAATTTAATCCCTGGCCCTTTTCTGCACCAATTCTGTAGTAAAGGGACTTATATGCACCTGGGGCAACTTCTTTTTTGTGTGTTTGTTTTTGTTTTGTTTTTATTTGTTTTTAAAGTAGCTTTATGGAGCTATCATTTATGTACCATAAAATTAGCTCATTTTATTTTCTATTGAGTTGGAGTTGACATACGATATTATGTTAGTTTCAGGTGTACAACACAGCGATTTGATATTTTTTTACATTCCAAAATAATCACCATGGTGAGTCTGGTTACCGTCCATCACCCTCCAGAGTTATTACAATATTATTAACTGTATTCCCTATGCTATACATTTCATCTGCATGACTGGTATATTTTATAGCTGGAACTTTGTATCTCTTAATCCCCTTTATCTATGTTGCTTGTCCCCCTACCAATGAAACAAATGAACAAACAAAACAAAACAGAAACAAACTCATTAGATACAGAGAACAAACTAGTGGTTGCCAGAGGGGAGGGGACAAAGGCGACTTTGAGCTGAGGGTGAGGTGGTGGAGACAGAAAGAGAATCTTTTAAACTTTGACAAAAACATGCTAGGGTCAGCATTTCTTGGAAGGCATACAATTAAAGCTTCATTTTCAATTTTTGCAAATCATAGTTCCCAAGTCATGGGAACTTTCTGACTCAGTTCACTTTCTTGAGGGAAATATTTAGGCGGGATTTAAAAAAAAATTTTTTTTTCCATTGAGGGCATTACAAAGATTTTTATCAGTCAAAGAGGGAAACAACGTATTTTAAAACATGAGAAATAAAGAGCCCCCAAACAAGTTAATAATTGAAAAGAGTTGTAGAAGTATGTAGAATCAAAAATTTAGCTGAAAGCACGCTGTAAATTACACAAAGATGAGGAAGGAGCGAAAGTTCTTGTTTTTAGTTCTTGGTATTTATTGTAGTCAAATATTAGCTGATTTCCTGAATGCTAGATTTTATAATCTACCAAATTGCTGGGGTGAAAGGGATGGCACATAATCTGAGGTAAACAAAAATGAGGTCCCTGAGTTGCAATGATGCTACAAGCAATACCTATCTCAGGTAAGCATCAGTAGTCTCAAGGGTGATTTTTGTCCAGCAGAAGAGCCAACGAAAGGATTGTATCATGAACTCAAAACTTGAGAAGACTCTGGTATAAACTTTTCACGAATTTTCTTTTTGTTCTCTCGGAACCTCATCAAATACAACTCGGTTAGATTACTATTAAGTAAAAGGACAGGAGTCCTCTTTAGTCTGTTATGGGAAGACAGTTTGGGGAGGGGCATTCTTGAAGTAATTCTCCTTATGGCATTAGGTAAAATAGATACCAGAGAGATCCTTTTACTTCTCTTTTAATTTCTGTAAATTATTTCCAAAAAGAAACTGATCACCCGTCCATGACCAAGAGATCAATCAGTTCCCTACAGCTTTTGGTATCAAATGCATCAACAGATCACCTGTCTTCCTGTGACACAGCTAAATCCCGTGTACAAAGGGATTTAAATAAGACTACCCCTGCACTCTTCCCCTGCTGCCTTGTAGAGAACAGACTGCCTTCTCGAGTTCGCTTTTAAAATAAATCCCTAGAGAACTTGTATCTCCAACCAGAGACACCAGACAGTAAAAAAAAAAAAAAAAAATCCATGCAGCAAGGGACTAACATATGTGCAGATATATCTTCCTGGAACACTTAATGATATTTATGCAAATAATCAACATGTGCTCAACTGAATTCAAGATCCTAATTTTTTTTCAAAGAGTGTTAAGCTGTATGGTAACTCCTTGCTTATGTTTTTTCACGTGTTGGACATTTCACTTGTGAGCAATGAAATGATGTGATTATAGGGGAACTCCTCTCTGACTCATGGTCCCCACCAGCAAAACGATACAGCCTCCCTTAATTCCCCTTAGGGAAGAATACACGTTCCCTGGGGACAGGATCATAAGACAGTTGAGGTGACACCATCTGGCGTTGAACTTGAAATCATTCCTACTACAAAATACCCAGACCTGTTTAGGACCTATGAAGACAATCTCATGGAAAACAAGAGGTAGAAGTAATCTTTGTGGATCTAGCTAATATCCCTAATATTTTTCCTGTTAAGGTGATGATTTTCTGCCCTGAAAAGTATGAAACAACTCTGACCCCTTCTTTGGGAGTTTCAAGTCAGGAAGCCTGATGTCAGTTCCAAATTATCCAAGCTCTGTTTCTTCCACAAGGATCCTCGTGAGAGTGGAATCCTGACAGTCGGCTGAGAGGGACTTCAGTTTCCACGGAGAACCCACAAAATAGCATCCATGAAGACCCACTTACACCAGTTATCTTTCCCTTTTATAGTGATGTTATCTACCTCATGTAGCATTTTACCCACATTAAAAGCCTGTGAGATGGATACTGCTGTTAACTCCACATTATAGATGTGGAGATTGAGGTGCAGAGGTGTTAAGTAGCTCACCAAGGTAACACAGCCGGTTCGTGATGGGAGCCAGGATTCTAAACACAGACAGTCTGGCTCCAGCATCTTTGTTCCTAACCACTATTATCAAGTACCATTTAATTTTAAAAAACTAGTCACCCGGTAAGAAAAGCTAGACAACAAAAAGGGGCAATCGGTATATTTGCAGCAAGTTTGTGGAAAAGTCCAGCTTGAGTGCCCTTCCACCTTTCTTTGGGTGTTAATGCCACTTGCTGACCTTCAGTGAGAGTTTTCCTTAAATTTCTGGAAAATGCCCACTTTTCAACTTACCATCAAGCCAAAAACACCTGTGTGCAAAAGTGCTGGCCATCTTTGGAATATGGAAATCTGTTGATAGAGTCTGCAGTTGGATGTGGTTTCTTTAAATTGCCACCCAGAGCACTGCTTCTGAAGCACGTGACACAGGACTCTTGTGTTTCTAGGCCAGCAATGGCCAAAACAGCTACAGGGGCTGAAACACGTCTACAAAGAGAGGTTCCCCACTAAAACTAGAATCCATGGCCTCTGGGGGACCATCACCTCGCTGATCTCCTGTTGGAGGAAACTAGCCAGTTGGATGGCTACACATTGCTTAGGGGTGCTGGGCAGTTTTCGTTGTGGCCATTCAGAATCATCGTGCTGACCATACTCATTCTGGCAGAGAACCTGGTTTGGAGATAAGGTTTGAAATGTTTGCTTCCAGCATTGTTGCTCCTGCCTAGAAAGAATTTGCGCTGATAACTGTGGGCATTGAGTGTCCATGGAGATGACTCAGCCTGCTGGGGACATGGGGGCACAGGGAAGAGGGGGACGGAGAGGGGACAAGAGGGATTTTATTGAAAACATCCAGTCTTCTCTGGAAAAGCCAGGACTCCGAAGCCATGCAGGCTTTATTGGGAAAGCTGGGACAAAGAAAATGACATCAGAGGTACTCGTTTAGGAAGGAGAGGGAGCTGCTGCTTTCTTTATGAAGAAAAGTCTATTATTTAAACTCTAAAAACTGCTCAGATACCTTGGTTTCTTGTTCTTTTTCAATAAGCTTTTAAAAATAAAGACTCTGGAAAATTAGCTTCCTTATCATTTAGAGTCTTTATATTAGGTAGATTTAAAAAAAAAAATCTTTAAAATGGTAGTTTTCCCAAGTAATGAAAAAAGTGCTTCATATGTGCTAGATACTGTTTCAAAGTATTTTTTTTAAGTCAGTTTAATCGTCAAAACTGTCATGTAAAGTAGGTGTCTTTGTTTTATATGTGGGGAAACGGGGAAACCAGGAGATCAGAAACTTGCACCAGGTCTCAGAGCTAGAGTTTGGTGGTGCTGGGATTCAGGCCCGAGCATTCTGACCTCAGGATCACCGCACCGCGTTTAGGGTTCTCGGGGACCTCTGGGTGCCAAGATCAACTGGCAGTAAGGACGGCAGGGATAACATTGGAGTAATAAGACATTATTTGTCGAATGCCTGATTATATATCAAACTGTTTACCCAGGCTTCCTGTACCACAACTCTATGGGGAGGTGACATTTTTATCCATTTTACAGATTGGTAAACTGAGGCTTAATGAAGGAAAGGGATTTATTACAGGTCTCACAACTCTCATGAGACAGCATCACATTTGCAGCCTGGGTCTGCCTGCCTCTACCCCTTCAGTGAAGCCACCAGGCTTCACTGCCTCTACTTCAGTTGTTAGTTATCATGTTGTAATGTTCCTATATAGTAATGACAAATATGAAATAATCAAAACTCATTAAGTGGCCAGTCTGTTCAGGCTGTAGTAGGCCACGATGGAGTGGGGTAGAAGAAAAGTAGTTGGAAGAGAGAACCATATTAGCACTCCTCCTTCCCTTTACCCCACCCCGGCTTCCAACCCCAAACCCCTAAGGGAAGGAAACCATCTTCCCTGCAGACATTTCTCTCTAAAAACCACCAGTGTGAGCTTCTACTGGTTCATTTGGCCTTAACACCGTCCCCAGAGAGAGTTCTTTAACCGCAGCATATAGATGTGCACAGCCCTTAATGAGAACTGATGCCGCCGCTGGTCAGCAGACTGGCAATTGAACAGAGTGTTTGTTCCTATCCCTCCATGAGAGTTTCCTTGTTGAGCGAATATGTGTGAATTAGAATATTTCCTTTTCTATTCACTCTCCAAATATGCGATCAACAGAGTTCCCACGTGGCTTAAACATACAATATACACATAATTTTGCATGTGAACACCCCCTGGGATTCAGAGCATTCTGTGTCTGTCTGTCTCAGATTCCCTCCCCCTCCCTCCCCCATGGGTTTTTTTCCCCCCATTAGGCAAATGGAAGGCCCATGCCACCTGTTAGCATTACATCATTGGCTCCCCAGAACACAGTTGTACCAAAGGCCTTAAACAAAGTAGTTCTTCTTGTATTGTTTGCACTCAAAGAGCTGATATCATGCCAACTGATGTCATTGTATGTCTTTGTGTAACTGCTATGGCAACTGGGCAGGTGGGGAGCCTCCAGCTGATGTCATTGGGAAAGGAGGTGTTAGAGACAGAATTTTAAAAAGCTGTATGCTGCTTTTTTCTGTGTGTGTGGTTTTCTGGCGTGCATTTTTTTTTAAGCTAGCTGCTTTTAAGACAAATTACAGCCTGAGTACCCTAAGTAAGAACAGAGAGAACCTCCTCAACCCACCCCCTTCAAGACTTCTTTTGAGTTTGTTTTGTTGTTCTGTCCTCTCATCTTATATGGAAAAGTGTAACAACTGTCTTTTTCTTAAGGGGAAAAAAAAAAGTGAATTAGGTTCCCATCACAGAACCAGTGTGGAACTCTTTACTTGGATTTTATGGAGACAAAGCTGAGCAGATTTTAAAACAACTCTTTCAAGTCTCTTTTGTGGAGGTGACAGTGGGTAATTTCAAATTTTTGTTTAGGTATTCACTCATGAACTTTTTCTGGTGGCTTCCATTTCTTCTGTCTACTTTAAAAATGATCTCTTTGGATCCAGGAAAACTTTTTTTTTAAATCATTATTTCATATCAGAATAAACTAATAATACATCAAGCCAGAGTTTAATTCTAGAAATCCATTAAAATGAATTTATAGTTCCTGTTCTTCTTTTCAAAAAGTGAAGGTAGGTTTCAACACTTACAGATGATCATAACATTACCCCCATCGTATGAGCTCTGAGTCACTGCCGGGTATTCATGAAAACACGACTTCTCTGGTTCATACGACCCACGTACATTGGCTCTAAGCGGCCCTGAGACTTGGTCTGGGTTACAGTCTGGGGCTTCCTGCTGTGGTTGCCAAAGATGGGACTCGAAATGGAGAAGGACATATGTTGGGTTCAGAAACCAGCAGACAGATAGACTTCCTGTATTTATTTCAACACAGCCATATCCTGTTCACACTTTATGTTTCCTCCCTTATCTGCTGAAACTATCAAGACAGAAGTAAGGCATCTCTCTGGGCTGGGGTGGGGGAATGTTGGTTGTGGTGGCTTTCAGCTTCTAGGAGATCTCCAACTTCCCCCTCTGTTCAAAGGGAAGGCCAGGGTGTATCCAGTGGATAAGAATTAGAACTCATTTGGTAGTAATAAAATCAACCCAGATTTCATAGTCCTTCCATGTACAGTGTGTAGCTTGACCTTTGTAATAATCATTTGGGCTTATCCATGTGTGCCATGCATCTAACAGATATTAAAGAAAAAGCTGAAACAATAAATTGTGATCCAAAGATTTCCTAACTGAAACAAGTGTTCTTTCTTGCATGGTTCTTAAGCTTTTGAGCACATGGATGGTGAATGTTTTTGAATTGGCTTTTTTCAGTTAATATTAAGTAGAAACATTTTCTTTATTCTCATATTCCTTTCACAACTTTTAATGGCTACATAATATTCTGTTGGGTAAATATGACAACTTTTCCCTTTAAAAAAATGCTTTTGAATTTTACTTGGCTTTTCCAGAAAACAGATACTGCCGTTGCGAACATCTTTATGCATCTAGCTGGATATCCTGGGACAGATGATTTCCTTAAGACACACTCCCATGAGTTACACGGCATTTGATGAGGGGGAAGTTTGCATATTTTACATGCACTGGTTCACTCCAGACTCCCAATCACACTAACAGGTATATGCCATTACCTTCATTTTACAGATGGGGAAATTGAGGCACAGAGAGAGAAATTAACTTATCCAGGTCACAGACTTAGAAAGTGGTGGAACTGGAATGATAGCCAAGATAATCTGGTTCTTCCAGGGTCCCTGCTCATAACCACCCTGCTGTACTTGGCGCAAACTTGGCCTCCCGGGTGATGTGAGCTTATGAAGGGTTCAAGACACGCCCCTGCAGTACCCAGATACTGGCTGAGATTCTCTGCCAGAGGAAGTCATCCATGCCTTCCTGGGCGCCCAAAGTACAAGGTTCTATATAGGCCACTGAGCATATGGCTCTTTGAGGCAGATCAGATTTGCTGCTAATGAAATTTCCTGATGCTTCATGGAACTCTTTCCAGGGGCACATGCCCCAGTTTGTATTAAGAGCACATTTCCAAAGTCCTGCGTGTAGGAATATCCTTCAAAGTTTGCCCTGGGTCTTCAAATCGACTTTATGTTTGTTTTTTTCTTTTCTTTTCTTTTCTTTTCTTTTCTTTTCTTTTCTTTTCTTTTCTTTTCTTTTCTTTCCTTTTCTTTTCTTTTCTTTTCTTTTCTTTTCTTTTCTTTTCTTTTCTCCTTTCCTTTCCTTTCCTTTCCTTTCCTTTCCTTTCCTTTCCTTTCCTTTCCTTTCCTTTCTTCTCTTCTCTTCTCTTCTCTTCTCTTCTCTTCTCTTCTCTTCTCTTCTCTTCTCTTCTCTTCTCTTCTCTTCTCTTCTCTTCTCGGTAATAAGCAACCATGCACACTCATTCCTATGAGGAAAGTGGCGTTTTCTGCCAGCTCGGAGATTCTGGGGCGGTAGTCATTCTCCCTTGCTGTGTTTTTGTTCCAGGTGGACTTAGCAGTTTTAAGCAGAACCATGAAAACCTCTGTGACAACTCCCTCCAGCTCCAGGAGTGCCGGGAGGTGGGGGGCGGCGCGTCTGCGGCCTCGAGCACGCTACCTCAGCCCATCCCCAGCACCCCCGACATCGAGAACGCAGAGCTGACGCCCATCCTGCCCTTCCTATTCCTTGGCAACGAGCAGGATGCTCAGGACCTGGACACGATGCAGCGGCTCAACATCGGCTACATCATCAACGTCACCACGCACCTGCCCCTCTACCACTACGAGAAGGGCTTGTTCAACTACAAGCGGCTGCCGGCGACCGACAGCAACAAGCAGAACCTGCGGCAGTACTTTGAAGAGGCTTTCGAGTTCATCGGTAACTGTCTCCCCCGGGGCTGCTCATCTCCCGCCGTCCTTTCCCCTCTGGCTTTTGCTTTGATAGCAAGTCCAAGATTTATGCCTGTGTTGCAAAAAAAAAAAAAAAAAAAAAAAAGCTGCTCTGAGGTGTTTTCGGGCCCGGCCACCTGGTGCAGCCAAAGTATGCTCCTCAGTCATAACCCATCAGGTGTATGAGAGCCATTAGGTTGGATAAAATAGAACCATAATTCAGTTGGGTTGGGATCTTTCAACTAGAAACCCTCATCCCTCAGGTTCTCAAAGGAAAGGGGGTAGGGGTTAGCACTGAGATGCTCTATAATGTAATGTCAAAAGAATTGGTGGAAAGTAAGAACTTGGCGGCCAGAGCAGGTGGCGCGGTTTTGAGGTCTACAAGCATCCCTCTGAGCCTTGCAGGCAGTAAAGCACAGTTGGCCCTCGGTGTCTGCGGGTTTCCCATCTGAGGATTCGTGGATTTGGAGAGCTGACTGTACTGTGCCATTTTATATAAGGGCCTTGAGCATCCATGAATTTTACTGGGGGGGGGTATCCAGGAACCAATACCCACATATCCCAAGGGCTGGCTGCATTGTGAATATGATACCACTTCCAAAATCACCCTCCCCTCCTTTACTTGGAGTTAAATTAATTTGCAGCTGGTACAGCCTCTTTCTATGAGGCTGGGGCGAAGGTAGTGCTTGCTACATGGGTGTTTCTGAAGGGCTTTTCTCAGTAAAACATGATCTTGCAGTGGACATCTTTATGCATCACATCAGTGCAGAGGAGAGAGAGGGAAGTGCAGGGGGCTGAGGAGTGTTTCCCTTCTGTTTCCTTTGTCTCAGTTCTTAAACATGGGGCCGCCAAGGGCACGAACGTGAGTGCTAATGAGATGGCCCTAGATTTTCTTAGTTTACTCCAGACTCGTTGAAGTAGGAGCCAACAAATTGTATAGCCCATGTTGTTCCCCAAAAAGGAAAATTCTAGCAATAGCAGGCTTTTAATCTCCAGAAGGAAGCAACGGCCAGCCTAACCCTAATTCTAAACTTGGACTTCCGTTGCTTCTGTAGCCTCAAACTGTTGCAAGGCTCAAATTACCATTTGGGGAGCACCTGGCACCTCTCAGGTACTCAAAGTCTTTTTTTTTCAGGTGACTCCAATCTTTCTTACCACGAAGAGGTGACCCAGTACTTTTCCTAAATACTGTAGCAGATTGTTACTGGCCTCTGTCTCAGGAAGAAATGTCTCAGAATAAACTCTATAAAATATCTTATTCAGAAAACCAAAAGATAAACCACAAACTGAAAGAAATGTATTTGCAAAATACATAGCTGATAAAGGATTTGTGTTCAAATTGTACCAAGAACTCTGGAACAAGCCCCATCAAAAATGGGTAAAGACTGGAACAGACACCTGGCCAAAGGAGATACACAGAGAGTAAATGAGCAAACAAGGATACACTCAACATCATGTACCAGTAGGGAATTACAAATTAAAACAGCAATGAGATAGCCCTACACACCTATGAAATGACCCCTCCCCCGCCAAAAACCGACACTACTGGTTGATGAAGAGTGAGGAACAAGAGGAAGGCTCCTAAAAAAATAACAAAACAAAAAACTAAGTAAAACAGAACAAAAATGAGGAGCCCTCATGTTTGGTGCTCCTCTGTCAGGAAAAAAATAAAAGACAAAACAAACAAACAGACAAACAAACAAACAAAACCTTGGGTTTAATAGCCACCCATCAGGGTAGGTGGATGTGCTGCAGAGCTGGCAACTCTGGCGACTTTGCCCAGGTATTTCCTTTCTAACTGTGCTTTCAACACAGGACCATGCAAGGACAGTCTGGAAGGAAATTCTGAGTGGTCACTGAACTCAGAAAAGTAACATGACTTCTCCAAGGTCGTAGGAATTTTAGTATCAGAGAAGGGGCCAGAGCCTGGTGCCTTTGACTCCAAGGCCAGAGGCCTTTTTGCAATACACCAGGGCAGTGTTTACAAGTTCCTAATGGGCCACATTTGTGGTTGCAAAGATAACCTAGATTCTTTATTACTAATCTCTGAATCAAACCTTGAACCCTGGGAAAGAAAATTTGTCGCCAAGTAGATGAGGAACTTCCTGGTAGATACATGATGTTATGCCTGCAGTTTTACCTGACTTAATTCCACTTGGGGGAAGTTAGGAAATCGTTTTCCACTTAATGAGTAGCATAAGATGTGCTTGTTCTAAGAGGATTTCAATCAAAGCACCCACATTCCTTATAGATTATTCAGGCTTACCTGGTTTTTGCAGAAGGAAACAAAACAAATAGTAAATAGCTTTTAACTTGGAAAACAATTTCCCATCACAGCCTGCGCAGGCACGGTTTTTTATTTTCATTGCTCCATCATTAGATAAACTGAAATCTTACAGTCTTGCTTTAAGGAAAACACAGCTGGTTTTATAAACATAATAACATCCGCAGAGAGTGTAATATAAACTAAGCAGAGTCTAGGTTTAGGGTTTAACTCTGCCCATTTATTTATTCCTGAATTGGGTGATATTATTCCCATGCTCCCTAAGCCTGCTTAGGGAATGTTATTCCCATTATTCAGACAGGAAGACTGAGGCTCTGGGGAGTTGTGACCCACACAAGGTCCACCACAAGGTGGAACCAGTGGTTCTCACACCTAGCACTTTGTGGCTCATCTTCTTGCCACCAAGCTTGCCAGTCTTCGGGTGGAGATCGTTAAATAGTATGTGCTCAAGAGAAGAAACTGAAAACAGGAAATACTTTCCCAAAATACTACTATCTATGAGAAATAAGCTAAATCTCTAGATTTTTAAGATAAAAACTTGCATGATGTTTCTTTCTTTGGTTTATCGGTGAGTAGCCGACAGAAGTAGTTTATGTTAGAACGCTCTCTCTCCATTCCTGCCCTTTATCCAGTTGGTAATTTTTGCAGGGATGCTTTCTTTGGGATGCTTTTTAGTTTAGAATGTCATTAAGAATCCACTTAGGCAGTGCCCACAAGCTCTTCTCCTGGGCTTTTGATATATCTGAAAACCTTTAGAGTATTACCTTTTTCCATCGTGCTGGATTCTGAGCCATCACTGGAATTCCTCCTTCCTCTGCATCATTGCCATGTTGGAAAGGCACGCGCAGATGTGGAGGGGTTGGAACTGTTCCGATGTAGGTGACACCCTATGCTTGAGCCCTGCAAGTCTTTAACTTGCAACAGTAGGGTTTTCTAGTGAGAAGCTGAACACAGTAACTTTCTAGTTGAGTTTTGTTCCTTCTACCTCCTTTGGAGTTTCATAAGACTGAAACTCTTACCCATTCAACACCAGCTCCTGTACAGAGCAATTCTATCGTATAAAAAGGAAATTTTTTTTCCCCTCTATCACAGGTGGGAGAGACATCGTCAATAGCACTAGTTTTGATAAATCCCAGGACGTGGTGATAGGAATTAACGTCCTTCATCAGAAAGCCCTCCTGAATCAGTAGCTTGCTTAACATTTAAGCTAATTGGGTCGTGACTCCCACTTCAGTTGGCCACCATCATGTGTGAAGTTAACTTTGTGAATGACTCATTCACCCCATCTTCTCTTTAAATGTAGAAATATAGCTTCTTATATGTGCTAACATAGCCAGTTCTGGACGTAGTGAATTAAACATACATAATTAACTGGTAAATTATACTTTGTTTCAAAACCGTTTTCATGAATTCTTTCTCTACAGAATATGGCATTGTCGAGTCTAGATAAAAGATTAACCTCTCCCCTTCCCTTTCTCTTTCTCCTTCTCTTTGCCTCTTCCCTTTTTCCCTTGCTCCAGAGGAAGCTCACCAGTGTGGGAAGGGGCTTCTCATCCACTGCCAGGCGGGGGTGTCCCGCTCAGCCACCATTGTCATCGCTTACTTGATGAAACACACGCGGATGACCATGACTGATGCTTATAAATTTGTCAAAGGCAAACGACCAATTATTTCCCCAAATCTTAACTTCATGGGGCAGTTGCTGGAGTTTGAAGAAGACCTCAACAACGGCGTGACACCGCGAATCCTTACACCAAAGCTGATGGGCGTGGAGACGGTGGTGTGACGACAGTCTGGCTGGAAAGGATTACTGTTCTCCATTAGGAGACGAAGAGGAAAGAGGATGGATTCGTTCTTTTCTTTTCTTTTTTCTTTCTTTCTTTTTTTTTAAAGATGGGGGTAAAGGTTGTGAATGGAGACAAACTTGTTTAAAAACCTTTTTATTTTTAACAAGTGTGAGAAGAATTTAACTTTTGATGCCATTGAGATTTACTTCCCGCGAACTGACAAAGCAGGGAGGCTAAAGAAGTGATTTTTTTAAGCCAACAATAAAAATATGATCAAACTCGTTTCTCCCCCTTTTTCCTTTTAAGCTATTTGTAGAGTTTACGATGAATTAGTCTGTGCAGGTTCATAGACCGAAGATGCTACACTTTAAACCAATTAAAAAGAACCAAAAGTTAGTAGACAAGACCTTGAATCGTGAAGGCCCGGGATCTGCCTGGGCTGTCCACACAGAAAACAAAAACCCAACCAAACCAAGCCCTGCCGTGCTCAGCGGTGCAAAGAGAAGACCAGAGCAGCTTAAGTGGTCTAAGAACGCTTCACACTCGTCAAAGAGGCAAAGGATACTGTTGATTTTGTGTGTTTCATACTCCGGATTATTTTTCTCCCTTTCTGGGTTTCAGAGGTTTTTTGAAATAGCAAGGAACTGACCATTATACCATATGCCTTCGCTGGCTTCTTGTGCAATAATGTGGTGTTTTGAGTGTGCAAACGAGTTAGAGCTGGCAGCCGAATGACAGACAAATAGTGCAACGTTGCCAGTTTGGAGATAGAGAGGGATTAAAGGAAACCAGTTACTTTTCTTTCCCACCTTTTCCCTTTGTTTAATTTTCTTTTCTTTGATTTGACTCTGGTTACAGTGCCATAAACCTTGTTACATATGTATATCAGAATGTAAAAAAAAAAAAAGATAAAAATTTATTTAAAAATATTTTTCGCAAAAAAAAAAAACTTGGTGTGTTTCTGTTGATTGTGTAAAAATTTATTTTCATTATATAAATGAAACTCATTTGGAGATGTGTCTTTTTTCCTCCTCTTTCCTCCTCAACGTAGGCTTAAGCATCTCTTACCTCTGGTAACTTGTACGTGTAACCCCAGTGGAAATAAACACACATTTTTACACAGGGGAAGAGCGATGGGGAAGGGAAAAATATTCTCTGGCCTCAGTGTGAAGCAGAGAGAATTAATAAGGATGTAAAAGAGCTCCAGTCAGTCCAGTCATGATCCCCTCTATTGTCACAGCCCCACCATCCACTTCTGCCAAAGTAATTCCTCTTACAAACCAGAAGCCTCTGGTAGCATCTCCTGAAAGGAGTGAGGGGCCTCGACACCAGCCTTTGAGCCTTGGTGATGAGGTCACTGCGAGATTAATTGGTTAGAATTCCGTGATCTCCCCAGTGGCTCTTTGGTAAATATTTGTGACACTCTGCCAATTAAGGGTCTTGACACCCCACCTCCTCCACTGTCATTTTCTCACTTGGCATCTTTGGTGACAGTGATCACAGAGTGTGCATTGCAACACGTTGCTAGTTCCTACTCTTTTGCCAGTGAACTGAGTTCATCTTCGTAAGTACGACTTTGCCATCACACCTGGTGAACACATAGCTGGTGTTCCACAGGTTCCCAGTCCACAGAGGAGGAGTAAGGGCTGGGTAGGGGAAGAATACAATCCACGCGTTATTTTATGTTTTATTAAAATAGATGCCTAGAGGGAACTGGCTACAAGGAAGATTCACAGCAAACTGAAATTTGCCTGGGGTTCGTAAAAGAGTTGAAGAATCTGAGCATTTTCAATTCTGTGGGACTTCATTTAGAGATAACATTTTTGTGAACATTTTCTGACAAATGTGATGATGAAATATGTTTTGACATTTAAAAAAAAAAAAAAGCTTTTCTAGTAGAAGTGATTTAACTTTTTTTTTTTTACCAGAACAGTAGAGACTGAATTTAACAGGAGTTAACTGAGAGCTGTTTCGAATTATTTTGGTTTACTACAAAGTGTTAAGGTGAAAAGCCAGTCTCTTATGGTGCCTTCTGCTCTTCAGACTAACAATTTTCTTTGTGCTGGAAGGTATTTAAGGAGCAGGGGGTGATATGTCATTGGTAATTTAAAATACACGATGATTTACTAGATGGTTCTTTTGGTTTATTCTAAGTCTAAATGTTAAAGTTCTGATAGTGTAACATTTATTCCCTTTCTTTTTTTCCTTTTTTCTTTTTAACAAAACAAGGCAAAGAATCAATATAGTTTCTCTTCTTTAACTACAGGGAAATAATTTATGTTTTTTGAACTTTCTGATTTTGAGAACAAGACTGTCCTGGGGCAGATAGAAATCCTGCCAACCAGCATACCAAGAATTCTGAGAGAGACTCAGGTCTTTTTCACTAATCTGTTTTGAGTCACTTAGCCTCTCTTTCTTCATGAGGAATGTTAACCACTTCGTGGAAACAATATGGGTTAGCCGAGCCATTGCTCTAGGAACCAGACTCCCTACGTTTTGTTACCAAACCAAACTTGGATCTGCTCACCCATGCAGTAAAGCCAGTCTGCTGACACCAGGTCGTGGTGAAGGAAAGTGCAGTGTTTATTGCAGGACACCAAGCAAGGAGTCGAGGGCAGCTGACACTCAAAAAGCCCTGACTCCCTGATGGGTTTCAGTGAAGCATTTTTAAAGGCCAGGTGAGGGAGGCATCCCAGGGTATGTGGTCAGCTTGTGCACAGTTCTCTTGTTGATGATGAAGTAGCAGGGGGGTGTCACAGGGGTTGACATCATCAGTCTGTGGCTTCCAGGAGGCCTGGGGGCTGTGTGCTTATGATCATTGAGTAGTTAACATCTTCTGTTTGCCAGGAGTTACAGCATCTGCAGAGCAACTCAGGACATGTGCCTCAGATACTATTACATGGGTGCTGCAGAGAGGATGCAAAGCAGCGGATATGGGGGAGAGGCCTGTGCCAGGGAGGCCCCACAGGGTCCTGCTCAGTTAAAGCTTCTGGGCCTCAGTGGTCCCTGGGAGCTTTGGAGCTGAGCTGGGAAATTCAGTGTTGTCTTCTGAGAAGCAGAGTCTGACTGACAGACGCGTGCGTCGCTCTCAGAATCCAGTGAGGGCTGTTTCATGCCGGATGAACTTAACAATTTAATAAAATGAGCCTATAACTTATCTAATTGAAAAAGAACAGAAGCAACAGGCATTGCTACTTTACATGAAACAGAACGGCAGCTTCAGCTCCTCTGTAAGCACTTATTTCCACAGTTAATACATCTCCAATCAATGGATGTTAATCAGGATATGGAGTTCATATTTCATGGAAAAGCCTGTGCCAGCCGCTTTTGGATAAGGACAGGTAGGGCAGGAGGTGGGACAGGGCAGCTGATAAATGGAGGCCATGAACAAGGGGAGATATGAAGGGAGAAATCTACCGAACCCATCAATTACATATTGATAGTAAATGAGGAAAGATAACTTTCCAAAGGGTGATAAAATACGGGGAATAGGAGAAACTGGGAGTTTATAATAAAAAAAAAAAAACAACTCTATCAGAGTGAAGAGCTAGGAAAATGGAATCATACTTGAAAAGTTAAGATAGAATGCTGGTAAATGGCTCAAGCCAAATTGAACAGAGATCAATCAATAAGGTCATCACCCTGTTTGTGAGTAGGCTTTGGTAAATAAGCCACAAGACATTATATCTATGTTTAATTTCCCATGCGTGTAACATCCAATCTCAGGAAATATGGATTGATGTTGGTTTTAAGTTCTAATTGGAGACCGTTGTAATATGTGGATATGTGTGAATACGAGGTGTAAAATGACTAGAAAAGCATTTAGAAACAACTGTCCAAAATTAAATCTGTCTAAAGAAGATTTTCTGACTTTATGGAGGTGGTAGACTCTGAATGCCAGGGTTTCCTTTGTTCCCAATTTCTTCCTCTGTGACAACCTTTGCCAGTGTTTGGAGGAAGACACGTGGGATAAGACACTCTGCGTCTAGTGAAGAAGTCAGTGGGAGTGTGTTGCCTCCACGTGAATGATGGGCTGAAGTCTCTGTGGGTCAGCAGAGCTAACGGGGACAAAAGGTGGGCATGAATAAAGGAGAATGAGGAAGAACTGGAATTAGGAGGGAAAACTAGAGCCCACATTTGCCTTTTACCAACCTCCATGGTGTGGGTGACTTTGGAGGAGGATCTCGTGTCCTTTCCCACGCTGCGGAATGTATACGTGGTGCAGGACCTGTGAAGCAAAGGAAGAGCTCTGGAGAGAGCTTTGGGAGCTGCGGTCACAGCTGCAGCCCTAAGTCGAGGTGAGCTACCAGGTCAGTGAAAACGTGTGCCAGTTACCATAGTGCCCTCTTCAGAGTGTGACGGCTGCTGCTTCACTTCTGCCTTCCAAATCTCATGCAGATTTCTCTGAAGGCTAACCTTGACCCAGTGTGAGACAGGAAAAGGAATTCTAGGAAATGCAGTTTCTGATTTAGCTAAGTTGATACTGGACAAAACCACCACAGTCCATTCCTTGACAACTTTCCGTCCATTTACACTTCTTTGAACCATATATATGTATCTTCCAAGCAAAGACATTAGAAAATGATGTTTTCACCTGATAAGATGCCACTATCACCTCTGCATTGACAGGACACTAACCCTTCCTCCAAAGGAGAATGCATGGCCTCATGTGCTAATGTATCCATCTCGGGGTGATGTTCGTGCCTCTTGTACTTGAGATCCACTCTCCCTTTGATATCCTGTAATTTAAATACTGAGATATAAGGATATTATAGATTAAGTTGTATTTGCCAAAAAGATGTTTTTGACATTTAAATCCCAGACCTCGTAAATGTGTGATCATATTTGGAAATGGCATCTTTGCAGAGGTAATCAAGTTTTTAAAAGGTCATATTGGATTAGGGTGGGAGCTAATCCAATTACTGGTGTAATTGGACCAATCCCTCTTATAAAGAGGGAAACTTGGACACCCACAAAGGAACCAGTTCTGGCTGATTATACTAGAAATGGTCCTATTTCAGGGGGCTGGTGATCAGTCTCTGTTCAGGGTGGGTTGGATGCTCAGCAATGGCTGTAGCCAGATTAGACATGATAATGGAAATTCACGTTGCTGAGCCCATGCATAACCTCCGTCTCTGCCACCATGGCTATTTTGTTCATGAGCCCATTGGTCCAGGACAAGAGTGATTGAAGAAAGGGACTTGACAGAGATTCACAGAATGTGTCACCTTGACCATTATTAAGATCCTTCTACTGAGGTTGAGCTTCACTGAACAGTCACATGGTCAGTGCCATTGAGGGAGCTCTATCCATTTACTTCTTCCCCAGAATTTTCTGTCACCAATTTTCCAATGATTT
This sequence comes from Camelus dromedarius, assembly GCF_036321535.1. Lineage (NCBI taxonomy): Eukaryota > Metazoa > Chordata > Mammalia > Artiodactyla > Camelidae > Camelus > Camelus dromedarius. The sequence goes on from NC_087456.1 coordinate 23,977,097, forward strand.
TTCCTCGAAGTCCTTTATTATCCATCTAAACCATTATCTACTGCTCATGAAGCAATGTAGATTTATATCTCCGGCTATCTCTCAGACAAAATGAACAACCAGGTACACTGCTGGAAGTTCTGCCCACTGGGAAATTTATCCTTCCACACTATCATCCTTGGCCACCCCAGTGTGGGTCTGCAGTGATTTAACCATCTATTTTAGGATGATACCAGGGTATCACACAAAACTCTGTAATCAAGGTCAGATACTTTTCTTTCAGTCTGCTGGTCACAGAGAACTTCCCATGAAGTCGTAAGTGTGAGTTCAAGGAGGTAATGTAGCAGAAATGAAGACCATGAGCATTTGGGTCACTTGTTTATTCAACTTACTTGTATCTGATTTCACATATTCAAATTCCACTTGATAATGGAATCATGTTATTCCTGCCCAACTTAGAGGCTTGGAGGGTCAACAACATTTAGCTGTTTATGAACAATTTGGGTAGCATTATAATTTGATGGTCCATAATAAAGCTTCCAGCTTCAAACTGCTATTCAAAAAAAGGATAGTTTTTCAGAAGAAGCTGTCATAGTGTTGTTCCAAAATCCTAAATGTCTGCTGTGTAAGTCACCTATCAGATGAATGGCTTCATACAGGATCCCTGTCTAATACAGACCCTTCTAGTACCATGGGATGTACTGCATTTAGATGTAAGAGCAGCTTACATGACAGTCTTGAACTATTGCAGAGGCTTCTCTTGCTCTGGATCTTTTGTTTCTGTACCGAGTCCCAATGTGTGGGGTTTTTTTATCCTGTATCAAGCTGTTTGGGGACACCAGCTGGGTGTCCTACTATTCAACTTATTCCTGACACTACTTACCTGAAGATAATGCCAGACCCTGCAGGTTAAGGGCTCCGTCCTACATGACTATCCCTATACCCGACTCCAGTTACCAGCCACTAGGTTGTCACCTGTGCTTCTGACCAACCAGCTATAGATTGTGGGTCCAATGATCCCCTCCTTGAGTTTGATTAATTTGCTAGATTGGCTAACAGGACTCAGAGAAACATTTTACTTACTAGATTACCAGTTTATTATAAAAGGATATAACTCAGGAACAGACAAATGGAAGGACTGAATTGGGCAAGATATGGGAAAGGGCATTGGAGATTTCACCTTCTCAGAGCACACCACTCGTTCCAAATCTCCATGGGTTCGCCAACCCAGAAGCTCTTCAAATCCTGTCCTTTGGAGTTTTTAATGGAGGTTTCATTATGTAGGCATGATTGATTAAATCATTGGCCATGGTGACTAACCTCCCAGAGATTCAGGTTGGGGCTGAAAGTTCCAACGTTTTCATTACATGTTGGTTCCCCTGGCACCCAGCTCTCATATGTAGATGCTTTCCAAAAGTCATCTCATTAGCATAACAAAGTACACCTTTATCACTCTCATCATGAGAAATTCCAAGTGTTTTAGGAGCTTTGTGTCAGCAATGGGAACAAAGATCAAATATACATTTCTTATTATAAATCACAATATCTGCAGGAATCCACTCAAATTAATGACCTTTCATATGACTTGGTAAATAGATTGGACTAGCATACCCGGTAAGTTATGTTTTCTCCAAAATCCAGAAAGGTCTATTAGACATTGTGCATCTTTCTTAGTAGTAGGAGGGGTCAGATGTAGCAACTTATCCTTTACCATGAAGTGATATCTTGCATGCTCCAAACCACTAGACCTCTAGAAATTTCATGGGGTGTAGACCCCTGAATTTATGGGATTTATAACTTGCCTTCCAGCATGAAGTATCTTAACAACATACTTGGAATAGTTAATTCATCCTCTTCATCAGGTCAGCACGATATCATTAACATGATGCACATGCCTGATGTCTTACGGGATGGACGGACAGTTACAATCCCTACAGGCTGGGACTGTAGAGCCAAAAGAGCTCTGAGGTAGGACAGTGAAAGTGTATCAATGGTCCTGCCAGATGAAAGCAAATTGCTTCCGATGGTTTATGGGGACAACAAACATTTCCTGTAAAGGGCCAGATAATAGATACTTCAGGCTTTGCAGGACATATTGTCTCTGTTATAACTACTCAACTCTGCAGTTGGAGCACAAAAGCTGTCACAGACAATATACAAATGAAGGAATCTAGCTATGTTCTAATGAAACTTTATTTACATAAAAACATGGTCATCTGGATTTGGCCCATGGGGTCTAATTGGCCAACTTTTGGTCATTATTAACAAGTATAGAGAAATAGGTTGATACTATTCCTCTGGTGCACTATTCATCTGGTGCCAGGAGCTGTGCTGAATTCTTCCATCAATGAAACCGCATGTAAAACAGCATCCTCAATTGGAGCCAACACCCGATTGAGATCTTTTAAAATCCTCTATGATTCTTAAAAATTCATCTGTGTTCTGGATAGGCCAAATATACCAAATAAATGGAGATGTGGTAGGAACGACCAGCTTTGCATTTTTTCCAGTCCCTGTTTGTGGCACTGAAGTCCACAATTCATTCAGGAGGGCTGTGTTTCTGTTTACTATTTTGGCACGTAGCTTATTGCTGTATAAGGAACTACTCCAAAATTAAGTGGCTTAAAACAATAAAAATAATTTGTTCATTAAGGTGAAATTCAGTCAGGTTCAACAGACAGTTCGTATCTGATAAGCTTATCAGGATAACACCATCTAGGGCTGGAGAATCTATTTCCAAGACAGTTTGTTCTTGTGCTTCTTATAGTTGACTTGCAACTCAGCCAGGGTGGTCCACCAGATATCCTGGTTCCTCTCCACATGGGCCTCTCCATGGAGATGCTAGGGTTTCCTCAAAACAGGGCAACTAGTTTCTAAGAGTAAATCGTCTAAGAAGTCTGGATAAAAACTGTAAGGATTCCAAATCGCCTAAACTCAAAAGTCTCATATCACTTTTGCCACACTGTATTTATCAATTGAATCATTAACGTAAGCTCAGATTCAAGGGGAAGAACATTAGACTCCACCTCCCAATGAAAGGAGTAGCAAAGATCTTGCAGCCATTTTTAATCCACAACAATTCATTTTACACAACAAAGCCAGGCTGTGAAAAAGTAGCCTACAGAGGGCAGTCATGTGGGAATCACAGTAAGGAGAGCAATATTTTTCATTTCTTCTGTTAATTTCCTTAAATGGTGCTGTGGCTCAGGGATATCACCTGAACTTTATTTACTCTCAACAAAAGATTATCATCCTCCATCCTCCACGCCCAAGCCTGGAGGAATGGAGGTAAAGGACATCAGGGGAGAGTTGTGTCTAATGGATGATTGCTTCTGCTTCTTGTTCTGATAGGAGTTTTGGGTTTCTAAGAACCAAGCCACCCATCTTCTTACTAAGCAACAGTTAAACTTGCTAAATCACAGTCTACTTCCAGAGGATATTTATTCTCTGATCACTGGCTTTGTACATATTTCAGACCCAAAACTCTGGGCACCATATTTTTCTCAATCTTTGCACCAGCACCTTTTATTCAGTTAGCACATGAGTGATTTAGCACCTTGGAAGTCCAAGGTTTGTTTGTTCTTCAATATTAGTGTGATTTGTGACGGAGTGTACCTTGTTGAGCTGGGGGAAATAAACGGGGAGATGTGATTAAAAAGAATTCCTTAAAATCCAGTTGTCTTTGGTGCCAGGATAAAGTTGAAGTCTTTTATCGTGAGGCTGCTGAACCCTCTACAAACATATCTGATTATATAATCCCTTTAAGACATACTTAAATTATAATTATTTCCTTCTGAATCATTTCATGAGTGAATAAACCTGAGGTTCAAAAATGGAAATGATCACTTAAGTCATCTTTTTATTTTCATTATTACTGTTTTCACCATATGGGATACGTATGCTTTCTCCTCAGGACAAAGGCCAACTGATATGTCCTACAACATTAATCACTACATTCTTTTCTTAAGGATTCCTCTTGTATAGTAAAATAAATAAATAAATAAATAAAAAGCTATGTGTAGCAGCCCTGTCCACCAGAGTGGCCAGGACCCAGCTCAACCTGCCAGTGAGCAGGCACGAGCTCCAGAATCCCCCCGGGCCCCATCCTGCCCTCCAGGAAGCCTGTTCTAGCCTCTGGACCAGGCTCACCCACCAGGAGGCACACACCAGATGCAAGAAAACTGCAGTCCCACAGCGCGTGGACTTAGCCCGCCCACAGCAGGACAGACCCCGCCCTGAGACCAGCTGGGCCCTAGCCTTGCCCACTAGCAGGCAAGGGTAATGATCATAAAGATGGTTAAAGAACTCAGGAGAAGAATGGATGCACAGAGAGAGAATTTAGAAGTTTCTAGCAGAGTTAGAAAATGTAAAGAACAACCAATTAGAGATAAAGAATACAATAACTGAAATGAAAAATACACTAGAAGGAATCAACAGTAGACTAAGGACACAGAGGAATGGATCAGTGAGCTGGAAGACAGACTAGAGGGAATCACTGATGCTGAATTGAAAAAAGAAAAAAAAATAAGAAAAGAAATGAGGAAAGCTTTAGAGAGCTCTGGGACAACATCACGCACACTAATATTGGCATTATAGGGGGCCCCCGAAGGATATGGGAGAGAGAAAGGGGAAGAGAACACGTTTGAAGACATAATAGCTGAAAACTTTCCTAGCCTGGGGGGGAAAAAAAAATGTCCAGGAGGCACAGAGAGCTTATACAGAATTAACCTAGAGAGCAATATACCGCAACACATTACAATTAAAATGACAAAGATTAAAGATAAAGAGAGTATATTAAAAGCAACACATAACATAGAAGGGAACTCTCATCAGACTACCAGTATAAACCCTGCAGGCCAGAAGGGTTTGGCATGATATATTTAAAGTGATGAAAGGGAAAAACTTACAACCAAGAATACTCTGCCCAGCAAGGCTCTTGTTCAGATTTGCTGGAGAGATCAAAAGCTTTACAGACAAGCAAAAGCTAAAAGAGTTCAGCACCACCAAATTAGTTTTATAAGAAGTGTTAAAGAGACTTCTCTGAGTGAAAGAGGAAAGGCCACAACTGGAAATATAAGAATTATGAAATGAAAAACTCATTGGTAAAGACATACATACAGTAAAGGTAGGAAATCATCCATGCACAAAAGTTATGGGAAGGTTAAAAGACAAAAGTAATAAAATCATCTATATCCACAGTAAGCAGTTAAGGAATACACAAAACAATTAGATATAAATTATGATATCAAAAAGAGTAATCTTGTGAGTTCAAGTGCAAGGTTGTTAAAATGCATTTGAAATTAAGAGATCAGCAACTTAAAACAATCACATATAGAGAGAGACTGCTATATAAAAGCCAAATGGTAGCCACAAACCAAAAACTTGGAATAAATAGACACACAAAAAAAGAAAAAGGAATCCAAACACGACAGTAAGTACAGCCATCAACTCATAAGAGAACAAAAGAAGAAGAAAGGGGAAAAAAAGAACTACAGAACAACCCCAAATCAATTAACAAAATGGCAATAAGAACATACGTATTAATAATTACCTTAAATGTAAATGGGTTGAATGCTCCAACCGAAAGACATAGAGTGGCTGAATGGATACAAAAATAAGACCTATACATATTCTGCCTGCAGGAGACAATTCAGATCTAGAGACACACACAGACTGAAAATGAGGAGATGGAAAAAGATATTCTATGCAAGTGGAATCCAAAAGAAAGCCAGAATAGCAATACTTACATCAGACAGAATATATTTTAAGATAAAGACTGTTACAAGAGACAGACAAGGACACAACATAATTATCAAGGGATCAATCCAGGAAGAAGATAAAACAATTGTAAATACATGCACACCCAACATAGGAGCACCTAAGTATATAAGACAAATGCTAACATGAGTAAAAGGAGAAGTCAACAAGAACACAATAATTGTAGGGGAATTTCCATTACACTTACATCAATGGACAGATCATCCAGACAGAAAATCAATAAGGAAACACTGACCTTAAATTACAAATTACATCAAACGGACTTACTTGATATATAGAGAGCATTACACCTGAAAGCAGCAGACTACACATTCTTTTCAAGTGCGCATGGAACATTCTCCAGGACAGATAACATGCTAGGCCACAAAATGAGCCTCAGAACATTTAAGAAAACTGAAATCACATTAAGCATCTTTTATGACCACAGTGCTATGAGACTAGGAAACAACTACCAGAAAAAAAGTTCAAAAAAATAAATAAATAAAATAAACACATGGGGCTAAATGATATGCTATTAAACAACCAATGGATCAGTGAAGAAATCAAAGAGGAAATAAAAAATATCTAGAGACAAATAATAATCAAAATACATGATCCAAAACCTATGGGGTGCAGCAAAAGCCGTTCTCAGAGGGAAGTTTATAGCAATACAAGCCCACCTCAGGAAACAAGGTGGTGCTGCGTCTGCCATCCCCTGGTACTTTGCACTTAAGAGAGGGTGTCACATGGGTAGTTTGGATTGTCTGAAGCCCATGAGTTGAGAAAATCTAAAGAACTCAAAAAAGATAACCCATGTAGCTTATCAGAGGTGGAGAAACTGGGCGAGACTCACCAGTTGAGCTGCAGTGACCCGAGGACTTGCTTCCTGGGTCTTAGTGTCTTCAAGTTCAGAGAGTGACCTTTGTGGCCAGAAAGCCCCTCAAAGCACCTGGAAAGTCAGGAATTTCTTTTCCTGTCTGAAGGAGTTGACCTCAGATGAGGGCAGCTTCTGCCAAAACTTGACTCCTGTGGATCTGCCTAGGATAGAGGGTTGCCTGCTGTCACACAGAGGCTTCCTAAGGTCAGGTGACTTGGCAGGAAGGACAAGTGGGTTCAGAGGAGACAGGTGTGTAGCTGCAGGTGTACACTAAGCTAGCTCTCCATCTTGAAGATGTCAGTCAGTCACTGAGCTGTAGATTAGTGGTGAAGAACCCCTGCAATAACCAGTAGCCACAAACACAATTGAATATCCTAAATCAATTAGGAGAGTCCCCAGTATAGAACTATTGAATTCTCATTCCATATCTGACTTGAAGGATGGAAACGACTTGGCCCAGCAACTCACCAAAGGACCCTTAACTGCACACATCTTAGGGCAATGCCCAGAGGTCTGGTTGCAGACAATTAAGGGCTTCTAGACTGAATATCAGATGAGTTGAGTTTACCCAGATACTATCCTGTGAACCTGAGAAGTTGAAAATTTTTCAGATTGTCAGGCATTCAGAAACCCAAACAAACAAGCAGCTAAGCATTGCAGCAGTCACATAACCTCCTAGTCTCTTCAAACTGGCTGAAATTACCTGGAAATTCTGCTTTTATTCACTCCCCTCCAGTGAGCCAACTGGAGGTATAGCCCAAGCTTTCATGCCCCTATGGGTGTCCTGGCTACCTTGTTAAAAAGCAGGTTCTGATTCACTAGATGAGAGGTGAAGACTGAGATTCTGCATTTCTGCCACACTTTTAGGAGTTCCAAAGCTGCTGATCCTGGCGCCACCATTTGGGTAGCTGGTCTCTAGGGACATATTTCACAGAGAGGTAATTATCATACCGCCTCGGTGGGCGGCCACAAGTTTTCAAGATGGTGCCCTCTGGGACCTATTGTGAGCCCTGCCGATGGGGCTGATTTTATTCCCCACACTTCAATTTTTAGAAAATAAAATCTGGGAAATGGAGATAATAATACCTACTCTTTCTCAGGCCCCTAGCCATATCCTGAGAAAATAATGGCTGCGAAGTGTTTTCAAATCCAGAGTCCTGTTAGCTCCTTACTTAGCAGTACCTTTTTAAGATGAAGCCCAGAAAAGTGCTTCATAATGATCCAGTGTCCACACAACTGGTTGGCATCAGAGGCTGTTGCAGTTACATGGATGGCATCCTTGCTCACCCTGTTTGTTTGTTTGTTTGTTTAAGTTGTTCAAGTTCAGGTGTAAGGTTTATGCTACACTCCTTCCATGCCCTCCGTTCTAAGCTGAACTGTCCCTTTTAATGGGCTGGTGGCAAACTAGTGGTTTGGCTACTTAGGGCCCATAAATGTCAGGATGCTTTCCTGGGGCTGATGTGGTTTTTCACTCCTGAATTGTATCTGATGGCTCGTGTGTAGCTAAGAGGCCAAGGCATTTTTAGCTTTAGTTAAGCAACACCAAAATCCTCCAGGTTGCAGCTAAATCCCTCTTTGACTGCTCTTGGAGTGCTAGCTGAGGGCAATGTGTATCCTCAGCGCCAAAGGCGCCAGCACAGATGGGGCGGCTCCGGGCTGATTCTCCTATATTTAACACAGCCCTAATTACCCACAGGTCTCTGAGTGAGGAGGGCTGATGAGCAGTTCAAGCTCCCTGCATAGAAATAGCCCCAGAATAGTTCCAGTGTTGTTTCTAATTGCAATGGATGAGCAGACTGTCTCATTAATCCTTCCCTATCAGCGTGCAAACGGGCTGCCCCAGAATAGCCCTGATCTCAGCCAGCCCGCAGCCGGCTTCAGGGCTGGTGGTTTTGTACATATTTGGAGACGGAAGGTACTTCTCCCCAAGGATGGATGTGTGTGTTTGGGGGCAAGGAGTAGTCTACGAATTCTGGAATCTTAGGTCAACAAAGGGACAGGATGCAAAGAAGACTACCACACGGGGGCTGGAAAAGCTATGAAGTAGCTGAAATAAGACCTTCAGATGTCCCCAGTGTGTTCTTGTGCCCTTTTACCTCTACGGGTGAATATTTCACTCCGTTCAGTTCTCCTTGCTCTGCCCTGTCTGTCCCTGCTCAGTGCAGGATCTGATTTCAGTTATGGACGCCTTAGGATGGAGGCGCCGCTCGCAGGTTTCCACATGCTTACAGCTTTACAGTGAACAAAGGTTAGTTTCCTTTAGACACTCACACTGTTAGACCCTCTCAGCAGTCTTGTAGAGGTTAGCAGTGATGGGCATTACTGTCATTATACGAAAGAGGAGATTGAGGGCTGGCAAGAAACAGTTTGTGAGCACCCCGAGATCGCAGAGTTAGCAACTGACAGACCTCGAACATGAAACTAGATCTCTTCTCTGATGGTTCTAGGAAATACTCATTTTCTTGTTAGAGAAATATAAAGTCTCATGGTCAGGATGATACCGTGGAAAGAGAAGACTCTGGAATCAGATTGGGATTTCAACCTCTGGGACTTTGGGCATGTTGTGAGGATTAAATAAGATAATGCACATAAAAAAATCCCGAGTCAGAAGAGTGCAAGTAAGAAGAAAAAAAAAAATCCTAATTCCTCAACACTAAACTATTTTGTACTCTTCCTTGGGGAGGAGATAAACCTTTCAGAGCACAGGGTTCATAAAGTATTATGGGGTCCAGTCTTCCTTCCTTTTGTCTCCCTCCTTCCATCTGCTCCTTTTCCTCACTTCCCCTCCCAGCCATCCCTGGGACCCCTGTATGTGCATCAGTGGGAGATGCGGCAATTTGGAAGTCAAGTTGCCCTCAAGTTCCAGACCATTAAATCCAATCAACTATTTTTTTTTTTCATATCCAACTGCCTCTACAGTGTAGAGGAAAATGGAAAAGGGCTAAACTGAAAAGAGAACTATACATAAAATTTATTGAGCAAGATTTTGGTTCTAGGCACTCAGATGTTTATATGTTTATATGCATTTATATTTTAAAGTATGTATGTGTATAAAATTGTATTTATTTATTATATTATATTGAAGTATAGTTGATTTACAATGTGTTACTTTCTGGTTACAGCATAGTGATTCAGAGATATATATATATATTCTTTTTCATTATAGGTTATTATAATTTATTGAATATGGTTCCCTGTGCTGTACAGTAGGACCTTGCTGTCTATCTGTTCTGTATATAGTAGTTTGTATCTGCTAATCTCAATCTCCCAGTTTACCCCTCCTCCACCTTCCCCTTTGATAACTGTAAGTTTGTTCTCTATGTCTGTGAGACTCTTTCTGTTTTGTAAATAAGTTCATTTGTGTCACTTTTTTAGATGCCACATATAAGTTGTATCATATGATATCTGTCTTTCTCTGTTTGACTTCACTTAGTATGACAATCTCTAGGTCCATAAAATTGTATTTCATATTCACAAGAAAACCGTGAGGTACTCTTCACATGGTAGAAAAAAAGTTCAGCAAAGATAAATAACTTTATTTAAAGAAGACAGGTTATTGTCTCAACTTATCATCCAATATCAAGAAGGAAAAAAAATAAAGATGAAAAACAAAAATGATAGCTTTGCCCAAGAACACATAAACCTATGCAAATAAGTGTGGACACACAATCTATAACCACAGATCTTTAGGGGACACATGTGGTTATTCTCTCTTCCACAAGACCGAGTCCTTCACAACCTTTAGACCCATCTTCAAAGTCACTATCTCTTTGAAGCCTTCCCAGATGCTCCTCTCCCTCTCCCCATCCCTTGCCCACATGGATTGGTCTTTTCCACCTTTGTGCTCCCAGAGTGTGTTGTATACACAGCACAGCTTGCACAGCAAGACTGCACTGTAACTTAAAAGATCACAGGTCTCATATCCACCTCTGGTGAACACCTTCAGAGGGCGGACACTTGCAGTGCTTGACAAATCAACTAAGAAATAAACAGAAAAAGCGCACTTCTAGAAAATAGGAGGTACTCTACAGTAATAGCTAAGTTACTGAGTATTCAGCACATCCTAAACACTGTCTCCATAAAGCTTTCCACAATGCTGCTCACCCAGTCCTGATAACCTGCCTCAAAGGTAAGCATTATTATTCCTACTCTCTTTCTCTCTCTCTCTTTTTTTTTTTTTTTTTTTTTTTGATAAATGAAGGCTTTGCAAAGTCTAACACCTAGCTTGGTCAGAGCCTTGCAAGAATAGTGGGGAAACAAGATCGGAAGCCCAGTCTGTGTCACTCAAAACCCTTGCTCTTTAGTCTCAATGTTCAACCTTCTTTTTTGTCAACAGATGTTAGCTTCTTTGTTTCTTGGATAACTGGATGAATGAATGAAAGAAGGAAACAAAAGGATAGAGGATGGGTGGATAAGTGTGCAAATGAAGGATCTTCATCAGTCCCCTCCAACTCTTCTATTCTTCTGTGGGTTTAACATCCTGATTCCATCATCTCTGGCTGGTACTGATCTTCTGAGACATTGAATAACCATCCCAGACAATGTGGTACTCTGGAACACTGGCGGCATAAAGTTCAGCACTGCCTGAAAGCTGATTTTCTCAGAACATTGCCCTCCATGCCCAGACCTGCCTGTGACCTTCTGTGATGCCCAAGATTTTATTGTGAGGACATTCCTTTCGATGGGGGCTAGTAAAGTACAAATTCCCATGGGAGGAGCTGTATATTTATTCATCATTGGCCATTAACCTCACCCCACAAGTGCTAAGGGAAGGTATTCTTTCTCTGTGGCTGCTCTAACAAATTAGTACAATCTTGGTGGCTTGGAGTGACAGAAACGTATTCTCTCACAGTTCTGGAGCCTAAAAGTCCAAAATTAGGGAGTCATGGGACCACACAACCTTGGAAGTCTCTCAGGGAAAACCCATCTCTGCCATTTTCCAGGTTCTGGTGGCTGCCAGCTTTCCTCAGCTTGTGGCTGCATCACTCCCTAGTCTTTTCATCACCTCCTTCTCCAGGTGCGTCTGATCTCCCTCTACCTTTCTCTTATGAGAACACTCCTGCCGTCGTTTAGGCCTACCTGAATAGTCCCGGACAATCTCCTCAAGAGCCTTAATATAACCACACTGTGCGTGCTTTTCCATAGGAGGCACCATTCACAGGTTTCTGGAATTAGGGTCTGATGTCTTTGGATGGAGGGGGCACTGTTCAGCTCACTAGGGGGAACTCTAACCTTCCCTTGGGAAGATGCAACCACACACTTCCTCTCTAGGAACTCAGTCCCAGGATTAATTAAAATTATGAATAGTCTAGTGCTTTGGAAATCACAGGCTAGGTTTTCAAAGCTCCAGAAGGAATGAAACATAGTGAACCCTTTTGAAGGTCAAGGCATTTGGGGCACGTTTCCAGCCCTGGGTATTTCTGTAGAGAGGAGGTGTGGGTGGGAAGGAGTCAGCCAGAGACAACCTAACGGCCCCGAGTAGAGATGAGACACTCAGCATGAGGGATTAACAGGGTGCATGGGACACTACGGGGGTGACAACTGCCTACATCAACTGGATTATCTCCGAATTTAAATTGATCTGTTTAATAAGGTGATGATGAGCTGCAAGTCGAAGATACACCAGTATTTAAATCCTATTAGTTTGTGTGACCTCCACCAAGTGACTTGGCCTTTCTGATTTCCTTAAAGGCTAAAGTAGGAGTGATCTTACCTCCTTCAGGGAGTTACTGTAAAGACTAAGCTGATGTATATAATATAGTCTTTAGAATGCAAAGCATATGGTAAATGTAGAATAAGTGTTAGTTTCCATCTGATTTGAATATCGTGGCCCCATGAAGACCTTTATATTGTGGGTGAAGATTTTGGGCTTCTGATCTAGTTAGTAATGGTGAGGTGTCCTTTCAAAATTCCATTTTAGGAGGTTTTATGGGCACCAATAATGAGATGAACGGGCTTTAACCCATGTGCCTCCTGACACAATGCATTCAGGAGGGCACAGCATTGTCTGTGTTTCACCTACTGAAAATGTATACCCTAAATCAAGCCATCAATCTTGAAAATATCCAATAAACACAAATTGAGAAATGTCCTATAAAATAGTCACCCTATATGTTTCAAATATATTAAGTCATAAAAGACAACGAAAAGCTGAGAAAATCTTCCCATTTAAAGCAAACTAAAGAAATCCTTTCAATTCCACCTCGTTTTTTTTTTCTCTCCATCTGTCTCCATGTTCTTATACAAGGAAAACATGAAAAGCACATATAACATATATGAACCAACAAGATTTGACCAATAAGCATTTTGAGGACATCCACGAAATCTTACTTCAAAATGGAGCTACCTTGTGGATTCTGTGCAGGGGAAGAGTTAGAGAAAATAGCTTAAGTCATGTTCTCTAGAGCAATTAGAGACCACTGTCCTCAGATGGACTCTCATGTTTATAGACAAAAGAGGGAGTTAATAAAGCTACCACAAAGAAACGTACAAAGTTGTCTGTGTCTCTGGAGAGATATTTGGTTGAGTCATTCGTGGCATTAAATTTAGATCCTGGGTTTGTTTTACGTTTCTTAGGTGTTGTTACTGAAAATGAAAAGGCAAATGCCACTGTAACTTTTGTCCTTCAATCTCCTATTAACCCTTTCCCCGCACCACGTGTGTGTAAGCCCTAAGAGATAACACTAAAAACTTCTTACTAAGAAAGTTGAGGGGTTGTTGTCTATTAGTTTATCATTGGGAGGGGAGAGGTCAATACTCATCTTTATAACAATGTTTTTAATAATCTAGGATGACAGAAATAAAGTATCTTTTCCTTGCAAGTAAATCCAGCTTTTTCTATTAATGTATCATGGACAGGCTTCATTGCATTCAACCTTGAGAGACCAGTGATTTTCTAGTGGTGGGGTGGGGAGTGAGTTGCAGGATTGGAGCAGTTATTTAATAAACAGCATCTCACAGCTGTTCCCAACAGGAAACGAGGAAGAATGCTACAGACAACTGTTGGGATCCCAGACTAGGATGCCACCATGCCAACGCTTTTGAATACAAAACTCCCTTTGCCAAAAGACCTTGAGACATGTTGGGAGAGGGATGTCAAAGGCTGTTTGGCATTCCAAAAGAAAGCTGCCTCATTTTATTTTCCCTGTAGATTTAAACTGTTTGGTGTTTGTGTAGAGAGGATGGAATGTATTGGCTGGATGTAGACAGATTGAAAAATAGGGGATTAAGAAAGGGAAGGGACAGATTATCCACTTTCCTGCCTTCTGGCCAGTCACTGTCCAAGGTATTATAATTGATTGGCATTACCTAAAACTTTATTGCCAGTGTGTCCTTCCAGTTTAATGAGGAAATATAATGTGTAGTAAGATATAAGTATAAACCACACATGAATGGGCATGAAATAGTTACAGGGTAAACTACCATGTTGCTCTAGCCCAAAAGGGATGTATCATAGAAGGATAGGGGACATTTCCAGGCACTCATGTTGCTGCACGGGGTTGGGGTGCGGCTCAGATTTTACCAATCTGAGAGGTTTTCTCCCTTGTAGAGAATGTAGTAAAACATCTCCCTGACATCAGAGCTACAAAAGATGAATGGGGCAACCAACTAGAAATAACAGAGCAAAAGCTAGAGTGTTATCCAGATAGGGAGAGAAAAGGTTTTCTCTGCTAATAAAGAACTGGTAACCCATGGCTTGCCAAGGTTGTTGAAGCAAACCCCAGCCTCCTCAATCACATCTTGGATGGAGATTCTCTTTATGTGCTTGCTCAAAGTTAGGTTTGAATTTGGAGCCTCAGCATGAAAATCAGATACAAGCAAGCAACTATTCTGGATGGAACTGCAGAGGGAGAGGCTAACGGGGTCACCCAAGAAAGGATTAAGGAAACGTCAGTGCTGCAGTCTAGATGATTGCAGGATAGAATTTCCAGGCTGAACTGGCTAAAGATCTTCATGTGAACCTTAGAGAGAGGCAATTGGAAATTAGTACTAAAATGTTATTTACAGTGTTACTGGGTGAATATAATTGTACTAGAGTGACCAGTACACAGAAGTGGCTCTAGAATTTAAATACAGGAAGACTTAATGTTGGCAATCTGGATGGAGGAGCTGGGATCCTTAAAGTGATGCTGCATTTGCACAGTAAGCGTAAGTCTTTTACTTAGGTCGCACACCTGTTTGGGATAACTTGGGTGGCTATATTGGAATGGCTTGGCCTGAACTTTATTGTTGGGTGGCCTCCAAAGATTCTCCCAAGTAAATTTTTTGCCCTACCCACAATTTTCATACCCTAGCGTGCTTTTAGTTACTTTCAACATATCCTTCTGTATAAAGCCCTGAGCATAAACACCATTTGGGAGGTATTGACATGGACAGACAGTTGGTCCCATGTGGACGCCATGGACAACTGCAGTCCAGATTATAGCATCCAGTGAGGGCAAATCAGGCAAGCGGCTTTCTGACCCAATGCTGCCTTAACAAGGCTTGTTTACACTGAAGGGTGCTAAGTGTTATGTCCAGAAACTAAATTTATACTTTAAAGCAGTGGTGGTCTCTCACTGAGTTGTTTTATTTGGTTAGCCATCTTCCTTGCAACTCATGCGTAGTTTTCTGGGGACCTTCTCTTCCCCCAAATTGCATGGTAACAGCACTGTGAGCCCAGTAGCTACCTGGAGGTTGTACTACCGGATAGGGAATGGGGACTTGAGCAAGATGGGCTATTTATAGCTAAATGTCTAGGAATTTAGATTTAGGCAAGAGATAAGAGGTCAGATTCTCTCTGGGTAGCTGGACACGTACTATGCAAATTTGGGAGATACTGGTGTCTATGGCATGTGAGAGAAACAAAAAAGCAGACAGACAGCATAAGAGAAAAGAGCTGAGGGGTAGAGAGAGACCTGCCTGGATGTCTTGCAACTTTTCAGTTCTTGATTCCCATCCTTTTCCTTGGGGCGGGCTTATCTTTTCTTGACTTCTCTGAGCTATTATCAGATCCTTACAATACAGTATTTCCCTCTTGCTGCTTAAGCTGGGCTTTAGTGATTCTTGTTACCTGTGCCATCAAGGGTCCTCCTTGGAAAGTGGCTCAAAAATACTGCTTATAATCCCAAGAAATTTGAACACCTGCCACCTAAGAAGTAGATCCACTGTCCTAAGAATGTTACTTGCTTCCCTGTTGGATTCCTCCGTGGTTGTCTCCAGAGGCCTTGCTGGTGATCATTATTATGAGTTGAGTCCTCATTTTAGAGAGTGAAGAAGAATCAGTGCCATATACACATGATCACTAATGATTCAACTTTACACCGTGAGCATATGCTCCAGGTCGTCGTGCCTCTTCACCAGAAGGCTGGAGAGTAACCAGGCATGTATCACAAATGCCTGGAAGTGAGTTTTCAGTCTTCAGAGTAAATAAGAGATTGTCATTCATCTCAGCGTACTCTGATGGCCACCTAGTGAAGTCGTGATGGATCGGTATCAAATTTCCCAAATGAAGAGAATGAGTCCTAGAGAACTGTGTGTTTGAGATCGTTTGAGAGAAGAATACACGAGTAAATGCCCTTTATTAACCAGTTCATGCTCACTCACAGTTTTAATCATAACACATACTCATTAAATATGACTTTGAAAATAGAAAAATTGAAACTATTTACCTCTTTTCCCCAGTGTACATATTTTGGCTTATTTCCTAACACGTATTTTTTTCTAGGCACTGTTTAAATATGGTTGTCATCACTCTGAAAGTATAATTTTGTACTTATTCTTGTTTAACATGATATTGAAAGTAGTTTTTGAGTTATTCCTTAGTCTTGCTGATCATTTTTAGTAATTGCCTAGTGCACCATCCTATAAAAATATGCTCTGTTTAGTAAAATATGGTATATTGTTAGATATTAAGGATGTTTCTGTTTTTTCATAATTATGGATGTTATCAATGGTATATTGCAAATGAAGAGACATCTTGCCTAAAATTACCACCAAGGCTGCTCTTTCCTCTGCCTGCATAACCTTCTCACTTTTCTCCTAACCCATGTCTGCTACTTCCTTCAAGTCACTTTGTCTTCACTAACGGCTGATTGTTCTTGAAGATATTAATTTTGTTTCTTTTGTGATGACTGTACTCCATACCCGCTAGCTCTCATCTGTAAGGCTGCTGTCATGCTCTTTGCCATTTGTCCACATGTGGCTTTGCTTGTTTGCTATTTTATCAGGCCTTCCCCACCAAAGCACCTACTATGTTGTTTAGCACATATTAAAGTTCAGCAATTTCTTGCGGAAGGAGAAAGATGGGAAAGGAATGAGAAAGCAAAGAGGGAGTCAACTAGTACTGCTTCATAATTTTCTACTAAACCAAGTTATAGTTTTCTTATTCCTTGAATGACCAACACCAGTTTTGCAAATCATGTTATCTGTTATCAATATGCTTCAAGCTTATCATGATTTCTTTATTTTTTTTTTGTCATAGCGAAATTTCCTGGTGTGATGCCTCACCAGTATCTACCTTTTAGGTACATATCTCAATGGGGCAATATATTATGAAAGCTTACAAATATAACATCTTCATGATGGGGCATGTAGTGGTCATTTCAACAGGCTCTTTTTCCATGAGCAAGGGATTCAACACACATTTCTTGTTTCTGAGACTCTAAGATACATTAATTCTTGAAGTAAGATTTTTCTCTGGGTGTTTTCTCTTTTCGTTTGAGGATTTCTCCCTACTAAAACGTCATT
The DNA here is from genome assembly GCF_036321535.1 of Camelus dromedarius. Classification (NCBI taxonomy): domain Eukaryota; kingdom Metazoa; phylum Chordata; class Mammalia; order Artiodactyla; family Camelidae; genus Camelus; species Camelus dromedarius. Next base: position 23,994,438 of record NC_087456.1, read on the forward strand.
TTTTTAAAAGGCCAGCAGACAGTTGAAAACATACCTCTGAACTCTTGTTAAATTGGTTGGATTTTTAAGGACAAATCACTAGATCCAAAGAGCAGAAACATAGAAAGAGAGAAAGGACTTTTCCTTCAAATTGAAGGGTAATTCTATCGACCATCTTGCTGTAGGTCCTATGTTTTGAGTTTTCTTTTTATTTTTTAACTGAAATATTAGATCTTTGAGTTGGAAAGGAAAAGGAGAGCAGAGACTGAGGGGAAGTTTAGTATTTATGTTTCCCCTTTTGATGAGATTAATTGATTGTCACCTAATGAGCAAGCTTCCTGTTTCTATGCCTTCTCATCCAAGCTCCATGGGCAGGACATCCAAAAACTGAGCAGTCTTGGGCCAAGCTTACTCCAAGAGGCAGATAAACCCACGCAAGTTAACCAAAACCACATTTAACTGTTTACCTAAAAATTATTGTAATGCATGATAATTAGACTGAATGCTATGCAGTTTATATAAATAACTACAATTAGTATTGTTTTTATACAGGCTAATCACATTTCACATTTGTTTTCCTTCCATGTTAGCTATCCAGTATCCCTAATCAGCATTAATATAGAAAATGTTGCCTAAAGCTGTGTATATGTTAGTTCTCATTTTATTCACATTCTCTCTCTCTAAATGCCTTTCATTTCAGATGATAAATGATATTTTTGTAAAAAACTGTAATTGTGTTTGAGATCAACATCTCAATAAAAACTTTATTTTTTTTTTTAAATAAAAGAGAATAAAGTAGGGTTGAAGGAGGACTTGGAAGAGTGAGGATGCTGGTGATAAGGTAACCCAGCCTTCCTGTTCAGCCCCTCTGGCAACTGAGAAGGGTCAAGTGATTTTGGAAATCGAACACCTCCACTTTGAATCCCAGCTCTGCTACTAACTAGCTGGGCTGACTGTGCTTACCTCTCTGGTCCTCTTTCATTGTGCTCAGCTTTCTGATCCTCTCTGAGATAGTTTTGAAAAGGTGTTGGATCATATTAGGGACTTAGGAAGCATTAGCTCCTTTGGGACACCCACATTTGATCATGTTTATTCAATGTAATAACATTTATGGAGCACCCACGATGTCAAAGGCATTGATACTACACATTAGAAATATAAAAATATATATGATGTGGCACCTAATCTTAAGCTGCTCATTGTATATTGAGAAAGCTTTGGGTTATAATTGACTTAAAGCACAATGATGAGAAACTATGTTTTTTGTTTGAAAAATGGCAATGTGAGGTGAATTGTAATGATCTAAATTGTCAGTATTACATACAATGCACTGCAAATGGCAAGAATCCACAGTGATCATATACCATAGCTGTGCCACACTGTACGTCAGATTTCCCATCTGTAAAATGGGAATAATAGTGCTTACCTCTTTAAGAGTGTTGTGCAGAGGAAATGAATTACTACCTGAGGAAAATTAGTCGCTGGCACATAAAAAGTGCAGTAGGATTGTTAGCTGTACCCATTGCTCATTTCACAAGTGTTGAATGAGCACCTCCCATTTTTTCAGAATCGATTTTAGACTCCGAGGCTACGGCAGTGAATAAAACTGATAGACACAAAGTAATATTTCATTATTCCTTTTGATTTGCATTTTCCTGTCTAGCAGTGCATTTCGTCATCTTTTCACTTACAAAATTGACACTTCTACTGCATTTCTATAGAATGTCTATTTATATGTTTTTATATATTTTTGTCTACTCTTTAAGTTTTTGATCATTGTTGTTTAGTATGCATATTAATGCCTTTCTGTGTTACAAATCCTCTTTACTCAAATCTCTGGTGTGTTGGTTGACTTTCCGTGTGTCATCTTTTCCCATGTGATTGTTGTTAATTTTTACATTGCTAACAGTTTCTACCATTACTGTATAGCTTTTAGAGTAAAAGATTTAGTTAAGTTACATTGGACCCGTAGTTTCCAAAATATTTCTAACAAAGATTTTATAGCTTAATTTTTCACATTTAAATCTTGATTTGTAATTGACTTTTGCATATGGTGTTATAATGGGGTTCCATGTTTTTCTTCTAGTTGAAGAGCAAGATACGCACTTTTTAAAAATACCCCATCCTGAATTTAAATGAATATTTAACCTCATATATATACACTGTATGTTCCACTTCTGAAGTATTTATTCTGTCTACAAATCTGTTCTTATACCCATGCCATATTGATCTGATCACATTTACTTGATGTGTGTTGATCTCTAACAAACCAGATTTCCCTCATTCTTCTTTTTCAGTTACCTTGGCTCTTCTTGGACATTTTTTCATCCATATTGACTTTAGGGTGATTTTATCTAATGTTAAAAAGCAGGAATTCTAAATGGAATGGCACTAAATTGATGTGCTAATTTTAAGAGAATTAATATTGTCTTTGCCTTCAAGAACATGGTATGCCTTTCCTTTTTATTCAGATCTTATTCTTATATTTTAAATAACATCTTATAGTTCTTCCCATACAGGTGAATTTCTTATTAAATTTAGTTAAACATTTTATAGATTTTGCTACCATTTTAAGTGAACTAAGTTTCCCATTTCCAGTTGCTACTGTTAGATGAAAGAAAATGTCTTGATGAGTTGATTTCATCTTGCATGCCATCACTTTCCAAAATTATTCTGTTAGTTTTTATCAGGGTATCTTGGATTTTGATTGGTAAAAAGAGAGAAAATTTTCTTTTTACGCTATATTGATATCAGCGATTTCGTGTTGTTTTCTTATTGAACATATTAAAGCCTCCAGGGAAATGTAAAAATTAATGATGATAGCAAACATTCACGTCCACTTTCTCTTTTTAATTGGAAACATCTTATTTTGTTGTTCAGTATAATGTACTGTTATTTAGGTATATATTATTTATTTTATTTAAAATGTTTCTTTTTATTCTTATAAATATTATCATAATATTAAAATAATGGCTTTCTCTTTCAGAATCAAGGGTATGATTTTTCTACCAAAATACATTGGTGGGTGGGTTTACACTGATAAATTTTCTTTGTATTGAAACTCTCTTGCATTCCTGGAATAAATCTTGCATAATCATAATGCAGGATTCTTTAGTTATAAGCTTGTTTTTTTTAAACCAGGGATTCTCAGAATCTTTCATCAGGTAATGATCCTTTGACCCCCTAAGAGAATCTTCTGGTAGGAACATTTCCCAAATGAATTTGGTTTCAGAGACACTTTCTCATGCAGAACCTATTAACATCTCTCAGAATGTGTCTTGGGAAATGTAACACTGAGACTTCCTGCTGTTTTCTGTTGTCCCGTATGTATGTAGTGTGCATGACATCCTGAGCTTTAAGCTTTTTCACAGGTGAATGATAATGATCCAGACAGAAACTCCCATCTCCCATTCCCAATGGAGCCATCCCAGTTTCCCAGAGTTGTTCCTACAAATATCTTTCTCCCTGAGCCCTGTGTACTCTGGGTAGAAAAATCAGCTTAATATCAATAAGAAGAGATGGTGATTATTCATTTTCTAATGATACCTATGGAATTAATTGTATAATGTAAAGATGATATTTTAAGGGACATTTTCTGGAGAGCCATAAGATGTTAAGCAACTTTTATTTCCAGGTTGCATAGCAAGAAGCAACAGAAACAACACTGAATCCGGTCCACATCCTCTACGTCTCAGCACAGGGCTTCTGCATACTGTAGCCTAAAGGAAGAGAGGTCTTTCAACTCTAATAAGTAAAACCTTGAGGCAGGAAATCCTAGCAGACTTGTTTCACCTAGTTGCCTTGGTAATTACTTTTCCCATGCGTTTTGACGTCCATCTGCTTAAATCACTAAATGATTGTTCCCACCAAATGGTTACCCTTCTCACTCCCCAAGGTCATAAAAAACAAATATCAGAAGTATGGGCTCTGGAGTTAAGTGCCACCTCAATTTACTGTTTGACGACAGACTAGTCACTTACTTTGTGCCTTGGTTTTCTCATCTACAAAATGGATGCAATAATAGTATATACTTCATAGATTTTATACAGATGGGGTGACATAAATCGTAATAGCTTAGAACACAGTCCAAACATAGAAAGTGCTCAGTGTAAGTCAACCACTGTCACTATCACTATTGTCAGCCCTGCGTCACATAGTGATAGACAGGAATCTAGGCCCCCCTCCTCAGACTGCACTCTTATCTAAGCTAAATAACTTTGTCCCTTAAATCATTTGTCATATAACAGGATTTTGAGTCTTTTTTTCTCTTTCCAGTTTGCCAGCAATCCTTTGAAAGGGAGTGAATTAGATGTAGCCCAGGCAAAAGCTGGTACAGTACAACCAATGCAATGCTCCTTCTAGAGGTCACATTTCTAGAGGCTCAAGATAACAGTTTTTCTTGGCAATCGTATCACTCTGTGCATGAGTGATCCTCAGTAGAGAAGAAGTGTGTGTTGGTATCACACAGGCAGTCTGACTAGGCATCTCGATATGGTAAACGTGAAGCATTAAAAGAATCTGTTATAACATCTAGTGACTGTAAAGCTCATTAGCATCTTCCTGGTAGTGATATTCTGACACCCCCAACCATACCCATAGGCAGGTGCCTACTCCACTTCTCTAGTTGTACTTAAAGCCATCTTTGTTTCGCCACATGCCTGACTACTAGCTAGCTATCAGGCAGTTTAGAGAGATAAGAGAAGAAAGAAAGAAAGAAAGAAAGAAAGAAAGAAAGAAAGAAAGAAAGAAAGAAAGAAAGAAAGAAAGAAAGAAAGAAAGAAAGAAAGAAAGAAAGAAAGAAAGAAAGAAAGAAAGAAAGAAAGAAAGAAAGAAAGAAAGAAAGAAAGAAAGAAAGAAAGAAAAGAAGGGAAGGAAGGAAAGAAAGAAAGAAAAGAAGGGAAGGAAGGAAAGAAGGAAGGAAAAAAGGAAGAAAGAAAAGAAATCTACTATACCTGACCTTTATGATTTGACCACATACAGAGTTCTGGTCAACCCATGTGCACTGCTAATAATATAATTCTAATTCAACTTGCTGATAAGTTAAAAATTCAGCCAATCCAGCTGGTTATTCTGTTGGGGTGACTAGTTGGATACATTTTTCACCTGTATTACAGTAACTGAAGTTTTTAGGCCCTGGGTTTACATAACCTGCACATCCTATGTTTATTTGATTAGGTCTGGTCTCTTCACAGCCTGTTGGGATTATTGGACGACATTTAGGCAATAGAATTTTAGGGTAAATCTCAATCATTTTTGGACACACAAGTGTAAAAAATCTAAAGTCAAAAGAAAATAGAGAAAAATAATCCAGGATTGTGATATAATGTCCCTTCCCCAAGTCCCACAAATAGAGGAGACACTTACAGAATAAGATAGGAGTCGCAGTGGTTCTCATTTGTTGAGTGACTACCATGTGTCAGGTATGTTTTTACATCATCTAACTTAATGTCCCACCATCTCTATTAGGCAAGTATTGTATTCCACACAATCGTCCAGGAAATCAAGCCTCAAAGAGCGTCTTTTTGTTGTTGTTCAAAGTCTTATCACTGGTAATTAGCAGAGTTGGGACTCATATCTATGTTTGTCTCCCTCTACGTCCTCATTTATGCTAGTCTATATCTCCTTTGTGATAAATTCACCTTTAAAGATTAACAAACTAAATAACTAGAAAATAACCAACTCATGAGCTATAAAAATATTGTTTTCTTCAAGAATAATGCTGAACAAAGTAAATTATGGTTGTTTTTGATAGAATTACGAGATTAATGCACAAGGGAGGCTGTGACTCTAATCCTTTATATGAAAATGGTGCTCCCTTTGATTTGTCATGTAATGCAATTCTTTCAATTGATCTAAATTGGCTTCTTCGGGAAGCTCTTATTAGTGACAGAATGAAAATCCAATTGCCTTAAGTGTCTTTTGCAGGAAGCCAACTCCAGGCTTTGCGAGCTGTCCTCTGGGCAGGTGTCTTGGTCTCTGTTGGCACTGGGGAATGGGGAGAGAACTCCTGGCCAAGGGTGGAGACCTTGCACAGCCTATGGTTCAGTCCAGCCCCAAGCTCTCTCCATATACTCCTTTCTGAGGCCCGAAATCTCCACCCTCCCCTCCTCTCTGTGTACTCAGCTCATATTGGGTTCATGTTTCTTTTTCTCAATAAAGCCTTGCTCAAAAATAACCCACCCAAATTGTCCCACATTGAGTTTCTCTTTTCCAAACTATTCAAGCATGTATTGCTGGAATCATTCAACTTGGCATTTAGTCATTTGCTGTCTTCTAGTATTGTCCTTAAGGTCATAAATCTTGACTCTACTATAAGTCATATAAGGTCCTAAGGGGGAGTAGCTTTCCAAGCAACACTGAATTCAAAGACACTAGTCCAGTATCACAAGTTATTGGCTTGACTTGAATTCTCGCCTATTAAGAGATAAATTAGGACTGAGTCTGAGGGAGGCTCTGAAAGTCTGAGGAAATCTGTTCTCCTTGATTAGCTAAAATATGGTGGATGGTTATAACCAAAGCTCCCAGGGTACTCTTTTAGTCCTTTCTGAAACCTCACTAGCACCCCGAGCAGACACAGGGTTTCAAGCCAGTCCATGCACGTCCTCTGCCTTAGCTTTTCCCGAGTCTCTGGCTTAGGTGCACACTGCTCCACTTCTATCGGAACCATAGTTCAGAATCCAGCAACCTCTCAGCCTCGTGAGCCTTCGCTGGTGGAATGGCCAGATTTCCAGAGCTCTCGTTGTAAAAGGATGGTAAAGGAAAGCGAGCAGTACATTTTCCGTCACGCTGTGGTGAGGACAGAAACGTGAGCCCTGTTGAGCCCCTGCCAAGAACAGGTATGTCACCCATCTTTAACTCAGTGACACCAGGTGTGGCTGCTGTGTGCTTAGCAGGGGCTGTCATTTTTCAGGGCTTCTGAAGCACGCCTTTCTCCTTCCTTCTCATCACTGGAATCACAGCACTTTTCTGCTGCAAAGTGCAGGCCATTCTGCATCCTGGGGAGCAGCTCGGAGGAAATCGGTGTAATTAGGTGCTATTTCATAGAGGACTGTGTGGAGCATAGCGTGTCATTTTGGGGATTAGCACTGCAATGTCTTGGAAAATTATGGGTGAAAAAAATTCCATGGTTCAGTGGACATACCTTGCTTTGATTTCAACTTCTGTCACAAAGCAGTTGCAGGGCCCTGGTCAATTTATCCGCCTTGTCTGAGAAGGAATCTTACCCATCCCTGCATGAACAGGGATGCAGAAGTCAGTGAGGAACCCTTCCAGGCCCTCTGAACCACAGTTTCCACAGGGCTCGTTCTTTGGCTTCTCACTGCGCCAGATGTACAGTAGCCGTTCAACCAAGAGTTGTTGTTTGGCTGATTGATTGTGTGGCTTTTAAACTGACAGGGATTCTATAAACAGCAGACACTCCTCTCCTCAAAAGTAAATCTGAAAAGTGCCTGCCGGCTTTGGGAGTATCTCATGGCCTGCAACAAATAATGGAGTGAGCGTGACTGGAACGAGAACAGACCTCGGGAGTCCTGGACCCGTGGAGGCTCTCCTGGATGGAGATGCAGGCCTCCGGTCCATGAGAAGGACGGGAACCCAGGATGCTGAGCAAGTCCTCCTCCCTCCCGTTCAGGCAGCACATTTGGAATCCATTTCCAACCCACTCCGATACCAGAAACAGGCTGGAAAGTACCAAATGAAGTGAGATAATCAAGTTCATCCCATAGCCAACAAAGGAGGCCATCCAAAATGCAAGAACAAATAAAATGAAAACCTCTGGCAGAGCACAGAGAAAAAGGACTGCATTTCAAAAGGGAACTAAAATTACTTTTAATAGATCTTTGGTGGAACTGCCGAGAGACCTCAATCTCTCAGCTCTCTGTATTATTTATTAATTGGGCTGGCGTCCTCCCTGAATCATGAGTGCTTTAGAGAATTACGCAAGCTTTGGTTTGCAGAACGCAGCCCAGGAAAGAGAAGCCTTTGCCTGGGAGCCATTTCTTCGTGTTTTTTTTTTTTTCCCCTCATGCCTTAATTTCCTCATCAGGGAACTGGGGAAATGCATACAGACACTTGCCACGTCTTTCCTTCTCAGAACCACCTCAATTAGGCAGTCACTGTGCAGTGACAAGACTTTTCACCTCTCAGATTTAATTGTGAATTTCTCCAAACAACACTTATCTCAGTAATTTTCACTTGTAGCTCATAAGTCAGTCAACCTGCAGGAAGAGAGACCTTAAGCATGAATTTTACTGCAAATCAGTCTGTGGCTGCGTGGGCAACTCAGATGTCTGACGGATGCCACTTGATCCGTAAGATGTCTTATAGTCTTAAGCAGATTAGTTGCATAAAGTCAGACCTTGGGGTCTATCCTGGCTTTGTCACCAGCTTGTAAAGTCTGGAACAAGTCAACATATTTATTTTTTCTGATCTGTAAAATGAGGAGATGGCCTAGGTGCCTTTTAACATCCTTGCCAACTCTTACAGTCTATATTATAGTAATGAAATTTGTGACATTGCTTCTCTTTCAAGAAGCCAAAAAAATATTGGCTTTAAAAGCACAGAAGAAAAATGATATCTTTCCTTCACTCCATTAAGAATAATCCCCTGTTGCCAAATTAGTGACATGGTAAATTGAGGTGACAGTATTCAGTGTTTCTGCTTGGCCAGCACAAGCTGGTAATCAATCCTAGCTCTGCGAAATAGAACGTTTTCTTTGAAATAAAGTTACTACCAGTAGTCTCAATAATAATGTAAATCTAGAAAAGATGGAAAAAGATTTTTTGCCTACATTAGTTGTTAAATAAGCAAGATTCCGTTTGTTTGTTTGTTTTTTAGATTCCACATATGAGCGATCTCATATGGTATTTTTCTTTCTCTTTCTGGCTTACTTCGCTTAGAATGACATTCTCCAGGAGCATCCATGTTGCTGCAAATGGCGTTATGTTGTCGGTTTTTATGGCTGAGTAGTATTCCATTGTATAAATATACCACATCTTCTTTATCCAGTCACCTGTTGATGGACATTTAGGCTGTTTCCATGTTTTGGCTATTGTAAATAGTGCTGCTATGAATATTGGGGTGCAGGTGTCATCCTGAAGTAGATTTCCTTCTGGATACAAGCCCAAGAGTGGGATTCCTGGGTCATACAGTAAACAAACAAACAAACAAACAAAAACAAAGCATAAATACAGGACAGAAATAGACTCATAGACAGAGAATACAGACTTGTGGTTGCCAGGGGGGCAGAGGGTGGGAAGGGATAGACTGGGATTTCAAAATTGTAGAATAGATAAACAAGATTATACTGTATAGCACAGGGAAATATACACAAAATGTTATGGTAGCTCACAGAGAAAAAAATGTGACAATGAGTGTGTATATGTCCATGTATGACTGAAAAATTGTGCTGAACACTGGAATTTGACACAACATTGTAAAATGATTATAAATCAATAAAAAATGTTAAAAAATAAGCAAGATTTCTGTTTAAAGCTAAAGCAAGAATATGTCTTATGGCCAATGTCTTGTCTGTATATCCGCTTGTCTGTCTGTCTGTCTGTCTGTCTATCTGTCTGTCTGTATCTCTCCATACCAACCCTCTTACGTCTGGTCATGGGTCTTTAATCTTGAGCTGGATAGACTGAAAATTCCCAGGTTAAAAAAAGAAATCATCCAATCTTTGGATATCTGTAACACACATTTCAAACATTTCTCTCCTATTAATGTAAGAGCTTCCATTTGAGCCCTGAGCCAAAGATTGAGCTGTGTTTTGTTTGTTTTATTTTCACTTATCGGATGGTAGTGAGAAGAAGGTGTAAACTTCTTGGCTTTTGCTACAAGTGAGAAGACCTAAAGAGGATTTAAATGAGATCCCACCAAATGATGCTACTTTTCCATTTTATACAGATGAGTTACAGGATTTTTTTTTTCCAGAAATTGAGAGAGCTGATGCCCGAGGAGCCACTGCAGGGAGGAAATGCTCTATTAGACTTAGCAGTAGTGCTTTAACTCCTGCACAGACTTGTGTGAAATGGCAGGGAGTGGGGACAATCAGAGGACAAGGAGGGAGGGGAGGGAGAAGGGCATGGCATTGTGGCAGGACCTGAGAGGGTGTATCTCTATGGAGGAAGAAGCAGGCAACATGAGAAAGAAATACTGTACATACAATGCTTGGCAGTGTATCTTGCCAACTAAGCTCATGAAAATTTGGGGCAAATGAGACCATCACTCAATACACGTATTGAGGCCCTCTGTGTGCATTCTGCAGGAAAACGTTGAAGCTACAAAAATCATATAATTATATTTTCAACTCAAGAACATTTCTTCAACATCCAACAAGCTCTCTGATAGGCTTGGGGAAAATGGAGGGAGAGAGCTGGAAGTAGGCAACACCTCAAACAGGGTGATTTGCGCTGTGCAGTCCCCGAAGGGCTGTGCACCCAAGGTCGATGCAATCTGCAATGGCTCAGCCAATTCGACTTTAAGGGTGTGACCACAAAGACATGTCCCTTGCCATGTAAATGCTCCTTTCCAAACTGAATCATTCTTTCCTTTTTTCTCTTTCCTTTTCATTTCGTTTTTAGATTCCACATAAGGGTGGTATCACATGGTATTTTTCTTTCTCTTTCTGGCTTACTTCACTTAGAATGACGATCTGCAGGTCCATCCATGTTGCTGCAAATGGCATTATTTTATTCTTTCTTATGGCTGAGCAGTATTCCATTGTATAAATATATCACAGCTTCCACAAAGGATAAGTGCTGGAGAGGATGTAGAGAAAAGGTAACCCTTCTATATTCTTGGTGAGAATGTAGTTTGGTGCAGCCATTATGGAAAACAGTTTGGAAATTCCTCAAAAAAACTAGAAATAGACTTAACATATGATCCAGCAATCCCATTCCTGAGCATATATCCTGAGGGAACTCTAATTTGAAAAGGCACATGCACCCCGTTCATAGCAGCACTATTTACAATAGCCAGGCCATGAAAACAAGCTAAGTGTCCATCGACAGAGGATTGAATCATTCTTTCTCCAAATGAGTTCATATTCTTGTATATTTTTGTTATGCCTTTCCCATGGTTTATAATGACTTTCTCTTCTTTATCATCCTGGAAAACTCCTTATATTTTAAGACTCACCTTCACATCTTTTTCAGATGACATTTAGCCAGATCTCCATCAGCTCAACCATTTCCCTCCTCCCATTTTTCTGTGCATGCCTAATAGCATCTTTGAGGAACATCGAATTCCCAGGTATTGTTCTGTGGTTTGTAACTAAATATCATAGCAAATCTTGGTTAATAACAGTTATGCTGAACATCATAAAGCAATAATTGCTACTTTTATATCCTGTGCTCATGTCTTAATTTCTTCATCACCTTTAGCATTTTTGGTATAATTCAAAGGCATGACAAAAAATACTGATGTTTCATCAGTATTTCTTATTTGATCAAACTCTTAGTTTCAATTTTTTTTTTTCAATTGAATCATATGTAACTGGAATTTAAGCAGCTTCTGCTCAAAATCAGCAGGAAGTCATGGTCAAATTGCTATTTGATGCTTTGAAAATTGTCCTGCATTATGCATGTATGAGACATACCAGATCTCTTTGCTTTGAAATTTCTTCTATCTGTTCCCAGGGATTTGGCAATTTCTCCTTTCTTCAGTTGCTTTGCTTAGTGTGTGCTGGGCAATCCTTTTTCATGCATCTCAGGAACAAAATGTAACACAGCTTAATCTACTTGGGATACATTCCCTTCTTAGATCTGGTAATATATTCAGTAGCTGCTTTGCAAGAAAATATGGAACTGTAGTTCTTTGTCTAACATCAAAATGTACATCACTAATATAAGTGTGCACCCTGCTGATATATTTCCATGCATTCTGCATCCATAATAACTTAATTTTCATGCCAAATTATAAGGGAAACTTTTGAAGACATTTCACATGGCAATTACCAACATCTGGCATCTCAAGTGAGGTAGTAAAAATATCAACATGTATGGTCAGGCTTGTGTAGTGACCGCCACACTGCACACTGCTTCCTGGCCAGTGTGGTGGTTAGATGCTACTGATACTATAAGATAAATTTCTATCTCAGAAACATTAAAATGAGAAAAAAGTGCATGTTAGAATTGATGAGATGTGATAAAGACTTATGGAATACATCCAGAGCCTCTCTTGTAGGAAAAATCCATAGCTCAGACATTGACATCATGAAACAATAAAGAAGAAAGCAGAGTGGTCCACTTAAGAAGTTTGAAAAAGATGTCAAAAGAAGAAACAAAAGTAAATCTAAGGAAGGTCAAAGGAAGAGATTGATAAAAAAATATATGGGAAAGTTAACAAATTAGAAAGCCAAACTGTCCAACTGCCTTGGCTAGCGTGTTTCTTTGGTTTGGTTTGAGATTTGCATCTTCTAATCATGTTAGTTTACTAAGAATTATTTTCTTGGAATAAATGTAGAATTGAATCAAATGACCTTTCCTTTCATCATCTACTGAAATGATCACAGGATTCTTCCCTGCGATCTAGTCATACAGCACAGATTAAGTCCCTAGTATTTTAACATCCTTGTGTTCATGGGCTTAACTGCACTTGTGACGACTTATCAAACTACCAAGACATACCTGGAGATATTATATTATACTGTACTATATTTCACAATATTATGTTCATAAGATAAATATTCAGCTTTAGCAGTTGTGACTGGTGTAACTATTGTCCTGGGTTTCTGAGTTCTTGCATTTCCTTAACATCAACCCTGACACCCCTACAGCAGAGACAATAGTTCTACATATTAGTACATTGGTTATAAAGCTGCAGTAATGGTAAGGTACTGGCAGAAGACGATACAGAGCAATAGAAGCTTCTAGAAATAGATTTATAAATATTGATATTCTCATAATAATTAATATGAAAATTTAGTATATGATTTTTAAATGACTATTTAAATTAGTGAAATAAGAATAGATTGGATTTTAATTTATCTTCCAAGGTAGTAACATCTTCCACTCCCTGGAACTTTCCATCGACCTCTCACAGGGCCTTTGCCCTGTGTGTTGGTAGTGGGACTGGCACTGGCAGGGTGGGAACCACCCAGGAATGTGGAAATCCACAGAGTGAGAGAGCAAGGCGGTCTTCCCTGCCATAACACATGCATCTCCATTGTCACTGGTTACTCTTAGCATTAATCTCTTTGGGGGTACTTTTTGACAATCTCATGTAATTATATTTCTCATTTTTCAGGGGAAAATTAGAACAAACTATAGATTACGGCCACTTATCTATTATCTCAAGCAATTACAATTACCTTTGTTTCTTCCCAGAAGATAAACTATGGATTTTCAACAAGGGATTAAAAAAAACACTACAGATAATCTGCAATATCATTTTGAAAAGTTCCTTTTGTTTAGAATGTTTGTTGTTTTGTAGTATTTCTATTAGAAAATTTTGTTTTTTAATCCTTACTTTTCAGAACTCCAAATGAAAGGAAATTCTCAGTTGCACGTCCCTGTTACTATATCTATTCTAAGTAAATTGATTAAAAGGTCAGAACACTCTTGTCATGGTGGCAGGGACTGTGCCAGAGGTAGCAGTCATCCCTCTCTGTTATTTATCCCCAAAGATAAAGTGAACTATTGAGATAATTGGTTCCCCATCTTCAGGCAAGGGACAGTGGTAGGACCAGTGATACCGGATCCTACCTGTCTCTGGAAACAGAAACAGGCAATAAGGATCTTTTGGGCACATGTTTATTTGTTGGGACTTGAAATTCTCATGTCATTGAAATGAAGACAATCAATGTAAGGTCTTTTCCTGAGAGAGGAGGCAGTCCTAATTTCGGAAGAATCAAAAATGCCACAGAGGGGAGAGACAAGCCCCAGCTTGCTAAAACTGGTGGAGCCACAGTTCCAGCTCCAAGCTGGAGGGTGGTGGAGAAAGAAAGACCCCTGGGCGTAGCCTGAGGGAATAACTCTCCGTTCCAGGGCGGTGTGGGTACGCAGTTGTGGGGGGTATGGGCGCCATGTTGCCTAGTCTGCAGCCCCCTTGCAGGTCTATGAAAAAACACCCAAGCCTGGGGATCTGGGGGCACGGTCAAGACTGTACCTGACTGGGTGGCCTCCCTGGGCCCCTACACCTGCCTTTTCAGAGAAGGTCCCCTGGGGCCGCTCCAAGGTGTTGGTTGCTGGGGAAAACAGTGTCTATTGTTATACTAGAGTGGAATTTTGGTGTGAACAGATTCCCTGAAGAAATAGTAGGGAATGGATATAAAATCACTTTAGAAGGTTTTTAGATTCTTAGTAGATTTATTTTAGTAGATTTTTCTTCTAGGTAATAGAAGAAGAGAAATTTCAGAAAGAAGATGTGTTGTTCAGTTTTCCAGGGTACCATAAATCTCAACTAAAAATCCTGGTCATCCTTTAAGACGTCCCAGAAATGCAGACTGTGGTAAGGAGTGGGACATCTGGATCAGGCTGGTTCCCAGCACAGTGGGTTAGAACACAGAGGACCCTGTGGATAGCACCACTTCAGCCTGACCACTGGCACTTGTCTAAACAGACCCTAAACTTGAAAGTCAGACTGGCGTCTCAAAGTTGCTATCACTTCCTTGGGTAAACATCTCTTCTGAACAATTATAAACAAATTACTTCATCTATAACACACAAAGCCACCGCGGTCTGAATCATATAATCTCTTTCTCTCCCTTCCTCTTTCCCTCCCTTTCAATTTCCCCCACCCCCACCTCTCTTCCTCCCTCTCTCTTTCACACACACACACACTCTCACACACCCTTCCTCCTCCCTTCCCCTTCCCCTCCCCCTTCTTCCTCTTCCTCTTCCCTTTCTTACTCCTCCTCCCCCTCCCCCCCTTTCTTCTGGAGGTACTGGAGATTGAGCCCAGGATCTTGCGCTTGCTAAGCACACACTCTGCCACTGAGCTATATCCACCCTCCATACCCCCTCCACCACACACACACTTTCTAAATGCCCAAATAACACGTTTTTTCTGTCTAAACTAGAATAGTTTAGAAAGTATTTTCATCTGAGTTTAAAGCTTAAGTACTTGTATGTACTGTTGCAAAATTCTGAATGTGTGATTCTTAGTTTAATGAATGACATTTGGGATTACCAAAAAAACCAAAATCATCCAACCTCCTGTAGGATAACTCCTGTTTTATAGGAGCTAGGATTTTCAAGACTGAGTAGATCAAATGCTATGAAGCGGGAAGAAAGATCACCTAAGCTACCTGGGGGAAATAGGCCATAGCTGCACCGCCCCACCCCCAGTCACCTAGGGGTTCTGCAGAGGCTGTGTGATGACAGGACCCTCCTCCCACCCCACAGCCTCGAGTGGCTTGTGCCCGTAGCTCATTCTGATCTTCCTCAATGCCAGCTCCTCACCCAGTTTCATTCGTAGTTCATAAGAATTTTTACCGCTTGCAATGACAAATGTATTTGTTCACCAGTTTTCCATCTCAGTGATGACTGCCCTTCATTGTCCGACATTCAATATTTTAAATGCCCTTGTTGAATATATTATATTCCTACTTTTTACTTGTTTCCACGAGGAGGATAAATCCACTCTCTGTTATTCTATCTTTTCCAGAAGTTCAGTATTCCATTTTACTTTAAAAATTTCCTAGATGTTTCTTATTTGCAGTCAAGTATGGGGACAACATACCTACAGAATCAAATGTCATGAACAAATAAATAAATACTGATATGGATTAAGCCATGAGAAAAAATAACTTTGTCAGAGTTGCTAATTCTCAATATAAGAGGGCTAGTGCCTCAGAAGTGTTTGACAGCATATAGTCAAAAGAGGCTTCACATGCTCTGATCACGTCAACATCATTGTACAAATTTTTATTTACAACTTATTTTTTGTTTTACATGATGATATCATTCACAAGTTTGGGAAAGCGATTCTTGAGCATGGTGGTGCGTGGCAGATAGCCACTCCCTTTAGAAAATAAACCACAGATTGAATATGTTTTTCTGGTTTGTGAACAAAAATGAGGGGGAGGTTTCAGGACAATTGTCAGATAGGCTCTCCCCACTTACTTTATCCCCTTCTTGGGGTTTATAGGCAATAGGAACCCTCCATTAACATTTATTTGTTATGTGACAATAAAATGTCTTCTGTTTGCTCTTTGTCAACAGGTGAAAACCATATATGCAGCATTCATAGTCTCAATCAGAGGCAAGTACTTCACCAAATAAGGGTGTACAATTATAAAATTGCAAGACAGGGGAGGTGGTGGTGGAATAAAGGCCACAGAATAAACTGCAAAAGGTATGACAAAGGGAGACTTCCTAAGACTTGATCATTGGGGTTTAATTGGTTTTTCTGAACAAATGAAAGGGAGGGACAAGAAGTGCCTGAGGTCTGGACTCTGGCTCATGGGGAAAGTTCCGGGATTGCGGGCAGAGGTAGCGCAGATGGAAGATGAGGTGACTTTATACACCGTGTGCTTTTCTCAGCAATCCCAAGGCAGTATGAGTGACATCCAATTCATTTTCTCAGCAGCAGTCAGCAAGCACTTCCTATCCCCTATCGTGTGTAGAACCATCGGAGAGACACTGTAGGAAAGAGAATGATGTACAAAACAAGGTTTCTACCCTGAGGAAGCTAGAATAGAGCTGAGAGTACAAGTCTGGTGAGACAGCCTGGGTATTGCCTAAGCCAGCGTATCTCTAATAAGTTAGTACTAAAAAAAAAAAAAAAAAAAAAAAGTTGAACTCATACAATATGTACTATATATCCATTTCTTCATTTATTCTTCACAGGTGAAATAGCTATTAATATTATGCCCACTTTACAAATAAGGAAAGTGAGATACAGATGGTTTAAGTAACCTACTGTCTTAGTCAGCTCAGGCTGCCATAACAAAATATCATACACTGGGTGGCTTATAAACAACACGTATTTATCTTTGACACTTGTGGAGGCTGGGAAGTCCAAGAGCAAGGGCAGATTTGGTGTCTGGTGAGACACAGTTCCTGGTTCAAACTTGGCCATGTTCTCTTTGTGCTCTCATGGCAGAAGGGGACCAGGGAGCTCTCTGGGGTCTCTTTTGTAAAGGCACCGAATCCATTTCACAAGGGCTCCACCCTCACCACCTAGTCAGCTCCCAATGACCCCACCTCCAGATACCATCTCACTGGGGAAATAGGTTTTAACATATGAATCCGGGGGAGACACAACTATTCGGGCAATAGAATCTCCCTTCTAACGTGTAGCCAGTAAGTGGCAGAGCCAGGATTCGAGTTCAGAGTCTGCCTCTGGCGCCTTACCTTTTGACTTTCTGTATTCACAGTCTATCACAAAGGGTTGTCAGGTTTGTGATTTCTTTTTCTCTCCCAGGAGGACTCTGATTGTGCTAAGCTGGAATAAGCACTGTCACTTCTGTCTTATGTCCTCTCTTATTCATATGAATTTCTCAGGCCAAGAAAATCTTCAAATGGAAGGAAAATTCATAGGCATTTGCAGAAAACTAGTGAAGACTCCTACCCTTTGGCCCACACGTGCACACCTTCTCCACCAGAAAATCAGTCTCATCGGAGAGACTGTTTCATGCTTCACTGTTACCCGCCCGCAGCACATAAGACAATGTCTGGCACATAGTATACTCAGTAAATACATGTTGGATGAAACGAATGAAGGTGGTGAAGCCAGTGAGGGATAAGGAGGATTCAAAATAACCCTGCCTGTGCTTTCATTTTTCTCCCTCTATGTCTCCATCACATGTCATCCATCCAGAAACCTGGTCCATTGAAGAGTTGCCCAAGAGAGAAATCCATGAGCTTGCAGGAGACAATCTTCTTCACACATAAGGCCACCTCAGGACACCCAATGTGGCCTCACATCACCCTGAGGTTGGCCCTGCCCCCAGGCACGATGGAAGCCAGCCTTGCTGAGTCGTTGGAAGCACTGGAAATAGCACCCATGATTTTTGGATCTGAGCCCATCACAGTGTCTGTACACTGGATCAAGTTTCCCAGTAGAGCAGTCGTAGGGCAGCTCCAGTACTCCCAAATCCTACTTTCAAATCCACACTCTCAACTAAATAATTTGCTTCATATTTCCCAAAAAAGTTCCCTTAGAAAATGTGACAAAGTGTTACTCTTGTTGCCCTGGATAAATATGCCCCTTTATAGGTAACAACCAAATTCCCAGTTCAATTATCAGCTTCCCTGCCCAAGAGGGGACATAAAGCCACAGCAAGCCAAGATTCTAGTTGTAAAACCCACTCTCTGGCATCATACATAAGGACTCACTTAATAAGTGCTTAATGGTGATAGTGATTTATACTTCGGCATAGACCAAGATGAGCAGAGCGGTGCCTGACTCCCTTCCAAATACAATGGTTTGGTAGCCAGGTGAGGAAGAGGGATCAGGAGCCACAAGGGCAAACAGAAAATGTTCCTGGTCACTGAAGTCCACAGGAATTATGGCTCCAAAAACTTGATCTCTTTGTGTTGGTGATACAAAAGTTCTTTCAGGTAAATATTTTCTTTTATGTCAATACCACAAAATAGCTTGCAACATAGACTTATGCATGGAGTAACTGGCATTTTAGTGTGTGAAGAATCAGGTTGTTTATTTAATGTTGGATTAAAA
Source organism: Camelus dromedarius (assembly GCF_036321535.1). NCBI lineage: Eukaryota > Metazoa > Chordata > Mammalia > Artiodactyla > Camelidae > Camelus > Camelus dromedarius. The sequence continues at coordinate 24,013,044 of NC_087456.1, forward strand.
AAATATCCACCTAACCTCACTATCCAAACTCACCACACGGCGTCAAATTTTCTAGAAGATTCATTTAATGATGTCATTTGCCATTTATTTAGAGAATTAGTCTTTATTAATATATTTCTCTGTACTCCAAGCTTTGGGAAATAGATAAGATGTGGAAACTAAGGTTCCTGGACTTGAGAAATTGATGATTAGAAATATTAAGGAATTCTCCAAAGTCATATAGTGATCAGCTAGAAACAAAGCCAATCTCTCAAATTTTTAATCACTTTTGTTCAGTATTCTTCCCATCATGGTGCTGTTTCCCTTTCTGAGTGTTCCAGTCTTATCAGCATTTGAAATTTTCCATTTTTTTAGGGTGTTTCCTAGGGTCTATTTCATCCTCATGGAAGGTAGCAACACCAAGATGCCACGCAGGAGTCACTTTTGCTTCCTTACTTCCACTTGGAAAAATACACGTCTTACGTTAGGTATTTTCAAACTCTGTATTTGTGGATAAATCACCCTGAAAATACGATGAAAATACATCTTTGAATGTTAAATCAATTTGGGTAACTGATTATTCCACTCCCTTCCTGAGTTTAACTTGAGGGTCAAAAAGGTAAAATTGATACTTAACACCTTTTTGATGGGTCAAATGAATGCACTGCGATGAACAGTCATATCTTTGTCCTAGTTCACGTAACATGATGCTTTATAAAATACGCTTCCAATAGAAACATGTAATACTGCTATCTGAAAATCCAGGATACCGTATACTTGTCAATAAACTAAATTGCCTGATTTTTCTCTTTAAAAAAAAGAAAAAACTCTTCCAATATAAAATTAAAGAAAGAACATCATTGGTGAAAAATAAATGAGATATTTGAAGTTTATTCAGTTTGATTAACCCAGGCAAGAGAAATTAAAAATGAGGTATAATCTTTCCAATCTTTGATTCCTAAGGCCATCCATTCTCCATACTTTTATAAAATTCAGCATTATGTTTTATATCTAGTTACCACCTCCAGTCTATGTATATTATCTTGTCTGCTCCCTCAATAACCTTACATACATCTGTCTCAGGAACTGCCACATGGTTTACTTGTTCATATCTCCAGCTATGGTGAGCTGTTATTGAGAGCAGGATTTAGTCTCATGCATTTGTGCATCCTCTGTGTTTATCGACAGAGTCACTTGGTTTAGGCTGAGTAAATATTCGTTAAATGAATAAAAGTTGGAATAAACAAGTGAATAAGTAAATATTGCCAGTTGATAACAATGAAAGTGAGTAACTATCCCTGTGCTTCTAATTGCTGGAACATGAACAAAGCCTTTGTACACGGTGGGCCATTCTCAAAACATAGCCCATAAAATCCAAGTCTCATATGAAAGAGCGTAACGGAAAAGATCAGAAAAAATACTGCCGTAGGGCATTCCATTTTCAGCAAACTCCAGAAAATACAAACTCTTCATCATTTGGGGAACCAGAGGGAGATAATGGTTCAATCTCAGCCAAACAGTGCTATTAAAATCACTAACAACTGAATCTATGTGCATTCCAGTTTCCCTTGTGATTCCAATTAAGATCCCATCAAATAAGTGAACTTATCATTTTGCATCATGGAGCCCTTGAAAACTGTATACAGTTCAAGCTGGCATTTTCTCCTCTCCCTGATAAGGAAGGAACATGATTGCATCACACTGATTGCATACTTAGCTCTCAAAGCAGCTGTATAAACATTATAAGCCATGTAACAAAAAAGAAAAAAAAGTTATACAGGCTAAAATCCAAGGACACATTTCTGAAACAGAGCATCCTATGGACAGTTGATTCTAACTGAGAGATGACTCAGAAATATGGATCCAGTAGAAGAGTGGGTGGTGCAGAAGAGGAGGAGGTGATAAATCTCTCCCCACTCGGCAATTCTAAAGTCATAATCTTGGTTCATAGGTCCTTATATGAACTTCCTTAGTGACAAATTTCCCCAATATCAGGCTGTCCACGGTAGCATCGCTAGGATGGGAGTATGGGAGGGGGATGGGCAACTGTCTGTTAGACATCCCTTAGAGAGATCAGATTTCTGTTACCATCTTTCTACCTTTTAGAAAACCTCACTAAATGGCCAGATGATCTCCAGAATACCCTAGCATAACTTCCTAGTGATGGCAGATCACAAGTGGTAACCGAGGGTCCCCCTTCTGCTTATATATTAGTAGTTGATAGGAGCTCTCAGACTATGGCGTCTTTTTGTTGGAATTAAAATGCTGGCTCACATCTGACTAATTTGCATGACCTTGAGTAAGCTAGTTAACTTCTCTGTGTCTTGTTTGCACCTTTATAATACGGGGAAAATATTTGCAACTACATGATAGAGTTGTTGTGAGAATTAAATGCAATAATATCAATAAAACACATCAGGAGCATAGTTATCCCCCAGTAACTGACAGCCACCATCATTACTGTTCTCACGTGCTGCAGCTGCTGATCTAATGAAATTGATCTGTGCAGCATCTGGGCTGGGGGTGCTCCCAACAATGAAAAGTGCACTCTTCTCTCCCTGATAATGCTGCTGAGAGATGCCCCAGAATTACAGGCAGGGCTGTCAACAGTCTCCTTTCTAAGCAGATAGAAGGCATTTTCTCCTGGAAATAAATGGTGGTTGAGTCCCTATACAAATACAAGAATCTGCCTTAAGATGTCGGTACAGTATCTAAAAAGGTTACACTTACAGTAGAAAAAGGGCAGAAGATCACATAGAAAAAGGTAGAAAATCCAAGGATGGCATTTTAACTAGCTTTTGGGTGAAGCTGGCTTTTGTAAGCTAGTCCACAAACCTGCCTATAACTCTTAACTTGTATGTTAGTTAAGAGCTGATTGTAATCGGAATGAGCTTGTTTGTGTCTGGGGGGACTTTAATATAGCAAGGTGTGTAGGATAAAGAGGCCATTTCCACTTTACAGAGATGGCAACTGAGGCCCAAGGAGGCTGGCATGCTTACAAGGCTTCACAGATGAACATAATACCAATGTTCCTGGTCCAGGTGAGACCTCTGAGCTCTCCGGAGACAAAGGAGCAGCTCACGGCTGCTGGCACACCCTTCTTCATGGACCTTCTTGAATGTACCCCCTGCCCCAACTCCCACCTCCCTCTTCTCTGATCTGTTATGTTTCTGTTTCCCTTCAAAATGTCATCTAGAAATTTCAAAAGAGAACGGAAGGAAAGCCACTGCAGTGTTAACTGTGGTTTTCTCTGAGAAACTGGATTATCGGTGGTAATCACTTTCTCCTTTGCGCTCGCTTTTATTTTCCAAACGTTCTGCAATGACTATCCTGTAGGATGATTACTTTTAAATGTTTTAAAAATTCTGCTCCAGATTTCATAAAGCCTCTCTAAACTAGCCCCGTCTTTCTCCAACCACCCCACTCAGCCGGAGCTCATGGATTTGGCTCTTGATAATCTGTACACATCCTTTCTTCCCCGTTTCTCTTCCTTCCCTTCCTCTTCCCCTCCCTCCTTTTTTCCCCTTTAATTTCACATTATATAGCAGCATCTGTGCCAAGAGATTTAAAAATTAGACAACAAAAACCTACCGTACAGCACAGGGAACTATATTCAATGTCTTGTAATAACCTATAGAGGAAAAGAATTCAAAAAGAAAAAATACGCATATATTTTTATATGTAAGTGAATCACTTTGCTGTACACCTGAAACTAACATTGTAAATCAACTAACTACATTTCAATAAAAAAAAATTTTTTAAGTTACTCAAGTGGCAATGAAAAGACTCTGGTTGTTAAAAATTCAAACAATATCATGGTTGGTGCAGTAAAAGTTAAAATATGCTTTCATAACTTCTTTTCTCCTCAAATCCCATTCTTCTCTACCTATAGGTTGCAACCACTAAATTTGGGACATATTTAAGAGTTTTCACCTGTAAATTTTTCACGTATGTATAATTGCTCACAGATTATATGTATATAGATATTTGTATGTATGCCTATTGCTGGTTTTTTTTTTTCTAAATAAACCTGAAAATCTTTTTTTTCCTGCAAACAACTATAATTATTGCCTTGGAATGTTAGTGTTTGACTGTTTGTCAAGGGCCCACTGGTAAAAGGGACCAGTTAGAAGGGCCATTTCTAAGAGTATCCTTATCAGAAGGCCATGGGCCATGGGCCGTGGTGACCTTCACACAACCTCAGTCCCAGTCCAGGCCTCACCATATGACCACACAATCGACCTGTTAGCTGTTCAGCCTACTGATGACAGGTGCCAGTGCCGTGTATAACATGTGCTCTCCAAAAACAGGACAGAGAAAGGAAGGGTCTCATGTCCAGCCTTCTGGGTGGCCAATGATAAAATGTTCATCCCTTTAATACTTAGTGGAAACAACACTATTTCAACATAACATCACCTGTGTCCATACTGACAGTCACACTGAGCTCTTTGAGAAATCAGCTAGTTGGTTTGATCAAAATGGTAAATTAAGAATCTCTTGAACAGCCTTAATCCCAAGAAATCTGAAGAAAAATGGTGAGAAGACTGAATGTGTTTTGCAGGATGAGATCTGGTTATTTCAATTTTCTGAGGCAGGTTTTGCCTGAGAATCTCTCTTCTCTTAGCCTTTCTTACTTTTCACCATTTGCCAGACTCCTGCGAACATGAGGGATTCTTGCCTACAATTCGGAAAGCTCTGATGAAAGAAAACACTAGACTCCCGCTTTCTGCCTCCTATTTCCATGACAGAAGAGAAGAATGCTGCTACAGGAATTGATTTAGGAGGACGGGTTCTAAAACCAGAACCACCCAGAAACTGTATCTAAGTGGAGGTAAGTAACTGATTTCTGTGCATTCGAGGGAAACCTGACTATGGAGTACTTACCCAAAGAAGATGTTCATCTAGCAAGCATTTATTTAGCTGACCTCCTGTTGTCTTCGTGCTGCCACATTAGGCCGTGTGGGAGGGGTCCACTGTGGTCCTTGACACAGAGTAGTATGCAAGTGCCAAATGATGGGGTGATGTGGGTCACATCTTCCCTTGGGCACCCTCCAAATCTCCTCCCTGCCTTGATAACCCAAGTTAAACTTGATATGATGACTAGCAGCATTACTTTTACTACTAACTAAAAGCACAAGAGTAGCAGTTTGACAGAAAGTCTGATATTTGATTATCAATTGAAATTTACAGAGGATAAAATAGCAACATTAAAGGAAAATTTCATTCGAATCATTTCAAATGCCCCCGATATAGGTATATGCCTAAATCTTGCAGAAGCGTATTTGTTGCTTCCCGGTGAAAGGGTGCCTCTTTTTACTGGTTGGTTTGTAGGAAAACGCCATCTAGCTAGTTGAGAAGAACCTATTTATACTAGATTGGAAGAAGTTGGAATAGTGTAGACTAGTGTGGAAAAGGCAAATTTTAGGTATGAGCTAGCCTATGAACTACCTCTGGACACTTCCTCAGTAGTTCAGATCCGCTTCTGAACTCTATCTCATTTAAATTATACCATTTTAGTTGTGGTTACTTAGTTGTTACTGCCTTGCAAATTTTTTTGTAGTTCTTACTTGTGTTTATGTCTTGTCTCCCCAGTCAACCTCTAAGTTCCTTAAGGGCAGGCACGATACTTATTTGCATTTTGATGATTTCTGACAGAATCTTTGGTACCACATCTTCCTGGGGCTGGCTTGGCCAGCAGGTGCTGAACCCCTACCCTCGCCAGGACCCTTGCTCAGCTCTCCCGGGGCTGCTCCATGGCCCCATGGGAGGAAAGCATCCTTTGATGGAAGAGCCGGCCTCCTGTGATCTGTGTACATCCTGTCCAGTCTGTGACCTGGGTCTCCAAACTTTCCAATTCACCTTCCAAGTCACACTCAGTTCCCTGCACAGGGAATTTCCTTGGGCTGGGAGCACGTGGACTTGCACCCACGTTCCTGGATGCCACAGTTACTACTTGGCCATCTCTAAGTAGAGTATGAGTGCCTGGAACATCTGGGCTGCCTTGGGACCAAAGTGACTCCATCATGTGCCCGGCCTCCCTCATGTGACCTCCCCATGGGGGCAGGCCAGGTCGCGGGTAAATTGGAACTATTTTTGAGAAGGCCATTGGCAGAAAGTCTTCTTCTCCACAGCCCAAGTATCCCACATTCTTCATTCTCCAGGCCAAGACTGAGTAGAGTGATTGAAATAGGAGCCAGAGAGGGAGCAGGGCCAGAGTGGGGAGGGAGAGTACTCGACCTGGCACGGGAGGAGTCTAGAGCTGGGGACTGTCTATTTTGGATCCCTGTACCAACTCTGAGTGTCTTCAGGGGCCTCCTTGCTGGGGTCTATGCCTCTGTAACATGCAGTGGGACAACTTTTATCTACCCACTGGGAAGTGGGGGAAACACTTAAAAAATATTGCACGTGTAGAAGTGCTTCCTACATTAAAAATTTACTAAAATTCATTCAGTCTCCAGGGGACTCTCAGCTGGACAGGTGCTGGGCATGAGCAGTTCTTCATTATCCACCTCATTTATATGGTTGTTGAAATGTTCTGAGTTGAATTTGTCTTCAGTGACTTGCATTGAAACCACCATCCTGAGAAAGAGAAAGAGAATCTTCTTGTTTTATAGAAACATAGGTGTGAAAAGATGAAGTGACCTACCCAGGATTACAGCAGAAGTTCACAGCAGGGACAGGGCCTGACCCCAGAAAAACATCAGTGCTATTTCCATAGGCCCTTGTGTTTCCTGAAGGCATGAATCCATCTTACTTTCAGATAGTCATTAGTTACTGCTCAGGGTACCCACTTCCCTCTCCTCTGAGTACATAGAAGATGATATATTGCCTGCCCTCTTTCTGATTGAATGAGCCTGTAACTAGTTCTAGAAAGGCAGAAGGCTTTAAGAACCAGTGTATACAATTCACTGAACTCTCCCTCTGCTGACTCCACAAGCTGAGATGCTTTGGATCCCTAGGTCTATCCATCAACCTGAGAAAAGCATGTAGTATGAGCAAGAAATAAACCTTCGTCATTTCAAGCCACTGAGATTTTGGAGTTGTTAGTTGCTGCAGCAAAACCTAACTTATCCTGACTGATACAGTCCCATGAAAATGATTTTAGAGGTCCCAGAGCAGGATAGCATCAGATTTCTTATTAGAAAAATCCCAAGAGACAATTTTACATGAAGGACGTTGAGGGCCAGTTGCCCTGATCTCCACCTCCACTCAGAATTCTTTCTATGTCACTGTGCCTTAGAGTGGATTTAGTCCCACTGAATTCTGAGGCATGGCTCTTTGTAAGATATTACGAGCTGGTCTTTCAGTTACTGCTCGAATATCTCCTTGGAAACCTCTAGTAATTGGGAGGTTGTCACACTTCCAAAACATTTCCTTTTTTTCCTTTTCCTCTTTCTTTTTTTCCAGCAATCAGTGGTTAAAAAAAAAAAAAAAAGTTTTCTTTAAGCTAAGTCAACAATTTCCTGTAACGTATATTCACTTGCCCCTGTTCTTTCCTCCAGAGCTATGAAGAACATGTGTCATTCTCTGTTTACGTAATCCTTCTAAATCATTTAAACAGCATGAACAGCCTAAATTACTTATCCATGTTGAACGCTTCCCAGTTCCTTTTCTCACTCCTTCTGTTGAATTATTTTGAGGTCCTTTATTATTCTATCTTTTTCATCAGGACAGGTGCAGTCTGTAAATAAACTATTAAAAATATGGCTCCCAGGAGCACACATAGTAATATAGAAAGTCTAGCTTGATCCATGTGAAGTGAAATGTTAACTGTTGGGTTCTAAGTGTCGTAGATCCATTAAACCTAAATTTAACAAAAATTAAAAACTCCAGCTTAAATCTGTCAGTTTTAGATCCTGATTCTTTCATTACAATATTAGCAACACGCTTAGATTGGTGCTATTCCCCAATTTTAAATACATGCTCCTAGGAAATCACCACAGTCATTGACGTACATAATGTTGAGCTGGACAGGGGCCAGATGGATTTCTGAGCAACACCAATGAAGATATCAATTTGACAGTAACAATTCTTTGAGTTCAGTCACCAAGCATGTGCATGGTCTCCTGGTTGTATTACCACATGGTTGCACTGTCCTGTCTGATACACAAGGTATGAGAGAGAATCTAGGAATTCTTTGTCAAATTACATAATACGATGTTTCCTCTAGCCCCCTCAACCTGCCAGCACAATGATAACCTGCAACAAAATGATACATGATTAGCTTGTTACGCTCTGGTTTTACTAAATCCATACTGGTTCCTTGTGACCACTTTTCCATTTCTGGGTACCCATAACCTGTTCCAGAATCCTATTTCGGATTACTAATATGTTTGCTGGTTTACCTATAGTTTTCCTCTTTGGAGATATTGTGCTTTCGTTTAACCCACATGTGTTCTTTTCCTCTTGATGAAAGCAGGCTGTCAGTTAGCAGTGTCATTATACACCCCTTGGGTATCCTGAGATAAAACTTGTTATAACCAACAGACATACAAACACCAAGAGCAAATTGTACTTTTGTGTAATTCTTCTCACTCACTCTATTGAATATTTGTTCTATTCATTTGTCTAAAAAAATCATTCTACCAGAGAAGACAGGGATGAATAGGAATTTGAGATTAAGAATTTATAATCTAGTGAACTCAGGGAACTAGATTTCTTGCTTTTTAGGGGGTCCATGAATTTGCATGCACAATTTTTGTGAATATTTACTGTCTGCCTCTTTCTTTCCACTTTTTCCCTCATAAACCCTTTGCCATCTATGGTCTATAGCTTAATAAGATTCTCTAAAGGGTCTATGGCCTTTGATATGTTAATGGAAAAAATAAATTATCTCTCGTCTTTATCCCTGGTGCTTGGCTGAATTCTGTATAGAGTGGGATATTCAATAGATTTTGGTTGAGTAAGTAAAAGAATACTTCAGCACTGGTCTGTCTTTTCTAAGAAAAGAAGCTACAGTTTTCTCATTTTTACTTATGCTTCAAATGTGTCTTAAAAAAATAAAGAATCCTTTCCCCTCTCTGAGTGCTTTTTAAGCTTTAGTTTTTTTCTGACACTATGCTTGTGTACATGCTGTAATCTTTCTTTAATAAATTCTATTGCTTTTATGGTCTTCTTATCTTTGTTCATATGAGTTCATGTTGATTTCTCTAATTAGAATAATTCTTTCCTGTCCTCATGGGATAAACTTTATGCATGGCTAAGAGCCCACTGGTGGCCTTGACAGTACGCTACTCAGATCTCCCTTTCCGAGCACCAGTACAGCAAGGAGCACAATTATTGACAATCCCCAGGCCACTGTGCTTTCAGATCCACCCCAGTGTTCATGTAGAGGCCATGCATCCCTCAGGCTATTCCCAGCCAATGCACGAAATAGTGGGGCCACTCTGGAAATGGTGGGGCTACTGAAGCTGGGCCATTCAGGCCACTGATGGACTTCCCCAACAGGCAGTTCCTGCTTAGGAACTGCTTGTTGACCTCCCTGAGGTTTTCTCAAAGCCATCCTACACAGCTATCTTAGTACAGTCTAGCTTGACTACTCTACTCTTTTGGATGAATTGGTTCCTTGCTTGTTTCTCTGATATAAAAAGCTGTGATGGAATGGAAGGACGAGGTCAGGGGTGCCAGACCTAAAAGTCAACTTACTCCTTACCTTTCTGGTCTTTGACTTTCCAAGCTTTCACTGGGAAGGATAGTGGAACCCAAGCCAAGCACTATTCCCATTATACCAACCATCCTCTCTTCTGGGGCCCCAGGGGGTGATTAACTTTTCATTTGCCTTGAGGTGTTACAGTCTTTTTCATTTAGTTTTCATCAGCAAAACTGATACTTGAGATGCTGAAATTTACCATTTTCCCATTTCAGGATGTCTTTTTCTACCTCACCCATTATCTGCTTGGGAAAAACTGGTCAAACCTCAACAGATATCTGGAAAAGAATCAGTGATTAAAGATTCTTGTGTTTGAATATAAATACCTGTTTTAGATTTTTCCTTGGAGGAAAAGCCAACTTCTGATGTTGCCTAAGATGGGACCAGTCAGCAACATGTCAAATTCCAGTGCTGTCGGACAAACACAGAATCCTCACTTCTAGGAAAGCCAGTCCCCAGCTGACAGAGCAAATAGGATGAAAAAGTAAAAGACAAAAGGAAACAAAACCCAAGCCACTAGCATTTGAAAAGGCAGGCACTTTGATTTCTCCATAGGATCTTTGAAGCACTGATTGTTAAAGCAGAAATAATCAGAGTGCAAGATGCAAAGTGGTGATAAAACAGAAAAGCCATCATAAAACACCAAAGCCAATACTGAGTGAAATGTGATTTCAAAACAGACAAATCATTACAGCAGTTATTGGCATGTTTGGCTGTCTACATGCCATCGAAAGTAAGAAGTTCCCAAAATGCAGGGGATTATTATCAATCTCTCTAATTACTAAACCAAAGTCTTTTTTCCATATTCTATAAATTTCTGTAATAAGCACAATAGGGGAGAATCCTTTTAAGGCTCCTGAAATCACTTCATTTCAGAAACCCTCTATTTGACCAATGACCAAGGTTTGTGAGTTAGTCAGGCCTCCCTCTCCAAACCCTACATTTGTTCTGGTCTCAGGGACAAAATGCCCTTCCTATCTCTACATGTGGGTTTACAGAATAGATCCACATATGCAGTAAGCCCATTACTTTCCCTCCCTATAATTTCTCCCTCAGTTTGCTTCCTGGAAATAAGTGGGTGTAACTTTCTTTGTAGGACTTTGGAAAAATCCCAAGGAAGAAGGGACAACCCAAAGCATATGCTTGAAGATCTTCTCAGCTGGATCAGATACTAAAGGTTTCATTTCCTCACCAAAGATGTACATCCTATGTACCTATTATTATTATACACCAGAATGAAGACACATGGTTGTCCAGAATTACAGAACCTACGTAGACATGTCAGTGATTTCTGCATTTCTGCAATGCTTCTAACATCAGAAACATTTGCACAGTCTGCAACCTGGAGAACTGATTTCTATAGACTTTATTTTCTTTCTGGAAAAGCAAACTTGGCTTAAATGTAGTCTGATAATAAACAGAAGACTCAAAAGAAAATAATTTTGCTCCCTATATATGAGGAGAGAGTAACCTCCTGTGTGTGAAGCGGGTGGTGGGGGAGAGTCACAAAAATGCTTGAATGAGTTATCCAAAAAGTAATCAGCAAGCAACACATGAGTAATTGTGTGATAACAAGAAGTCAGAAAGAAAAGGATGCAGAGTTGGAAGATCCTGTTCCTAAGTTTCATCATCATCTACCTCCTCTATTCCCAGTTGTCATTTCTTTTAGCTCTTGGCTTAACTATCACTTACCTAGGAAACCCTCCCTGACTAGTCCTGCCCCATGGTGATTACTCTCTTATACGTTTTGTTTAGCACTTATTCAAGGTTTGGTCCTAGAGCATCCCATACTTGCTCAGTGACTACTTTTTCCCTAGTTGTCTCAGGTAGTGGTGGTGGTGTAGGTGATGATGTTTTCCTGATCAATGAGAATTTAAAAAGGGGGAAAAAAACAGTGAGTAGAGACTGAAGGCCTATTTTTCTTGACTCTCTTTGCTTCTCGTTTTTATCCTCTTCTGTGTTTAGTACCTAACAGATGTAAAATAAGCACCTGGTCACAAGTAGACACGTGAGCTGCCTGGAACACGCACCAACACCTAAGTCCTTGCCACTCCATGAGTCAGTAATATGACATCACCTAGAAGCTTCTTGGAAATGCAGAATCCGAGGCTCTACCTCAGGACTAAACTCTGATCTATATTATTAGGAGATCCTTGGGTGATCTGTATACATATTACAGCTGGAGAAGCTCTGGTTTAGAAGACACTGATCTTCCAAGTCTGTCCCTCCCATCTACTTTCATATACCACTTAATTGATAATTAACCATAATATCTTGTCTTTTCATGCCACTGGGCTTTGTAAAGCCATGTAGAACTTCAGTGGGTCCCATACGTTTTATTCTACCTTGGACTGTTCAGTATTGCTTCATCTATGCTAATATTATACGCTCAAGCAGATCATAAGTTCCTTGGGGGTAATTTCTGTCCTTTGTGTCTCTTTAAGTCATGATGGTGCTATGCCCATTGTGGCAAACATTAAATAGTAACAGCTAAATCTTGAGAAGTGACTACATGTCACATATTTTACTAGGCACTCACACATTATCACATTAAAAACAGTAACACTATGAAGTGGCTACTCTTTCTTTCTTTCTCTTTGTAATGAGAAAACCAAGGCCTTAGAGAAGTTAGTAAATTGTTAACTGGAACTTGAATCCACATCTGTTTGACTCAGAAGTCTGGGCTTTTAGCCACTATGTTGTATTGTTCACTGATCGATTGATGAATAAACAAATGTGTTCGGTGTTAACCTGATACAGTGAGACAGAGACCAGCTTTCATCCAGCCTGGGTGCTGTCCTGATAGAAATATTTCTCAAGGGAAAAGAAGCAATACTTTCTCCTCTGTAACCTCCCCAGTCTTTACTACATCTTTGGGATTCTATCCCAAATTTTCTCCCTCCTGCTGTTTTTCTTTTTTGTTTTTGTTTTTGTTTTTGTTTAGTTGAAGTATAGTCAGTTTATTATTAACTCCCTTCTCCCCTCTTCTCTCTCTTTCTGGTGTAAGACCTCAGTCCGTGTCCTCCCCTTGTGTGAGTCCTCCGAGGCCAGCATTTGGCCTGGCCTGGCCGAGGGGCACCGCACGAGGAGTTTTTCAGGTCACAGGCGGGGCTCTCTCCGCCCGAGTGGACGTGTTTGTAGAGCGGAAGGATGACCTTTCATTCCTGAACACCCAGAGGGCCCATCAGTCTGTTCTTGCTCCACTGAGAAAAGTGAATGAAGTGCTTGCCTCTTAAAATGAGAGTAAAGAATAAGTAGCTATAAAAATGCACAAACCCCGAGCCCCTCAAAGCCCGGGCAGCACTGCAGCCCTTTCTGTCTGAGGGCGCCCCATGTCTGGCAGACGATGGAGCCTTTTCAGACGCCTCCTCTGAAAACGTGGAAAGTCACTTCACTGGAAAAGATGCCCGCCAGGCCAGCGAGCAAGTGCGCATTTGCACCCCGCCGCACGCTGCCCCCGGCGTGTTCTCTTCTCTCGGAAGCGCCGGGGCCAGCGGCCCCACTCCAGTAGCTGGCAGGACACTTACATAACCATCACCTGTCAGGAGCTGCTGACCTGCCCTCTCGTCCTGGGCAGCCACACCACCTTGACGGACAGGATCGTGAGGCCACGGGGCGCCCAGGGCAGCCTTGTCAGAGCAGATCCTGCAGGAAATACGGACTCCAGACCAGGCCAGAGGCCAGACGAGACCATGCTCTGGGAGAACCCTCAGTGGGAAACAGTGCTGGGGTGCGCTCTGACTCCAAAGGGCTCCCAAGGATGTGCTGATGTCACAGCAAAGCAAAAGCATCAACTACTCCTGCCTTCAAAGGCCAGTAATTCCCACCCTATGTGCACTGATGACCATAATTAATATTTCTGTGTTCAGGAACTTTCAGTCCAACAGTCTTCCTTAAATCTGGTAAGTACTGACCTAGAAATCAGGGAAGCTACACAGACCATTCAGCTCTGGAATTCGCTAACTGCACAGCCTTGGGTAGGTCACTGGCTCTTGAGGGTTTCCATTTCCTTATGTGACAGGTTGGACCAGCTTTGCTGGCCTCTCAGATGGCTTCAAATTCTAGCATTCTCTGATTCTGGTGACCTCAACTTCAGCCTACTGGTTCTCAGGCTCATCCATCCCATCCTGAAGAGAAAAAGAGATGTGACTAAAGGCGAAAGCTTGAGGCTTATGCCACAGCCTTCCTTCTACATCCTTCTACATGTTTAAATTCATCAGTGACAGCAGAATACAGGTAAACACAGGAACCCCTGTCAGTGTGCTTGTACATATGAGGTTTTCCCATATGGGTTCATTCACTATAGTTCATCCACATTGGGCTCTAGCCTCCCCCTCCTGTGAATGAGGAGGAAAGTTAAAAACCTTTCTGGAAGAAATTGCCTTCACCCTCCAGCCACTGACCTTGAGTGCTGAAATTCAATTAAATTAGGAGACATCACAATTAAGATGCAACTCAATGATTCTTCACTTTATGTAAATGAGATTTCTGATTGCAAAGAATCAATAAGTTAACTGTGTTTAAGCAGCTCATCAGAAGCCTATCTAAGCATTGTTTCGTCCCTTCTTTGCTAAATCCCTAAACTCACAAGCCAAATGGAAGAAGTGTTCCTGGAAATCTGAAGAATGAAATAATGCAGCCACTCAGATTTTCCCGGGAACGCATTAGATAGTACGGCTACACTGATGCTTTTCCAACTCAGAGCTTACTTGATTTCAAAGTGCCACATGCAGCCAGGGGAGGTTCTTTATAAAGGCCACTCTTATTCAAACACCTGAAAGAATTCTAAAGTGATCTGAAAGATATTTCTACATCCTGTAGAAGTGAACCCTTGGAGAAGTCTGCCTTCATGTCGCCAGTTCCATGCTCTGTCAAACATATGTTTTGGTCAGTAACTCAAAACACAGAAGTAATAGTCATTACCCCTGTAGGGAAAGAGAAATGAATTTGCAAGTAACTATTTAGAATCCCATTGGTAGTGAAGTCATTTGAAACCAAAATCATAAGGACTTGTTGATCTATTATTGCTACTGACACCACAGTACTGTATAGCAAACCACCCTCAAACCTAGTTCCGTTCAGTAACAGGCATTTATTATCCAGTTCACAGGTGTGCAGGAGAACATGCTTCGGCTGATGTGAGCCAATCTGGCCAGCGGGCCCTGCTGCAGGCTGCAGGCTGGGCTCCAGGCTGGAGATCGGGTTCAGTTGCTCCAGGTGTGTTTTCTTGCCCCAAACCAAAGAGGCAGCAGCTGCCAAGGTATATACTTCTTATGAGGAATCACTCAAGGATGCAAGACAAAACACATCACATGAGCACATTTCAGGCCTCTGCTGGGGTCCTGACTGCTAATGTTCCCTTTGTCAAAGTCACATGGATGGTCCAGTGTCAGTGGACAGAAAAACACACTCCATCCATAATGGGAGGGGAGAGAATTTTTACTAAGCAATCACCCAACCTATCCCAAATGTCTTTAGCTCAGACATTTAAAAAGCCAATGGCAACAGCCTAGACATTTCTGATTCTAATGATAAAAGTTTTCTAGGTTTTTAAAAAATCAGTAATTTTTAGAGATATATAAATGAAGTAGCTACTTTTCCAATAGCTTGTTTTTCACTGAAAATGTTCTTTTTTTTTTTCCTTGAAGTATAGTCAGTTTACAATGTCATGTCAATTTCTGGTGTACAGCATAATGTTTCAGTCATACGTATACATACATATCAGGCATATTCTGGGCATAGGAATAAGTTAGACCCAGTCCTGGGCTTGGAGATTTCCCAGCCCAGCAAGCCCAAGTGTCTGGCTCTGACATTTGAGGCCTTCCACCATCTGTTCTTCCTCACAGCTGGCCTCACTGTGGTCAGTCTTGAACTTTGGCAGCCACATAATACTTCTTGCTTACACATCTTCCACCAGACTCTCTCTCCCCTTCTGTACCTTCACAGTCCAAATTCCCACACCTCTAGATGGAGCCTACAGGTAGCGTGGATCATTGGCGACTTCCTGAGCTGCAAATCTGGTGGCCTGGATCTGCCACTGCCTCTATTCCCCTAGTCTGAGTGACCACAGGTTTCAGAGATCTGAAAAATGGTCATCAGTTGTGTTCTGCCCTGCTTACTTTTTCTTCTGAGTCTCTTTTTTTTATTAAAAGAAATTTAATTGTGGCAAAATATACATAACATGTAATTTTACCATTTTAACCATCTTTAGGGTACAATTCAGTGGCATTAAGTATATTCACATTGTTGTACAACCATCACCACATCCATCTCTTTTCATCTGCAAACCTGAAGCTCTGCACCCATTGAACAATAACCCATTCCCTCCTCCCAAGCCCTGGCAGCCATTAATCTACATTCTGTCTCTCTGAATTCGACTATTCCAGGTACTTCGTATAACGTATTCATGTAGAATTTACCCTTTTGCGACTGTGTTATTTCACTTACGTAATGTCATCAAGGCTCATATATGCTGTAATGTGTGTCAGAGTTTTTCTCCTAAAAGGCTGGATAGTATTCTATATGGATGGCTACACCACATTTTGTTTATCCATTCATCCATTGACGGATACTTGGTTTGCTTCCACCTTTTGGCTATCACATAATGCTGCTATAAACGTAAGTGTACTAAATATCTTTTAATCTAAAGTGTCCCCCCATCCAATTTTCCCATTTCCTGACAATTCTTTACTGAAGAGCTAATTGCTTGAACTCCACAGTTCCCCTCGCCCAGATTTTGCGGATTGCACACTCATGGTGCACTTCGACGTGTTCCTCTGTTCTCTGTATTTCTTGAAAATGGGCAGCTGGATCTAGAGGCTTTGTCAGTGTTGAGTTTAATGCCTTTGGCAGTATTATAGATGGTGATGTTGTGGTCTTTCATCAAGGCGCACGTGATGTCTGGGTTTTGCTTTTGATTTCAATGATATTAGCCACTGATGATATAAATTCTTTGGAGGTTGAAACCTGGTGATATTCTCACTCATTTTGTTTTCATTTATTAGCTAAAATACTTTTATTAAAAAGATGCTCCCCTGCATCTACTACTTAGTTACGTAGTGGTGTAGCTCATAGAGGAAAAGCAGGATAAAAACTTGATTCTTTTCTTTTTATTTGCCCAATTTCAAAAGCAACCAGTTTTTACATCATTTTAAACATTCTTATCAACACAAAAAGTTTAAAATATATTATAAATTTCAAAACATCATGACTCATATATTGAAGCTCAATTTGTTCTCTCTTTGGCCATGGAAATGTTTCCAAGTTAGCTCCAAGTTCTATCTATCTATTTACCAACCATCTATATATTACTCTGTGTGTTCATAATCGTATTTCCAGTCCAGTTCAGAACTACAGAGCTTTTATTTAAGTTGCTGATATTACATCTGTATATTCTTTCTACCACACCAAAAAATCTTGGTTCTGAATGACACAGGGCATTGCAGAATTAGAATAACTCAAGATTACTTGTTTTATTTCATATTCAGTATCATAATCTCAGAATACTAGTAACACCAATTATGATTAATGAAAATATTTTTAAAATTATATATGCTATCCACCTGTCTACTCCAGGTTTTAAATAGTTGTGCTATATCTGCGTTGTGAGATCATCACATATTACAAACTCTCTATTTTATCCCTTAGGTAATCTTAGTTCTCCTAGTATTAACACACCAGCAGTCCTTACACTGATGTCTGTTTAGTCACCGTGGCTGTCTGAAGCGTAGGAAGGGCTCATGGGAAGAATGTTTCTGGGTTTTTGCACACTGATGGCGGTTTTGTCTGTGCTCTTGTCCCTTCACACTTGGCTTTCAATTTCCTGCTACTCGCTTTTAGCTGTTCACTATCTTGTTCTCACACTACGATGATGTTCAAAAATGGTCATCCAACATTGTTGTCTTTTCATCTACTCGTTGCTCCCTACCTCTGAATTCTCTGACACATCATTTTTGCCAGGGCATCCTTCACCCCTCCGCTAACCCCTGGGTGATAAGAACCTGCTTTGTGTTTGCTAGACTGTGTCTTCTGAGCCCAAATTCTCAGGAACATGCTGTATTCTTTTAATATCCCATTTATTTTTTAATTTTAGCAATGTTCCTTTAAAATTCTACTGTTTATTAATTATTCTGTTATTTTTCTTTGATTGGTTTCTTTGGCAGCTCCTCTTTCTGTATTTCAGGTCTTCCTTTTCTTTTTTCCAATATTTCTAACTTTCTTCGATTCGTTGCACTTTTGAGAGTATTTTTTACCTTTCACTTTCTGTTTCTCTTAAGGCAGTTATTGGTTGTGTTCTTGGCTATTCCTTCCAGTTTAGTTATTTTCTGATAACATTTTTTCTTTTAGTTTTTTGGACTCGTTCTTGTCATCTACTTTTGAGTTTTTCTACTTATGACCTATGTGGGCTTCGTGTTTTATAGACATTCTTAACGCTGTTCAGTTGATTCAAAAATAGTATGTTATAGTTTTAACCTATTTTTGGAAGATTTATTTCCGATGTGCTGTCCCTGTTGGGGTGCTCTGCTTCTTACTGTCTTATTTCATTGTCTGTATGTTACTCTGCTTCCTGTTTTATATTTTCTTAGAGCAATTTTGAGTGGCACTTGACTTCGATATTTTTCTGTAGTTTATTTTCCTGTGAAGTTATTTTATTTGCACTTTTAGGCAAAGGCTGAATAGTTCAGAGAGCATCTTAGCTTATTCTTACTCTTGTCCTATTTTTTTTTCCCCCAGTGGTCCCTCTTGGGTGTCTTCTGTGAAACTTTGAAAATAGAGAGCTGTTGCCCATGCCACTTTAATCTAAATCTTCCTTTCCTTTGTTGCTATTCTCCTTATGCTGAATCTATTTTGATTCCACCCTCTGTGGTTTATCCTAAATCTGGCCCCCTGTCATGGAAGGGTGCTAATCTCAAGAGTTTCCTGGGACTAGGTCATGTCTGCTCTTGAAAACCCGGCAGAGATGCTCTTGTGGATTGCAAAACCCCCACTAGGTTCACATTGTCCACACTAATTTCTAGCGAGGATCATTTGGTTGTTATGGTTTCTCCCACTCTAGGATCTTTCAGCCTCCTTGCACTTCCCCTTTTCTTTTTCTCACACAAATGCCAACATCACACGGTCTTCTGCGGGCCATTTGTCTCCAGCTGCTTGTATTCCTGGGGACACTTTGCCATCCGGCTATGTTGTAAATGCTTTCCATGGATTTTGTCTGCCTGAGTGCTACCTCTTCACTCTTTCCACTTCAGTGTAGGGGGAAAAAATATCACTTCCCCAAGGTAAACCTTCCTCAGAATTGTTACATCTTCACCCAAGCCTTTCATTTCAATTCCTCTCTAGGTCTCCAGGAATTAAAAAAAAAAAAAAAAAACACAAACAAACAAACAAACAAAACACAAGGACGAGAAGAGCAAGTTATTTTCACTGAGGGTTATTTATTTTTTTCCTGACTTTTTAAAAAATATGACTTAAAAGAGTCAAAGTGACATGGAAACAGTTACAACTGAATGATCTCAGACAAAGTGCTTGGTAAAGTGCTTGGCTTTGTGAAGCTCCAGTGGATTAGGTCCCAAATAAAGCCTAACATATGGGGGAAATGGCAGGTTAATGCACAGAACCCAAAGAGGACTGAATTTATGTGGCCATTTCTTATATTTAGTCCTTTTTTTTTAACAGTGACTATATGCACCCTGAAGTTTTCTTGGCCTTCTAATGCAGGTTTAGAAAACTAGGGGAAAGAACAGAGTCTTGGAGCAGAGAGAAAATAATTATGAACTGTTCCTCAGTTACTTTAGAAACATTCCCCTCTTACGGAGCTATCAAAATTTATAAAAACAGCTTTAAATTATAATGAAGGGCTGCTGTTTTCCTGGCCTCAGATGAGCTAAACTCAAAATCTGTGTTTAGGAAAATGACTAAAAGTGTATTTGAGCCTGAGTCATGGCTTTAGGATCAAGGCTGGACAGAAATGGGTAAATTTTCTTTTTAGACTTTGAGTATTTTGACTCATCTTGGTTGATACAAACCATCACAAAGCAGCACCTTAAACCAGAAGCAACCCCTGATCAGGATTTGAGTATTCAGATCCTTGAAGTCATGAGGAATGAGCAATTTTCTGCCAGTATATTTATGATGAATGTGCATTTTAATCAACTCTGCTTTCACACTTTTCAATCTCTTGAAAGGCAAGGCCACCTGTAAACCAAGTCCCATAGATTTTCCAGATTATCCAGGGTATATGCAGCAAATTAAAATGAATATTAAGCGTGAGCACATTGAAAGATTGCATTACTCAGCAAGCCTCCAAAAGGCTCCAGATTCTTTGAAGTGATCCATTTCTCTCCAAGATTTATGAGCTGCCTGTCAATGAATTTAATTGTATGCTGATTGAAATTAATGGAAGTGGCAACTGATTGAGCAGGCTTTACTCAAGCTTTGTTTTTATTGTTTGTGGCTCTTTTCCCTTATTTTGCCTTTCCATGTTGCATGCTGATGAAGCCACGAGCAACATGGATGGGAAGAACCCTTCCATGGAATCAAGAAATGACTCTCCTCACCATCCTTCACAAAAGGAAAAGATACTGCCGATGAGAGAGTCCTTCCTCTCCCCAACTCATCACTGTTCAGGGTTTTTTTTTAAAGCCCATTTTCATGCACAGCCTTGGGGGTTAAAAGCAGAAACTCCAGAGGCACACAGCCTGTGTTCAAATCCCTATCATCTGTGCAGTTTGCTCTGTCACCGCAGCCAAGTTCCTCAACAATTCTCTTGCTGCAGCTTCCCCACTTGTAGGGTAGAACTGATAATAGCCCCCATAGTCGGTAGGAATTTGTTACTATTATTTGGCTCTCTACAGGGAGAATCATGTTATATGAATATATTTTATTCTTCTTGAGATAAACAAGCAATTATACTGCGAAAACTACAATGATATTATCAGGCTCTGTTTAATGTGACAAGTGAAAGCCTGGAGAAGTAGATGTCCCTGCCATAAGAAAAGGGGACATGTTTGTTCCCCTGTTTCTTTTCCCTTCCACACTTTGCCTCCAGCTACTATTTGGACATATTTTATAGTCTTCTTTCCAGGGTTCTGAATATCCTGCAGATACTAGAGTAGAAATGGCAACGGAGAGGGGGTGGGAGGAAGCAGAGGACAGCGTTCTGTAATGGATTTTCTTGGACTCGGGGCTAACATCACAGTTTTCCAAACTCTCTTGCATTTTCACCTTCGTTTCTTTCTTTATTCAGTGAACACGATTATAAACTGGGCACAGAGCTAGATGCTGGGACTTCAGAGCTTATTTTTAGGAAGTGCATCCTCAAGAATCATGCTCACCAGTGAAGAAAACAACATTGAACAACCTAATGCTTCTAGCAGCACGTAGCAGGGTGGTTACGTGTCCCGATGCTGCAGCCAAACCTGGTTTGAATCCTGCGTTTTGCAACTTAAATGTGGGTCAAATTACTTTATCTCTTTGTGCTTTAGTGTCCAACTATTAAGCGGGGTTGTAATAGTACTTAATATTTTGAGGATTAAATGGATATATATATATATATATGCTTTTGGAACAGTTTCTGGCTTATGGGTTGACATTAAATAAATGTGTGCCTTTATAACAACCATGACTCCAAAGTTTATTTTGGGAAATTAAGGAACAAAGATAAGAGGAAGAAGCTATGCAAGGTAGATGATGAATTTGTTTGTGGACAAGTTGAGGTACTTTCTGAATGCCCAGCTGGACAATCCTATCAGGTGGTTAGTTGGTCACACGGATCTAGCCCTCCCACCAGTGTTGTCGGCTACGGGTAACCAGGTGGACATCAGCAACATGTGAGTGGAAGTTGAAGTCATGTGCGTGGAGGGAGCCACTCAGGGAAAATACAGGATGGGAAAGGAGATGGTGGTTTAGGACAACATCCCTGGGGCAACATATATGTAAGAGTTGGGCAGAGTTAGAAGAGCGTGTGGAGGCAGAGGCCTGGCTAAAGGGGCGAAGAGTAGGCAGGCGCCTGTGAGGGAGGTGTGCTGGTGAGACGCGGGACCCCGGTCACCAGCTGCCTTGGCTCTTCTGCACCTGCTTCTCTCTTAGTCATCTCTGGCCCTGAGATTTGACTAACCAGGCAGCTAACAACTCAGGATCAGCTAAACTCGCCCAGGGAGGGGCAGAAGGAGCTGGGAGAAGGTGACGATGACTCAGGCACTGCTTCTGTGACCCCTCTTCTTTCCTCAAACACTGTGCCCTTAACAACACCTGCTGGATTGATTCTTTTTCTCTTTTTTAACAGTGTGGACAGTTTGACTTTCAATATTGGATTTGTCAGACTCAACGTCAAACATTGTACATATTATACACCCCAAAACTTGACTTAGAGGTACAATCCTTGTAAGTGGGAAAGCACTGATTCTCTTATCATTCAGCATTCAACTTGAGCAACTTCCATTGGCCAGGAAGTGGGGAATCAGTGGTGAATCAAAGTCTAGAGGAGGAGACAGACTGTTAAGTAATTGTAACTGTTAAATTATAGCAGGGGAAAGACAAGATACCTGAAGTAGACAGGAGCAGGGGGTGGTCCTGAGGGAGACTAAACTCTCCACCTATCCAGAAAGGAGTCCTGGATGAAGTGATTTTTTTACAGTAAGAGCTAAAAATGAATAAATTTTATTCAGGAAAAGGAGGTAACAAAGGGAAGTGTGTTCCTGTCAGGAGGAATAGAGTATGCAAAGGCCTGGAGGCAAAGAAGAGTGAGGCAAAGCCTTGAGGAGCTGGAATTAGGCCAGTCGAGCAGGAGCAGCTTACAGCATAAAGTAAACCCTACAAAGATGGCTGAAAGGTTTAGCCTGGGCTGGATCGTCCAAGGCGAGGGGCTTGAGTTTACCGGAGCTGCAGATTAATTGGAAGGAGGAGGTTAAAAACGGCTCCAAGGACTTTGCATCAGACAGCTTGGTGGTTAATGAGGTTATTGACTGAAACAGAGGACAGCAAAGGTGAGATTTCATGAGGGCAGGGGAGGGAGAGATGGTTAATTCAGCTCTCACCACGCTGATCTGGGAGTCCTGCCTGCACCTGCAGACTGGAGAGTCATCTGCCTTTAGACAAATTGAAAACGCAGGAGTGGCTAAGATCTCATAGGAGTGGGTGCAGAATGAGGAGCAGAAAGAGCCCCAGATGAACCCAAAGAAACACAGACATTTAAAGGATGAGACAGGAGCAAAGACAGAGAAGGGCAAAGGAGAAAGGGCCAAGTGGAGAAGAGCCATTACAGCGAAGGAGGAGATAAAGTCATCTGCTGAGAACGTGGGTGCTCGGTCATCACCCGAACCCCAGGGCCCTAGCGTCCCGTGGTTTGTCCAAACTGCTCAGAAGAGCGAGTGTGACATAGATTATAATCTGTCCCGGAAGGCTCCCCACTTCAGCCAGAGGAGGACGGCCTCCATCGTACAGACATCTACTCTAGTCCTGACAGTTCTGTTCCTGAGGAAGTCAAGGGGCTCACAGGGACCCCTGTTGGGGAAAGAATGTATACCTTCTAGTCTTAACACTATGGCAGCAACATCCTGCAAGATGTTTTCAAGATCATCAAATCTCTAACATTTCTTCGAAGGCCATTCTTACTGAAGTGAGACTCTCCATTTGTTCTGTGGAGAATCGGTTCACTATAAAGTGTGTTTCTTGCTTTTTGACTACTGAAGATGTTTCCGTCAGTGACTCCCTGAAAGAAGTTCCTAGTACTTCTGCAAAATATGCAATTGACGCAACTATTATGAAAGCGGACATAATGAAACCTGACCTGTGACGATACAGTATCAGAATGAGGACCTGCTAAGACAAATCTGAGCTGTCTTTGAGCTCATATCAAAAGCCCAGGAAGGTCCTACATTTTATTTTTTTTTCAATCAGTGCAGAATGTGTTCTGGCATTTTTGGACAAAGATACTTTTATGAATTTTCTATTGGTCCAAGAAACTTTGGGACCACAACCTCAAACAATAATAAACAAAAATATGGAGAAGCACTGAAGGTACTGAATTTTTGATCTATAATAGAAAATATCTATTTTTATTCTATAAATGGTTAAGTAATACTTATTCTATAAAATGGTTAAGTAATGGATAGTTGTTGATTTATTCAACAAATATTTACTGAGTGTAAATTATGTTCCTGCTTGGACTAAATGTTAACTATAACCCTTCAAAGGATTTCACTGAACTTAGAATAACAAAATTTTACCCTGACCTGTAAGCCTCCCATAATCTGTCTCTGTCTTACTTTTGGGATCTTCTGCTCTGTCTCTCTCCCCAACACTCACACCTTTCTAGACACACTGGCATTCTACTTCATGGTCAGCCACACCAAACGTACTCTGGCTCCAGATTACTGTCACTTTCCATTCTGCCAGTCCATAAATTTCATCCCCTATCTCTTCTCATGGCTGACTCCATCATTCAAGTGCCAGCTCCAATTTCCTCCTGGTTCTAAAGTCACCAATCTAAATAAATGCCCCTTGCTCAGGCACTGCATCATGCAACCTGCTTATTTGGCTGGAGACACTCAGCACGATCTGAAATCATCTTGTTTACGTGATTACCTGTTCTCTCTCTCTTCAAAGAGAACCGTCAGCAATCTGAGGGCAGGAAGCTGGTTCTCTTGTTCAAAGCTATATTCCCCAGTGCCTGGAATGGACCTAGATTAGAATAAGCATTCAATAAAAGTTTGTTAAATGAATGCATGAATAGTGGTTATGAAGAAAATGTAGAACTATGGTATATGGCAAAAACCTAGGTAAAAATGTTAAAAGAAACTGTAAAATCTAGGTTAAAAATATTAATAAATAAACAACATTCAACATTGTATGTACACAGTGAGTGTACAACAGTATACCAGCAGCTTATGCTTTCAAAATCTGAATAAATATACACAAATACCCACACGCACACATACAAATGTGAAAGATGCCAAAATTTTAACAAAAGTTAAAACTGCATTTAAAAATTTTTTTAAGAAGTTTTATGAAGGCTCACACTCCAGTATGCAAAAAGCATTAGCGCTTTCTTTCTTTCTTTTTTTTTTTTTTTTAACAAATAAAGAACTCAGAAACATTACAGTTACATGGGCAGCTCTGGGGCAGTTTTTCTGGAAGCAATTTTCACCATCAAACAACACAAGAAACACATGCATATCTGTTACTCACAACTCCTTGTAATGTACTAGAGGGTACTTCTCATTGTTTTCCACCTAAAGGAGGCGGGGAATGCAATAGGAACACTACCTCCCTCAGAATAACTTCCCACTGGTGGGAGAAGGCGGTAATGGACATGGAGTGTGTCTATAGAAAAAAATCTTGGGAAAACACAGACAGCAAGCAAGGGTGTCTTGTGTAAGAATAGATGCTGGGGGTTTTCTACGTGGGAATGGGTGCGAAAGCATCATTTGCTGGAGATTAAAAAGAAAGATTTATACTTGGTCAAAATTGAGGATGCAGGCTGCACACCTGACAGTATGTTAGGAGTCATTCCTCCTCAGAAGGCTCCTGTCCCCTCCAAGACGGCTCCCAGTGACCCGCACCTCCTGGTCTTCACAGTTGTGCATGATATCCTCCCGCAAGGGTTAGTCTCTGTGACCAAGAGAATATGGCAGAAGTGAAAGTATGTCTCACTTTTGAGGTTAAGTTATAAAAGATGTGTTTTCCACTTAGTCTCTCTCACTCTTTCTCTCTCTCATCACTTGGTCTGGGGAAGACAGATACCATGTCATGGGCCATCCTGGGGCGTAGCCCACTTGGGAAAGAGCTGAGGCCTTCAGACAAGAGACCGGGAATCCTCTTTCAAGTGCATATGGACTACAGGGTTACTTACATTCCACCAAATGAACTGTGGCTATAACAGGAGTAGATCGTGCAGTTCCTGCTTTTAAGGAACTGGCAGCATCGGTAAGGAAACAAGAAAAAGGTGCAGCAGACGATAGTGAACAACTCCAGACAGGACGCAGAAGCCCTGCTATGTGACAGGGTACAGCCTCCGTCCTATTTTTAGAGGCATTAAAAAGACTAATGAAGTCAGAAAAGCTTCAAGCAGAAGCCACATCTGGAGAACACTGGGAGACCAGCAGTCTCAATGCCAGTCCCATTTGTTTAAGCAACCAAGTGCCTCGGAGCCAGCACGTCATTCCTCTGGACTACGGTTTACTCGTGTATAAACTCAGAGCAGTCTAGGAGGATCATGGTTTTCCAAGGGCCCTGCAGAGCCCTGAGGGGGTAGGAGGGAAAGGGAAACCCGAGAACAGGTGTGACTACTAGTCTTGCATCCCAGGTTTTATCTGACCATTAATAGATGGGCGTCTCATCAAAGTCTTAGTAGGACAAAAAGTTCTGCTGCTAAAACAATAATAGAACTGAGGCTTGAAAACATTGGATGCTGATTTCTGAGGGGCCTTTATAAGACATCAGCTGAAAAGTTGTCAGGCGAAGGGACGGCTCTGGAGATGGGGAAAATGGATCTTCAGCGTTTCTGTCTGTAACTTGTTTTATGGTCCCAAGCCATGGGGTCTCTGGACATTGTTAAGAGTGTCACTGCCTCATTAAAGCCCTTCCTAAGGCAAGGAGGGTTTGACACAAAGAGGTGACCTTAACCAGCTAGCACCAGCCTTCTAGTTATCCAGTCATTTCATATAACATTCTTTCCAAATGGATGGCAATTGTCAAATGCCATACTTGAAACGTCCAGTGTAAACCTGTGGTGTCCATTTGGGCAGGTGCTTACCACACGTAGCTATTTACATTTAAATTCATTAGAACTCAACAATTAGTTAATTATTAATGAATTAGAACTCTATTCCCTCAGCTACCCTAACCACCTTTTCCGTGCTCAGCCGCCACATGTGGCTAGTGGCTGCCCGCCTGAGCATCACAGTATTGGGATCCAGACTATTTTCGTCACCTCAGACTGTTTCACGGGCCGGCACCAAAATGAGAAATAAGCCAAAGAAACAGACGCAGTCAGAACTGTCCTGAGTCAATTCTGTATCTCGGACAAAACTGAATCCCTCCCTCAAGAAAATCAATGGAAGATGGGACCATCTCCAAGGCTGCTAGTGTTATTTATTTATTTAAGTGTCGGCTGGAAAGACCAAGGCGTTTAAGCTGTTCAGGGTAAGAGGCTAAAAGTCAAGCTGAAAAGCAATGAGAAATCAGTGCTTAATGGAAAACAAGATGGAGTTGGATATAAGCCAGGGAGGACGGGCTCTGCCAACACGCCTGGGCACCTGGAGGGCCAGAGCCCACGTGGAGGAGAAACCTGCAGCCGCACGAGCTTGAAAGAGACTAAAACCCAGATGCAGACCAGCCCAATAGCTGATGGCGATGGGATAATCCGCCTGAATCTAGCCGCCGGTCGGAAGGGAGCAGGACTTTCTCTCTGGAAGAGACCATCATCAGAGTCTCAATAATTTGCAATTTAGGGGCACCTGATCTATACCCATCCTATTTCCTGCTTTTCAATGTAACATTGTATTGTGATTCTTGACGCATGTAATTAAATATTCTAAAATTTTCAGTGGCTATTACACACCCAGCAGTGTCCCAAACACCTTACAGTCAGTACCTTAAACCATCCTTCCAACAGCCGCACCAGGGGCAGGTGCGTTAACTTACTCTCAGGGCTTTACGTTCTGGGACCGGGCTGTGAAGCTAAGTCGCCTGGTCAGAGAGTTTGAGCACTAAACCCCACAAAGTACTGCCTCTCCACCTTGAATTATTTCAATCACACAAATGCCTCCATGATATGAGGAGAGAGAGAGATAAACCACATTTTCTTTTCTCTTTCCTTTTCAGCTTTTTTTCCCCCAGTTTTAGGAGATACAATTGGCATGCAGCACTGTGTAAGTTTAACGTGTACAGCATAATGATCTGATTTACACAGATTGGGATATGATTACACAATGAGTTTAGTTACCATCTATTATTTCATATAAATACAAAAAAAGAGAAAAATTGTTTCCTTGTGATGAGGACTCCAATAATTCTTAAATACATCGTGCAGCAGCATTAACCATACCACATTTTCCAGATTTCTTCTTCCCATTTTCTTTTATAATCACTACTACAAGTTTAAGAATATAAACATTGTATTAAAATTGAAGAAACCAATCTGATTTCATTGATGATAACTTTGGTATTACAGATACGGATTTGCCTCTTAAAGTTTAAGTAGAATATTGCTCTTTGTTTAGAGATTATATTCATGAATGGTTTAGTGGCTTGGAGTTTTTAAAATGCTGACTCAATCATGAAGAAGATGACTCAAAACACGGAGAACACACATCACTGAAATAGAAATACGACTGTGGGAAATTCATACCTGAAATTCATACCTCAGATGACACATTAATTTTCAGGACTCAGCTTATTGTATAAGACTGCCTTACAGAAGGAGACGTCTTTCAAATGCACTTAATGACAACCAGAGACGTATTAACATCAACTTCTCTAGTGATGCTTTCTGGGCCACTCATTTGCTAACTGCTTTTGCCCTGCCTGCTGCAGATACACTGCTTCTGCTCCTGACCAGCCATGGATCAGCTCCTAGTGGTTCTCATTAAACCACTATTATGCACGCCTGGCAGCCCCCTATGGAATCTCCCCATGAGTCATGGACCACATTCAAGCCTTTTCTACTCATTTCTTGTTTGAATCCTTCCAGGTAGTATATCATTGGGGGCATAATGTTAGGAAAAACGGGTTGCCTATTAAAGGAAGTGATCCTCTAACTTCTTTTATTTAGAGTATTTCTGATTCCACTGCAAATTCCAGCTATCCTAGAACTCCCCCAAATGAATCATTCTTCTGTTTTTTTTTTATCCCCTTCCTTTGCTCTTAGAGCCCCAAATCCCTATATCAGAGTTTTTAGTTATTACAGAACTAAATAACCTTAAGACTGGATAGTAGTCTGTCTTTAGAAGGCAAATAAATAAATAAATACAGGACATAGGCAAAGGTCACTCGCACACCAGAAATGGCTTATTTGATGTTTCTTTTCTCCAAAATCTATGGACTTGTCACACTGCCATGAATAATACTAATCATCCATTAAAGACAGTTTTCTGTGGGTATTTTGTGTTTCTCCGTGTCTTTTGAGTAAGGCAATAACTACCTTTTTTTTTTTTAATATGTTTTCTAGGATGTTTATAAACCATCTTGGAAGATAGAAATAGCATCTCCCTCTAGAACAAAGAGCAAGTACGCTTAGTATCTGTTATAAAAGATGAGTTCTGTGAACCCAGGGTTCCTCTCCTGCCATGCAACCCACTATGCCTGCAGACATCATCTGGTCCTCTTTGTGTCGCCCTGCAGGGACTGGTGCTTGAGGAACCAGCACAAACGTGCTCGTACTCTGGCAATTGCTGTTGCAGTGACAACCAGCCTTTGTCTCTGAACCAGAAGTCTCATGAATTCTAGCATCATTCATGAAACTGTGGCAGGCTTACTTGTTAGCTTGCGAGTAGTGTAGAAGGAAAAGGCTTCAAAAAGACCCTATGATCCTATGTAAACTGTACAATAAAATGGACACTTTGGGGCATATAGCATCTTTTTGACAATGATTAATGCTCCAGAGAGAAAAGAAAGAGGCAGCTCATAGGCTGAGCTACTTGGCTATGGTCCAACTTTACTCTGGGTTAAAGAATGGTAAATTAAGTCCACGGGCCATCGCCAGACCGTGGCCAGTTTCTGTGCTGCTGGGCTAAGAGAAATTTGTACATTCTTAAAAGATTGTAACAAACAAACAAATAATATGTGATAGTGACCAATGTGGCTTGCAAAGCCTAAACTGTTTACCATCTGGACCTTTAAAAAAGAGAAAAATGTGTGTCAACCCCACTCTAGATACCTGTAGCCTTTCCTTGGAGATCACAGAATAAGAAATATATATATATATATATATATATACACACACATACTTCTTTAATTTCCAGAAAATGAGTCTTGTAATTCTTGCAATTCTAACATGTCTCTGAGCAAAGAGGAACTCATTTCCACCCCTGTCAATACCTATGCTCAGGAGACAATGTATAATCACCCACAAAACCCAGAGAAGTACAGAGGAGGGGGCTGGGAGATTAGGCTTAGGGTCTAATACTTGCAGTGATGGAGGACACAGACCACCCCCAAGTTCACAGGTGTGCATGAACAGACAGGACACTTCCCCTAAGAGAGATGACTGGAATATGGTGTCTAGCTTAGAACAGTGGCCAGCGGATGACAGAACAGGAAACTATCATTAACATATCAAGACAGCTGATGTCTTGACTCATGACCTCAGTGGTGCCCCTTGCAGGCCAGAATATCAGAGCTGGGCAAGGACCAGAGTTCCGTTTCCACTATGATTACGATATAGGCTCCGACTGCCTCTCCACCTCAGTTAGTTGAAAGGAAGCATGCACATTTAGGTGAATGAGTTTTCTTATGGGTTTTCTTCTACGGCTCAGGAGAGGTTCCGACGGTCCTTGGCAAATCTCCAGGGACAGTGCATAAAGCTCTGTCAAAGGTAATTTTTCTTTTAATTTCCCCACAACACCACGTTGTAAATAATGTGCACTGTTCTCTTCCCCTCTCTGAGTTTTTGCACATGGTCTTCCCTCAACATGACATCTCACCGACATCCCTATAGCTAATAACCCCTTACTTGTCCTTCTTGTTTCTGCTCAAACAACATTTCCACAGGTTGTGGGGTTGTGGGGGAGCTCTTCTGATTCTCCAGAATAAGTTAAGACTTGCCGTGTGTTTCTGCCATGTGCTGTGTCTTCCTTTCATAACCCTCGCCACACTGACGATACACGTGTAGTATTTCTCTCCCCACTAAACTGCCAAAGCCCACAGCAGCAGGAACAAAGAGTGCTGGTCTACCATCGTACTCACAGTGGGGAGCACAGTGCTTGGGGCAGAAGGAGAACCCAGATTGTGTGGATTGAGTAACAGGAACAGGGACTCATTCTCCCACTTTAGAGATGAGGAGAATGAGGGTAACATGGCTCAGAAAGATTAAAAACGAGCCCAAGGCCAAAAAATTGTGACAGACTTGGATTCAGACCCTGACCTTTTGAAAAGAATCAGCTTGTTCTGCTTTTCCATATCTGCTCCTGTTGAATTTAGCAATACTCTGGTAGGTCCAATTTCTTTCTCTAAGTTCGCATGGGGACCCTCCAGCCTCTGAGATCTTAAGACTTGTAGGAGTTGCTTAAGCTATGAGTAAATGCAAGTTTTATTTAAAAGATTGTCCATTCATAGAAGAAATACATCCTTTCACGTACAGAGCTGGGAGAGTTATGTTGGTGTAATTCAGAATGGACTCTTGGCTCTGTCCCGTCGTCCGTGTTTGGGATGGACCATGACTTTGATAAATGCTAGTGAAGAGGCTGGGGTTGATGACTGGATGACAGCACTCCAGATTTATAGGTCCAGAACACGTGGGAGTTTATCAGTCCCATAAATATTAGGTGCTGTCTCTCCCCTGCTCAGAAAGCTCCCGACTCTTCCATCTCAGTGTTTTGCTGCCTCCTTCAGCACACTGCAGACTTTTCCAGGGATGTTTTATGGTTCATTTAAGTTGCCACTCACGTCCACAGGCCAAGGTTGGGGGAAGGGAAGAGAGAATAAAAGGCCAACCTATGAATAGTGTTCCAAAGGCCCGCGCTTCTGCCCACATCAATTGAGCCCTCCTCTTTTCACTGCCTGAGTTGCTCCCAAATTGTGACAGGTGCTGAAAAATATACATTAACTCTTTCATGTCATGAAGACTAGAAAATGTTAGGGTCAGATGCTCAAAGAGGAAAATGCATGCCCCTCTTTGGAGAGGGAGATGACTTCAAATTTCCTACTGGCAAGACACACAGAGCTAATGCAAGTGATTCAGATGACATGTTATCTCAGAGCCTAGCAGGGAGACTTCCATAAACTAGGGCTTGACGAGATTTTGTTAGACAAATAGATGAATAAAACATATCCATAACACCCTAGGACAAGCTAACAAATTCTTCCCCAGCACCAGGCCCTGCAATCCCTCAGCTCCAGCCCCCTGCCTCAACAGTAGCCCTTCCAGGTCTCCTTGTAGCCAGAATCCAAGAGCCTTCTGGAAGATCACATGTAAAAGTTACAGATTTCAAAGCCATGAGAGCAACTGAGAGATTCTCATTCCAATATTAGTAACAATTTCAAGCAGACTGCCTAAAATATAGACATCTGCTTCAGAAAAAAGAAAACAAATAAAAAACAAAAAATGTTGATCCTTGAAATATAATCACATGGTTGTGTACAGAAATGGTTTGCAGACAAGGACTAAACTGTACTTAGCTCTTTTCAGTGAACTCATCCTTTTAGCAATTTGTCTACATCTTCCCATTTGTAGCATTAAGTGAACATGAAAGGAAAATATTAACCCAAACAAATAAAAAATTTAGGGGGAGAATATAAATCCAAATAGTGCTACTAATTTATTAAAAAACTACAAATGAGTGTTACCTGAGCTGATGTCTCACCTTAACGTTCATTATCACAACCCTGGTCTTCTTCACAATATCAATGTAATAGATAATATATATAATAAAACAATCACCAAATAATCATGATGGTTAATAATAATAGCGCATATGTGTACATATATCCCTTAAGTCTTTTCAAATATTTTTCTTACATGTCATTCTCCCAATCACCCTGGGATGAGGAGGAGGTATTTGATAAGTGAATAAAATGAGGTGGATGATTTGTATAGCTAAGGTCACCACCAAAAGAACAGCAAGATGCATGCTGGTCTTTATTTTGTTCTAGAACATCACGCTCTGATTCCACTATCTGACTTACACTATTTTGAAAGAAAATCGTAAGAACTCACCTTTTACATGCTATTGGCCATGTTAGACTAAAGCCGTGTCTCCTCTCTCTGCTTGAGTACATCCCTGGGCATCCCAGGTGAGGGTCTCAAGTGCTTTTTCTCATTCAATGCCCTTGCCTGAATGAGACGCTGGTGTAACACATACTGGGCCCCAGGTAAATTTCCAAGTCTTTTAGATACATCCACTTATTTACCCCCACCACAATCCTATAAAGTAAAGAAAGTGAAGCTTAACCTGGTTAACTGACTTAACTAGATTACAGATTTAGTTCAGGGATCCAGAAGATGAAGGAAAGAATGTTATACCATGGGATCCCAGATGTCCGAAACACCATATGTTTCATCTAATCTGAGACATCCTAAATTTTTTAAATTCACCATTATTTTATATTCCTCTTCAAAGATAAGGGGAAAAGAGCTGCCAATTAAAACTATGGCCCCACATTGTCTAACAGACACATCCCTATTCAGAGTTGTCAAAATTTTATCCCAAAATGTGTATTTTTTAAATTAATATAGTAAAATGCTTGGAGCAGGATAATTCTCACAGCCCCTTGGTCTCTAACTTCCTGTTGTGAGAATATAACCAGCACTAGCAAGGAGAAAACCAATATAAAGAAAATCTAAAAAATATGTGCTTATCGGAAGACTCTTTTTGTACCTAGGGAATTTTTTTTTCAATCCTTTAAGATAAACTGGGGTTTGATTACTGATGTTTTGGTATTCCTGGACTGAAAAAAAAATGTTTTCTTCCCCTTACAAAATTTAGAATACCTGGAATCTGTAGTAAAAAATATAAAGCAAAAGATTTGTCTCTGATTTCCCAGAGACAGCATATCAGCAAAATATGGCTCTGTGATAATCTGCATGAGACAGGATTTGTCTCTGCCTCTTAAGTAGGTTTCTCTAAATAATGGATTAGTGCAAGGTCAATGAACTTCAAAGCTCTGGTATCTGACATTTTTCCCCGAGTATAGTGCAATAAAATAAACATAAACTGGTGACAATGGTGCCCCCATTCTTTAATCATGAAAAAAAAAACAATTTATAAGACAAAGAAAAATCAAAATACTGTTAGAAAATATTTAGTGGTGAAAATAAAAATTCAATATGTCAAAACTTATGTAATGTAGTTAAAATGGTACTAGGAGAAAAATTTAGAGCCTGGTATATAAACTTCAAAGGAGAAATAAATAAAATTAATGAACAAAGTTTTCAAGTCAAGAACAAAATTAGAAAAAAGTAAGATGAAGGAAATAATAATGCTAAGATCAGAAATTATGATGTAGAATACACATCAAAATAAAGATAAGAAAAAATATAATATGTGTAGTTCTAAAGATGAACAAAAATGAGAAACCTATGACAATGTTAATTAAAGCAGAAAGAGAAGACACAAATAAATAATATGAGAAAATTCTAAAAGGCACTTAACTAGAGATAACACAGTTTTCAAAAATAATACTACGAAAGATTTTATGACAAGAAATTTGAAATATTAGAAAAAATAATGTTTTTTTTTAAAATGCACTCAAGAAAACCTAGAAAGTCTTGAAAATCTTATAACCATTAAGCAAAATAATCAATATAGTACAGTCAAGTCTCTAAAAAACCAGAGCAAACAAAACAACAGCAAAATCATGCTGATTCTTATAGGCAAGCTTATCAAACTTCAGAGGAAATATTTGTATCATCTACAAACTGTGTCAGAAAATAGAAAAATTAGGAAAGTGTTCTAATACAATTTATGAGGCAAGGATACCACTGATAATAAAATGAGTCAAGACCAGTCCAAAAGAGAACAATGTAAGTCACTCTAATTTATAAAAACAGATTCAAAAACATACATTTTTAGTAACTGAATCCAGTAATTAAAAAAAAAAAGAAAAGATAATGTATAATTATTGATTTGGTTTATTTTAGAGAAACTTTTTTATTACAGTTGGAATATTAATTTACCTCATTAACACTTTAATGGACAGAAAGTGTTATCTTAATAGATTAAGAAGGCATTTATATAATCAAAAACCTATTTGTTTTAATCCATTTTATCAATTTAATTTTACTCAGTAATTATGTAAGTATATAAACTTAACAATATTTGTATAATAAATATTCTTTTTAATGTCAAAAAACAACAAATAGATGTCTTTTAATGATGTTTCTACTCAACATTGTATTTCAGCCTCTAGCCAGTGTAATAACACATGAAAATAAAATGCAGCTAAGATATTTGGACAGGGAGGAACACAAATACTGTTTTTACATGCTAACATTATTTTTATAGACAGTTCAACAATATGTACATGCAAATTATAAACACTAGTAAACAAGGTTGCTGGATGCAAGATTTTTACATAAAAATCAATAGCATCCCTATACACTAGCAAAAAAAATGTTTAGGAAAAATAATACACTAACAAAACATGTCACAAAAGCAATGAATAACAGAGGAATAAATCTAACAAAAGATCTTACTGTTCAGAGTAAACCATAATCATTTATTGAAGCAGATAAAAGTAGACTTACAGTAAATAGAAAAATGAATTTTATTAATGGATAGGAATACTTAATATCACATGGATGCAAATTATCTCCAAATTAATCTATAAATTCAATACAATTATAATAAAATTACAACAGAGTTATGGACAGAACTTGACACAATGATCCTAAAATTTATATGGAAGGATAAAGAGTTAAGAAAGACAAAATAAATGTGAAGAGAAAAAAATTACAAGGGGGATTGGCATTATTCAACATAAATATTACTTATAAAGTCATCATATTTAAAAAAGAATATTATTGACAAATATCGGGATCAACAGAACAATGGACCCTAGAAGGAAACCCAAAAATGTTCAGAAACTTTCTGTACGACAGAGGTGGCATTAAAAATAGTGTAGAAAGGATGGACTGATTAAAAATGGTCCTGGACTTCAGATTCATCTGGTGCTGAATTGAATAATGCATCAGTCCATCCCTACAAGATCTGGAGGTGTTTGGTTCTGCACACAATTCTTACTAGATATTCTTAGCTTGGACTGGGCTGATGCTGCCCCATAACCAACTGACCCTCTTGCTCCTCAACATTAGTTCAGGTCTCCACTAACTCCAAGCGTTCATCAGTAGTAGGGTTGTTTGAGGAAGAAACAGCAAATGATTTCATGTCTCTTTCCAATTTCCCATGTATACATGGGTCCAAAGTTGCGTATCTCTCATGAGAGCAGAATGGAATAAATGTTCTAGAAGGTAGTGGAATATGTTGTGCACATGTCCACAGCTTTCTCAGTTTCCTAGAGAAGCAGCCTCAGCCTGGAGACCACTTTGCTCCGGGGCTGAGCGGCTGAAGTTGGATCCTGAGCCCCACGTGAAACAGCAAGCACAAAGGCAAACAGTAAAAAGCGTGCCCTCGAGAGGCGCCGATGGCAGTTTTTAATGAAGAGGGAGAGATGGAAACTCAGAGCCCCAGTCTGCCCTGACTCTGCGAGAAACTTCGGTCCTTCTGGGACTGTGCCATCCTGTACCACACCGCTGCCTCTGCCCCCTCAACTCAAACCGTTTCCCTCCTTTGTCAGGAACAGGGCAGGGACCATTCCGCCCATGCACACTGATCATGCACCTCATTTGCCTAAAACTCTGCAGCGTTCTGTGGAGTAAAGAATGAAGTGATGCCTCAGTTCTTCCTTGTCGTCAGGGTTCTGTCATTTATTTTCTGAAAGGCGGACTGTACTCTGTGACAATTCTAGGGAGAGATCAGGTGTTAGAAAAATATAATTTTTTAAAGAACTTTCTAAAAAACACTGCACATTTCTCTGTCTGGGTGAAGAGAGCAGCCTCACATTTTCCAGGCTGATGTGGGCTCGTCACGCAGACCACCGGCGACCTGGCTGTGGATACAGATAGAGACGATGCGGGAAAGAATGCTGATTAAGCAGTCGTGTCTGAAAACCACTCTGGCACTTGACTTCTTGAAGAAGAGGACGAAGAGAAGGTTCTGGTGCCCTCTGTGTTTGGCTCTCACCTCTCTGCTCAGCTTCAGGGCTGTATTCTGCACTGTCCATTAGCTGTCTTTCTGGATATCTGCTGACCTCACAAAGTACAGGTATTAAAAACAAATTCACCTTCCAACCCAAACATCTTCCCTGTTTCTGTTCAAGTCACCATCACCACAGGCTGAATAACCTCATGCTGATTTCATTTCCACATCATCCTTGTCACCTACACCTGCTCAGTTGTGAATCTGACAGTTCTGGCAGTGAAATGTTTCTTACTTTTACCCCCCACCTCTGTTCCCATTGTCCCCCGCTAACTTAGGTCCTCATTAGCTCTTATCTAGACCTTGCTAGCTGCCTCCTAATTGATCTTTTGCAGCTCATTTTTCCTGCCTTCGGTTTATCTCATCCACTCCTGCCAGATAAGTCTGCTTAAAGCAGGACCCTGATGGGTCACTCACCTGCTCAAATGTCTTTTAAGACCCCCCTACAGCCTGCAGAGCAGAGAGCATCTCTTCAGTCTCCGAGGCCCTGGTGATCTGGCCTCACTGCTCTAAGACCTCTTCCCTTCTGGCATCCTTTATCCCTGCTGTGCATCAGTGTGGTGGGTCTTGGCTCATGTCTCCTTTTATCTAGAATGCTGTTCTACCAGCTGTAAACTTTTACACCTTATTCATATTTTGAGGCCATCAAATGAGACCCCCCTCCATGAATCCTTCCCTGAACTCCTCAAGTTGGAGGTGAACACTGCCCCTTTGGAACTCATGCAGTACTCAGTCTTGTGGCATTTATGATTGTTTATTTTTTTAACCATTGTATTCATTCATTCAATCATTCAACAAAGTAGCAAATGCCTTGATGGCAAAAACACCACCACCAGCTCAATGAATAGCTCTTGAAATGAAATAAGCTTGCTTGCTCTTTTGGCCATTCTACATTTTTTTTCGTAATGATGGAGAAGACGTCATAAACTGTGGTAATAATGTGGCTATTCTGCAAAATCAATTCACGAATTCAAGTCTGAAGTTGAGAACTTGAACATACTTTTCTCTTCAGCCTTTAAGAGAAGTTTCTGTTCCGTCATTATTATTGTTCCTTATGCTAGTCTTGGAGGAGAGCTGCCATTTTGAATGTTACTGACAAGTCATGTTTCATGACAACCTTCTCATCATCTTGTACCCACTCTTTTTTCTCACAGGTTCTACCTGTTGATGGGGTGTGAAGGAGAGGTAGTGCTTGCCGCTCGAAGAATTCATGCTAGTGTGATTTGGACAGGCGTGACTTCAAAGCCAGCACATGCTTCATCATCACCAAACACTTCTGAAAACATTACACCAGGTCACGTTTTCCTCAAACCTTTTTTAGGTTTGCTTTGATCCTTCTAGCAGGCATCGGGCGACACCTCTAATCTTTTTGTAACAGGAAGGATACAATAGTATTTGTGATCTTCTTCAAAGTTGGAAAGTCCAATCCTTAGAGACCTGCTTTCTTTCGATCCTGCAGACAGTGGTCTTTATTAACTCTGAATGCAACTCTAGACGAACCGGCATCCAATAGAGAAGCATCTTACAAATGTTACCACAATTCACACCAGCATTGTGAACATAGTCAATAGAGAGGCTAACTTTAGAAATCATTTTCATGAAATAGTCACTTTTCTTACAGTGTCATGATTTTTAAATGTTTTTATGCGCTTTTAATTTTTTTAACCTTTTAGTCACTTAGAAATAATAAAAGCTGCCTTCTGAATAGTCACATAATTGATTCAGGTGTAAGAATTTATCTTTTTATTTAGACAAAGTTGAGAGTATCCTCTAAGCTTTTCAAAGAGGAGCGAGAATAAATCAACTCTGCAGGACAAGGCACTGTAACATCAGCACATTTTTATTTGACTTCAAATTTGACCAGCTGTCTTTGTAAGCTGAGTCTATGCAACACAAATGATCCTGTATTATACACATTCAGTAATCTTTTCCCCTGCTTTCTATTTTTCCAGCAAGTACAGATCTCTCTTTTTAAATATATTTTAATGTCAGCATAAACTTCTTACATTTGCTTCTTCTCTTTCACCAAAAAAGACAAAAATCAAAAAATACAAATTAAATCAAAATAGAAAATAAGGGAAGAAATTCAACCCTACATTTAGTTTGCTGCATATATGCAACAACTACAATAATTTTGATTTCTGCCTGTTGTTAGTGTCACCTTACGAGCATGGCATGATTTACAGGAGCACCTCCCAGATGGTTCTCATATTTGGCTTGTGTGCTTCCTGTGTAGCACCATCTGAATATAGTGCTGCTATTAGGAGTACTGAAATATGGAAAGCTTATACTTTCCCTTCACAGAATGATTCCAAACCACCTTGCTTTTTTAATTCGCACATTTCCTGGCAAGCAGAATAAAAGTAATTGAGATAACAAGGGCTTCAACTGACACATTCACCCCCGTTAGTCAATTTTCATTGAAATCCTAACACACACACACACGAATCAGTAAATAACCTATGAAATACGCTACGTCAATAAAGAGATTACAATTAAGTTGATCGTGGGGTTATGGATTACAAAAATGCTATGTAAGCTAGAAAGTCACTGTGGCCTGACATTGAGAATAATTTGTGAAGGAGAAACTAGAGATAAATTTGAGAAGGGGCACAATTTGGGGGAATATGAAATATATTCCCAATGGTGGGTATCATTAGAGTGAAGGGCAAAGGGTGGGCAAAAACAAAGCAAGCCAAAGAATGGCTGATTTAATGGCCCAGGGGTGATTTTGGACTGGAAGCGTCCGTTACATTCCCCATCACACACTTCTTTCCTGAAGGACCTTCTCCACTCACAGCCTAGAAAGGCCAACCTAAGTACAACTGGACAACCCACCCTTTACGCAGCCACCTTGGCTGATGGGCCAAGGGTCCCACAATACTGAACCAATTAGATTTCTGTCTCAGAAATTGAGGGGAAATGCTCAGAAACAGTCGGTCAGGGTTGAACACTTGAGATGGAAGGTCATGGGTTTAGGGACTGAAGCTTCAGAACAAGGACTAAGCAGATGTGTTGAGAAGGAACTGATCTGATAGACTCATGGAGGGCTATGGAGCAAGTAGCTGCCTGAGGATGCTAATTTCTATGAAGTCCCTGCATATTCTCTGAGCTTCATTTCCTTAACTGAGGTCAGCATGAGTGATTTTTTTCCCTCTTGCACTAAGTAACCTGAGACAATGCTCCTTTCTGGGTCCACATTAGAGTCATCTTTATTTTTCATTAACCTCACTCATTATTTCTAATCTCTGCCATCTTTTTTGCTGTCACTACAGCTATTTGTTGATCTCTTTTCTTTCTTATGTCCCTTTTCTGTTTTTCTCCTGATCTCTTTTCCAAAAGGGCTCTCTCTCAGAGCAACTTTACTCCTCCAGTGGTAGAAATGCAAAGGGAAAAATGAATTTCAAAAGAATGTTAGTGTATTCTTTTGATGTGGTTACTGTAAACTATTTCCAGCCATCTTCTTCTCTCCAAAGAATGAGGCACAAGCCCATCTCTGAATATGTTCTTCCTCTACAAATCCCTTAATTACATTTTTATATATTTTATCACAAGATCCATTCCTATGAAATGTTATCCTACTGTAGACATTCATGTTTACTGCAGACAAGCAACCTGCGAAGATTGGCTCTGACTCTTTCAAACAGTCACAGTCGACACCTTTGGAGTCCCAGTAGTAAGACAACGAGGATGGTGGTGGGTGTTAGTGACTCTGGATTGGCTCCTGTATTCTGACTGCTCTCCGAATAAGCAGCCAGTCTCCTGTCCTTGAATACTTTTTACCATCACTGCTGTTTTGAAGACTCCTGCTAAAAAATCTGCTCACCCATCCTTTCTCTTCCAAATTAAATCACAGCTTCTCTGAGAGAGAGCATCAGGACTGCCCACTGGTCTTCACGCTCCCTACATTAGAAGTGTTGAGTGCCTAGCTCATGCAGATGTCCTATCTTCTGATGGCCACCAAAGTCAGGTCACTGGCAATGCCCAGGGGAGCCCCAGCTCTTGGGTAGGATGGTGGGACAAAGCTATACACTGGCCATGGAGACGTGGTCACTGCAGCTCTAGATGTATACAACCAGAGCTTGAAGCCAATACTAAGAGAGGCCACCAGCCTGCAATGAACTACTCATTCATCCATCACGCTGGCCTGTGGGGAGTGAGGGGAAATGAGAAATGGGATGGAAAGAATGCAAGAAGTATGCCCTAGAGTTTTCCACAGCAGTGGTCTGTGTTTTCTTAGATTCTGTGTTTGTCTATTTGGCCTCCATTAATTACAGAGCCAAACTAATGGCCAGAGTTCCTTGCATTTCTCTTGTGATCCAGCTACTGCAGGCATACAAAACTCACAACCATAAACCGTCCAGCCAATCCCCATCCATACCCCCAATCATCTCCTCTATCCAGCTCTCACACATCGAGCCAGTATTTTCTCAGACCTAAATCAACCCAGGGCTGGGTACCAAACTGCGAGGGACAGGCTCCATGCCCCAGAACCTGCTGGAATTATTCAAACTGGTCTGTTCTAAGCTGTTTCCTCTGCCTTGCCTTGCCTTTCTGGTGGAAACTCCAATAAAGGCAGTGGCCACTGCCTTCCCTTCACTCTCGCTTCTGCCTCCTTTCCCAGCCTGATGCCTTCCCGTGTGGCCCTGTGTGACATGGCATGGCATGGCCCCTTCTCCTGGGGACTCGAATAAGTAGTAAATTCTTCTTTCAAGTCATCACTCAGTCACCTTTATAAACCAAGACCTGAGAACACGTGAACTAACACCTACGCACAAATCAAGTAGCTCACCCACTTGCTAGACTAAAATGCAGAATAAAACTATAGATTCCAGAAGAGTAAAAGCCACCCTCTACTTTGCTTCCTTTGATGCCAGTTGGGGTGCACATACAGCAAAACTCGCTAGGAAGCTAGCGATTTCTACGTTTCTTTTTAGAACGCTCCAATACAAACATTGTCCACTGCCCAATATTCCAGTCCTTCCGTTCCAAATGTATCAAGCTCATCCAAAGTAAGGGGCTGAGGTTAGGAGAGTAAGAAGACAGTAATTTTACTCTTAAATCAGTGCTTGAGGCCTGAGCTCAAAAAGTAATTCCTTGCACAGTCAATCACCCCTACGCTGGTCGGTTGGTCAGACAGTAGTTCTAATGGAATGTTCCTGCGGGGAGCACCGGGGCAGATGCTGGTGAACCAGCGGGTGGCTCACTGTTCATTAAAGATCCTCACAATGTTTCCATATGAAGGGAAGTGGGATGCAGAGATGACTAAATAGACAGTCAACGTATGGAGAAATCGTGCTCTGTTATGGCTTTAAGAAGCTATTACCTTCCTGGACAATAAAAATACATGCCTAGAGACACTGATTGCTGCTGGTGCTGAATAACACCTACTAGTCTGGCCCGACGCTGTGTAAGGATTCTCAGATATACACATAGAAAAAAGTAACTGGTTTCTGCCCAGGTGGCATCTCTGGGTCTGATGACGCCTTCAGATTTGACAGAGAAAGAGATTGGAAGAAAGGGTCTAATTTTAGGCAGAATGGGAGCTGAGGGCATGTGGAAATGGGTAGGCTGGAGAAGTGTTTTTAAATCATCTTCTCAGATATAAAGCTGAGTGATAGGGAAAGTGGTCTCTAACAGCAGCTCAGAGGGGTCAGATAAACAGAGCAGGGCATACTAATTCTCCATATTTGAGTAATATTCAGGAGTCAGACCTAGGTTGGAATCCTGGCTCTGTCATTTGCTGTGTGACCTGAGCAAGTTACTTTGTCCTCAAACTCTCATCTGTGACTTGGGGATGGTAATAACTTGTACAGGAGACAGCAATGTGGACCACTTCACTTCGTGTATGTTTGATAAATATTCACTACTATTTTTTGCTGCCTTTACAATGTTATCCGTTTCCCTGTACCCGTTCCCTTTTGAATACAGCGAATCAGAAGAGCTCTGGAAATGGCCCCCTGTTTTGTACTAATGTCAGTCTATTGACAGTGATGTTATCAGCTAGGAGCGCAGGGGGCCTCTACTGTTGGTGGCGAAACCCACCCTCCCAGCAACACATTTCCCCAGACTCACGAGCCAATGTGGCTGGACCAGCCTTTGTGGTTCTTATTATGATCACTACACTTATCTCAGCAGCAGCCACCAGGGAGCTTCGAAAAAACAAGATTTATTACTCATAGGTCCTGGAGGGTACAGGGCATGCTCGGGGCCACACAGTGAGGTCTCTGGTAGAGAGAGAGAGAGAGAGCTTGGACCCAAGGCTATGCTTTCATTGGGGTGAAGGATGGGATGCCTAAGGTTTCACAGGTTCTTTGTTTACTGGTGAATTTTTTAAAAAATGTGACAATGAATATATGTATGTTCATGTATAACTGAAAAGCTGTGCTCTACACTGGAATTTGACATATCATTATAAAATGACTGTAGCTCAATAAAAAATGTTAAAAAAAAAAAAAGAGTATTAAAGTGCAGGAAAGGAAAAGCTAGTAATTAGTGACCTAGGTCCCACAGGGCTTTCTATAAGATGAACTTGGTGCTTGGGGCAGCCTGGCTGTTTATCTAGTTGCGTAGCTGGTAACATGTTTATTCAAGATGGATGTCTTGGAAATGGGTGCCTCTGCAATCAGAAGTTTAATGCCAGGCACTCACATTGCAATCTGAAAAGCTAACTGTCAGGCACTGCCTCTCTTTCCTGTGTTCTGGTTTAAAAATGGTCCCTTCAAATATCAGTTCTGGCATCTGTGGGCTGGATGGTTTGGGGAAATTGATGTAACCTCATACCTTATGTTCTTTGCTCCTGTGAAAAGGGAATAAACATGATGCTCCAAACGTGATGGGAGGACCAAAGACTAATACACCTGGAGCACATTCCTCGAGTCTGATTGCTCCATCTACCTGGGCAGGTCACTTCTCTCCATGTGCCTTGTTCTTTCCTCTGTAACAAGTGGGTAATGATGTGCTTACTTCACTTCGGTCTGGGGTTTGAGTCAACATGTGGAGAAGACTCAGTAGAATCCTGGGAAATAGGAAGTGCGCAATAAAC
Organism: Camelus dromedarius; assembly: GCF_036321535.1. Classification (NCBI taxonomy): domain Eukaryota; kingdom Metazoa; phylum Chordata; class Mammalia; order Artiodactyla; family Camelidae; genus Camelus; species Camelus dromedarius. The sequence continues at coordinate 24,056,626 of NC_087456.1, forward strand.
AGTGGTTATTATTACAATGAGTGCTCCGGACATAAGAGCTGCTCGGCTTCAGATGAAAAGATGATGATGATGATGATGATGAATACAGGGTTAAATTCTCTGGTGCCTGTTCTAAGGAAAAGAATTGTTCTGGAATATGCAAAGGTTTGGAACTGAGCAGTATATGTTCTCCTTATAGACCTATTTGGTGAATAATATTCTTAAGAAAATTCCCACCACCTGAATATTGAGGGGCTGACTTTTGGGCACCCAGGTGAAGTAGCTTAACAATTCCACTTGGAGGAAACAGTCTCCCTCAAACATGACACCCAAATCTATTATTTCTCTAGTCCCTCCTTCCAGTTTCCAAGGGAGTCATTCTCAATTTTCTTTTTTTTTTCACCCCCATTATCCTATATCTAATTATTCACCAGGTTTTATAAATTCCACCTCAAAAGTAGACCCAAACCAATTTTCTTCTCTTTTATTTTGCTTGAACGTGAACAGTACCTTTAACAGCTCCCTTCCAGGCAGGTCCACTCTCCATGAAGGATCCTTCCATCAGCCAGTTGTGCAGACGCTGCCCTGCTACCTGGCATGTTCTCCACATCTCATCTTGCTCCTGTGGCAAAATCTCTGCTTCAGGCCCAGATGCTGCTCTGTGCCCACTTTCCCATCTCATGTACGTGTGATGCCAAACTGCCTCTTGCTTCTCAAGGCTGTATTATGCTGGATGAAACCCTAGATCCTTGTAGCCCATCTCCAAAGCCACAGGCCAGCTTTACCCAATCCCACAACCAGGGCTGCCCATTGGGCCCTCCAGCTCCTGCCAATGCCTCAGCCCAACCTGCCCAGGAGGGAAGTCAGACTCACCCTGTGCCTCTGCTGCTCTTTCGTCTTCTCTCATCCACATTGTTGTAACTCCTTTCTAATGGGTTCCTTGGGCATCAGTTTCTCAAAATCTTCAAACTGGTTTTGAATATTCCTGTTCAAAACTCCAGCCTCCAATGCCTTCCCAATTCCTTCTAAGTCAGGTCCAGATCCTGCAGCTTCAAATAGACCCTTCTCAACCTGCTCTAATCCCTGGACACCCTGGCTTTCTTATCATTTCTGGAATATGCTGATCCTTTGAACCTCCACACCCTCAATCTTTGAAGATACTGTTTGGTCTATTCTGCAAATCTTGCTTCCATTTTTCTCCTCCTCTGCTGCTTAGTTGAGTCCTCTTCATGTTTCCGGACCCAACTCAAATGTCTCCTCATTGTAAAGCCTTTCCTGATTCTTCCGAAAAGAATTAAGCTTCTGCTCTTCCATATTCTCATAACATTCTGTTAATATTGCCTTTAGATATCTCTTATTTCACTGTACAATTATTTTATTTTTTATTTGTACTTATTTCATTCAAAAATACATGTTAGGTGTTTATTGGGTTTCTGGCATCTTCTGGGCTCAGGGGAGAGAGAAATAAACACACCAGTCTATGTTCCTACTCTCATGGAGCTCATGCTGTAGAAAGAAAAAAAAAAGACAGTAAGTGTGACAAATAAATAAATGAGGCATGTGCAAATCGTGATAAACACAGAGAAGACAGACAGGATGAAGCAATGGTAATTAGGAAAAAAATGATGTAGACGTGGAGTGTGATGGTTGATTTTACAAGTCAATTTGACTGGGCCGTGGGATGTTCAGCTTTTTGGTTAAACATTATTTTGGGTGAGTTTATGTGGGTGTTTCTGGATGAGATGAATATTTGAATTGGCAAGCCAAGCAAAACAGATTGCTCTCCCCAGTGTGGGTGGGCCTCATCCAATCAGTTGAAGGCCTGAAAAGTACAAAAAGGCTGAGTAAGATTCAGACTGGAGTTATACTCTGAGTTCTCCTGGGTCCCCAGTTTGTGGACTGCAAATCTTGGACTTCTCAGCCTCCATAAGCACATGATCCAATCCCTTTATAATAAACTTAGATCTGCATATTTCCATCTCTATCTGTCTGTCTGTCTATCTATCTATCTATCTTTCTATGTCTCCAGTTGACTTTCTGGAGGACCATGACTAATAAATGGGTTTAGGGAAAGTCTGTCTGAAAATATAACACTTGTGCTGAACTCAGAAGAATGAGAAAAAAAAAAGGCATAATAAGAGCCAGAAAAAAATAATTCCAATAAAATGGAATATGACAGCAAAAGACTGAGGCCAAAAAGAGCTAACATGAAGGCAATGAGCCTGAGATTATATCAAATAGAGAAGTAGGGACCAGATTGTTTGGGTTTGATTGAAAGGGAAGGAGCTTGAAATTTTTTCCCCTGAAAGCATTAAAAAGCTGAATAACTGGCTTTAAATAAATATTTACATGAGAAATGAATTAATGGCTAAGTAGTTATTTCCCAAATGGTGAAAGCAATTTGAAAATTCTAAAAAAGAATGACACCAGATTTTTTCCTTATTCCTTGATAATTTTCACTTAGAGGGCCTGGCAGATGGGGTCAAAGAGGGGCGGATGCAGATAAAAGTTGGCCATGTCATCTCAGAACCGCAGAGGTGACAGATGTGCAGCCTTGATATAAATGAGTTTCCTGATATTTTTGCAGTTTTTTTTAAAAACTATTGTTGCAGAATAGGTGTGCACTAACGCAGACTCCATTTACCAAAAAGCATAAGCAATGAATCATCCACTCAAGGAACAAGGAAACTTCACCTCCTCCCAGGAAGCCGGCCACAGCTTTACACAAGAGCACCCTCTTCTGTGCAGTTACAGCCCCAGACTTTAGAGAACCAGAGTGAAGGCCTCCTGCAATCTCGCTGCAAGACCCGTCCTGACAGGGTCATAGCTCAGGGAAAACAAGTCCTTATTGGCGTCTATCTTTTCCTCCACACTCCAAACGGCCATATAGTGCAGGATCTGTCTGGCGCACCTGCCTAAGAATGTGGACAAGACAGGGAGTAGGGTTCAGAACACTTTACTGAAAGAGAAGGGAAGAGCTTTCCACTTAATAAAAGTCTCCCTCATCGCCCAGCATTACAGGGATTGTCCAGGAGGTGCAAGTTGACTAGCCCTGGGAACGAGGGGAACAGAATGATGCCCAGAGTCCACAAGGCAGAGAGATGTGCAGAGATTAAAGGGGACAAGTCAGTACAAGTCCTGCATGAACAGCAGATTGTTTTGTGCTTTGAATGGAACAACTTTGAGACAAGGGAATTGGGCTCTAGTATAATCTTGTCCTGCTTTAAGTAGGCTTTTTCAGAGACGAGTCCCTTGTTCAAGGGAACATTAACTACCATGGGGCACCTAGCACTGAGTACTCACTCAAATATTTACTGAAAATAAAAATATTGGCTTCCCATGTGTTCCAGAAGAGGGAAACCTGAAACTATGTCAGCTGCATACATCTTAGTTTATTGGTTATTTCAGATAACTAAGGCCGCCGTATTACTGCACATTAGAACAGCCACAGAAATCTCAGGAAATAAACAAAAATGCATTTATTTAGCTCATGGGTGTGCTGGTTGACAGCCCAGGACTGTTGGTCTCAGCTGGGCTCACCCAGGCATCTGCCGCTGCCTGGGGTCAGCTATGGGGCTGCTGATCTGGGGTGGCCTTGGCTGGGGAGGTTCAGTGCTGCTCCCTGTGACTTTCATTTTCCTCCTGAGATGAGCTGTCTGTCCTTGGCACATTCTCTTCATAGGAATAGGTTCAAAAGTGTAAGCTCAAGCAAGAAGACACTTTTCAAGACTACAGCTTCATGACATCCCCTTGGCCGAAACAACTCACACAGCCGAGGTCGCCACTGATGGAGTGGGGAATTCTATTCTTCCCATGGGGACGATGGGGAAGGAGTGATTATTTCTGAACATGAATCTAATGTACTACATAAAACCTTTCTTGTAAAGTGAGCTGAAGCAGGACAAGTGAGCACATGTGGAGAAGAGATCCCAGGACATGGACACAGAATCCTGGCCAACTGAGTGTCTCCTGAGGTTAGCTTGTCCCATTGAGTCTTGAAAAGGATCCAGTGAAGTTGATAATATCGACCTTGTTTTGTAGAGGGAAAGGTTGAGTCTCTGAAGAGACACAGAAAATTGCCAAAGACCACTGAACCAGGGAGTTGCCGAGCCAGGACTTGAACCCAGATCTGATCTCTTCCCAGTCCTGTGCTCTTAACCACTGTGACTAAGGTCTGGGAACCCTCCCCCCCCCCCCCCCCCAGGAAGTAGCCCTGACTGCTCCCAGTTGTTCTCTTTAGGTGAACAGAAATCAAACTTAGCCCCTTTTCTGAAGTCTGTCTTTCTTGTATTGAAATCAGCTTCCTTGTCTCCTCCCCTTGAGACGTGCCCACTTTGCTGCTCATCTTTCTGGTCCCATTTCTCCAGATGCTCACTTTCCTGAGTGTCCAAGGATAGGAATGTCGGAGATAAACCCACCTGGATGAAAACATTCAGAGAATATTTTAATAAAGGAGCACATTTTGGAATAAAGACAAGTGGCCAAAGCAAACAAATAGCAAGGCTTTATATTTGTGCTAAAAAGCAAAGATGAAGTCTTGGAGAAAGGTAAGCAAATCTGGTTGGTGCAAATATCAAGTGGTGAATTGGACACCCCAATCATACCATACCTGGTTATTCAGCTCATTTTAAGAAAGAAACAGAAAACAGAAATACTTAGAGCTGACCAATTAGAAAGGTGAGAAAATCCAAAACCATATCACTGGAAGAATTCTTGAACACATTTGGGCTTTTCAGGTGGCGAAAGAGAAGAGATCTGTTAAAACATGTAAGGGGCTACCATGTTGGACACATGAAGTTTTAGAAGACAGAGCTAAAACTGAAAGGTAGAAGTTAAAAGATTTCTACACAACTTGATAATTAGAGCATGAAATATTAGAACTGTCAGAACAGAGCTCAGATTTCCTTGGAAGACAGTCCATTTCATTGAAATTTCAAGGAAAGGGGGGATAATTACCTCATAAAGAAATGATCAAAGACTTTAGAACTGGAGTACACATTGGACTGGCTGAACTTCCTTTTGAACTAGCTGAACGTTAGTATCCCTTCCAAATTTGAAAATGCCATAAAATCCAAAGAAATCGATTTTTATTACTATAAACACAATAATAGTAGTAATGATAATGCTAATAATTCATTATTCTTCTATTTTGTTCTTTGGAACATACCGTCATACACTCAAAACCATTTTTGTGGAGACACGAGGAGGGGTCTGAACCCTCCCTTTCAGAGATGGAGGGCTGGTTACACTCCCCTCCCCCAGTGTCCCCAGGGACCCACAGTACTTATTTTGGACACTTGTCCTCAGGTAATGTTTCAGCTCCCTATCAACACTTAACAGCTTTGACTTCCCCTATGAAAGAAGACTAATTAAAACAACAAACCTCGCATTGATTTATTACCAGGTGGCGAAAACAGTAAACAAGCACCGCAGGCTGGTGTATTTGTGTCTCTCTGCCGCCCCTCCCCCACCCCGTTTGGGGACTGAGGCAGTGGGGGAAATGGTGACTTCAGTGCAGTGAATCTTCCCTGTGCTCCCTCCCCACCAGGGTCTCTTCACCTTCCCCCACCCCATCTACCCCGGTCTCAGATCATGGGACCCTCCCAGAACATGGGAGAAACTCTTAGACTTGACAGAGGGATTCCTCACATCACCCAGACCCCGGGCACATTTGTTATCTTCTGCATGCCACAGATGAGAAAGCCACGTGCCCCAGAGGTTAGGTCATTAACTCAAGATCATATAGACTGGGAGTTCGAAATTTGTAGATACTGACAGGCACATGCGGGATAGATAAACAAGATTATACTGTCTAGCACAGGGAAACGTACACAAGATCTGGTGGTGGCTCACAGCGAAAAAGAATGCGACAATGAATATATGTACGTTCATGTATAACTGAAAAATTGTGCGCTACACTGGAAATCGACACAACATTGTAAATTGACTATAACTCAATAAAAAATTTTTTTTAAAAATCACATAGCTGCTAGACAGATTATTCATTAAACCCTGACAACGGCAATGACCAAAAATTCTTCTAAAAAGCTTTTTCTTTTTTAACAGTAACTGAAGTACTTGAGCTACAGCTATTCAGTAAACATTTATTGAACATCAGCCACACGCAACGTGCTGCTCTCGGGGCTGAGAGATGAGCAGAAGGATAGAAGTAGGCCCCTCCTCCCAGAAAAGCAGGAGGACACTCAGGGAGCGACCCTCTGATGCCACCTGTAGCTCCAGCATCTCTCGGCACTCCCTGGGAATCTGGCAGGAAGGCACCAGAAGGCTGCCAGGCCCCAGGTGTGTTTAAGTCCAGGATCGCTTACTGATTTACATCATTCCCCCATTTGTTCATTTAGACCCTCTCTTGACCTCCCTCCCTCCCTTCTTCCACCTCGTCTCTCTTCTTTTCATAGCAAAATCCTCATGGTATAACATACACCCTTATGTTTTTTTGTAATGCGTACTCTTTAGCAACTCACATTTAAATTATGCAAAGTTGGACTTGGCACAAAAGCCCCTTCCACAGATTGCCTGTGACCAACCACTCGGATATTTCTACCTCTGCACCTTCAGTTCTCCCTACGCCCTTGCCATGTTTTATTTTCTTCACAGCACTTACCACGCTCTGAAATGCTCTTATTGGTGTGTTGGTTAGTTAATTGCCTGCTTTCCCTTCTACGAGAACTGGTCTTATTTATCGTTGTAAACTTAGGACCTGGAATGGCCACTAGAATGTAGAGATGAAGGAATATTTGTTGAATGAGTGAATGAGCAAATGTCTTCACTCTATGCACCAATGAATCACTCCACAGTCTGACCTAAGTCTATTTATCCAAACTCATCAGAGATTTCTCTGTCATAGATGCTATAAATCCACTCTGTGACATTGCTTAAGGATTACTGATAATGTATGCAAACTGCCTAACATAGGGTCAGGCACAGAGTAAGCACAAAATAATTATATGGTGATTACTTAAGGGGCAAGGAATATTGTATCTTCTAAAGACTTGATTGCTATTCTGGACAGTATAAAATGTGATTAAGCAATGGAATTAAATTGTTTATTGATGACAAGCTATTATACCAGGTGGTGAGGTGAGAGACCCAAATAAATGTAAGCTCTTTTCGGGGTATAATAGCCTACTTAAGTTAAAACCCCTATGAAAGTTAAGTGACAGTATGTGTTGAATAATTCAAGAAATATTTGCTTTACAGGATAAGATAATAATAATTGCTATATAATTGTGGTAGCTAATATGTATAGAGCTCTCGTTGTGTGAAAATACTTGATCCACAAGGTCTTATTTCGTTTTCATTCCATCCTTATAATCTCACCTTTATAGACAATGAAAAGAATGTAGGAGGTTATTTACTTTGATGAGTCACAGAGACAGCACGTGGAGGAATCTGCACTTCCAGCCCAAGCCCATCTGCCAGGAAAATATCTTCGAGCCGCTATCTCATGCTAGTGTGATAAACTGCTCATCTGTGCGGGGTTGGCAATTGTGGACAAATTGAACCAAGCAGTTAAGAGAGGGTGCTAATTTTTCAAGGTCAGAGGCAGTGGGCTTTGAGCTACTGTGGACTGCATCATTTGGGAAGACTGTGCCAAGACAGATGTGGGAAAGCAGCTCTGGGAGTGTTAGAGGATGCGGCACAGTGAAGGTAGGCGGTGTTTCTGCTGTAGGTGACACTTGTCTCCTTAGAGTTACACTGGAACTGATTTTTCTCTAGGGCAATGAAAGTCAGTTGTATGGCTTAGAGCTGTGATATTGAGAAATGGGAACTCACTGCAAAATATATTTCAGGAAGTTACCCTTCCTTGTTCTTCAGAAGATTTGCGCCAGTGTCTGCCATGTGCTCTGGCTTGGCTAAAAGTCCTGCTGTCTTTCACATGGAAACCTAGATCTGTCATCTCAAAGCATCAGCCTTTACACATTTGGTTTCTCAACTTTGCCTAACACCATGGTTGAAAGACACTAGATTGAAAGACAAAAATTTTGTTATTTCAAGCTCTGTTAGAAAATGGACACAGAAACATCTTTCTTTACTTTTTCTTTTTTCTTTTTTCTTTTTTTACCTTGAAACATTATTCTACAAACTGGTACCCTGGACAGGGCAGCCCCATGTACAGCCACGCAGGTGGCACACTGCACAACCCCAAGTACATACAATAGACTATTATTTAGCCTTTAAAAAAAAGGAGGGGGGATCCTGCCTTCTGTGATAATATGGATGAACCTGGAGGACATTATACAAAGTGAAATAAGCCAGACACAGGAAATAAAATACCATATGGTCTCACTTTTATGTGGAATCCTACTAAAACTCATAGAAGCAAAAAAGTAGAATGGTGGTTGCCAGAGGTGGAGGAGGGAGAAAAAGGACACAATGGTCAAGAGTACAAAGGATCAGTTATGTGGGATAAGTAAGTTCTGAACATCTCCTCCTTCGTATAGTGTCCTTAGCTGTCAACACTCTATTAGAGACCTCAAATTTGCTAAGAGGGTGGATCTTATGTTAAGTTTTCTTACTACACAAAAAAGTAATTATAAAGGGGTGGTGATGATTATGTCCCTGGCCTCGATAATGGTGATGACTTCACGGCTGAATCTTTATCCCCAAACTTCTCAAGTTGTAGACATTAAATATCTATAACTTTTAACATGTCAGTCATAGCTTAACAGAGTGGTCTTTAAAAAAGAAAAGAAAATGGAAGTGGAGCATAGGGGAGAACCGAATACTTTCTTAAGAAGTAAAAATGGATATGTAACTTGTGCATCAGTAATTGCCCACCTCAGGGATATCTAGAATTAAGTATAGAATCCTGCCTTCAAAGTCAATGGGAAAATAGAAACAAGAAGCCATTGACCATATTGGAAGTAATCTCCCAGAGTCAATGGTAACTCAAATGCACATTCTCTCTGCCTCCCCAGCTCTGCTCCATCTCTTCCTCACTATTTAGGCTCTATTTGTTTATGAGACAGTACAAAAAAAAAAAAAAAAGTTACCTTTCCTCAAAGAAGAAATAAAGAAATTGTCATCATTAAAAATTTGCAAACCTAGCCAGTCAGAAAAATCATTCCTTAAATTTCCTTTCTGAAGAGGATTGCTGTGCTACAGTACAATTTGTCAATGAGTGCGGATACAGCGCATCACTTTTGACAGATGTTGCCATCTGTTGGGATGTCCCTTAACACCCGCTGCTTGCAGTGCAGCAGAAAGCCTTTCTCCTGCTGTCCTCCTCCCTCTTCTGCGGGCCGATTTCATGTGCCTCAGCGAAACCCATGTTTGATTTGTTACCGAAAATGACGTTACTTTCTCCTACTAGAAATAAAGACATATAAATTTTGCTTTTCAATCTGGAATAAGACAGGACCAAGCCATGTCCCACTGAGCTTTTGGTTATCATTATCTTAAAATATTCAGTTCCTTTTCCCAGGTAAAATTTTGTGTGGGTATGCTTTCAGAACCAGGAGCGGGGTTCTGTTAGAATGTCACGGCCAGATCACTCAGGGCAAAGTTCCCCTCCCTACTGCCATTGAGGACAAGAGTCAGAAAGAAGCCAGTTCACTCATGTTCATTGTGATGGAGCACAGCGCCTTCTCACTGATGCTCAGAGATCTTTCTGATCCTAGTTGAGAAGAAGACCCCTTAGGAATCAGGGGGGTCAGTCTACATCTTACATACATGTGTGAGGGGCTGAAGATCAGTTTCATTGTCTTTTTGTACTGAGAAAATTAAGATGCTATTTTGTTACTTGCGTACCATAGATGCACAGTGTTAATCGTATGTATTGGTTTTGGAGAAGGGCTTAGACAAAGGGCACGTTCTTTCTCCATCATTTCTTTATGGTCTCAGCAGTCTTCTCCACCCATTTTTATTAATCAGTGAAAAAGTGAAAAAATTCCATCTTTGTTGTGTGTCGGAGTCCCAGTCACTCCTCAGGGCCACCTGACCTGGCTCTTCTGCAGTTGAGGAGAACACAAGAGCAATGGGCTAAAGATAGCAGATCTTTCAATAAGCACTTGAATTTCTCTGCCCATTGCCACTCCCACTCATTCGTACAAAGAAACCTACATCACAGCCATTTTTACAGCAGTCAATTTGGGAAACAAAGACAAAGTGCAAAAAAGTGAGCTCACTGAGGGCCCAGATCTAAAATGCATTCATCCAACAAGCATATACTAAGTAACTACTCCCTTCCTGAAACACACCAGGAAACAACACAGACCTTCACCCATTCCTCCTAAAATGATATTGTCCTTATGGAGCTTATAGTCTGGTCAGAAAAGATGGAAACTAAACATTAAATAGGGAAAAAAAAAAAAAAAAGAAAGTAAGCTGCATCATATATTGGAAGATAAAAAGTGAGTTGATAATAAAAAAAGAATAAAAGCAAGATAAGGAGTTTTAAATGGGAGATTGCAATTTTTAAGGAGTATGCAGGGTGTTTCATAAATAAGGGTGATATTTGAGTAAACACTTGAAGGACATGAGGGAGTTGGCAGTGTGAATATCTGGGGACAAAACTTTCCAGGCCATGGGGACCATCAATGCAAAGGCCTAATGGTTCAAAAATCAGAAAGAGACCAGTGTGGCTGGGATGGTGAGTTGGGTGGGGAACACAGTACATATGATGTCAAAGAGATAAATGACCAGATCTCTAGGGCATTTTTAGACCAACATAAGACTTAATTTTTAATCTGAGTGACATGGAAAGCCATTGGAATGTTTTGAACAGAGGAGTGACATGCTCTGACTTGTCTTATGAGACTGATTAGTATGGAGAGATGGGGCTTCAGAGGTACAAGAGTGGAAGCCTGGAGATCAGCAAGGAGGCGACTGCAGTAATTCAGGAGAGAGGCGTTGATGAATTGGAACCCAGTAGTGAGAGATGAGATGGTAAGGAGAGGGAGAATTTTGTTATATTTTGAGTGTACACCCATCAGGAACTTTTGACAAGCAGGAGTAGGGCATGAGAGGAAGAGACAAGTGAAGGATAATGCCAACATTTTTATCCTGAAACACTGGATGAAGGAGGCTGCTGAAGGACCAAGGGTAGAAGAAAGATCTAGAATTCAGTTTTGGACATCTTGACTTTAGGCTGTTGATTGGGTTTCCCAGAGGAGATGGTGACTATATCATAGGCTATTCCAATCTGGAGTGAAATTGTGATGAAAATTAAAAGTTGCTAATATACAGACAGTATTTAAATCATAAGATTGGTTGGCATCACCAAAGGAGTGAATGAAAATAAAGAAAAAAAAAGAATTCCAAAGATGGGCCCTGAAGTACTCCAGCATGAAGACACGAACAAAATGATGAGGGACCAGCAGGAGACTGAGAAGGAGTGCTCCGAAGATGGACGGATCATTTTGCAGGTGTTTTGCTGGGACAAAAAAAAAAAAATTAAAAAACCTTTCCCAAACTGCTCATTGGCAGTAAATGTGAAATCTCTGAAGAGTGGTGTGATGATTTCTTCTTCTTCTCTTCTCTTTCATTCCCATTTTCTTCTCTTTCCTTTTCAATTTCTTATATAGAAATATTGAAATTTTTCTAAAGTGGCTAACATTTGTATTAGGCTAGATGTTAACTGTAAATTAATATTATGGAGGCAAAATATACACTTCATTTTTCCATTACTACAATTACTTATGCTTTATATTTAGCAAAACACCTGCAAAATTATTCAGATGGAGAAATAAACTTATTCCTTTTAAATTTTTACTTAAGGAGACCATATATATTAAATCATACCACCTTCAATTCTTATGTTATTTAATTTTCAGTTGTTCCACAGAGCTTGAACTTTTAAGTGTCTAAACTAGTATTCTTCCAAGTATTTATTTGCACTCACTAAGCAGGTGACTCATATGGTACTTGCTGGATGAGGAAGAATTCAGCCAAGATAAGTAACATGCATATCGAACTCTAAATAGTAATGACTTCTTTAGTATTCCACACATATGAAAGGAAGGAAAGAGGGAAGGAGGAAGAAAGAAGGAAGAGACAGAAGGAGGAAAGATGGAGAGAGGAAGAAGGAGAAAGAGAGGAAGAGGGAGAGAGAAAAAGGAAAGAGAGAAAAATAAAGGAAGAAGGAAATCATATCATTGTTTGATAGGAGTGTATTATATATGTATTGCTTGGAGAAGCATCACAATTTTAAGAAAATCACTGCATGACCAAGTCTTATTTAGTTCATAAATCTGAATCTTCTTTAATCAAATATGCAAATGGACTACTTTGTACTATACTAAATTTTCTTGAAATCAAATACACATGATTTATTTAAAATATTTGAGTCGATTAGCTTAACTCGCCACAGAACTTTGATGTTCTTGTTTGGTTGTCTTAAGGGAAAACTATAGTGCATATTTACATAATTTTTGTATGTTCCTCTCTATTTTCGTAAGATATTTAAGATCTTTTTGACTCATCATAATTGCATTTGCACAAATTTGGTAAAAATGTGCAAATAGAGTGAACTCAATTTCTTTAAGTAGGTGTATTTGTTTCCATGTATTTTAAATAAGGAATTAGATTGCATATATTTGAACAAATTTTGTTATCTTTATGACACAATGCCTATACATTTTCATGAAGTTGAAAAAAGGTAATTCACAATAACTCATTATTTAATGCAACTTTGCTAAGTCATGGAAAAATCATTTAAAAATTGGATTATGAATATGTCTCTATAAATATCTAACTTCTCCTAAAATAAACTGTCAACTAAGAAAAAATTAAAATAAAAACGTGTTTAAAAATTTTTTTAAGAAGATAGGAGGAAAGACAGGAGTGAATTATGCTGGGAATAGAGAAAGTATTTTAACAGATGGAAGTACTCAGTCAATCATTTCAAATGCTGCAGGTAGGCCAGCTTAAATGAAATGAATAATAACTGACCATTGATTTTGGAAATAAGGAGTTCATTGGTGACCTTGACAAGATATTTTCTGTGAAAAGGCCCACCTTGAGTTAAAAACTCAATCGGCGAGCAAAAGAGAATGGGACATCCGGTGTAGACAACAGCTCTTAGAGGTTTTGCTGCACTGGGGAGCTGAGTGAGTCAAGAAGGAGCTATTTTAAGATGAGGAGCTAACAACGCATTTGTATGCCAACTGGAATGTTCCAGGGAAGAAGGAGGAGATAGAGGGCAGTACTGCTGGAGCCAAAGGAACTACCTTTTAGACAGGAATAAATTTGTGTTTTCATTTAGAGTCATTCAACTGACTTCAACAATCACACATCCCCTTTACTAAAAACACTTAAGAGTAAGGCTTTCCCCAAACAGCTCTAGTCTCACAAGGAGGTTGATGACGTCTTTTTGATTAAGAATTAATTGAGGACTTGGTGGTTACTGCTGGTGAGCAGCAGAAGATATGATGAATGGTTATTTCTGTTTTTTCAAAATAAGATATCCAGACACTAGCTACTAGGTCATCGTGTGCTCTGGGTTACAAAACGGATTAATTGAGACAATGTGGGTAGATCAGTGCAAAATTCTACATGCTACTAGGGTGACGGTAAAGTGCATTTCTGGTGAATAGTTTATCAGTATCTTTAGCTTGTATATGCGAGCAATTGTTATTCTAATGAGCAAATCTTGTATGCGTAGCTGCTCTGCATTTTCCTGACTCCTGGTGTTTGCTACATTTGTAAATCCTCCCACCCGCTTTCAGCGTCCTGTTCAAATGCTAACGTCTATGGAGTGTTCCCTGATCATCGCGCCAAATGGGCTTTTTCTAGACTTCTAGAGCATTTTGTTTGTAGCATCTATAATGTGATATTTTGCCTTAGTTAGTACATAAATGTTTACATTTTCCTAATAGATTCAAACCCCCTGAAAGTGAAGATAGTATAATATAGAACACTGTGCACCTTATGGCTTCTTGTTCAGTAGTGCCCAGCAGATGGATGGATGGATACATAATAGATACAGTGCATAGACAGATAGATGATGGAATAAATTTGAAAAGGAAAAAAGAAAGTTCTGTGAAGGTAATGATGATTTCTTTTTTAGTTTTAAATTTCCCTTATTGTTTCTTTTTATATAGAGAATTACTACAGATTAAATCTCTATATAGAGACATTTTATATAGAGAATTACTACAGATAAAAATGTCTTGAAATGATATTAAATACTTTAGTTTGCCATCTTAAAATTTATTTAAGCAAAATAAAAAAAATACTCGTAAAAATTGGCCATACTGATCTTGGTTTCTTATCATTTTTAACACCTTTATTATAGTATGATTCCTCTACTGTGAACTACAACACATATTTCAGATGTAAAATTTGATGAGTTTTGATAGATGCATGAAACCACAACCACAACCAAGACAGCTAATATTTCCATCACTCCCTAAGAGGTGCAAATTTCAAATTCCTAATTTATCCCTTCCCACCCGCTTTACCCCCTGATAACCATAAGTTTGTTCTCTGTATCTGTGAGTCTGCTTCTGTTTTATAGATAGTTCTTTTATGTCCTTTTGAAATTTTTTTGGCTAATAATATAAACAAAATCTGCCAAGGAAACTTTATCTGTTTCAAGTGTTTAGCCTTGACTAAAGGAAAAGTATTTTGAATATCTTACTGTCATTTTCATTTCATTTGAGGCAAAATTTATTATTAAATTTTATTTTATTATTATTATTATTATTATTATTATTATTATTATTATTTATTAAAGCACAGTAGGGTAGCTAAGAGCTTTTAATCAAATTATTTCAAGCTGATTATTTTTAGCAGTTACTATATGCAGGGACTTCTGGTGTGGGGAAAAAAGAGGATGGGGAAGGAGTGATGATTGACACCGGAAACTGTGTTAGATGATCCAAACCCATTATATTTTTCAGCAATAGTTTTCTTCCCTGGGGAATCATAAACTAAAGGTCAATTGCCAGGTGGGAAAAGGGACCCTCAGAAGTTTCAGGGCTTGTTCTTTCTGCCTGTTGCCTAATAGCACCCTCTCTGTGTGCACGCCTAGATAAATAAATGGTTATCACTTACTGAGCGTTTTCTGTGTGTCAGGCATTGTTCTGAGTGCTTTGTAACACATACAGTGTATTTAATCGTCATAACAGTTACCTGAAGTAGAAACTATTACTAACCTCATTTAACTGATGCTATAACTAAGGCATAGAGAGGCTACGTGACTGGTCTAAAGCTGCAATGCTAGTAAGAGGCAAATAGCTCCAGTGAGACCACTGGTTATTTTGGACCCACATGTTTCGGGCAGCCTTACTTTCCCAAGCACAATTAGAAGAATGTCAACAGCAAGCCTGAACATTTTGTTAGAACCAATTACAATACCTTCCCCTCCAAACTGGAGTCCTTGTTTATACTAGGGCAAGAGGGGGAGATCTGAGGAGGACAAAACAACAAAATAAAACAAAATAATTTCTTAAGAGTGTATCTGTAAAATGATAAATGCTGGAGAGGGTGTGGAGAAAAGGGAACCCTGCTACACTGTTGGTGGGAATGTAGTTTGGTGCGGCCACTATGGAAAACAATATGGGGATTCCTTGAAAAACTAAAAATAGACTTACCATATGATCCAGTAGTCCCACTCTTGGGCATATATTCAGAGGGAAGTCTAATTTGAAAAGATACATGTACCCTTATGTTCATAGCAGCACTATTTACAATAGCCAAGACGCGAAAGCAATCTAAGTGTCCGCTGACAGATGACTGGATAAAGAAGTTGTGGTATATTTATACAATGAAATACTACTCAGCTATAAAAAAGAATACATATAACGCCTTTTGTAGCAATATGGATGGAACTGGAGATGGTCATTCTAAGTGAAGTAAGCCAGAAAGAGAAAGAAAAATATCATATGATATCACTCATATGTGGAATCTAAAAAACAAACAAACAAAAAGACATAAATGAACTTACTTACAAAACAGAAACAGACTCACAGACATAGAAAACAAACTTTTGGTTACCAAGGGGGTAAAGGGGATGGGAAGGGATAAACAAGGAGTTAGAGATTTGCAGATATATATAAAATAGATAAACAACAGGTTTCTTCTGTATAGCACAGGAAACTATATGTAGCAACCTATATGAAGCAACCTATAATGAAAAAGAATATGAAAACAAATATATGTATGTATATGGATGACTGAAACCTTATGCTGTACAGCGGAAATTGACAGAGCATTGTAAACTGACTATACTACAATAAAAAAATAATAAATTTAAAAAAAAAGAGTGCATGTGTGGAAAGGGGAATTTTCATCTTGGCCATACGGGGAGCCTTCTAGTCAAGGAGGCCATAGAATATTGTGTGTGCATTTATACACCCACACGCAATTCCAAAAGTAGTTAGTTTACTTGGTTTGAATACTTGCAACTAATAAAGTTAAACTGTCTGCTTAGTTGCATTTCCCAGGTGTTGGCAGGAAGGTTCCTGTAGAGGGAAATGTGATAACCCCAATCGTAAACTAACCACTGTGTTATGGAATTATTGCTTTCTGATTAGCTGAGCCTGGTTTCCATGAGGCTGTGAGTGAGAGGAGTAGGATCAGCCAGACTTGAATTATGTGTAACGGAGTATCCGCAGGAAAAAGAGGGTCTCTTATCAGAACAAAGGCAAAGGCCAGATGTTCTGGGGCAAGAAAAGCTATAAATACCACACAGGCTGCTATGGGTAGTGAGCCAAATGGGAAGAGAGGAGGACCTGAACTTCCCAACTGAAATAGTAGGAAGCAAAACAGAGCCAAGAAGGGCTAGACATGGCTAGTCTGGAGAGAAATGCAAATCCAGAGAAAACAATGAGGTACCACAGGACCCACCCACTCAAATGGTTAAAGTCAAAGAGGCTGACAGGACCAAGGGCTGGCCAGCGTGTGGAGAGACTGGAACCTCCTACACTGCTGGTGGGGATGTAAAATGGTCCAGCCACTCTAGAAAACAGTTTGGCAGTTTCTTAAAAATTTAGACACATCCTTACCATATGATCCAGCAATTCCATTCCTAGAAATCTACCAAGAGAAATGAAAACAAATATCTGCATAAAGACAAGTACATAAATGTTTATAAAACAGCATTATTTATAATAATCAAAACCTAGAATCAACCAAAATGTCCATCAATGAAAACAGGACAAACAAAAGTGGTATATCCATACAGTGGAATACTATGCAATGATAAAAAGGGAACAGAGGGATGATACATGCTACTACATGGATGAAATGCAGAAACATGATGCCACATGAAAGATGCAGGATGCAAATCAATGTTGCACAGTTCCATATATATGGAATACCCAGGCAAGGCGATCTGTGGTGACAGAACGTAGATCAGTAGCTGCCAGAGACTGTGTGAGTGAGAACTGACTGCAGATAAGCCCCAGGGAACTTTTGGGGATTATGGGAATGTTCTCAATCTGGACTGTGCTGATTGTTGCACAAATGTATAGTATTACTAAAACTCAGTAAACCATATACTCAAAATGGTAGACTTCATGGTTTAAAAATTGGACCTCAATAAAGCTACTTTACAGGAAAGGATAGGAAGACGGGTTTGAGAGAAACTGGGGAAGAAGAATATTCCAGACCCAGTAGCAGACTGGCTGTGAGGCACAAATAAAAACCAAGAGCCGAGGGTGACCCCCAGGCTTTTGATGGGGAAATGCGTGGTGACTTTAAACAAATAAGAGAAAGATAATGAGTTAATGTTCAAAGAAACAACAGTTAAACTAAGTCTACCTGGTTGCCTTAATTTTATAAACAAAGCAACTTCCTTTTCTAGTCCCTGGAAAGTGCAGAACTGAAATAAATTTCATGACCTCTTTTCCTTCACTCTCACCAGAGTCTTGGTTCTTTAAAAGGAGCACTTCCAGAATGTCTGAAACAGAGAAAACGAAGCAGAGTATTAAATCCCAGCCGAGGCTGGTCTAGTAAGTGTAACATTTTATTTTGGGAGCACAGTGGCTCAAATACCTCTAGCAGTCTTGGCCCATTGCGGGTGTAATAAACCTCTTCCTTTTTTTAGCTTCTTCCCTGAAGTAACTGAAGCTCCTTCTCACAGTTACATGAGTCCAGTAGGACAATATCTCAGGAAGAGAAATCTCAACTCATAAACCAGTTAATCTCAGCCATTTCTAGCACTGACTTAGCTTGGACAAAGGTTGGTCCTCCCTACATTTTGAAAAAGACTAGCTTTCTAAAAGGATATTCTTCCAAGTTTTTATTTGTTTAGGGAAAATGCAATACCTGATTTGCTTTCTCAGGAGCTTACATGAAGCTTTTTTTTTTTAAATTAGCCCCTGAACAGATGTAGTCTGAATCACAAAGCTACTTAGAAGCACTTTCTCTATTAATACATTGGAAATAAAATGAGCTGCAGAGATTCCGTACCAAATTATTTAACATTGTTTATGAATAAACGATCTACAACCAGAGTTTCAAATAAGAGGAAACATGGGTTATATTGGGCATATTTTCATATTAATTTTCCGTGTCACCAAAAACTACATATTGACTCATTTATTACTGGTTTATTTCATGCAATTATCAAAAGTCATATATATTTTGGAACTTACTTTGTATTCTGACCAGAAACTAGGGTTTGGAGGAAGAAATTTAAACTCAATTTAGGACTGGAAGCTATAAAAAGTTGTAGTGTTTGTCTCATCCAGACTCATTTTTGAACAAAGGTGAGTTTCCTGTTAAGGCGGAAACCCCCACTTATTCTTTTGAGATGTCGGGATGCTACGAACACAGTTACAACTGGCAGTAATCTCCTGTCCTGTCCTTGTCTGGAGGGTTCCAGGATCTCCTCTTCATCCATGAAGGAGGAGCAGGAAGAGGGAGGACAGAGCTCCCTCTGTACTTTGTACTTTGTACTTTGTCAGAACTAGGTTACGACTCAAGTCATTTGTTAGAAATTCAGTAACAATGACCTTCTGGCATCAGCGATTCCCAGAGGATCTCTACAAGGTAAACCTTGAATGGGCTCCTGCCATCTTCAGCTCTTTTCTTATTAGGTGACCAGTTATAAGGTCTCAAGAGATAACTGTCACTCTTTTACACTATCATTTTCCTCAACAATTTATAAACTACTTACATCTATAGATAACAATAGATTTTTCTGAATAAATATAAAAGATGAAAGGAAGCTCTCCCTCCCCTCAACTTCTTTTACCTTCATAAACCCATGAAAAAGTCATAATTCTTTTTAACTTCTTCAAAAACTCAAGAGAAGTTGTATCTACCACTTCTTAATAAGCAAGCTGCCAAAGTGAAGAGAATCCTGTACCTTAAGAAACAATACAGATGAAAATGTCTCTGAAGGTGATCTCTCTCAGGTGACAGCAGGACCACGAATATGCCAGATCACAGAATTTGCTGGGGACAGTAAAAATGAAGGCTCTTAATCTCTAATTCACAGGTGATGGGACTACAGACGTGCTTCACTTTAGTAAAGTTCAATATATGTGAGCTTGAAAATTAACTAATTCAAGTAATGATTCTTCAAGTTACAAAATGATCCTGTTCTTTAAATAGAAAGTTCCTAATAGATATTTGCTACTGACAGTTACTGGAGTGAGGGGCTGATTCAAAAGAAGGCAGAGAAGTTCACAGCTAAGATAAATAGAAGCTTAGACATCACTGCCCACTGTAGATAAGTCTGAAATAAAGATGAATTCCTTCTGAAATTAGACCATAAACTATTAGTGAAAAAATTTATTAATAAAAATTGGATTTACTGTAACTATTTCATAACATGTGGCACGTCCAAGACTTCTTCCTTTTTGTAACAGTATCTGCTCCATGGCCTGTGGCCTCTCCCCAGACAACTGTTAAGAGCTTGGTCCCAGGAAAAGCAATACTATATTTCTAGCTTGTGTGGTGGGACTGGTTGCCTAGCATTGCAGTAAATTTTGCAAAACAGTTGGCAGAAGGATCAGACCAGCTCGGCTAAATGAATTAAGCAATCACGTAAGACTGCGGGGCATATTAAGGAGGAATGTTCACTTTATAGCCCTTGATCCTCCCTTCTCGTGGCCCCACTTCCCCCGGTATAATGCTTTGGCTGAGCAGGCTGTAATCTGATAGGGAACAAGGTTCTTGTTAAGGAGACACAATGAAATAATGCTGAGTTTTTGTTGCATTAGTGGAGTTAAATGCACTTTATTAGCACTCATTAGAAGGAGGGAAAACTCAGAGCTGAGGATTCATTAGCCAAAAGCAGCCCCTGTGAGGTAGAGCGATTAAACTGCTTGGGGCCAGAGAGGGGGGTCCAGGCCACACACAGCAGCCTCGGAAAGCCTGTCCTCTCTCCATGCGCCATGACTCCACTGTCTGAGAACAGTTTGGGGAAGAAATGTCAGGTCTAACCGCAGGTCAGCTGAAAATACGTCTTTCTTTCTAAAGCTGTTAATTTGACAAAAGGCAGAAGCCCCAGAAAGAAAGCACGATTATGATTTATGCTTTAGATTCAAAAGGAAGTCATTTACTCTTGGGATCTGGAAAAAAATTGCTACTGGCTCTCCAATTTTGAAGGACATATCACAAAAACTGCTCTACTTCTATTTTGTTGTTAGGAAATCCCCCACTACACACATACACATCATTGCTCTAAAATAAGCTTCCCCCTCAAAGTAAAATGAATATGATGAAGTATTTTTGTTTGATTAAACTTCACTCAACATACTTTTGAGCTAAAGGATGAAGTGATAATATATTTTAAATAAACCCCAGAACTTCAGAATTTGGGAGTTTCATTGTCAGATTATGTCTCTGTGATGCAGCCTTATGGAGTGGTCAGTTTTGTGAATACATCCAACTACTGGCCCATTAGGAACTCTTATTACATCTCTGCTCCCAAATTTCTGTCTCTGGGTTTCTGGCCTGCCACTTCCCATCACTTGCTGGAACTCCACCACTGGCCGTTCCTCAGACCTACTGTTCTCCAAACCAAATCCATCCTCCTCCTCCCAAGGCCCCCCTGTGTTCCATCTGTTAATGGCACCATCATCTTCGCTGTCATCCAGGATAGAAACCTTAGCATCATTATTTTTTTCTTACTTTTCACATTCAATCAGCTTACTAGTCCTCTAGATCTGACCTCTGCAATGCCCTTACGTTCATTCTCTCTCTTCCATTGTGGTTTTACAAGCCAGATCATCATAGTTGTCATTTGGCTTATTGCCATGGCCTTGACAGTGGACAGGGCCTCCCTTTCCACTATTCTTCCACTACACTCCATCTTGTACACACGTGCCAAATTAGTCTTCCAGGAGCACAGTTCCAAATGGGGAGGTTTTCATGCCTAAAATCTTCAGTGGGCTTCCACTGTCTCAGTCTATAAAATGAGCACGACACGATCTATCACAGAGTTGTTGAGCTCAAAAAAAAAAAAAAATGTATCAGGCCCTCTACCCAGTAGTTAGCACATAGTGAGAGCTCAGAAATGGGTAGTTTTTATTATCTGTTGTCCACACCCTTTTCTTTGACCAAGCTGAATTGTTCATTGCTTCCCACACCTGTCACCCATGAATCATTTTTCTTTTCTTGTTCTCATTCAATCCCTTTAGCCTGGAGAACACTGCCTTCATCTACCCAAATTCAAATTCTATTCATCCTCTGAGACCCAACTCCAGTTAAGCCATCCCATGCCCTCCTGGATATACAGAATTCCTCCCAGATCTCAACAACGACAGCTCTTCAGTGAGAGTTCTTCAATTATTCTTGCCATTTTCTTATGTTTACTAGACGCTCAAATGTAAGGGGAGGATTTCCATCTAATTTATCTTTGTCTATTCTCGCATAATGACTATTGGAGGTCTGTCTCGGGACTACATCACGGAACTCGGCACAGCTCACGGAATCTGAGCTTGCCTCTACCCTCCCATTTCATTTATGTCTGTGCAGAAATGGAGTGCAGTGAAACCTGAAATGAAATAGAGTTTGTGTTTGCCAGAGCAGCACTTAATGCTCAGATGCTCACGTTAATGTGCACAAGTCAAGTACACGTTGTCTTCCTTTTCTATCAACTTGTCTTAGCGGTTCAACATGAACAGTCAAGTCTCCCTTCTGTTATTATGGAAAGTGTATTTTGGTTATTGCCTGGTACTTTTGTTATTGTTGTTGTCATGAAGAGACAGTTCTGCAAGCCAACCTTTTTTTCACACCCGCTTGTGTCCTCTCTCAGCGCCCTTGCATGCGGCCACATAGCACTCACATGTGCTCCACCTAACTCTGGCCCGTCACACAGTGCCTTACAGGTGGAGGCGTTCAGACCCTGTTCCCTGAATAATAAAACACTTGGCAGTTTTTTTAGTTAATCTTTGATTCTCTAAAGCTTGATTCTATAAGCCTACTTTATTATTTAGTCTAAGAAAACAATGAGTAATTTGTACTAATAAAATAGCCATAAAACAAAAGTAAATAATCTGCAAGTGCAACATCAGAGAATGATGGAGAAACCTCTAGTAGTAGTGGAAGGGGTAGACACAGAGGTAAAAGCAAGAAGGCGCATGTCGTGAGGGGCTCCCATGGCAGGTGCTTTGTTGGTGGTTTTAATGAGTTTCCAAAATATCTGTGATAAGAATGCTTATTTCACAGATAAGAAAACTGAAGCTGAGAAAGTTTAAATCATTTAAGAAGAAAATAAAACTCAGTAATGAAATACTATGTGGCTATATGATGATGATAGAAGACTAATGACTTGAGTAGAGGTTTCTTGGATAACACTGTGAAAAGAAGAAATCTGGTTATAAAACCATTTTATGATCCATATATATACAAAACATAAAGGAAAAAAAAGGGCCAGGCAAACAATATACCAAAATGTTAAAAGTCTTTATTTTTGAATGGTGGGACTGCAACTATTTTATTTTTTAATTAGTATTATTGTTATTATTATTATTATTTTCCTCATTGTATTTCTAAATGGGTACAAGCATTGCATGTTGTTTTTGAACAATAAATAAGATAATTTTTTATTTGTTTGTTGTCATTATTGTGCATACGTGTGCTCTTAATTAAAGGAGAAAAAGGAAGTTTAACCTTGTTTCCCTGAATCATTCTAGGGACGCACTTTGGTTTTGCAGGTAAGACTGTCAAAACTATTCTGGCTTTGAGGCTGTTTTTTTTTTCCAGAAAGGCCCAGGGTTGTACCCTTCCAGGAGTCTCTGCACAGCAGTTTCTGGCCAGAGCACTGATTCCCACCCCACCCACAACCCTGGGAGCCCTCGGGGCTGGTGCGGGGAGCTCTGACTGCTCTTTCCAGGCATCGGGTAGGTTTGCACACATCTCCCCACCTTCCTCAGGGCCCCTTCAGCTCTTGCTCCTGACAAGGCAGGGTTTCCTGGCCTGCTTCCCTCGTGGAGAGGCAATCTTACACCGTCCTGAGTAACACTGAGGCCAGCAATACTGAACGATCAAGTTAGACAGCTTAGGGCCCCCTTCCAAGAGGCAGGTCCCATGACAAGTCAGAAAAAAAAAAAACTTTCAAGTGTCATCTTTCAGAGGACAAATAAAATTTACTGTACCACTTCAAGCAGCCTGGGGACCACAAGGGACAAAGAACAGTGGCAGCAGCAGACTGTGACACTTCTTACTGTGTTTTATTTGTTTCAAAACCACAACTGAGAAGAAAATAAGTTCTTCAGATTCCCAGTATGAAGTTTCCACAATGATGAAGAATTTTAACCAGAGTGAGTGGTACAAAACTTTAGGAGTTGATGTTTAAATCTCTCAAGCCCTGCCCCCTCCACATAGATACCAATGATTGGATTTCCCAGAGGATTTTCAAAATAAGGAACTTGGGTCATTAGAAAGACCTTTTGGATATGAGAACATTTTGAGGAGCACAGAACCAAAGACTAAACAATTCTCTCATTTGGAGAAGGCCAACTCCTGCAAGTCACTTCAAGCTTAGGTTTCTAAGAAAGATGCTGTGAATGTCTACCATTTATGGAACTGGGAAGAACATCATATAAAACCATGGCAAACACTCTAAAAATAAGGAAAAAGTCCCATTTAAAACAGTATCAAAAAGGATAAAATACTTAGGGATAAACTTAACCAAAGAAGAGAAAGATTTATACAGTGAAAACTATAAAACATTGCTGAAAAAAATTAAAGAAGACACAGACAAATGGAAAGACATCCAGTGCTCATGGGTTGGAAGGCTTAATATTGTTAAAATGTCCATACTATCCAAAGCTATCTGTAAGTTCAGTGTAATCCATAACACAATCCTAATGGCATTTTTGGCAAAAATAGAAAAAAAATCCTAAAATTCATAGGAAACCATGAGGGATCTTGAAAAGCCAAGACAATCTTGATAAAAATCAAAGCAGAAGACCTCACACTTCCTGACTTCATAACACATTGCAGAACTACGATAATCAAACAGTATGACACTGGCATAAAGACAGACATTTGGACCAATGGAACAGAATAGAGAGCCCAGAAAGAAACCTACCCATATTCAGTCAACTAATGTTTGATAAGGGTGCCAAGAATACACAATGGAAAAAGAATTGTCTCTTTAACCAATGCTGTCAGGAAAACGAAATAGCCATATGCAAAAGAATAAAATTAGATCCTTATTTTATACCAACACAAAAATCAGCTCAAAACAGGTTGAAGACTTAAGCCTAAGTCCTATAAAAATCCTAGAAGAAAACAACGGAAAACTTTCTTAATATTGGTCTTGGCAATAATTTCTTGCATATGCCATCAAAAGCACACAGATAAAAAAGCGAAAAAAAGACCAGCAGGACTACATCAAACTAAAACGTTTCTCCGTACCAAGGGAAATAATCAACAGAGTGAAAAAACAACCTACAGAATTGGGGAAAATATTTGCAAATCATGTATCTAATAATGGCTTAATACTCAAAAAATATAAAGGACTCTCACAATTTAATGGCCAAAAAAATTCAATTGAAAAATGGACAAAGACTTGAATAAGTATTTCTCCAAAGATACACAAATGTCCAATAGGTATATAAAAAGATGCTCACCATCACAAATCGTCAGGGAAATGCAAATCAAAACCACAATGAGATATCACCTCACACTTTTTAGGATGACTGTTATAAAAAACAAACCAAGAAAAAAAAACCATAAAAAGCCAGAAAATAACAAGTGTTGATGAGGATGTGGAGAAAATGGAGCACATATGCACTGTTTGTAGGAATATAAAATGGCACAGTCACTATGGAAAACAACATGGAGGTTCCTCAAAAAATTAAAAGCAAAACTACCATATGATTTAGCAATCCCACTTCTGGGTATTTACCCAAAAGCACTGAAATCAGAGAGATTTGTGTCCATGTTCACTGCAGCATTATTCACGATAGCCAAGAGTGGAAACAACCTAAATGTCTAGGAGGAAAAATGGATAAATAAAATGTGGAATACACTTAAAATGAAATAGTCTTCAGCCATAAAAAGAAGGAAATCTTGACATATGCTGTAGCATGGATGTACCTGGGGGACATTATACTAAGTGAAATAAGCCAGTAACAGAAGAACAAAAATTGTATGATTCCACTAAAATAATCAGACTCATCATTTGTAGAATAGTAGTTGCCAGGGGCTGGAGAGGAAGGGAAAGAAAGTGACTGTTCAACGTGTCTAGAGCCTCAATCATGCAAGATGAAAAGTTCGACATATCTGCTGTACAACAATGTGCATATAGCTAATGATGCTGCACACCTAAGTTTTTTAATGCCTTCACATGGAAGAATTCTGATGTACATGTACTCAAAGTTTAGTCCATGGGGTGAAGGTATAGCTCAAGTGGTAGAGCACGTACTTAGCATGCACAAGGTCCTGGGTTCAATTCCCAGTACCTCCTCTAAAAATTAGTGAATAAACAAGTAGACTTAATTACCCACTCCCCCAAAAAAATTTTTAAAAAATTTAGTCCATGGATATTTGAAGGTCCTCAAGAAACTATTGTCATAATAATTTAAACGTGTTATTTGCCTTTTTCTCTGTGTTGACATCTGCACTGACAGTGCAAAAACTCTGGTGGGAGACCTGCCTTCCCCTGACTCAGGCGTGACACCTGTTGCACTCGTTGTACTGTTTACACTGGTAGTCGTGTTCCTCACCATCTTGTACTGATGAGGGAAAAAAAGCCAGTTTCACTTAAAATGTCCTTCATGAAGCAGTAAAAAAAATTACACTGTATTAAATATTGACCTTTAAGTAGAAGTCATTTTAATATTCTCTGGGATAAAATGGAAACTACATATACAGCAATTCTGCTCCGTGCTGAAGTGTGACTGTTGTTTTAGAGAAAAGCACTTGTGCGATTGTTCGAGTTGAAAGAACAAATGATGCTTATTCAGACTTGGGGGATTGGCAGCCATTTTTCAAAAAATGAATGAAGTGAAGCTGTTACTTCAAAGAAACCACTGACAGTATTTGTTGCCAATAATAAGATCTGAGCTTTCAAGAGAAAATTAGAATTTTTGAAAACTTATATCTACCACTGTGAGCTTGATGACTTCTCAAGGCTTAACTGAATTTTCTGATGGGACAAGTGGGGATAATAATGAATGTGAATTTTTGAGGTTGTGTAATGAAATATGTCAGCATTTGGACTATTTGCCTGACTTACTGAACCATTAATTTTCATATGACCAACACATGATTAAAATCAAAATGGGTAAAAATATTTATTCAAAGAACACGAGAAAAACTTTGATTTTACTAAAATCGAGTACACAATGTTCATGAATATGATTTCAAATTTTACGTTAAAGCTAACCTTCAAGGAATTATCAATGGTCAAGTTTTAGTGTAATATGAAAGAGTAATACACATAAATATCTGAGCACACGTACACATAATTAAAATACCCTTCCCTTTTTCAACAACATATGTGGTTAAGGGCAGAAGTATTTCAAAGTAAGACATATAGCAACAGATTCAATGCAGAGGCACAAAGTGAGAATCCATTTGCTTTGTCTTAAACCAGATAGTAAAGAGATTTGTAAAAATTATGAGCTATAGTGTCATCCTTCTCACACAGTTTTCTGCCTCGGAAAATATAACAGCTTGTTACAAAATGTTTGCCATTCATTTAACATGTAATATGTTGACTCATTTTTAAAAAATGTATCTTTCTCAATGTTAATTTCTAATGTAATAAATATTTTTAGATATAACCCATGCAATAGCTTCTTGGGATCCTCAATAATTATTAAGATGGTAAAGATGCACTGAGGTCAAAATGTTTGAAAGCTACTGTTTGTCATTGTTTCTGAGTTTCCCATTGGCATTAATCTCAAACTGCTTCTAGGGGTAACTTTGTCGATAACACACACTTCCTGGACTAGATTCACTTTCCCGTCTCCCTTTTTCATTCCAAGACCACTGTTCCTGGGATCACCTTCGAAATAAATTCCTTATATGCAAATTCTTATCTTGGGGTCCATTTCTGAAGAAATCAAATGAAGAGTCTCTTTCTGAGAACCCTTGGTTCTTTAGGACATAATTTAACAGCCATTGGGTTCAACTTACTCACTCCACAAAGAGGAACTGACCCTCAGAGAGATAAAACGACTTATCCCAGCCAATGGTACACAGTTTACCTGATCCCACGGATCCCCAGCATTTTTTGTCAGCCTCAGCCTCCTTAAAGGCAACACCGTTCCAAGTCCTGCCACGTCTGTTCATTATCGTCTTCCCATCAGAATCATCCAACACTGGAGAACAAGCATAGTCAAGCCATGTGCTTTCCTTTCCGTATCTGTCACAGTATTTAAGTACTTTGGGAATCTAGGCAGGAGACTTCCTCTACTTCCAACCCTTGTTTATCATCAGTCATTTCATGAGCTCTAAGTCCTGAGTTCTAGATCTCTGAGGGACAGGAGAACAGGTAACATATGCCCCCTCCTTTCAAAGAGCTTAAAACCTCATATTCACCTTGTCATTCAAAATACATGGGTACTACGTGCTAATCTTAGGTGAATTTACTCATTGGATTCCTTTTTTCCCCTTTGTTCTATTTCCTTATTGATTAGAATCTGCTTAAATTTAGGTTTTGGTGGATGAATCTGAGGGGCTGGGGGAATGAAAGAATAGATAGAGAAAATCATAACCAACCTTGATTTATTTTCTTTCCTGGGATTTATTTATTTATTTTTTGCATTGTTCCATGTTCCATGTGTGGATACCTAACAACTAATGTTTGTTCATCACCCATTCTATATCAGTACGTGTCCTCCATACATTTTGCAAGGTTGGAGCTGGAATTCTTGCTGAGAGTTTTGCCTCCAGAACCCATGCCATCACCCTCTCACTGTCAGAATAAGGAAGAGTTGAGCGGAGGGTCTAGCTCAAGTGGTAGAGCACATGCTTAGCATGAAGGAGGTCTTGGGTTCAATCCCCAGTACCTCTATTAAAAATAAACTTAATTACCTCCCCCCTGCCAAAAAATAATACAATAATAAATAAATAAAATTTTGTTTTTAAATAAGGAAGAATCATAAGCCTTGCCCCAGCCACTTTTATTCTTGGAATCTGAATGACCTGATTATTTGCTCAAGTGTCAAATAAATTTTGTTACCCGAGTCTCCCTATTCGGGTAGTTGGATTGCTAAGTGCAGACGGGCAGTTCCGTTGTTTCAAGTCTTTGAATTTCTGTCCTGGTCTGGCGCCATCACCTAGAAGGTTTTTATAAAGTGAACTATTTATGTGCTCTAGAATCATTCACTACTAATAAGACAGCACTACAGTACTCAGGTCAACTATAAAAAGAGTAAAAAATGTTTCTTAATTTAAAAAATGTGAACCATGTCAACCTTCTTTGGACTTGAGGAGTTTAGAACTGATTTGGGACTTAGAGTTCAGAGGAGAATGAATGCCTTGGAAACAAGCGCAGCGCTCTTTCTGTAACACTCTTCTTGGAAGCCAAGAATTTTACATGTTCCGGGGAGGTTTATATTGCACCCAGGAGCTCACAATGGGCTTCATTGACACGCCAGCCTCAGTGGTAGACCTCTTTTCTTTTTCTTTTCTTATGAGCTCAGGGCCTTAAAGGGAGGAAGTGGTGTATAATAATTTAAAACTTGAGATTCCTGTTTGAAATCCACAGATGAACGCGAATTCCAAAGACTCAGAGCATTTTATTTCCCCCAAAATGTCTTAAGGCAAGCCTTTTTTTTTTTTTTTTTTTTCCTAGTGGAAAAACCAACCAGGTATGCATAACCATTTAAGTAGCTCCCTGCCCCACGCTGGGGTGAATATATTCAGAACTGCTGAAGAGAACACACATGAACAGACAGCATGACCCAAGAACTGAGTTGCCTGGGGAATGGGGATTAAGACATATTGCCAGTGCCTGCGAGAATTAGCATTAGGTGGTATTCATTACATGGTTTAAATGGCAATTTTTAATATTTGGCTTGAATAAAATCCCCAAATGAAAATTCTAATTCCAAGTTTAACTGAGTACTTAACTTATTTTAATTATTTTTTTAGCACACTGTATATTTTTTTTCCTTCTGATTATAGGTTAAATACTCACTCACTCATTTTTCAATTCTTTCTAAGAGTTCTGAGTGTCTTTCGTGTGCCAGGCATGGGCTCTTCTTGGGAATACTAACACAAAAAAGACAGGGTCCTTGTGTCAAAGTGCTTACGAATTTGGTGATTATTATAAGAATCATAAAAATAAGAAAATATTAGATTCAAAAGTATAAAAAAGAAAATTTTTAAAAGTAATCCTATCTCGGGTACCTACTATTTTGTAATATGCCATCCTGCTAGGCTGGCTGAAAGGTCGTTCGCATAGCTGACTCTTGGTGCGTGCAGCTGAGTATAAGTTTAGCTAGGGGGCGCTATTCGTCAAGGACCTCAGTTCTCCTCCACATGGGCCTCTCCGAGGGCCACAGTGCTTCCTGGCAACATGGCAGCTGTATTCCACAAGGCAGGAAGTAGACACTGACAGTCATCTTAAAAAATGGACCCAGAAGTCCCAGAATATTATTTGTGCCACATTTTATTGGTCAAAGCTGATCACAATTCTGGCCTAGAATTTAAAGAAAAGAGAATTGTCACAGAGAGGGGACCTCCTTAAAGACTAGCAGCCACAAATTCATGATATTAAAGAATGAGATACATGTTGGATTTCAAACCCTTAGAACCATAAGGACCCCTGTGATTAGGCTGGATTCACTCAGAGCCTTCCCATCTCAAGGTTCTCAACTTTAATTACATCTATAAAGTCCCTTTTGCCATGTCAGGAAACATATTCATGGAGTCTGCAATTACTATATATATATTTTTATGGAAGCCATTATTCTGCTAATACTGTACATTATATTAGCCTACTTCCATTAAAATAAGATCAACACAAACTTTTATTCTTGAGTATTTGAGAATTATAGTGCCACATTTACTTTTCCATAGTGTTTGCCAGTGCTCTCTCTTTGACTTGCAGTTACACAGGTCTATGCATCTCAAGTGTGTCGTAGTATCTCGTCATGGTTTCCAGTGGCATTATCCTAGTGGCTTATGGTGATGAACTTCTTTATTCATGTGCTTATTTGCTATTTACAATAGCCAAGATACGGAACCTAAGTGTCCATCAACAGATGACTGGATAAAGAAGATGTGGTATATTTATCTATCATGGAATATTACTCAGCCATAAGAAGAATGACGTTCTGGCATTTGCAATAACATGGATGGACCTATTATGCTAAGTGAAATAAGTCAGAGAAAGAAAAATATTCTATGTTATCATTTATTTGTGGAATCTAAACAATAAATGTATATAGCAAAACAGAAACAGACTCACAGATACAGAGAACAAACAAGTGGTTATCCAGGGAAAGAGAAGGGAGGAGGGGCAAGATGGGGTATGGGATCAAGAGGTCAAATACTATGTATAAAATAAATAAGCAACAAGAATATACTGTACAGCACAGGGAAACATAGACATTATTTTGTAATAACTTTAAATGCAGTGTAACCTATAAAAAACTGAATTATTCTATCTTATACAACTGAAATTAATACAATACTGTAAGTCAAATCTACTTCAATAAAAATATTTAAGTAAGAAAAGTAATATTTTGCCAACCAAAAATAGCCATCAGTAACAATGATTGAATAGTGTTCTAAGTATTTCTTTATATGTATATATTTATTTACTTTTTACTTTTTCATACTCGTTTTCATGATAGGTTATTACATGTATTTTATACATAGCATTTGCCCTCTTGATCCTACTAATACAACTGATTTTTGTGTATTGACCATGGATCCTACAGTCTTGATAAACTTATTTATTTGCTCCAAATTCCTTTTCTGTAGAATCTTTAGAGTTTTCTACATAGATGGTCGTGCCATCTGTAAATATTGTTTCACACTTCCTTTTCAATCTGGCTACAGTTTTATCCTTGTCTTTCAACGCTGGCTGTCACATCCAGTAAAGTCCTATACAGAAATCATAACGGGGGCATCCTTGTGTGTTTCATTATTTTAGGGAGAAAGCATCCAGCCTTTAGTTAACTATAGGTTTTTTTGTTGGTGCTCTTTATTAACTTGTTAGTTTGCTGTAAGGTTTTATCATGATGGATATTAAATGTTATAAGATCTTTTCTCTGCATTTACTGGGATGTTTCTGTGGGTTTTGTTTTTTATTCTGTCGATATAGTGAAGCGTATCAACTGAGATTTAAATGGCAAATGTTGAACTTGGTCACGATATGTTGAACTTTTAAAAATTGAATTTTTGCATTCAATTTGATAACTTTTTATTTTTTAATATTTTTTTTAAATTGAAGTCCAGTTAGTTTACAATGTTGTGTCAGTTTCTGGTGTACAGCATAATGTTTCAGTCATATGTGGACATACATATATTTGTTTTCATACTCCTTACTCTGATAATTTTTTAAAAGGATAATTGCACCTATATTTATAAGAGACATTGGTCTATGGTTTTGACTTTTTAAAAAAATGTCTTTATTGGGTTTTGTTCTTAAAGTAATCTTAGCTACACAAAATTAGTTGAGAAACGTTATTGTCTGTTTTCAATAAAATTATGTATTACTCATTTCCTCATTTGAATTCAGGGATCAGCAAACTTTCGTAACAATATAGACAATACATAAATGCGTAGGCGTGGCTATGTTCCTATAAAACTTCATTTACGGATGGTGAAATCTGAATCACATGTAATGTTCACATGGCAGGAAATACTATTCTTCTTTTGACTTTTTACCCCCTGCTATTGAAAACTGTTAATAACCCTTCTTTGCTCCAGGGCTGTATAAAAACAATTGATGGGCTGGATTTGGCCCACGGGTCATAGTCTGCCAAATCATGCACTGGCCCATGAACCCATTCTGAGTCTGGGGTTCTCTTACAGGAAAGTTTTTAGCTTCACATTCAATGAGATAAACAGCTGTCACAAACAGATTTAGAACCATTCAGGTTACCTATTCATTTTTAGTAAGATTTACTACTTCGTATCTTTCAATAAATAGGATTTTAAAAATGTTATTAGTTGTTATTGTTTTTAACTAAATCCTTGTCATAACATTTTAAAATATGTCCATTTTTTCAGCACTGGCTTCTCCTGGCTTTGTTAATAAAATAAATATTCTAAATAATGTTCTTTAACATCATCCCACTTATTGAATCAAAACTTTAGTGATTTGATTTGTGTGTATTTCAGTTCACACGGGAAGGGAGCATGATGTGAGGCAAGACCACTAGGCATGGAGCCCAGAGGCTGAACTTTTAGTTCTAGAAGCTAGGTGACCTTAAGCAAGTCATCACTTTGCATGGACCTGTGTATCCTCCCACAAAATATGCGGACATCAGACAAAGTGGTCCCCAAGGTCTTCATCAGCTCTGAAGTCTATGTTGTAGCTTCTGTGCATCTCCATTAATGTATGTGGGAACCAAACAAGTATGACGGCAGAAGTAACACCTGCCCTGCAGGTTGCTGAGGGGATTAGATGAGCTCGCAGCACAGGTGGACGGGCCCAGCCCTTGGTAACCACTGTGTTATCCCCCCCCCCCACCCAGTATCCATTCAGTACTTCATTAACCAAGTCTTGTTTGATTCCTTTATTTCTTCCATCATCACTTTACCCATTGGTAAATGAGGAGCTTAGATTAAGCAAGTGATATTCAATGTGTCCTTACCAAAATCTGCTTTGATTTTGTGTGTGGTGGGGGGAGGAAGTGATTAGGTTTATTTGTTTTTAGAGAAGGTACAGGTCATTGAACCCAGGACCTTATGTATGCTAAGCACGCACTCTACCACTTAAGCTATACCCTCCCCCTGATTTTTGAATTTGTATTTTGAAAGTGTCTATATGTCCAAATGCCTTTATTAAATAATAATTACATTACCTTCCAACTTTAAAATAATTACTGACCTGCATGAATATGTAAATCTTTTACTCTGGTTCTCACAGATCTGCTAAGACCAGAATGCTCAGGGGCTTTGGGGACAAAGTCTGAGGTAGGGCTGGTCATGCCCACAGGTGTCCCCTGATAGCTGGCCATCAGGGGTGAGCTGTTTCCTGAACTCCAAGAGTAAGGGTGGTGGGAACGGTTATATCTCCACTAAAAATTTATCCATGGTTGTTTTAAAATAAATTATATTTTCCAGTTGAAATGTGCAGACTGCAAATTGATGCCAATTATTATAACTTTTGATTTTTCTAATGATAAAAAGTAAATCCTGCTTTGTGGAGAAGTGCAACAATAAAAACTCCACTCAGGAAACCTGCAGTGCTCAGGCAGGTAAGCTAAATACAGAAAGCAAGGGGGTCTTCAGTGGGAAAGTGGATGGATAGCTTGAAAGGGAAAACCTGGGCAAATGAAAATGTTTAAAGTCACATTTAGTTTCTGGCTGTCATTTTGTAATCTTTCAGTTAAAACAAATTTTTTTCAGTCACAGACAACCACTGTTAAAAATTTAATGTGTGTCCTTTCATTATTTATATACATGAATTTTATGTTTATGTGTTTAATTTTTTAGCAAAAATTATACCTAGATCAACAATTGTTATCTTTCTTTGTTCACATCATGTACCATGCACATTTATTCATGTCATTAAATAATCTTTAAACACATGATGTTAATGGCTGCACCATTTTTTAACACATGCCTTTAATGATTTCCTCTTTTTTTACTGAAGTGTAGGCAATTTACAATGTGTTAATTTCTGGTGTACAGCATAGTGATTCAGTTATACATATATATTCCTTTTCATATCATTTTACATTACAGGATATTACAAGGTACTGAATATAGTTCCCTGTGCTGTACAGAAGGACCCTGTTTGATTTCTTCTTTTCTGGGCATTCAGATTGTTCCCCTTAAAATGTGTTGAAATGTCTGAATATAGGTCTGAACAAAGGCTTCAAGGGGACTTGGTTCCAAAACTATTCTCCCTGTCCTTTCCCACTCAGATCTGTGTGGACCCTTGAAGGGCCATGGTCTCTTCCAGACAGACAGAGGGTTCCTGGAAGAGCTAGGTGCCGCCAGGTCTGGATTTAGGAAATCGAGGACTCGCTTTTAGCTAACACGCATGCGCGGGTTCTGATGGCTGGAGACCACATGCACATTCATGTTCCGTCACCAAACACTTAGTGCTTGCCTAAATATTTGATAAAACTTGGAAATTGCTAAAGGGATGGAAAATAGCACTAATTTATTTATGTCCTGCCTGGAAGTTTCTTCATAGAACTTTGAATTTATTTTGAGTAGAATACTCCCCGACAGCACCAGGAATGCCCCTCCTGCTTTCCATTCATTCAGCAGAGCAGCTGCAGGGGCTTCAGGCTGTTTGGGCTGAGCCTCTCCGGACTCCTAACCCGCGACTCTTCCCTGTTTTAAAAACAGCTCCGTGATCATGCCAGGCTTTTTTGCTCCCTGACCAACAGTGACTCCTCATCACTCACAGAATTAGCCAGCCCTTGCAGGACCTTTATTTGAGGCTCTAAACTGCTTTTGCAACCTTATTTCCCAAGCTCCCCTTCACAGCTTGTTTGTTACCCGCAAACTGACATACTGTTAGGAACTGTCGTGGACAAGCCACCGCCTTGGGTCAGGTGGGTTCCATGCAGTATCTTCAATACTTACAGTCAGCCCTACCAAGTGTCATTGTTACCTGTATTTTGTAAATAAGGAAACGCAGACTCAGGGTGTGTAAAGGAAAGTCAGAATTTGAAGCTCCAGTTTTTCCCACTCTACCCTTTTTCTTCCGATTTACTCCGCAGAGGTTTCTAATTAGCCCTTGCTTCCCTGCTTCCAAGCTTTTTCCTCTGCTGCTCAGCCTGCCTGTCCTGTCCCACTTTTGTTCCCTGCCTGCTGAAATCCTGTTCATTCTGCCAGGGCTTCCTCTGTGTACCCAGCCTAGTGCCTTGCACACAGTAGGTGCTCAATAACTCATGAATAATTAAATTAATGTTTGTTACCTCTTTGCTAAAACATCTTCAAGTTGCAGGAGGCAGTGATGTTTTATCCCCCCGTGGCGCCTGCACATAGTACACAGTGAAGAAAGAGCTCATTAAATAAAGCCCCCATACCTCCTGGAACAAAAAGTCCACAGGGCTTTGTACCTCCTGGGGTGTCCAAGACTCCATGTCAGAAATGTGTGTTTGGGCTGCAGGAACCCACGAGAAGCAGGAGAATATGAAAGTACACTGGAAATTTTTGCTAGTTGGGTCAACTCCAATTTGGCAAAAACAAGCACACTGCTTTTTCTCCAGGCTCTTTCTCCCAACATCACTTATTAATGCTAATTAGCCAAGGGTGTGCTGTGATGCAGAACACTTGTGACCCATAAGAATTAGAGAGAGAGACTGTCATTTCTCAAAAGACCCGTGAGGGGCAGCAAGAGTAAGCGATGTGGAAGAAGGGAGGGAAAGAGGAACTTCTCTCCAAAGCATTGCACCAAAATGAGTGCAAGTAAAAATAAATCCACATATAAAACAACTGCGCAAATATTAAACAGTATTTTCACAGCTGGGTTTCTTTGCCTAAAATACTTAGCACTTACTTTAGAAAACTCTCTTCTAAACAGGAATGGTCTGGCTGATCACAGAAGCTGAACCCTGATGGAACTCTGACTTTGAACTTCACTTTTGCCCAGATGGGAATAACAGCAGTGACTTTTTATAAGCTAGGACCTTAATCATCATGCATTCACATCAGGCTGGGGTGAGTGACCTTTGTCTCACAGAGGAGGACGCTGATGTAGGGCTCAATTTAGGAAACTATATTCATAACATTCAGCATATTTATATCTAGATTAGGACTCTGGATTTAGAACACTGAAAAACACCAACTTTGTCTGTTTCCATGGCAGTACAAACATCCCATCTGAATAACTGCCCAGTCACTTATCACGGCAGGATTAGTGGTCTTCTAAAAGGATCTGCATTCACATTCCTGGTATTTATTTCCTGAAGATATTAAGAGGGTATGCTATGGTCTTTGGTTTCACAGACCAATGCCATAGGACATGACTAATCATTGTGACGCACTTTTAGGGACTCTCCCCTTGGAAATGCCACCCAAAGAGCATGACCATGTAACAGGCGCATCTTAATAAAAATACATGCTCCGTCTCCAGATAAATATGACAGAAGCCACACCGATGAATATGCTAGCTAAATAAAAAACAATATTGTCAAGCCTTGCAATGATTAAATTGTTATATTAATGATGTCAATTCTCATTTATTTATTTCATAAATATTTCACGAGTGGTGAGACTTCCATGTGTCCGAGGACTAGTTATTGGAAGATACAAGTGGAAACAGACACAGGCCATGTTTCAGTAAGTTTGCAGTCCAGCAGACATCATTCCGATCGCCTAATGGAATTTTTTTAATTTAATATTTTGGAGGCCAAAGCAAGGGAGTCTTCAACATTATATATATATTATATATATAGTGTGTATATATATATATATATATATATATATACACACATATATACATATATACACACACACACTTGATAA
The DNA here is from genome assembly GCF_036321535.1 of Camelus dromedarius. Lineage (NCBI taxonomy): Eukaryota > Metazoa > Chordata > Mammalia > Artiodactyla > Camelidae > Camelus > Camelus dromedarius. Next base: position 24,093,601 of record NC_087456.1, read on the forward strand.
AAGAATAGTGAATACAAACAATTCTTCCTTGTTGGTCAATTTGAGAAAATATTCTTTGTGCTTACAGCCCCTGGGGCTCACCAGCTTGAACTGGTGTAGTCTAAATCACGTCTTTTCACCGCCCTGTCTTGTTTTCCTGCCGAGGTCATAAGCCCTGACCGTCAGGGCCTCTGCCTGACTCATCTGTGTGCCCACAGTGTCTCCCACATGCCTCCCACGCCTAGTCACGCGGGCAGTGTCGGCTGAAGGAAAGATGTCATCAGTTAAATAAAGGTGAAGTTGACGACAAACTGAACCCTGCAGTCAAATGTGAATGGCTTTTATTTGGTTTTTATTTTTTAAATCATCCTATACTAACATTGACTTTCTTTCTCTGGTGTACAGTCCTATGATTTTTAACCTACTTACAGATTTGTGTAACCATTGCTATGACTAGGATACAGAATGGTTCCATCACCTCCTGACCCCTGTATGGCCACACTCTCCCTGCACCCACCACCTCCGGCAAACACGGATCTGTTCCCCATCACTATAGTCTTGTCCTCAGAGACGGGCTTCTTTCACTCATCATACCTTCTGAGATTCATCCGGGCGGTTGTGTGTATCAGTGGTCCATTCTTTTTATTGCTGAGAGGTGGTGTGTCCTATGGTGCACCACTCTCAGTTTATCCTTGGACACACTGAAGGGTATCTGAGCTGTTTCCAGCTTGGGGCTACCAATGAACATTTGTGTGCCAATTTTCATGTGAACATAAGTTTTCAGTTCCCTGGTGTAAATACCCAGGAGTAGGATTGCTTGGTCATATGTTAGGTGTATATTCTACTTTAAGAAGCTGCTAAACCATTTTCCAAAGTGGCTGTGCAATTTTCCTTTTTTTTCCCCCATTTTTATTGAAGTATATTTACAATGTTGTGTCAATTTCTGGTGCACAGCATAATGTTTCAGTCACACATATACATACATATATTCCTTTTCATATTCTTTTTCATTATAGGTTACCACAAGATATTGAATAGAGTGCCCTGTGAATTTTTCAATCCCACCATGTGGGTTGAAGGCACTCCACATCCTTGCCAACTCTTGGTGTTATCAGTAATTTTTTCATTTCAGGTATTCTAATAGGTGTGTCGTAGTATCTGGTCATGGCTTCAAGTTGCATTATCCTAGTGGCTTATGGTGATGAACTTCTTTTTTCATGTGCTTATTTGCCATTTGTATATCTTTTTTGGTGAACATCTGTTCACTCCTTTTCCTATTTTTAATTTTTTTTTTTTTGATTCCTTATGATTGAGTTTAAAAGAATTTGATTCTGGTTACAAGTCATCTTTGGGTATGTAATTTGAAAATATTTTCTCCTAGTCTGTGGCTTGTCGTTTTTATTCTCTTAGGGACATTGATCTGGCAGAACAAAGTTTTTCATTTTAATGAACAATTTTTCTTTTATGGATTGTGATTTTGTTGTCATTCCTAACATTTTGCCTGACACCAGATCATGAAAGTTTTCTCCTGTTTGCTTATAAAGATTTCGTGGTTTTTTGACGAACGCATTGACTTTTGATGAACAAAGGAAATGAGGTGCTTGATAACAAATTCTCTTCCTGACGTTGGAGTTTGCCTCTCTCGATTCTAGGGCGTTTTAGACAGAACTGCCTGTGAATGTCTCTTACAATATCACATACGTACAGGACCACAGTCTGCTGTCTACAATTTAAAATTTTTTTAAAAGTCTGATAAGCAAGTTTTCTTTGTCTATTTCAGACTCCTTTGGTAATTACACCTGCTCTGAACCAATGTGAGATTATCTTTAGTCTTTACTATCCCTCTTACGGTGACCTTTACACATTCTGTTACAGAACTATTTGTGGGCTAATTACGACCTGAACAGGGGGTGTTACATGGTAGTCAGTATGTGGATTAGACTGCATAACTACCATCTGAAAAAAAAATGAATTCTGAAACACATTCGCTCATGAGCGTTTCAGGAAGAGGACCGCATGTCTGAAATCTAAATGTCACATTGTAAGTTCTTGTAGCGGCTACAGGAACCTCTTCCTCAGGCTTCTCTTAATCTTTGTCACAAGCTCTCACCGTGACTGCAGATGGGAGGAGGGGACCTTTTACATAGCGCTTTATTCAACCTGAAAGAATGTGTCTTCTCTTATAAGGAAGGAGGGTTGAGGATACCTTTTCCCATTCTCCTTTGTGAGAGTAAATAAAAATACTGACCAGTCAGCCCCTGAATAGCAGAGAAGGCCTTTTTTCCCCCACTATGGGAAGAAATGTAGACAGACACACATGTGTGAGTGAGAAACAGGATGTCAGATCTGGGCTAGGCTCAAACAGGGACACCTGAGCCCTCGGCTGGCCAGGGCCGGGATGCTGTGTGCCCATCAAGGCCAGCCTGAAATAAGTGGGACACGACGTGAGACAGCGTCTGGCACACAGTAGAGGCCTGACGGCATTAGGCAAAGACCACCCTGACCACAGTATCTTGTCATTTCAGGGGCAGCACTGCCTGGAATTGTCTATTAGGACGTCAGCCCATTAGACTACCTGTCCCTTCTTCTGGGGAAGGTCGAGGGGAAATCAGAGACCCTCCAGCTCTGCCAGGGGTCACTTAAGCAGACACTCTGGTCCAACTGGAAGACTCATTTACTGCTACAGAGATTACAGTGAGGGCCCGTGACTTGATTCCTCCCGTCTGAAACCAAGTACACCCTGAGGGATTTCAGGAACTACTCTCCAGAGGGTTCTGGGAGCTAATCTCCAGACGTAAAAATTTAAGCGAATAAAACCAGGAGCCAGGAGCCACCAGAAAAAGGGATCTGACTTTCCATTTCTTTCAGTTACGTATTTTTGTCCCATGGAGTTCAATTTGGAGAAAAGCCGTCAGAGGCAGGGTCGGTGCAGGGACAAGGCCATATTTAGAAGCTCAAAATGCTTGTTTTTGTGGTGCCAAAGGATTCGACACTTCTTTTTTTCTTCTCAAAAGAAAACAGAAGCTCGTTCTCCTGACAGAGGAAATCCAGAAGTTTTTAGGTGGAGATTAAACTTTACTCTCAAACACTGAGGCTCCTGTTCAGCTTCTTGGTTAAGAGATTTTAGTAGCTTTTAAAAATGGTTAGCATGCTACGATGGCCGGCTTTCTAAATAATTTAGAGAACTTGTGACCTGGAGCTTTCATGGAGTTCATGTAACTGTTCTGGAAATCTCTTGACTTGAACTTGAGACTCACTTCCATACAGCTGCAACATGTCCACCATCAACATCGGTCTGTACCCAGAAAGCAGGAGGGGGAATGGAGGGAGGGAAAAAAAAGAGATCCTGAAAGAATTTTCCTGGGCTGCAGTTCTACTCGTTGGCCACCAGGTGTCCGTCTTCACACAAGCAGTCCTGCTTGTGTGATGCGCTACTTGACTGCCACGTTATTTTTAAAACCAAAGCAATTTTCTAGATGTTGGTGCACGTGGGTATAAATGCGCACATGTCAAGTGAGGTCTCAGAGACAAACTAGATAATTTGTAATTCCTCATCTAAGTAGGAGTAATCAATGGGAACTTGTGTTTATCCTCTGATGTTTTGGGAGAACGAATTGAGGAAGTCAATGGCCAGTGGATTTGGAAAATGGTGAAAAAAGATGATTTCTCCTCTTCCATAATCTTATCTGGTGTTTGTAAAATTCAATGTTCTTAGCATGCAAGCAGGTTTATGTTCCCAGGAATGTGTCTTTTGGTAAAAATAGATAAATTCTGTTCTGAGCTGGCGTCCTACTTTGTAGTGAAAAGTGATGGTCCAGTTTCTGCCTTAGCAGAATTTCAGTTTCAATCCTGGGCCCTGATATGGCTGAAGAATACCTTTACCTGGCTGTGCAAGAATGAGCAGCAATTTCTTTCTTCCCAGAATTGGGAGTGACTTTGGAATAGTTACCTAACTAGGTAACTCTAGCAGGGTCTGGCACGCATAAATGATGCCCTGAGCCTGTGCAAGGGGAGAAGTGCTGCTCCTGCGGTCACCAGATTGAGCAGCTTCGTGGACATCTCTTTATATCTCCCTACTCCGTTTATTTATTTAGTTGTATCAGTTACCCAGAAGATAGTTACCATCAATTTAGGAATCCCCCCTTTTCACGCTGGCTGGCCAAAACGTGGACATTTCTGAGAGCCCTCAATGTCCTTGTTTATGCTTTAATTAAGTTATACGTAGACATAACTAAAACAATCAGCTCATCCAGGAGACATATTTTATGAGAAAGAACAATGCTATCCTACACAACCACTGCGGTGGGGTCTTGGGAGGGAGAGGAGATGACCGTGTTGTAATCAAAGCACAGTGTTGAATCTGAAGACTTCATTTTCTGTCATTGTTGTTAATTTTTGTTTGGTCTTCTTTATTATTGTTGATACCTTTAGGACATTAAAATCAGTTTCTCCAGAGGGGAGGGTGCAGCTCAGTGGTAGAGCGCACACTTAGCATGTGTGAGGTCCTGGGTTGTATCTCCAGTACCTCCATGAAAACAAAACAAAATCATTTTCTCCAGCAACTCCATACATGAAGATATTTGTAGCGGGAGCAAAACAAGCCCTCAAGGTTTTGTTCTCACCAACGTTGATCGGTCATTTCTAGTCCCTCAAATATTTTGAGATACATTTGTTAAAGCTCAGCTTCCTCCCAAGTTTTGTGTTAAATAACACCATTTATTATGTCATTTGTTTACTAATTAGACCAAAGTAATTTATTTACTGCTTGCTGTGACCTCCATGCTGTGGATGAAATTAATAAATGACTACACCAAAATATGATTACACCACGGAATAGAATTTTGCAATCTATTCCCTAAATGTACTTCTGGATCCTACTGAATAAAGTGGGAATATTTAATATTGCTGGTGTTTGTGGTATAAAACAAATTTCTGTTTTTCAGTCATGTAACACTGTAACATACAGTTGTGTTTAGAGAGCACGGTTATTCAAGGGTGTGCAGTATTGAGTCCTATTAGAGTGGAGGCGGAGCAAAGTGATCTGCATGTTTACATGAAATTACTATGCAAATGACCTCTCCAATGTTATTTCAACTAATGGATGCAAGCAGAGAGGCCAGGATCTTTACAGTCATTCTATAAAAGGGAAAATAGAAATTCACTTTGTAAAATTATTTTCACTTGGCTTCAGTTGTCTGGATATAATTATTTTACTTTTATTATTACAGTTAAGTCATTACATCTGTTTCCAAAATGTTCTGGAATGGAAGAATTAACAGGAAGCAAGTTCTGCAACCAAAACCCCCTTTCTCTTCAAGCATAGCATCCGTGGTGATGAATGAATGTAGACGAAGAAATAAAAGCAGCACAAAACTGGAAGGAAAACCTCTATAAGCTTAGGTGAACCTTGGCTAGGAGACAGTGGACAGGATCCATCTATTTCCTCTGAAAACCATTCTTAAAAGTCCCAGAGTACATATTACAGCAATAGTCAAAAAACCAAGTGAATGTTTTGTTGGTTTTTTTTTTTTTTTTCCACTAGGCAAGAAAAAAGATTGGAGAGAAATTTGTATGTTTTGGAGGATGTCAAATCTGGGCCAGTTACTCTGATTGGAAAAGGAACCAAGGAAAGCACGCTGCTTTGTAAAACTGGAAAACATAAAGCAGAAAGGGAGCCTGTGAACTCTGCATAGAGTTAAGGAAGTTCAGTTTCACTATTCACTGAGTTTTGGCTAATTTGCCAACTACATACTTTTGCATTCATCTTACTATTTTCCACGGCAGCCACTCGTGAATTCATTCAATTAACCCTTATTGAATTCAGCCCGCATTCAATAATGGGCAGGCAAATGAACAGACGTGAGTCTGGCCAGCAAGCTGCTCTGTGACTACTGAGACAGCAAAAGGATCCCTCAACTCACCCAAACGATCATTCATGAAGATAGCACCCCAGCTCCCTCAGCTCAGAGAGTTGATTCTCACTATCTCACATGAAGGGGCAGTTGAGTTTGGTCCGGGGGTTTAACCAGACTTTGGTCAGCCATGAGGCAAGTGAAGGCATTTTAGGGAAAAATGAAGAATACCATGAAAATATAGACAACATGTAATTATATAGCTGGGAAAGAAGCACTGAATAGTGTGGCCAGAGCATGGGCATGTGGGACAAAGGGACCCAGAGATTAAGATGGAAGCAGTAAATTGAAAAAATGTTATGACAGTTCTTGATACCATAATACCATGATACCTTGATACTTGATACCATGAAAAGGCACATAGGATGTATTATGTAATAGCTACATTTAAAAAATGCTTTACAGTCAAAAAATAAACAATGTATCTTGACTTTGTCACTTAGGACTCATTAGGATGTAAATAACAGAGCACCTGGCACAAATGGCCTGAGCAGAAAGAGAATTTTTTGGTTTGCATAAATGGAAAAGCTCAGAGGTTGACTTCAAGCACAGTTTGAATTCAGTGACAAATGACATCGCTATGCTTCATCTCTCGTTAGTCTGAGGTTGACGCTGTTCTGAGTCCCGATGGTAATGTCTTACTTCCCCTTGCTGCCATGACTTCCAAGGCACATTTTCAAGCACCCAGCTAGAAAACCCCATCTCCTGATGGCTAAATGACAGTGTAGGCACTGAGTCCCTCACTTGGTCACATACCAAGTCCTGAAGAAAGCTCTGTGCTCAGGGAAATGGGATGATGCACTATTGATGTTTTAGCCAAGGTACCCTGTACCTGTACCCTGGGCTCTATCAGAAGTTGTGATGTCCTCAAAGACTGTGGTCAAAAGAAAGAGGAGTCATTGTTGAGCCACAGGGCAAATGGCTAAACTGAGTCCCTGAGAGGTGAAGGAACTTGTTAGGAAGTTCTCTCCCTGCTGGTCCTTTCCCAGCAGAGCCTTCTAATTCCCAGTCCCTGGCTGTACAACATCATTTTAGAATAACCCTAAACACTGACCATTAGAGATTTTTGGAAAAGGAATGAGATGGCCAGTCTACTTTCAGGAAGATGACTTGTGGCAGGCAGGATGAGAGGTGAGGAAGTTTTCCTTGTCTGAAGGAGGGTGGGGACAGTGGACCGGCAGGAGAGGGTGAGCAGGAAAGGTGTATCCCAAAGTAGAATCAAGTGATCTTAAATGAATTTAACGAGGAGGAAGAGGAAAATGCACCCCATGCTCCTTGTCACCCTGAAAAGTGTGTTAAAGATCAGTTTCCTGATAATTTGGTATGTCCTTAATCCCTTTCATATGGGTTAATCATTCACTTAATAAATCATTCATCCAGTAACTTGTAAGAGAATGTGTCCAACCCTCTGCCAGGTCACGGAAGGAAACTCAAATGAAAGAGTTCCACTCTTCCCGCAAGAAGCTTCAACCAGAAACTCTGGGATAATGATACCATGAGCAAGGCAGGACCATAGGAGGAGGTCGGGAGTAACAAGGATGGACAGAGTGGGTGCTGGGGTGCCGCCCTCATCACCCCTGGAAGATTAAGGCAGCCATCATTTCACCATTTTGAGGAGAGTCCCTGCTGCCAGCTCTCAGCTTTATCTCCAGGAATTGTCCTCAACTGAAGAGAGTCACCTCACTCAGGAGCACGCCCCGTGGAAATGACGGGAGTTGATGCAATAATTTGTCAACTGTGGGATATAAATGCCCAGCTCCCTTCCCCCAGGACGGGAGGGCTCTGAAGGGCCATCCAGCTCCACACCTGCTGGTGGGACTAGTGGGGTCTTTGCTATAACTGCATCACAGTTCAACCGCTCCCTCTGCCGAATCATATGTCCTTCATTTCCCTAGTGGTTTTGATCCAAAGTGGTTTTGCGCCCAATAAACATCCTGCTTTTGTGAATCTGTGAAATACTGCTTCATCACTTTTGCCTCATTTTCCTTTGATGCATGTATTTCTCATTGATTTCTGGAAATTATTTACATGTCCCTAATACCAGTGCCTGACCAAAGGCAGTGGGCTGGGAGTGTTAGGTTGAGCTGCCTACAAGAAGTCTCCGTAGATGTCAGGTAGGCAGGAGTTATGCAGATCTGGAGCTCGCATTGCAGTTGCAGTTGCCTTCTCCACAAGCCTCTTGACTATTTTTGGCCCTTTGCTTTTTCATATAAATTTTAGAATCAGTTTGTCAAAAAAAAAACTCTGTTGGATAGAACTAGAATTAATTCAATCAACTAAATGTGTAGAGAACTGACATAGTTATAATATTAGGTATTGTTAACCATGGACATAGTCTATACTACGTTTCAGTTTGGGTACTTTAAGTCACGCAATAAAATTTTTTTATAAAGGCCTTATCCATTTTTGTTGTCTTTATTCATGGGTGTTTTATATATTTAATTGAGACTGTAAATAATGTCTTATCATTGTATTTTCTAATTGTAGTTGGTATATATAGAAAATTTGTATAACTTTCTTGTGAGTCTAAAAGTAAGTGTCTGCAGATTCTTCTGGGATTTCTGTGCAGAATGTATCATCTGGAAATAATATTTTATTCCTCCCTTCCGACAGTTAGATCTATTTTCATTTGAGTCATTATATAGGATAGAATCACTAAGATAATATTAGGTGGAATTGGTGATGTCCTGTTCCTAACTTTAAAGAGAGTGCCTTACGTGTTTTACTATTTGTATAATGATTTATTTAATATTTTGTAGGTACATTTTTTCAGGTTGCAGAAGCACTTCCTACTCCAGGTTTACTAAGGAATTTTCAAATGTAAAGGGTGGATGTTGAATATTATTACATGTTCTTTCTGTACACAGTGAAGCAATCATGTGATTGTTTTGGTTTGATTTGTTTATGTAGTGAATCATATTAATAGATTTTCTAAGACTGAACCAATCTTGTCTTTCTGGCATGTATTTGACCTAGTCATCATGTATTACTGTCTTATACAATAAAGGACCCTGTTTGCTAACGGTTTCCTTAGTACTTTGCATCTATGTTATCAATGAGAGCTTGTCTGATTTCCTTGTCAAGATGGTCTTACCATTTGTTTATAATGAAGGTTATATGAGCCTCATAAAATCAACCGGGAGCAAGTTGTCCTCATTTTTCTATTCTTCGAAAGATTTGGTATAAGAACCGAGTTTTCTATTCCTTAAAAATTTTGAATCAGTCATCTCTAGAATCATTTTGTGTTTCATGTCTCTTGAATGAGTTTTTATAGTTTACACTTTTTCAGGAACCTGTCCATCTCATGCAGATTTTTAAATATATTGGCATGGATTTTTCACAATATTTTACTTTTAAGAAAATCTCTTCTGTGCCTGTAGTTATGTCTTCTTTTGATTTACAACATTGTTTGTTTAGACCTTTTCTTTTTTTCCCAGGTCAGTCTCACCAGTTTCTATTCCTTTTTGAAGAATGGGTTTTGCCTATGTTTCTCCTTTCTTCTATCATGCTTTTCTATTTCAATTATTACTGTTCTTACCTTAATTATTTCCTTCTTCTACTATAGTAAGGTTATTATACTGACCTTTTGCTAATGTCATAAATTGGGTATTTACCTAATTAAGTTAGAAATTTTCTTCTTTTCTAGTATAAGCATTTAAAGCTTTATGCTTGTCTTAAATAATTTTTAGTTAAATCCCACAGATTTTGAAATGTAGTATTTTCATAATCATTCTGTTCCGAGTGCTAATTTGCACTGAGAATTTTGTGAATTTTTGTAAATTTTAATTTTATTTCCAAACCTAAATGTTTTTAAAAACAAAACTGTTTATTTTAAATACTTTCAAATTTACAGAAAAGTTTTGAAGATTATACAGAGAATTCAAAGAGTTTCCATATATCCTGCACCCAATTTCTTCTATCATTAACATTTTACGTTACTATGATACATTTTCCAAAACTGATGACCCAATATTGATATATTATTATTAACTAAAGTCCATACTTTATTCACATTTCCTTGGTTTCTACTTTTTTTTTTTTTCTGTTCCAGGATCCCATCCAGGCGATCGCATTACAGTTATTTGTCACGTTTCTTTAGACTCCTCTACGCTCTGACGATTTGTCAGACTTCCCTCGTGTTTGATGATTTTGACGGCTTTGAAGAGAACGGGTCAAATACTTTGTAGAACGTTCTTCAGTTTGGATTTGTCTCATGTTCTTCTCACGGTGAGACTGGGCTCATGGGTTTTGGAGAGAAGGTAAAGTGCCGTTTTCATCACTTCATATCAAAATACATGCTACTGACATGACTCATTATTAACGATGTTTACCTTGATCACCTGCTTCAAATAATATCTGTCAGGTTTCTGCACTGTGAAGTTATTTTTTTTTTGCCCCGTTCCACACTGTGCTCTTTAGAAGGAAACCACTCTGCACGGTCCCCGCCCACAGAGGAGCTACGTCCCATCGCATCGAGGGGGAGGAAGGAGTAAATTATTTAATATTCTTCTTCAGAGTGGGTGTCTCTCTTCTCCCTTATTTGCTTTTTCAATAATTTACTTATATCAGTGTGGACTTGCAGACATTTATTTTATGCTTTGGATTATATTCTACTTCTGTGTTACTCATTGTGTTGCTCAAATTATTTCAGCTTTGACTTGTTACGAATTTTTAAAGTTGAAAAGCTATAGTTTTATTATTTATTTATGATTCATGCCTGTCTCTGTATCCCAGTCTACTGCTTTGCAGCCCAGTCGATGTTACATTTTGTAAATAATCCAAGTACTTGAAGATAATTTTTATTTTCTAGTTATTGAAAGCAGTTGCCTAAATATGTTGTTATATAATTTTATTGAGTTATTTTGCCTGCTGAATATATATGCACAGGTACCTACACATATTACACATATGCATCTATATACATACCTACACATATTATATATATATACTCTCTCAATGGTAAATTTTAAAATTTCTCTTTATATAATCTGCCATTTTTTATTTATATATTTGCAACTACATTATTAGGAAACTGCAAGATTAGATTTATTTTATTTTCCTGATAAGGCTAGACTTTTATATAGTAATCCTCTTTATCTTTAATAATTCTTTTTATTAAAGTCCTTTCTGACGTAATCACATAAGATTTCTTCTGATCAGTGCATGAGTGGTATATATTTTTCCATTAATTTACTTTAATCCTTTCTGTGTCCTTATGTTGTAGATGTGTCTAGTGTAAATAAAAGATACCTGAATTAGGAAGAACTATCATTTAGTTTACAATGTTCGTCTTTGAACAGAAAAACTTAATTTGCGCTTATTAGGGTAACTTCATCAATACAGATGTAGTTTTATTTCAGTGTAAGCTTTCTATTCTGCTTTTCCTCTGCTTCTATTTTGTCACTTTCTTGTTTATTTTTGAATGCTTGATTTTCTTTGCCCCTATTTTTTAGAAGGTATACATTCTGGGATTTTTGCAGTTACCATAGAAATTTACTATAAATATACAACTTAATGACATTTATAATTAATGGATGTTTTAAATTCTATTCCAGAATAATATAGGGAACTTTGAAAACCTTAAGATTGCGCTCTTATTATTTTATGTTACTATTGATTAATATATTAATTATGTTTTAAACCCCATGAGTCAGACTCAAATACACATTTTTTTCCTTTAATACAGTTTATTCTGCATTTAAGACTTTTTTTTGGTTCGCTTGGTTTTGAATGATATCTACTCCCCATGCTGCTGGGAATGGAAGTCCTGCCCTGGATTTTTAATTTCCCAGAGAACTCCTTAAAATTTCTACAGGCTTGAATTTCACAGTTTCTGTCACATAATTGTGACACATCTGCATTAATTCTCTTTCTGTAACAGAAGTCTCTTGGCAACTTTGAAATGTTGGCTTTGCAGTAGGACTAACGGAAGTTTTCTGGAGCCTGATTTTCTTTGTTCAGTTTAAGACGGTAATTGTTTTTCTCTTGTTTGTCATGAAAATAATGTTTCTTTTTGAAGAATGAAGCCCTTCTACCAACAGTCTCCTTTATCCAACAGGGAATTTTAACAACCACTCAATTATAATAACGCAATGGAACAATCTGCCTTGTTACACACTAATTCCATTTAAAATCTGTGCTCTGTGCTAGCAAAGAACCAAAGCAGACCTCCACACTATAGAAAGGCCTGAGACATTTGAACAATATCTACAGCAGTTACATCTGATACCTAAAAGAGCATGGAGAACTCAGAATGTACCTGCAACCATTACAAAGATTATACACAAGCATGGGGCATGTACAAACCGATGGAGAAATATCTCCGGTATGAGACTCCACTCGTGAAATATGGAACTTATTACTTGGTTTTCAGTTACTAACGAGTGTGCCGAAGGGTCTTGTGACTCCGCTGCACAAGAGGAGGTTTATTCTTGGCTGCACACGATCTGTCAGCATACCCATTCTGAGTCTAATATCCTCAGACTCTCAGCCAAATTCTTCCTGGGACTCTTAGACTTACTTTTAACATGTCATGTTAAATAGAACCCTAACCAGATGTGACAGAGCTCGGATCACCCCAGTGTCGAGGCAGAAGGCATGCCTGTGACAGAGTGGTTACCCTAGGACGGGTGACAACTGTGCTCACACTGGTCTCTGCCCTGGGAGGCAGGGGGTTGCTTAATGGCTTTGATTACAGGAGCCAATGCCGGGGATCCAGCCAAGCCCCACTGACATATAGGAAGCACACCTTCTGCTGCTTTTGTGAGAAATTGTGGGTATTAATATCATAAATCTCAGTGATTGCTGAGATGGTCTGGCATATTGGGGCCCATTGTTAGTCCGTAAGTGGCTCAGACCTTGCCCTAGCACTGGGCTCCTTTCAAATTATTTTGGCAGGTGTGTAGGCTGTTCAGCAGTAATTAGGAAGAAGAATGAAGGAAACAGAGGCTCTCCCTTCCTTCTACAGTTCAGTAGCCTCCTCCAGACCCTGTGCTGCAAACCAGACTGGAGGGCCGAGGCTGGCATCTGGACCTAGGAGTCATGTGAACGGAGGAAGTCAGAAAGGACTTCAGGACTCTCCTGTCCCCCATCAGAGCTGACCTGAAACTCGACTTGTCACCACATGTCTCCGTTACTCATAATAATTAGATACATTCAGATTTTCTGAAACAGTCATGATTGGAAATAGCTCATCCTATTGCTCCTAAGTGAACATTTAGTCTCATGAGACCACACGTCCCAAATCAGGTTTGGAAACAGTTTTCAGAAAATCCTCACTTTGCTTCTCAACAGATAATCTTTACTGGAATTTGTCCCCATCTGAGTTGAAATTAGTGACAATGCAGAGTCCCAATTGATACACATTTTAGCCCTCCAGTACCGAAACTCCCTACTTCTGATATGATGCTCAAAAACACTGTATAGGTTTGTGAGCCTATCACTTAAATAAAGTGAGGAAACAAAAGAGATGGGTCCCTCGTGCAATTTGTGAACTAGCTTTCTTCTCACCCAGGGTCCTCTTCCTCACTAAGCATGACCCTCGTAGGCTGGACCAGGTCACCAGACTTCAAGGACAGGACCTCAGGCATGCCAGGTGCTCCAGACCATCTCTCCCCGCCACCTGTGCTCTTCGCTCGTCAGATCCCAGCTGACACTGATTTCAGATTTACCCACAAATTAGAATTTTCATGCACTGGATGTGGTACCTGCTTCTAAGGCAGCCATTAATCCTAGTGAGTCTGGATCCCACTTGAATCACACCTTAGATGTGGGCATATCAGGCATCCTTTCCCCCATGATGTCACCAGGACTAGACGTTCACTACACTGCGCAGCAATTCAGGAAGGAGATAGGACTGCAGAATATCTGACCTGAGGGCTGTGACAGAATTGTCCACTGAGGACTTAAAGTGTGCACACTGGTTGAAACTCATTTCTGGCTTTCATTCTGCTGGGTTTTTTTTTTTTTCTTTTTTATTAATTGAAGTATAGTCAGTTTACAATATTGTGTCAATTTCTGGTGTACCGCATAATGTTTCAGTCATCCATATGCATACATATAGTCATTTCTGTATTCTTTTTTATTATAAGTTACTACAAGGTATTGAATATAGTTCCCTGTGCTATACAGTAGAAACTTGTTCTTTATCTATTTTATATATAGTAGTTAATATTTGCAAATCCCAAACTCCCAATTTATCCCTTCCCACTCCCGTTCCCCCTTTGGTAAACATAAGTTTCTTTTCTATGTCTGTGAGTCTGTTTCTGTTTTGTAAATAAGTTCATTTGTGTCTTTTTTTTTTTTTGATTCCACAGTTGATTTATATAATATGGTATTTTCTCTCTCTTTTTGGCTTACTTCACTTAGAATGATGATCTCCAGGTCCATCCACATTGCTGCAAGTGGCATTATTTTATTCTTTTTTATGGCTCAGTAGTATTCCATCGTATAAATATACCACAACTTCTTTATCCAGTTATCTCTCGATGGACATTTAGGTTGTTTCCATGTCTTGGCTACTGTAAATAGTGCTGCTGTGAACATTGGGGTGCAGGTGTCTTTTCAAATTATAGTTTTACTTATACTTTGTTACTAATGTAACTCCATGTTGTACCGTCTCTTAGCAACAGTTGCTTCTGTGAGCAGATATAAACTAAAAAAAAAAAAATTAAGCTAGGCTGTTTCCAAAATTGACTTAAAATTCTACATTATCACCAAGAATACATGAAAATATCCTTTTCTTCACACCTCTGCCAGCAGTACTTGGCTGCTTGATCCTTTTTAATTTTTGCCAGCCTAGTGAGTACAAAGGGAGAGTACAGTGCTACTTTATTTTGTGGTTATGAGGCTTCCACAGAATTTGAACATATTTTCATGTGTCTGGTAGCCATTTGCATATGATTTTCAATGAGTTGCCTATACACATCTCATACCAAAATTTGTGGTAATTTAAAAAAAGTTATTTGAATGTTATAGTAACAATTCCCTGTGCTCACCCTCTACATTACACTTTCTCCAAAGTAATCATTTTTTGACAATGTGTGTATTTTCCACATACATTTTTAACTAAAATTTTTAAAGTTTCAATTAAAATTGTAAAATTTTATGTATTCAAGAACATCTATAGATTTTGAATTTCTAGTCTTAACTGAGAAAGTTTCTCTTACCTTTGGATTTACCTGGAATAGTCTAGATTCTCAAATTGCAATCCCACTTCTAAGAATTGATCCCATGAAAATAAAAACTGTGGGCCCTAATGATATTTGCAGAGGGATGTTAGTTTGGAATGTTTCACCATGGAACAATAAAATATGGAAATAAAATAAATGTCCATAGATCTGGGAATGACCAAATACATCATGGAGAATAAACACCATTAAGAGAAGAAAGAAAGAGAGCTGCAAAAGTTGTCTTTGAGAGATCTCCCATGAAATATTTTTGAGTGAGAAAAGCAAGTTCTAGCAAATTACACAAAATATGGAGCCACACTTGTAAATAAAATGTATGTATCAATATGGACAGTGTATCCATATTTATGGCTCTACATCTCTATAAGCATAGAAAACTACAAAAAAGTTACATACTGAGTTTTTTGTAAGAGATGAGAACAATAATGAGGAGATAGGGAAAGAGAAGGATAGAAAAAGAGAGAATCATAAAATTGGGGAAAACTGTATTAAAGATGAGTAGCAAGAACAAAAATACCTGCCTTAAACAAATCAAGCCTGGTGGGAGAGGATATAGCTCAGTGGTAGAGCACACGTTTAGTAAGCAGGAGGTCCTGGGTTCAATCCTCAGTACCTCCATTAAATAAATACATTCATACATACATAAAACCTAATTACCTCCACCCCCTCCCCCCTCCAAAAGTATTCAATGTTGTATGTCAACTCTATCTCAATAAAACTGGAAGGGGAAAATTTTTTAAAAATTCAAGCTACATTACTATGCTGTACACCAGAAACTAGCAGAACATTGTAAATCAACTATACTTCAATTTAAAAACTTAAATTAAAAAAAAATCAAGGTAAATTGTTAATCTTCATTTGAATGTCCTGTGTCACTGTAAGGTAACCCAGGGTTTCTTTTCAGCATCGCTGCTGGCATTTTGTGCTGGATAATGAATTTCTTTTTGGTGGAGGGCAGCCTGTGCAACACAGAATGCCTAGCTGCATCTCTAGCCTCTTCCTCCCAGGTGCCAGTAGCACCCAATGATGACAACCAAAAATATCCCCAGATGTAGCACATGTCCCTTAGGGAAGTTAAACCACTCAGTTTTGAATGACTAACCTAATCTAAATGATTATTATATCCTTTTCCTGAAATGTGTTTTTCTGGTAACAGGAGGACACGTCTTAATGATTCCTTTGAAAACTGACCCTTTGCATTATTTCAGTGCCCTTATTTTGATTAAGTGTGTGTCACTTTATCACTAGTGTGAGAAGGAGATAGGATCTTGTTGTTTTCCTCTCAGTATTGCACAAACAAGTTAGAGTGACTCATTCATTGCGGCCACAAGAAGCCTCAGCTTTCAGGTGCTCCGGGAATGTTCATTATAAATCATAATTATCTGCCTTGTTTGGAACTACTATTATAGGGCTAAGGAACAATGACTCCGAATTTTTTTAAAATGAGGGAAGTTCCTTTCTACTTATTTGCTTTACTCCTTCAGTAATCACACATACACAGGAACTGCTTTATTCTTTATTGCACTTTTTTATCTTGGAACTCCAGGCTTTTACTAATGTGATAATCCAAGCAAAGAAATCAATCAGGAATGTAAAAACTCTTAGGGTTTTGATGGTTTTCTTTTTAAGCTATTACCGTGCCTTCAGACAGTTCAGAGAACTCTGGAATCCTGAACAGTCTGACTGTTGCAACCTAAAAGAAATTCTCCCTAAATGTCACATCTAGATTAGGAATTTCAAGTCAGGGACACTGTCGGGTTTTGCCTCAGGGATAACCATCCAATAGCTTTCTCAGATCACCAAAAAGTACTCTCTGGCTGTGAAGCTTTGTCATGTTTACAGAACTGTTGTTTATTTGTGGTAAAATATGATCTGAGACTTGCTTTCATTAAAACGTGTTAGTGAGCTTGGGAAGAAGCAAGTAGCCTCTTCACCTCCAGCAATTTGGTGGCTACTGAGCTTTATTTAAAATAACCTGATAACTGCCTAAAACAAAATGGGTTAGGCCAGTTCAGAACACAAGTAAACTTTTCTTATCTTCACAATAACCAAAAAACATGTGTTTACTCATTTACTCATATTTATTCATAATAAAAATTTTCTAAATACTATGTGCAGGCATTGTGCTGGGAATACAATGGTAAACGAAAACTCTCCATGTCTTCATGGAGTTTAAGATCTAGTGGAGTAAAGAGGCATTGATCATATACTTTGATGAGTAAGTGTCATATGTTCTGAAGGAGAGGGACATGGTACTGTATGAGATTTTCTCTGGTCAGGAGAGCAGGGAAAACTTCCTAGAGAAATTGATGCCTACACGGACATATTAAGAATCATTAGAAGTTAACTTGATGAAGAAAGGGGGGACAGAGCATGTGCAAAGTCTCCAAAGAGACGGAGAATGGTGCAGATGAGGAGCAGAGAATAGACCAGGGTGACCGACAGTGAGATGGTAAATGGAGAAAGCCAGGGAAGGGAAGCTTGAGAGGTGGGCAGAGGTCAGACCTTTTGTTTCAAAATGAGTTTTGCCTAAATCTTACAAGCAATGAGAAAATTGTGAAGGGTTTTAAGGAAAGAGTTGCTCTAATCAGTGTTATTTAAGCAAGAGATGGACATGTTATGTTTTGAAATTATTGTGGCTGAGTTTAAGGAATGAGTGTGAGAGGGGCCAGAGGGAATGCTGGCAGGTAATTGAGGAGAGTGTTTAGCTGGTCTAAGAAATAGAAGATGATCGTTTGCATTAAGCTGGCTATAACAGTAGTGGTGGAGATGAAGAAAGGTGAGCAAATTCAAGAGATATTTATTGAGTAATATCAATTGGAGTTTGTGGTATGTATCGGTTGTGGGGGATGAGAGGTGGGAGAGAGAGATTGTAAGAAGGACCCTGGAAGAATTAGATTCGTAAGATGAATAAATGTTTGAATTTTAGATGAATTTCAGATAACTTAACAAACTTTACCCAAGTTTACAGAAATAATCCATGGCTTAGCCAGAGGTGACCCCAGGTGAGTTCAACAGCAAAGCCAGCAGTTTGCTCATGGCTGAAACAGCTTGTAAGAAAGTAAATTTGACCTAGGAAATGAAACACTTTAAAAAGGACTTGTGGCCTTTGGGGTAAAAACTGGCGTCCTGGTGCGTTTATTTTAATGAAATATAAAATGCAACTCCTACCATAGACCTCTTCTTGCACTTTTATTTCACTCATATTTTATTTGGTATGTGACTTAGTCTTAGCGTCCCATAAGCTAATTAAAAGGTGATGCTAGAAGGGGGGCAAGAGTATCAGCAACATTGTTTTCTAATCTTTCCAAACCCAACATGAAAAAAGACAGAAAAAACAGGTAGTCAAACTAAAAACATATGGATGATCTTTTAAAAGAGCTCTAGATAACAAGCTGTACCCCCCAATCTCAAACAACGAAAGGAGAGTAACAGCGGCCAAGACCCCATCTATACAGGTCTTGGTAACTGAATAGCCTGAAATACCACAGAACGGGGGAAATTCAAAATAGCCAATGCAGTGCAGTGGAAAGTGTCATGGGCCAATTTCAGATCAGCAAGTGAAATTAGAAGAGATTTTTTTCCCAAAGAAAGATTTCCCTATTGTAAATACTAAGCAGGCTGGAGTAGTCAATCCCCAGTGAATTCTCAGAACTGGCCCACCAACTCTTCTTTATGAGTTGATCCACACACAAAGGACAAACTTCTAGGAGTTGAATCAAAATTGATAAAAATAGGGACAATGGAGATGAAGTGACAGGAGGTCCAGACAAAAGTGTGGAAAGGGAAAAGAGTCAGGAATGCTCAGAAAGCAAACAACCATATTTTTTTTAACACTATAAGAAGACCGTAGATAAGGGAATTCTGTGGGGTAAGAAAAGCTTCCCTAAACCACATTTCTTTCTAAAAGTTGGGGGAAATTCATTTAAAAAAAAATAATGAACATGGAAAAGAATTGAGGCTAAATTCTATAAAAAATTATTACAAGGAAAAAGTTAATAAGGAATAGCATTCCCACAGGCAATGGAAATATGCCAGAAAGATAGGCCCTAAAATGCAATAAACTATAAATTTATTTTCAAATAGAAGAAAGAGTCAAATAGAAGAAAACACAAATGAGATTTAGGAATCATAAATCAGATTTAGAAAAACTAATAAGTTTAGTGAAAAAACTCAGGAAACAATTTGAAATAGAAGATAAAAAATCTTTTCAGAAATGAGGGCTCAACTGGGAAAAATACAAAAGCTACTAAACACACCAGATAATGAATGTCTTAAGGAGAAGAGACAGTGAAAAAGAGGAAGAAAAGCCAGAAGGATCTAATGCAGGTATAACAGGAGTCCATGATGCTCTAAACCAAAGCAAGAGAGTAAAACAAGTGCTAAGAACTGCAATTCAAGAACGTTTTTTGAAATAAAGAGCAGCTTGAAACTACAAAGTGAAAGAGCTCGCTGTTCCCCTGAGGATACAAACCAGAATGATTAATATTGGCGTGTTCTAGAAAAATCGCTGAACCTAAAATCTGTATTTCACTTTTTTGAAATTTCACTAGCTGCTGTGAAGTCATTGTTTGACAGATCTCATCTGTCGTTACCTCTTCAGTAATTAACTTGGCAGAGGAAAGTGCAGTGCCTAAGGTAATACCCACTTTCCAGGGAACCCGTCAACTCTGGGATTAAAGGTTCCAGTTTCCTCTTCCCGGTTGGAGACATCTCCCAGCTGCAGGGCTCACTTCAAGGTTGGGAGAAGCTTCGTGGTGACTGCCCCACAGCTCAACTTCTCCCTCTACCCAATGATCTCGTTTCTTCCCTCCCCACAGCTGGTGTTAATCCTGAGAACATTCTCTAATAAACTTCCTTCACGCTGATGGTCATATCAGCGTGTGCTTCCTTCCTAATCTGAAATAGGCATGTAGGCAAAAACGGCATGTGACTTCTAAAGGAAAGAAAACAGTTTATCAACAGGCTATTTGATGGCAACACTGTATGAGAGAAGAAAGTAGAGGGATGTGTTTAAGATATTGCAGAGAAGAAAAGATAAACAACAGTATTATGGGGACAGACAAATTACTATCAGTCTGAATGAACTCAAAAAATACTCCTCCTCATGGGCCCTCCCTATAAAATTCACTAAAGAATGAGCTTCAGAAAACCAAAAGGATTAGACACACACACACACACACACACACACACACAAACACAAGTCCTAAGTTGTAAAACTAGGACTATATAATGATTAAAAGAGAGTGAGCATAGCATGCAGTGGCTACATTCACAGATAACGCAGAGAGAATGCAAGTATTAAAAAAGGGAGAGAGAATACGTAATACAAAAACAAAAAGCCTATTTGTAATGGTTCTTAACAAGTATATGGGTGGTATTTGTATTTTTGTCATTATTCTCAGACTGTTGAATGTGTATAATGTGAGGCAAGGAGAAGACCAGCGATGGGATATGCCAATCTTGACATCTTCTTTATCTTTGAGAACCAGGATTCCCAACGCAGAATAGAAGCTGGCAAACTGTAGCTCACAGGCCACCAACATTACATCTGTAAACAACATGTTATTGACTATAGCCACACCCATACTTTACATATTGTTTATGACTACTTTCCTGCTACAATAAGCAGAAATGAATAGTTGCCTCAGAGACCATATGGGCTGCAAGGTAAAATAATTATTGTCTAGTCCTTCATTTTGAAAGTCTGTGACCCCTAGTGTAGAAGAAAGGAGTTGCAGAAATAATACAGAATCTGTTAGATAAAATTCAGCTAAGTCTCGATTTTGAATCAGAAGTATTAAGTATGAACTGAAGGTATGTGTGTCTGTGTCTGTGTCTGTGTGTGTACATGTGGATTTATTTCCTGGCTGTGTTCACTGAAGTGGCTTGGAAACAATAACCAAACAGATAGCAGGGAACATACTGATCATATTGCAGTTTTGAAACACATTTGCATGCTAAAATAATTCAGAGCTCCCAGGAGATTAGAAGCATACAAAATTGCCAGACTAGATAGTGAAAAAGCTGTGAAAAGATTCAGGAGTCAGCTTGAAGAGGTACCCAGTGTCCAGAGGCTCTACATTGTGCTTCAAAAAAGACAACAATTGCAGTGGCTTAAAACCCACTAGACATGTTTAAGTCTGTGAGTTCATACCAATATTAAAACATAAAATAGTGGCTCATCACAAAAGATGATTAGGAACCAATTTATTATTTTGAAAATTAATAATTAAAGGACAAAAAAAAAAGCATTTGCCCTGCTTTGTCAGCATAAACTATTCCAGTAGGTAACTAAGTAATAGATAAGGGGAGGTTTCTTTTACTAAAGCTTCCCATCTAATAAGTGATAAATTTAGAATGACACCATAGGCAACCTCATGAAGTATTAAGAGAGCTACTCATGAAGCATCAGTGGCTGCTAACATCACAAAAGAGAGACAGCCACACGTCAAATGCCTTCCATCGTACGCACACCACCACCTGTTCTCCTACCAAGTGAATATAAACTGAGTCTGATGAGGATTTGTCTCAGCTAATCCAGTTTACAGCAAATACCAAGGATAGAGGAGAACTGAGCCTTGTGCTGGCAATCAGCAAAATCCAGACCATGGGGGAAATATTCATGCCAAATGCCCCTTATTCAACAGATAAACTGTGAAGAAAAGTAAGGTATGAAAGGGGAACCTGCACATTGGAAGATTAAAAGTCTTCTCAGTTGTCTTTAAATGGGCAAGACTAAACTATAGTTTGTAAGAATGCTCACATAGGTGATAAAACCATGAAGAACATCAGAAAAGTGATCACTATAGAAGTACAAACGATGGTTAAATTTGGGGGTGGGGTGGGGCAGAGAGTGTATAATTGGAGTAGCTTCTGAAATGGTAGCAAATTTTATTTTCTGACCTGGGTGATGGTAACAATGATGTTTATCTTATAATAATTCATTAAGCCGTGCATCAGCTTTGTATAGGTTTTCTGTGACCATATTTTATTTTATAATACAAAGACAGAGAAAAGGGAATGTAATCTATTTGGATAGACCCTAGTTTATTCTAAAAAATAAAATAAATGGTTAGAGAGACACACTGTTGTACTTCCACAAGTAAGGAATTAAACATATGGTGTATGCTCCCTAAATATGCAGAAAAGCTGTTTCTACTGAGAATTAAGATAGAAAGATTAACTTATAAACACAGTTTGTAGATTACATGTATCTAAGTGAGTTACCTGACATAGCGTTACGTCTGAAATTTATCTAATCTATGTGTACTGTATGTCCTCAAGGCTCCTCCTCAGTGTAATAAAATCTTTGAACCCTGAATGGCTGTGCTCGGATAATCAGCATTAATGTGAACAATACCCAAGAGTTACCTTACCATATGGGCTGAGAAAGGGGAAAGTCCATGGTTGATGCTAGGGGCAAGGAGCTTGCATGAGAAATGCTTGATTCCCCAGGTTGTATCAGCAGAAATTTCCCAGAGCGAGAAACAAAAGGATGGTGAATATTTAGGAGCTGCCCTGGGTATCCACAAGATGTTTGGTTCATTATTGTGATGTTTCCACAGTTGTCTGCTTGTAGAAAGAGCGGCAGGAAATATGTCATCCTTCTTAAAAACAAGCAAGGGACACTAAAGCCCCATTATTGGCCCAAAGCAGGAAATAGAACAAAGCCCAGCATAACACAGTTCTGCTGAAAGGAGCCTGACTTAGGAAAGAGTGGTGGGTTTTTCTTAGAATTGCTAGTCTAAACTGTTCCCAGGCCAGTCATGATTAAAAGACATGCTTATTTAGTGACCAACAATTTATGACAAATTGCAAATGCTATCAACAGGCGAAGGAAGTCTGTGCATCAAGATGTAATCCTTTTCTGATGCACCAGGAAATATTAACCACTGATGACAAAGAATCATAAAACAAAGATGATTGTTGACATGCCATTTTTGGATGTGTGCCAGCCCTGTTACTGCCCATGGAGACGGGAGGCCAGGCAGAGTCTCCCATAAGAACAGTCATATCAGTTCTGGTGCTGGCTTCTCTACCAAGCCTCCTTCGTGATCTAAGGGAAAGCATTTGACTACAAAAGAGAGGCTTATTTTTTTTTTTTTCTAGTGGGACATGAAAAACGATTAGGTTAGTAGTCTCTTCGTGACATTCATTAGCAGGGTCATTAGTCAAAACCAGCAGGTCACCTTTCAGAGGAAGTCAAGTCATGCATATTCCAGGAGGTATATAAAAACTCTAGTAATACTGCTTTTAAAGAAAATCTGTGCATTGTCCATGTGCCAAGAATAAAATTTTACTAGGTAGTAATTGACAGGATACTGTAAAGTCTCAACTTATATCTAAAAATAGGTACTTAGAGTAATCTACTGGTTTTCTTTGGAGAGGTTTAAAAATGATGTATTTATTAGTTCCTCCTTTTACCCCAAAAAACACTTTCAAAATTGGTAGCTGCCATGTATCTCACTCTGCTCATAATCCAGCCAACTGTATTAATATTCTCCCATGAGGAGACTTGGACCCACCCCAGTCTTATCTGAGGGCCAAGCTTCTTATTATATTGAGAAATTCTTCCTCACTAGAAAGTGAGGAGTGAATATTGATCAGATGTCCTATGCCCAGTATCCGCTGCACTGGGGATAAAAGACCCTTGGTCCTCTGTGAGCACTGAGCCACAGACCCAGTCTCCCTTCCACCATGTCTGCCCATTTTGCCTGACTGGCCTTCTGTCTCCAACCCTACCTCAGCTCTCTTTTCAGATCAGTCAGATAGATCTTTCCTTCTTTCCTTTCCTCCCTCACTCTTCCTCTTTTTTCCTTAAACAATGATTATTTAAAGTGCATATGTGTGTGTGTGTGTGTGTGTGTGTGTGCGCGTGCACAGACACATGCACACATTGCTTCTGTTCCTGGATAGTGTGGAAGTTATTGACATGAATAATACTCAATCCCTGATCTTAAAGAGTTTCAATCTAGTGAAAGAGAAAGTTATGTAGAAAATCAGCAATAATAGGTGTTTAAGAAAACTCTATGCTATTAAAGAAGCAGAAGCAAATGGCTGAGATAGTGTTTCCCACCCATTTCCCTGTCCTTCCAGGTCAAGCCCTAATCTCACTCTTACATGTCTATCACAGCTCTGAGCATGAATGCGTCCAAGCCAAGCACATGAGTATAGGTCATATACATCACATGCCTTATATATTCTCTATAATCTGTCTTCTTCGCCAGATAATAGACTTCTTGGGACTTGGGCATGCATTGCATTTCAGTCTTATCCAGTATGTCTGACATTGCAAATTGCTTCACACAATATTGAGCACAAACTAGATAGAAAAAATGATAATAGCAAACACTGAGTCCTTGCTACACACAAGGCAATGCTGTAAGTGCTTTGCATGTATTAACTCACACAGTTAGTCATCATCACAAATCTTCATATAAAGATGAAGATAAATGTACAGAGGTTAAATAACTTATGCAATATTGAAAATTCTGATGGCACCCCATTGATAGCATCTATCTTCTCAATCAAGTTACGAGTTCTAAATCAATGAAAGAATAAATCAAAAATAAGATAGACAGGCTTGATATAACACCTTTTTATTCATTAAACCTACACTGGAGGAAGTAGCTTAAAGGAAAACAGTACATTAATACTGTACCCAGAACTGGAACAGCTTACCCACTCAGGACAGTGCGGGATTGAGGAAGACCAGTGCACCTGTGCTCTGTGGGCAAGTCACACCCGAGAGGATGAGGGGAGTAGCTGAGTTGAGGATATATAGGTTCCATACAAATCTACCAATTTGATCTATTTTTCCATCTCCCTTAGAGTGAAGCAAGTAAAGAGGACAGAGATCGGCAGAGCATTCATGGTTGATACCCTTCTACATGGAGGAAATAATAGCAGTTGGGAAAACATGTTCTCTTCCAGTACTTCCCAGATTTGTGCTCCCTTAGTATATCAGACATAACCATTAAGCCTACTGTCACCCAAGGGCGTGACGATCCTGGTTGGTGGTAGCAATCAGAATTTCTGTTCCCATCTTCATGAGCTGTTGTCCGGTTCCACAGAGTATCTTCCTGACTTAATTGGTAGAAAGTTTAGATTTTGTTCTAAGAGATGTTGCAATAGATTGAAATCTGATCACCTCCTCTCAACTCTGTGCCAACGTAGCACAGCAGAGGCTTGGCGATGAGCTTAAATAAAAACATTTAAGATATCCAAATATTAAAATGCAAAATAAAATGTTAAAATTCTAAAAGTCCCAAATTCAAGCATGAAGCCCCTCCCATTATAACTTTCCTAGAGAGACACTCTATTTAATGTTCAATGATTAAATTCCTTTCAACTTAATGTCCAAAGACATTCAAGACTAAGAGAATTAAAATCCAACAATGACCTATCTTATTTATTTAAATCCAGGGAGAAATTGAAGCTCAGCAATTCAAGCTCTTTGAGACTTAAGATCCAGAGAACAAATCAAATGTGAGTCTAAGGAAGTTCAAATTCCCCACAACTTTCTACACATCTTACTCTCAGTTAAAAGGGGTCTTTCTCTCTAAGTAGGGTCCCTATGGCTGCTGAAACCTGGGAGGATCTCCCTGGACTGACGGTAGCTTAGTCAGACTTAAGATAGTATATTAGCTCAACTGTGAGTATCTATCTACTTCACATTTTTAAGAAACTCAAGAGTGAAGAGAACACAAAAGATCATCTAGGACCAGTCCCACATCTACCAAATTTAGACACCAATCTCTCCCCAGCTCTACAGCAGTATCCTAGGGAAAATTTTATTCCTAGAACCTTAAACTGTGTAGTAATTCACAGTCCCTTATCTGTATTTCCAAATTCAAAAAGAATTTGGTGACAAATATTCACCTCTAGTGATGTAATTTATAGTTTTTGTATATCATGCCAAGTATGAATCGTCACATATTTTGTGGCAAAAAATAAGAATGTTACATTATGGGGTGCTTCTGAAGACCTTAGCTGAAGTATTATATGAGGTTTGGTATAATCTGAATAATTCTGAATTCAGAAATACATAGGGTTTTGGAGAAGGAATCACAGCCCTGTATTGCCAAAGAGCACCCCCAAAAATCTGATGGAATTAAAGATAGATGGAAATTTCATTTTCTTCAGCCACACCAAGTTGCAAGTCAGTCACTGTTAGAATTGACAGACAAGGAACTCAAAGTCAATTGGAAGAAGCTTGCTAGGAAATATTAATTTTGGCACAATATATTTCTCAAATCTGGGGAGGAAACGTTAATATGCATTCTGTCCTCTCTCTCCAATTGGCATTTAAGACATTGCCATCCCCTTGTGAATTCGGGAAATCTGTCATAATGGCAGCCCCAGTCACCAGGTCTTATTTGAGATGCCTTTCTTTTGTATGGAATCAAATGGCTCCCAAGAGCTACAAGAGAGAACTGGCCAAACATGAAAGTGTTTTTCAGTCTCTGTTTGCATCATGTTTGCTAACATCTCACTGTCCAAAGCAAGCTCATGGCCCAGTCCAATTCAGAGTGGAAGAGCATTCCAAGTTACATGGCCAGTGCCCCAGAAGTGTCTTGTACCTGGCAAATGTACATTTATGGATGCCCATCCAATGGATGAATAATCATATGGAAAGAAGTAGAACTTTTTGTTTCCAAAGTAAAGACAACCAAAATTGCGTCTATGTGTACTCAGCATATCTGCTAGAAAGCAGAAGGTAAAGGCTTCCCTCCTCATACGTACATGACCTGGGGAAGAGCCTTGTGTTGGACACCTTTGGTTATAATGAAGGAATGCTCTAGAGTGGGGATCAGGGAGCAACTTTCTTTCCAAGGTGCATAAAACTTTAACTCTTAAATTGTTCACTCGTTAGTGGTTACAAAGCACATTTTCCTCCTTTCCGAGCCCCGGACCGCTGGTAAATATATCCTACTTACACCTACAGCGTAGTGGCAATTGGTTTTATTTACCCCAGGGTTGCATTGTCTCTGGTGCTGGAAACGTCAGACATTCCGGGGCAGTGAGTGGACTTTTTTCTGTTTCAGCCATTCTTCTGTGAAGAAGCTCCTCTCAGGATTATGCACAGAGCCAAGGATTCCACTGAGGAAAACCTTACACTAGGAGCTCCCATTGTTCTTTTTAAATGTCCACCCTGTCTCTACAGGCCTGTGACAGCTGCCAGCCAGGATGGGAGACGGGAGCTCACGAGGTGAGGGGTGTTTCCCCTTGCCACATTGTGCTTCACTGGACATAACAAAGGATCTAGCCACCTGGTATGTGGTGGACTGTAAGATGCTCAGAAAGCCCTCTCTCTCGGCCTATTATGAGATTCTGAGAAAGGAAACTCAGGCAAGAGCAATACATCCTCTGTGTAGACGTCAAATGGCTTGTGACGTCAGTTCTGCAGGGCTGTTTTCAGTGAGACTATTCCAGTCTTATGAATTTGACATGAATTTGGCTTGATGCCCCGACAGAATGCAATGTAGGCATAATTCGATCTTCCTGTAATTGTCTATTTAACTTGGCAATCCAGACTAATTTTTTCCTGTGAAGTGGGACCAGAACGTCACCAGGACAGTGGTTGGGTTAATTAATGAGGCATAATAATGCGCATAATAAAAGCTTATGATTTGAATTTTCTTCCCACTGTTTTCCTCTCTCCTTCTCATAGAGAACTGCTGGTCTCCCTGGAATCTGTGAGTCACGTTTCATTAAACGAGCCTCTTTTTCTTGTAAACAACATCAAGGGGAAAATAATAACTCGAGAACCATCTGTTTGACTGAGTCCTTGACTTTTTTTTCATTTCCTCCCATTGCATGTTAAAGGAAGTAAATAGGAAAAAAAATTCTAATTATATTGCTGTTTACTGATTACAGGATAACTTTTATTGTATTTATTTTAAATACCACTTGATCCACACCCAAAGCCTTTGTCATCATTCTGCTCCTTCCCAGCTCCCTCTTCTTTTTTCTCTTTAGCATGTAGTTAATTAGATTTAAGCCAGTTCTGAAGATTGGCCAAATCTCTGCAGTCCAGGGGCACCAGGAACAGCTCGTTTGCCTGGTGTAAACAGTTCACTGGGGCAAAGAAGGACTTTCACAGGTGCCAGCGGTCAGAGCCGCAGACACAGTGCGTAAGATAAGGCTTTAAGCCCTAGCAGCTTTTTTCTGATATGGCTGAGTTTGGCAAAATCGTTAAACATTCTTTACTAATATGAAAAATGTGGATTCAACACGTTCAATTTTATAAACAGCTGTTAAGGACTAACCATGTACGCAGCAGGCGCTGAGCTAGAACTGGATGTTGCAATATCAGCCTTGCCCATCGCAAGGGGTCACTACTAGGATCAAATGAGGTAGGATGCATGAGCGCTCTCTGCAGATTATAAAGCATCGCCTGAGATTTATTGAGATTATTATCACAGTAAGGCATCTGATAAATTGCATTGGCCCCGTCTTGACCCCAGGGCCAACTGGTTACCTATTGTTCAAGATTGGGCAAGGAAGTGACAGTGCACTAGGCAGAGCTTGGCTTCAGCTCTTCAGCCCTTCATCCTCCTTCAGAGACGAGAAACATTACTTCCATATTAGGAGCATCAGTTGATGCAATTTCGCAGCTATCGTGTACCGCATGATTTATTTCAATTGAAAATTCCTTGATTTCACAACTCCACATTTTTTTTTTAAACTTAGTGCCTTCCATGAACAAAGTCAAAATTCGTCCAAAGCAACTTTAGTTAAAAAGGGAACATAAATACTGCGATGCCTGGCACGCTGTGTTACACGCCTGTATTTGGTTCTCATCACTGCCAAGAGCTGGGAAGTTGAAATTTTTCTGGAACACGAGATTTGGACAGAACGGATGCATTCCACGTGAGTCACCGGCGATGAAGTCATAATCCAACTTCCAGGCTGATCCACTTCTTGAAAACGAGGCACATCAGGAAACAACAGTATTCGTCAAAGGAAACACTTAAGTCATTTTTACAAAAGTGGATGGTAACACTGTTAGGTCTGTCACCCTTTCATTAATCCATTATCCACCTTTGGGGGATTGTGACAAATGTTTGTATTTTTTTTCCCAACAACCCCTTAAGAAGTACTTTCTGGCACATTGTATTTTCAAATTAAAGTTAACTGAAAATTATTTTAAGAATTTGGTCATTGAGAGAGTTACCAGAGAAGGAAAAGTGGATATCACTAAAAATACCCCCAGGATATTGCAAAATTAGGGCTAGGTGTTGCTGTTCGAACTAAAGGACTGAGGTACAAATGAGACACAGTGTCCATCTCCTAAGAGCTTACAATTTTAGACAATAGCCATCTACATAAACATATGGAAAAACCCAAGATTAAGGTAACAAACATGGCTTAAAAATTCAGGACAAAAATGGTAATGTGTGTGACAGAGAAAAGGCAAGAAGGAGAAAGTTGGAACTGAGACCCGTTCAGGGAAATTACAGTTTGGGCCCAAAATTGAATCAGGACTCTATCCACTTCCAGTTACTCAAAAACATTTTGCAAGTGGCTTTTGAAGCAGAATGCGATCGATCTACATTTTCTTCCATGATATGGGTCTCACAAAATGAGGAAAAACTGTCCTTGGTGGAGGAAAGTCCAGTTTAGAGTCTAGTAGTCCAGGTAAGCACTGAACACAAATTATTCAAAACACAAGCGAGTGAAAGCTAAGTGCCCTGTAAGCAGCCAGCTGGAGTGGTCAGGAAAGTCTAATGGAAGCGGTATTCCATATGGGCCTGGGAATTACATTTCAGAGGCCATTTACCTTTTCTACTCTTTCAAATTTGTTCATTCCTTAAACAATTTCTATAATCAAAGTCCAAGCCAGGCTTCCAAGAAACAATCTAATCCTTGTGATGCAGGAAAAATGGACGTGGGGCGTGAGGAGGGCCATATCCCAGGCTTCACTTGAGCCCCTGGGACCTGCCCTGCCAAGTGAAAGAATTCAAGAGCGAGCCGCAGTTAAGTAAAGGTAGATTTATTTAGAGAGACGCATGAAAAGGCAAGAGAGAGGCCATGAGGTGTCAGGGTTGGGTGCTCAGATTAGAGTAAAAGTAGGTGCACACTCCATAGACAGAGTGCAGGCCATCTCCGAAGAGGGAGAGAGAGATGGGTGGCGGCCTCCAGGCGCGGTGTTGCCAGTTTTTACAGGCTCAGTGGCTTCATATGCTAGTAAGTGGAAGGACTAGTCTAACTAGCCCAGGGAAAGGGCTGGGATTCCCAGGAAGTTGGCCATTTCCCTCCCTTTGACCTTTTGTGGCTAGCCTCGGGACTGCCATGGTGCCTGTGGGCATGTT
The DNA here is from genome assembly GCF_036321535.1 of Camelus dromedarius. Taxonomy (NCBI): domain Eukaryota; kingdom Metazoa; phylum Chordata; class Mammalia; order Artiodactyla; family Camelidae; genus Camelus; species Camelus dromedarius. The sequence continues at coordinate 24,124,000 of NC_087456.1, forward strand.
ATTCACCACGTTAATATATTACAATGGGCGTATAATGAAGCTCAAGGTCTACGAGAAGTTAAATCTCCCACCATCTTGAGCCTCAAGGCCTACTGGGGTTTGAATCTTTCACCATTCTGGTGTTAATTGTTGTGTTATTCCTTGAAAGGCTGTGCCCTGCCCCCTTCCTGTCTCACTTGCAATAGAGCTGGCCTGCCTGCTTGTACTTTTGCTGTGAGTCCTACCAAAGCTTGCTTCCCATGCAGCCAGCCTGCTCCCACTACTTGCCCAGACCCCTTCCCCATCTTCTGCATTAGAGCCATATTCCTTGCTTTTGTCTCCTTGGCTCTCTGATGCTCTAGCTTCTTCAGCATCAGATTTTGCCCCAACACCCCACTACTGGTGATCTCCAGTCCTTCCTCCCATCTATCCTCACCAGACTCCCGCCATTTCCTTCCTTTGTTTTACGGATCCCTCCTGCCACTGGCGTATCCCCCAGTGGACCCATATCAATGGGCTAGCCTCAGCCATGGCCACAGAGCCACAAAAGAGGACTGACACTTACCAGATGCACATGTGATTATCCGGCCATCTTAGAGTTATTTATTGAGCACTCACTATTTCTTATTTTAACAAGTTATTAACAAGACAGATAATGCCCCTGCCTTCAAGAAATTCATACTGAGTGAGGGGAACATATAATAAGCAAGTAAACTAATAACAATAAATAAGGTAATAAATAATAAATAAGTTCATATAACTGAAATAAAAACAATTGCCATGAATAAATAACAGGTAATAATAAAAATCTACATTTATTGCATGTTTTCTGTGTGCACTGTCCTAAACACTTTATGGGGCTTTAATCTTTAGCACAATCCTATGAAACAGGGCCAATTATTATCCTTATTTTACAGGCGAGGAAACTGAAACTCAAGAATATTAGTCTCTCAGCTGCTAAACGTTGAGACCAGGACTTGAAAACAGGCAGTTTGACTCTGGAACCTATGCTCGGAAAGATGAAGAAATATTCCTTTGGAGGGGGTATATTCAGTGAGATACAGAACAGAGCGAAAACACTTCTGGGCTTTCCATTGTCTTTTCTGGCAACTGCAGACCCAAAGGAACACCCAAAATTACACAACACTGAGGCCCCTTCTCTCCTACAAGTTACTCAAGGCCCTTACTCAGGTGGGATTAATTCTAAACTTGGCAAGTCTCAGGATCTCAGTAGACCTCTTTCCATCAGAGAACAGAGGGCCTGTAAGTCCAGGCTGAGGGTATGAAATGAAAGAGACACCCAGAGAGCGTCATCAAGAAGGGTAACTTCCTCCATCCACCCCCTTCCTGGAAGGGGTCATGGGCAGCTACCACTGGACTCTTCCTCCTGCTCTTTCTCTAGGCTGAAGCAGTGAAAATGCAATGTGCCTCTTAATTTATTTTTCTCATTTACCAAATTACATATGCTTGTTACACCAACTTTGGAAAATGCAGAACAGCACAAAGAAAAAAATTAACTCCACCCAATTCCATCACCAAAGTCTTATTCCCCCTATTGTGTATTTTCTGCCTTTATTTTTTCCTTTACGAATTTTATTATGTGTGGAGCTCACACTGCACATTTGACTTGACATAGTATTATGTAACCTTATAATACACATCTCCCCATGTTAAAGCACATTTAAAGACTGCATAATATTCCATCACGTGGTTACATAACAACTTACAGATAATTCCCTTGGTGTTAGACATTTAGACTGTTATTAATTTTGTCCTGATATAAACAACAAAGAAGTTGACATCTTGTCATATAAAGCTTTTGCTGTATTTCAGATTATATCCTGAATTATTTCAGGATAAATTCCTAAAGTTTAAATGATTGAGTCAAAATGTATAAACTCGACAAGCCTATTGACACATATTGTTAAAACAGTTTCCAGGAGTATTATATTCACATCTACACTCCTACCAGATGGCAGGATGTTGTCAGCAAGACTGTGTCATTACTAGCATTGGAGATTTAGAAAGGGAACCAGAAAGCGCTGAAGAAAATTTTCCTTAGTTTGTAATTTTCTCTAGGCCCAGCCTTGGACCACCTATTACAGAGGTTTCATCCAGAGATCTTAGAACTAAGCAAAAAGAAGGGGGACTGGTTGAACAGCAATAGGCAGACTTGGACAGTGGGCAAGATTAGTCTGTACATATAGACAGTCTGCACAAGAAGAAGAATGTGGACCTCTGGAATTTGGAAGAATATGTATACCATAAAAGAAATCAAACAAAAAAAACAAAAATATGCAACCAGTGGCCAATACAATCAAAAATAAATAAATAAGTCCTTGGATTATAGTATTTGTCCTCAAATATGTTTTTTGTTTTTACTTGGAGATATTTTGGCTCATTCCATCAGATTGTCTTCAGTTGTTTTCCGTCTATAAATCCTCTCCTAAATGTGCCTCTCCTCTGAGCTCTGGCTCCAAGGAGCAGTGATCAAGTAGTAAGATGAGGATAATCTTGGGGCTGGAGGTCTTTAGTCACTGCTAAAGATTTTCTTTAATGTGCTAATATCCTACAAATCCAGGCAAGATTTAGAAAAGACTACAAATACAGAGCTATCTTCATTGGAGGAAACGTCTTTATTCATTTTGCCTTTGGCAGCAAGACAGGTTTAATAACTACATTATTTATTATCAACTTTGAGGTTAAGGATACCTGTAAACGTCTCCTTTGCCTGTCCTTTGAATCAACCAAGGGTAAATCAGGAATTTTGCCAAACAAGGCAATGGAAAAAACAAATTCAACTGGGAAAAAATAAGGTTATGGATGAGTCAAATGAAAACGATTCCATTGCCCTCATAAATGATTTTGAAAATGAAATAAAATAGTTACTGCTGCTTTGAGCCATGAAGAGATCTCAGAAAATTCAATAGGCAAAATGCCAGAATCTTAATCGGTCATTAGGGGAAGTAGGGAGTGCTGGAGAAAAAGCAAGAACTACCCTGAAGAGAAGCAGAGACTCACTCACAGAGAGATGAAGAATGCGAGATCTTCTGACCAACCTCCCTGCCTCCAGGAAGAGCCAAATTCTCTAAACAAATGGATTTCCCAGCGAATGCTGGCTACAACATAATTACCCTGGCAAAGGGCCACCATGGGAGGAGAGCCCTTTCCCATGATCAGGGCCAGTGAGGGAAACATTTTTGATCGGGAACTGTAGGCCATCTGTCACCAGGGTGGCTACATGCCTTGGGTTGCACTGGACTAGCTGATATTTTAACTTCTGGTCAGGTGAAATTAGGACAATAGGTCGTGTAAATATTATTTTTAATATAATTTTTAAATGTCCCCATTTCATGGCTAGGCTCTATGAGGTTAGACCTCAATATTTCTAATGATGACTGGAGGTAAAGACAAAAGGGCTATTCAAAAATTGCCAGTGGAAAAAAAAAGCCCCCACTTTGGCTGTGAAGGTAGAAACAGGAATTCTGGGTGGGGCAGCCTCCTTAGCTGCTTCAGGGAGCCCTCTTGGTCAATTAAGTTCTCATTATCCTTGGTATGACCATCAGGCTTCCATAAAGTAATCCAGATGCAAGCTGTTCCTCTGACGATGCTGTGTTTTGTTTAATAATGTGCCATGGGGGATGGGGTATTATGGAAACCTCACCCCACAGTGTTCACTGGAGGTCTGGTATTTCAGTGGAGCACATCTGGGAGCCCTGGTCCCCAAAATGGTATTAAGCAGATCTGAGGAGGAAGAGTTGAACTCTAAGTCAGTGCTGATAGAGAGGTGGGCAGATAAGAGAGGTTTGTACAAGCCCGGAGAGTCAGCTGGGACGAGGACCAAACCAGAGAAGTCAAACAAAACAGAAGCAATCTCTGACAGCTTGGGATAGTTGACATTGTGGTTCTTCTGGGCTTTATTTATTTTTTAATTGTATTAGAGTTTCATCTGGGGCCGTTTGTGGGAAAACGGTAATATCTCCCCAAGTCAGATGCTGCTGGCTCAGAATGAATGATAACTGAAGGCCAATGTAATGTTCAAAGGCAGCATTTGGGAAATCCTGCAGATCTTCTTTGTGTTTGGAATTCCGTCTAAAGGCAGTAGCTGTTCTAAAATGGATCGCATTCCACAGGCTTTCATAGGTTTTGTGCAATGAAGTTTATTGTGAAGAGTAATGACTTTGTTTTCTTATTTTACTAAATAACATCCATATTAGTATCTGTTTAAAGCTCATCTAATGGCTACTAACCTAGAATAGTGCCCAGTTTATTTCAAAACCTAGTATAATACACCTTCCACTAAACTGCACCATTTCCTCCTCAGTGGGCACCCTGACCCCCTCACGGCAACTGCAGCTGCCATTTTAGAACACCCTGAATCTTCTCCTGAGACTGTAGATTATCTCTAGACTGTTTTTAATCTTCAATTGTACATTTCATGCAAACTACTAATATAGTCTGACAAGATTTGAGCCTAATTATTGACTTTACCCCAAAGAATTTTTTTTCCAAATTTCAAATTAGATTCTTCCTCCAATTCTGAAGAGCCTTCATTAACCATGATCATTTTTATGGCAATGGGTGTATAGGGCAGAGTGGCAAAAAGTGGCTGATTTTGAATCTAACAGACCTGGGTTCCAATCTCTGCTCTACCATTTACGAGGTATGGACATCAGTCTCATCATAGCATTTCTGTGCCTCATTTTCCACAATTGAAAGATGAAGATAATGATAGTACCTGCCTCCTAGGCTTATTGAGAATCATAAAGGAGAAAGCCAATGAAACCTATATAGCCAATGCCTGGATGTACAGCCAGTCCTCCCAACGTTTGCAGTTTTTTTCCTCATTTTGCATCTCCCATCAGGGCATCTGCTGGCCACTACACTGAATTCCGTGTTTCATCCATGAGATACCTGCTCTGTGGCCTTCAGCTTTCTGGTCTCTTAAGGACATAATTAATCATAGATCTTTTGGTCGTTGGTCATGGGTCTTGCCTTCTTGATGTCTGGCCTCTTGGATGGTTCTTATCTGACCTCTGGCTCCACACGGAATTCTATGTGGGATCTGCCCAGGGCAGCATAACAGAAGGACTGGCTCATGGTACAGAAGCAGCAGCTGTGGTTTGATGGAAATCAGGAGAAGCTGGATCAGTGCTGCCTCTGCTACTCACTGGCTGTTTGAGCTCCAGTTCTTCCACTGAAATACAGAACTAACAGCACATATATCTAAGGGTTATTAATGAGAAAGTTCATGTGCAAACTGCTGTACAGATAGAGATGTTTATTATTACCTACAGGCCATATCCTTACTTATGAAGCATAGCAGCGCTTTGCCAGTTCTGTTGTATAATAATAATCATACAATTATATAATAATACGTTCCGTATGTCACTTATTATATGTCAGACTCAGAAAGCTGTTTGTCACATGTGCCCACAGTCAATTTCTCCTCTGTGCCAGTTCAGTCCCTTGATTCTGTTCCCATTCACCACATGTGAGCAAATTTCTCTCAATATTGTGGTGCACAATTCTCTCTCCCCAAACTCCTACCACAATGCACAATGTAGTATGTGAAACGGCACTGCTTCTTGCTTATTTATTTGCTCTTCTTTCCCGGGACCATATCTTCTAGTTCCAGTGTTTATCATCTCCATTGCTTAACACCATCATATTTCAAGTTCTCGCTTCAGTTTCTAAAGTCATTTGTTAATCCTCTGTTAAAAGAAGCCCTATTTCTGGCTTCTCACGGTTGGAGTTATTACTCTAACAAGGAACACTACTTGTCCTCTGATTCAGCTCACCCCCCGTGCAAGCAGTTGTGCAACTTTTGCACTTCCTTGTATCCATTAATTTAAATACTTAAATATTTCCCTAGGGCCATGGCCAATGTTCCTCATTAGATCATACATGGGTCACCCAACACAGAGAAGGAGCCGTCTCCAAAGGTAATGGAACCATTGACCTGTTCTCTTATCAGAGCAGACAGTAAGGCTTTGTCAGGAAAAATTGTGAAAGGCTTTTAGATGGACAAGAAAGGCTACTGAGGATCCTTTCAAAGGTAAACTAGGCTTTGTCTAGTGTATCCTTCCAGGTTATACGAGTCTTTGAGAATTGCACTTTTCATTGACTTGGAGCTCTATTTCTATCTGTTTAGAAAACTGATATTAATGCAAATTCTTCTTATTTATGGAAATTCAAGTGAGTTTCTTTCCTGTGGAGGTGAAATTGATACAATAATGTGCCCATGTTATAAGCCAATGCTGCATCTGTTTCATAAATTCATTTTGGCATTGCCGATTGCCCGTATCTGTCTGCTCTTTCCATCTTCCTTTGAACAAGGTTTAAATATTTTATTAGTTCCCTCATTAATTAATAAGTTAAATAAAATCTTTGACACTTTTCGTTTTATGTTTCTATGAAAGTCAGGACTTCTCTCTTTATCAAAAGTAAATTATTATTTAGTAACTTTATTTAACCTTTTATTCCCATGGGTAATCCTAGGTTCTCCAACCTTCTTCAGAGGGCACAATCTAGGCTCAGCAAAAACTCTTTATGTTGCCCTCAAGTTTTACATTCAGTTGACTTACCTCTAAATCTGCAAAAATATCAGAGAAGGAGCTTTAGTCTGCCTTACTGAATTCATCTATACATCGCTTAATTCTCAAGACATCTTCTTTAGTCATTCACCTATTGATGGCACTTAGGTTGTTTCCATATACTGGTTATTGTAAATAACGCTGCAGTGAATATACGGGGGCATATATTTTTCAAATTAGTATTTTCATTTTCTTCAGATAAATACCCCAGAGCAGAATTGTTGTGTCCTATGATAGTTCTATTTTTAATATTTTGAGGAAATCTCCATACCATTTTCCATAATGACTGCACCAATTTACACACCTACCAACAGTGCACAAGGGTTCCTTTTTCTCCACATCCTCACCAACACTTGTTTGTTGTCTTTTTGATAACAGCCATTCTGACAGATGTGAGGTGATGTCTCACTGTAGTTCTGATTTGCTTTTCTCTGATGATTAATGATACAGAACATCTTTTCATATGCTTGCTGCCATCTGTATGTCTTCTTTGGAAAAATGTCTATTTGGGGCCTCTGCCTATTTTTTAATTGAGTTTTGTTTTTTTTTTTTTGATGTTGAGTTGTATGAATTTTTGTATATTTTGGATATTAACCCCTTATCAGTTGTACTGTTTGCAAATATCTTCTCTCATTCAATAGGCAGCCTTTTAGTTTTGTTGATGGTTTCCTTCACTGTGCAAAAGGTTTTTAGTTAGATGCAGTCCTATTGACAGGTTTATTTTTGCTTTTTTTTTCCTTGCCTGTGGAGACATATAAAAAAAAATTGCTAAGACTAATGTCAAAAGAATGTTCTGCTTATGTTTTCTTCTAGAAGTTTTAATGGTTTCAGGTATGACATATCTATCTTTAATCCATTTTGAGTATTTTTTAATATATTGTATGAGAAAGTAGTCCAGTTTGATTCTTTTGCATATAGCTGTCTAGTTTTCCCAACACTATTTATTGAAGAAGCTGTCTTCCTCCTGATGTATATTCTTGCTTCCTTTTTCATAGATTAATTTCCCATATAAGTGTGGGTTCATTTCTGGGCTCTCTATTCTAGTTCATTGCTCTATAATGTCTGTTTTTGTGTCAGTACCATACTGTTATGATTACTGTAGCTTTGTAGTATAGTTAGAAATCAAGCAATGTGATTTTTCCTGTTTTGTACTTCTTTACCAAGATTGATTTGGCTATTCAGGGTCTTTTGTGTTTCCATACAGATTTTAGGACTATTTATTCTAGTTCCAGGAAAAATGCCTTTGATATTGATAGGGATTGCATTGAATCTGTAGATGCCTTGGGTTGTATGATCATTTTAATAATATTAATCATCTCAATCAATGAGCATGGTATATCTTTCCATCTGTTTGTGTTGTCTTCAGTTTATCCATCACTGTCTAAACGCCATCATCCACCTTTTCATCTCTGAACCTGGTACAGCTTAACGATGCTAATCTCTGTGTACCACACATTACCATTATGCACTGATGAATCCTCCCCTCCAAAATTCAGAATAAGGTCTTTGAGAGCAAGGATTATCTTGCCTGTCTATGCTTTGAAGGGCTGAGACCATTTTCTGCGACAGTGGAGGCTTTCAACAAAACTGTTTTGGATTAATGAATGGATAAATGAACCAGTGGACGTATCTGTGCTGCCTCTTGTTGCAATTGTCTCCCACAGATGTTGAAGAGCAAATTTAGACCATTACTAGAATTTCACAGATTGAAACAAACTTCAAAGTCCTTCTGAGCAAATTCATGCTTGAGATCCAGACTTGCTTATTCCTGGGAGTTTAGCCATCTAGAGCTTCTTTAACATTTCCATTTTCCTCTGTTTTATTAATGCCACTAAGCATGCAAATCTTCAAAGATCTTGCATGGGGTCTTCAGGAGATGTGCTGTTGAAAGGAGCATGCTCTCTTATTGACCTTTACCAGTAAGGCTGCTGTACAGAGAATGTTCCAAATATATCACATGCTCTGGTAACACCAGCCCCACATGTTCTGCACTGATGGATGGTGGTTTTAAAGTGCCAGAAAGAATTTTGGAAGGATAATATTAGAACGTTAAGGATGAGCTTGTTTTTTTGGGCCACATGATAAATTAGTGATGTTATTTCTCAGTAACATTTATTTTCAATAAGATTATTCATGAATTTGCATGTCATCCTTGCACAGAGACCATGCTAATTTTCTCTGTATCATTCCAATTTTAGTGTATATGCTGCCAAAGCGAGCACTCAATAAGATTATTCAAAAGGATTAAAATATCTGAAATAAAGGACACAAGCTCTTTGTTTCTTCCTTTCAGAACAAAACCCTTTAAGGTTGCTTGTCAAGTCCTTTTTAACTGCAGCTGTGACTAGTTCATGGGGAAAGATTGTATGTACAACCCAGAGGTCCTGCAACTGTGTAACAGCACGAGAACACCAGGCTGATAAAGTGGAGAAGCACTCCTACAACTGTACAAATTAGGGTTCCTGATTTGCAATGGGACTGCACCTTCAGTTTCATTAGAGTTTAAATTGTCTACACCACAAGGGGACTGTTTGCTGGTATGTTTGTTGGTATTTGATCTACTTAGAATGATAACCAGACCCATTAGCTATTACATTTGTCAGAGCTGTCAAGAATATACGTCACAAACAGGTTTGGAAATGCAGGTGACATCAATGTCTGCCAAGACCCACTTGGAAAAGCCATCTACCTTCATTTGCAGGAGTGTGACCTCCACAACAGCCCTCTAGCAACCCTCGCCCAGTCGTTCCAAACCCAACTGAGGCACATGTCTTGGCCCTCTGGTTTTTCAGGGAGCCTGCCTGTGCGAGAAATATCCAATGCATGGGCTGCTGCAAGCTGTCTTCCTGATTTAGAAGACTCAGGGGGGAAACAAAAGCCATCTATAAAGGCCTTTTAATTTTTAACATAAGCTTCGGCTTGAGTTGTAAAGAATATCTCATTGGTCATCCTGGTCTGAAGTCCATTCCATTCCCTAAATTCATCAGTGTGTAACTGCCACAGCTGTTGAGTCTGTGGCACCTGCAGGGTACCCCTGAGAGGGGCTCTGCAAACAGACGGTTTTATAGGCAGCGAGCCTAATGGCAAAAAAATTTCAAGATTTGTTTTTCAACTAAGTGCGTGTTAAGTGAAAATAAAAAAAACTTTACAATGTCAATGAACCAGAAAAAGTTTCATTGGTTAAAAGGAGCCTTATGAAAAATCTATCATCATCCAGCTTCTGATTTAGAAATGTAAAAAGAAACAGATTGATCTAGATTTAAACAAGGGGCAGGAAAGCAAGAAAGACACAATCCTTAATGAGTATCATACCTGTGTTCACATCAAGGACTCCTTCCAGCTGTAATGTTTGTTCCTAATGAAGAAGTATTTCTTAATTTAGAGGCTAATCTTCAGAAATCAGTTTGGAGGCCAGAACATTTCTTGGTTTAGGTGGTATGTCTGCTCACTTTGCTTTAAATCTCATAGGATGATAAAATCAAGTGAAGCCAAGATTGGATTAGAAATCAATGGCATTGAGCTGTGACCCTCATTCTCCTGAGACATTGCTTTAAGGTCCTCGATTTCCACTACCCATGCTTCCATTTTCACATGGATTGGTAGTAGGACCATAGGTTGGTGGAACACTGAGCAGATGTTGAGATCTGAACTCTGTAGAGATGGGCATCCCAACCATGGCTGTCAGCACAAAGGAGGATGCAAGAAGGAACACAGACAGTGTTGGCATCTAAGACACCCCTCGCCCCAACAGAGCCATTTCTGGCAGCGTACAGCACTCCCCAAAGTAGTTTCCAGTGGTTTCCTAGAGTAAGTGGTCACTATGCTCTTCTCCCTCTACTCTACCCAAATGTAAATGGCTGCTAATCTCACATACAAAGTCCTCCAAGAAGAGATTTTGCTGAAAAAAATCAGTATTATTCAAATATTTTTTCTCCATTTTGAAAATTTTATATAAAAACAGGATATATTGACGAGTCAAATAGAAAACTTAGCTGAATTTCAGTGACAAAACAGTATACTCTGAAAACTTTTAAATTTTTCTTAGACCTTAGACCCATGTGCAAATCTAGGTTTCAAAGCTGACTCAGTTCCAGGTTTGTATTTCAAGATGCCAAGTAAGGAGATATCAGCATTTCTCAACTCTTCACTGCATTCTTAGTACCAATCTATACTTACATCTTTAATAGTGAAGGGTGTACTAAACCACATGCCTTGCCTTGGAAGTACATTGCTGAACACTTTTTAATTGGAGGCCATCAAGTGTAGTGGAGAAAAGCAGTATATAAAACACAAGGAAACTGGGATGATGGTCTCTGCTCTGCCCCACCAGCCAAATCTCCTTGGGCAAGTTTCTTAGCTCCTTTAACCTCAGTCTTCTTATCTTTAAAAATGGCTTTACTGTTCTGCTTACCTCTGACATTAAAGAAGATGAGGTATGTTTAAAACCACACTATGCATCTCCTGTGTAATTCTACAATAATGAATATGCATTCTTCATACCCCAAATCCCTCTAAAAAGGCAGGTTTAGTGGAGGATTGGTTTGATGATTGAGTCCTCATGATTTTTGTAGCAGAAGAATAGATATAGATCCATTCATGGGTGAATATCTCAGCCAGGCTGATAGACATCCAATCTTAAGACAGTAAGCTTTAGTAAATGTTTCTTCATGATTTCTTAATGCTTTACTAAGCCAAGATTCCCTTCTCTTGTGAGGCTCCCCTTTCCTCCCTTCTATCCCCAGCAGCCCCACAGAGGACCCCATCTCTGAGCTGATCATCCTTCAAGAGGCACAGGTAAGGGCTTCCTCAATGTTCCCCTTATGTGCCCTGTGACGGGGCATAGTGACTGGTATTCTGGTGGACATAGCTCGGAGCAGCCTAAAGTCAAGTCTAAAAGTCTTTGAAGTATCCAACTTTGTCAATGAAATGCAAAGTTTTTCATTTGACTCCATATATATTATTTTTTAAACAAAAATTTAAAAATAGGAAAACAATCTTTGAGTAATAATGATTTTTTCATCAAAATAAACCATATTTATGCTGTAGCTACTACCTTCTCCTCACTCTCCCCACAGTCCCTCCTAACCCAAGAATATTTTTCATAAGAATTAATTCCTCAAATTATCTCTTCCTGGGGGACTTGAATTTCAATAAGGGCTTTTAAAGGCAAAATTTTAGAAAATGGTAGTTTGGTTGGGGAGCAGCCAGTGGAGGCAAAGTCCTTTCAATGACATCAGACTTCCTCCAACCATCTGATCAGGTTCTCTGGACAACTCAACTCATAGACTCAGTCAAGGGGGAGATCTTTGGGCAACTGTCCATCTTTTCCAGGCTATGAGGGAGGGAGTAACCCAGAACATGGCATTTCATCTCTGAAATGTGGCTGTCCTCCGAGAGATATGTTTCTGGTTTAGTCCTGCTCAAAGGTGAGGTTCCTGAAAGGAATATTTGCACAACTAATTCCTCTACTCCCCAAGGAGAGACTGTAGATTCCCCAAATGTGCTATTGGTCCGGAGAGGGCAGGACAGAAAGTGCTAGGTTCAGTGCCATCCACGGTGGAAAAATACAGCCCAGTGTCTGACCCATGAGGGGGTCACTGGTAGTCTCCTCACATACAAAAAATGACACATGTGCAAAGTGGAGGCAGGCCTCCACCCCCAACTGAGACACTGCAGACGGTGTCTGCCTGCACAAGCCACCTCCAGGGCGTGTGTGACGGGGGCGGAGCAGAGTGGGTAATGCGAAACATACAAAAGTACAGCTGAAACACAGAGTCACAATGGCAAATGGCCCTTAACCAGCACCAGGCCTCCTCTGCTATTAGTGTTTGAAGTCTTTAGACAGAGGTCTGGGCCATTCCACTCTCATTTCTCTCACTGGAGCCCATCAGCCGTGGAATGCCGAGAGGCTGCGCCTCCAGCTGGGGCCTGCTGTCAGGGACCAAAACCAGGTCCACGAGATGGAGCAGTGCGTGCCCTGGATGACCGAGCTGTCTCCCATGCGCAAGAGATTCAGAAGGTGGTTGGCAGAGGTGCCCACTCTGGGAAGGGCTGTGCAAGTCTGTTTGTCAGATGGAGGAAATGCGAATCAGGTTGTGAAGAGGGAAAAAGCGTGCCTTATAGAGGAGGGACAGTGGGGAGCTAGAGCAGTGACTTCTCAGAGCTCCGGCCTTGAGAAGGGGCCACAGAGAGAAGCATGGAAGCTTGAGTGTGATGCTACATTCCTGTCTTCCTCCAGGTGCTCTCTTAGGAAGGGGTGATCAGTCTGAACACTGTCCTCTGTTGGTCATATAGCACCACCACCTTTGCCTTTCTGCATTACCAGAACATTGGGAACTCCAATCAAGGAGGGAGCCGTTCAGATCTCTGAGTCAGCTCATCCCGGAGTTACTGGTAATTAATGTTACGGTTCAGCTCAAGCCCCTGACGTGGGCCAGTCCACCAAACCACAGATGCTCCTCAGTCTCTTCGGCATGAACTCTCAGTATCTCTGGAACTACCCTTTGACGTCCATTTTTCAAGAACTTTCTGGTCCTTAGTACAGTAACAATACATTCACATTTTCTTCTTGAGTGTTAATTTTAGGTTTATGGGAGACTCTTTGTCTAGAGTCAGGAAAATAAATCGCCAGGCAAATCCAACAAAAATGTAGGTCGTACGCGTTTCAAAACATCTAGCCCTTACTTGACCAGCTGTATTATCATGACGTTGGGAGAGAGATTCTTTCATTTTTATCCATTATGTCGCTCATTCAACAATTATATATTGATGCCTACTATGTGTCAGTTCTGTTCTGGTTGCAGATCGATTCCTGCTTAAAAGCAGATTCTTAGAGAATAGTGTGTTTTTCAATAATCAGAACCTCAGCTCATTTGCTGTGAGTAACTCCCAATAAATAATATGGAAATTTATATGCTTCTGTGAGCCACTCACCTGAAGAAAATTTGTTTAACAAAGAATCTATTTATTTTTTGCACATCCTGTCTACAATTTAAGAGACTTTCAATCCAGAGAAGCTAGTATAGGCTTGTTTCTCTCTGTTCCTCCCCACGAAATACAGATATAAATTTTGGAAATAATTCAAGATGCAACTAAAAGAGAACTCTGGAAGGGAGACAGAGGAAGGCAAACTGGTTAAGGACCCCAGCACTGGAGGAAAAACAGTGTCCCAGTGCCTCTTACAAACACCCACCCAGCAGAAGAAAGTGCCCCAGACTCCATGTCTGCTGAACAGATTGAAAAAAAAAAAATGAACAGAACCTCAGGGACCTGCACAAAAATGACAAAAAGATCCAATATTGGGTATCCTAGAAGGAGAGGAGAAATGGAGTGGAGTTGGAAGAGTATTTGAAGAAATAATGTCTGAAAACTCCCCAAGACATAGATCCACTGACTCAAGAATCTGAGCAAACTCAAAGAAATTGACACCAAAACACATTATGGTTGAATTTCTGAAAACTAAAGACAAAGAAAAAATCTTGAGAGAGTATTAATAGAGAAACAGTGCATTACCTACAGGGAAAAAACAACTCAGATGACAACACATTTCTCATCTGAAACCGCAGAAGCTACAAGGAAGTGGCACATTGTTTAAGTGGTGAAAGAAAAGAACTGTTAGCCACAAATCCTATGTCCAGAGAAATTATCCTTCAGAAATGATGGAGGATACAGACACCTTCAGTTTAAGGAAACTAAAAGAATTCATCACTGCTCTTAAAAATGGCCAAGTGAAGTTCTTTTAAATATAAAGAGGGAATCAGAGCATCAAGATGAAAGAAATAACAACAGAAATTGCAGCCACATAGGTGTATACAATAAATGACCCTTCTGATCTTGAGTTTTATTAAGCATACTTGACTGAAACAAAAATTGTGTCACCATCTGATATTCAAGGCAATGATTTTGAAAGTGGTAAAGACACATAAATGGAAGTAAGTCCCACATTTCACTCAAAGTAGGAAAATACTGATATCTGTAGACTGTAACAAGTCACATATGTATATTATAATATGCTTCACACTAAGAAAACTATGGAAAGAGAAAAAAACACAAAAACAGTGTAATCCAATTAAGATGGAATCCTAAAAAAAGTTCAAGTAAGATTTCTTGCCAATGAGAAGGCAAGAAAGAAGAACAAGGAAGAGAGGAAACAAATAAAAAACAAATAATAAAATGGCAGACTAAAGTTCTAACATATTGATAATGACTTTAAATGTAAAAGGTCGACACAGGTCAGTTAAAAGGCAGAGATTGGTTGTATAGATTTTTTAAAAAGATACACACATAACCCAGTCATAGGCTGTTTATAAGAAACTGACAAATTCAACCACATAGACTAATACAGAAAAATATATACCATACAAGCATTATTTATGAAAAAGTAGCAATTGTTTTATTAATATTAAAGCCATAAAGGTCATTTCAGCAAAGAAAATTACTAGAAACAAAAAGACGAATGTTAGGTAATGATTAAAGAATCAATCCACCAGGAACACACAACAATTCTAAGTGTGCGTGCACCAAAAAGTTGAGCTTCAAAATACATGAAGCGTATTCTGATGAACACTGAAAGGGGAAATAGGCAAGTCCACACTGGGGACTTCAACATTCACCTTTCAGATGTAAAAATTAATAAACAGAAACTTCAATTAAATAGAGTTGGGAAGCCAGAAGGGGAAGTTCTTATGCCCTATTGGGCAGAGCCCAACAGGAAGAAGAAAGATTCCTCTTCTTTCCTGACAAGAACTCAGCTGTTGAAAAGCCAAGGATGTTTTGTTTACTACAGCCCTCCCAGCTTCCTTTCCCCCTCTGTGAAAGAGTTCTTTCCTTACCGTGCTGGGACTTGCCCATGACTCACCATGGTTGCAGAACCCAAGTTGCAATTCTCTATTGATTCTGATTAAACCCATCTTTGCAGGAGAAATATCTGGCAGTCTATTTGCTTCAAGTCATACGACTGCTACACAGCAAATCAGTAAGGATATGGAAGATCTGAACAACGCAATCAAGCAACAGGATCTAATTCACTATATAGAACCCAAAACAACAGAAAGTACATTTTTCCCAAGTGATTATGGTATATTCACCAAGATAAACTATATTCTGGATCATAAAGCAGACCTCAAAATTTTTTAAAGAATTGAAATTATACAAAATGTATTCTCTGAACATAATGGAATGAGCCTAGACATTGATAACAGAAAGACAACAGAAGAATGCCCAAACACTTCAAAATTAAACATCAGGCTCTTAAGTCACCTGTGGGTTAAAGAGAAGCCTCAAAAGAAATAGAAAAAGTCTGTATAATGAAATGAAAATAAAAACATAACATGTCAGAATATTCAGAATATAGGTAAATCAGTGTCAAGAGAGAAATGTATAGAACTAAATGCCTATATTAAAGAGAGAAAAGATCTCATAATAGTCTAAGTGCCTTCCTCAAAAAAAAAACCAGGAAAATAATAGCAAAATAAATTAAAACAAGCAGGAAAAATAAAGATAAGAAGAAAAATCAACTAACTTTTAAAAAGTAAAACAGAGAAAAATCAATAAAGCAAAAAACTTGTTCTTCAAAAATATCAATAAAGTTGATAAACCTCTAGCAAGACTGCTTTGTGAAGGGAGGGGGTGAAGGGGAGGGAAAAAACAGGAATAAAGGGGTGTATCACTACAGAGCTCCCAACCATTAAAAGGATGACAAAGTCATATGACAAAAAAACTTTATACTCCTAAATTTAACGTCTTACAAGAAATGGACCAATTCCTTGAAAAATCAAAAAACTGAAACCCATTTAAACATTAAATAGATAATCTGAATGGCCCAATAACCATCAAAGAAATTGAATTCATGATTTAAAAGCTCCACCAAAAGAAATGTCCTGGCCCCAATGGTGTTACTGGAGGATTCTACCGAACTCTTAAAGAATCAACACCAATTTTATATGGTCTCTTCTAGAAATTAGAAAAGGGATGAACATTTACCAACTCATTTTATAAAGTCAGACTTACAAAGATACTCAGATAAACACGGTATCAAAAAAGGGTAGAAAAGCTGGAGGAAGAAGTAAAGGAAAGGTTATAAAGCAACATTAGATGAAGCAATGTGATATCCACCATAGGTAGCATGAGCCCTAATATTTCTTTAGAGAATGGCCATAATAAACAACACTCTCCCTGAAGAGCTGTGACACCTGCTACTGATTTTTTTCTCCCCTCAAATTGGAAATCAATGATGGAATTCTACAAACAGGAGAGGATCCTGGCTATTGATTTTAGACAGCTGGGAAATGTGCTTTCAAGATGTCCAAGAACACCCAGATGGTAGCTTGGACATGGAGATGGATGGGGAAGGAAGACCAGGAGAGACAGACAGAGCCAGAGTGAGACCTAGAAAGGAGGAGGGAGAGGGAATAAAATCCAGATTCAATTTCTATGCCAACCTGTGTAATTTTCCTAACTTGCTGATTCTCTAACCACTACTCCCATATTTTGGATTTAATAAAGCCCTAGTAAGCCTTTTGCCCCAGGCACCTTTTTGTGCTTAATTGTTAACCTCATATGCAATTGGAAGGAAATTTAATCCATATGTTTCTGCTCATTTACACTTCAATCATCCAAATATGGTGTTTTAACCCCAATTTGTCATTCACAGAAACTTCAGTAAATCTCTGGAGGTCTGTCCCAGTCCCTCTGCCACTCCTTTGTGGTCCTCAAGTAAGGACATATATTTGAATTTAAGAGTATGAGGGTAAGTACAGAGATTGGCAGAAAGTTTCAAGGCCAAGTTTATCTCTCTTTGTTGGTTTCCCTCCAGCTTACAGTGAACACTCTTTCTCAGATTCCTTTGTTGGATCTTCCTTTCTACTCAAACTCTTAATGTTGGATGCTCCAGGACCCAGCCTTGGTCTTTTTTCTTGTTTAGCTTCACTTGCTCCCTTGGGCATCTCTTTCAGTCCCATGGTTTTGCATATCAACTATGTTAATATCAAATTTATATCTCTGGTATTGATGTCTCCCCTGAGTTTCCAGTTTGTGTATCTATCCTAGTTTCTGTTTGATATCTGCACTTAAAAATTATAAAATTTAACTCTGCAAAATGACATATGTGATACTGTTTTTGCAACCTCTTGTGAGTCTATAAGTATTTCAAATAAAAATTTTTTAAATTTATGTTGAAAAGAATTCAATATTTCATTCCTGCCTGCCTGAAACATTGTTTCCCCAATATTTTCCCTCTTGGTAAAAAGTACAACTTTCATCCAGTTGCATTTTGAAAAAGCAAAAAAAGAAGATTCATATGATGAAGAAGAACACTGAACAAATAAATAAATGCAGACCTTCCGAGAACAAATTGCATGAGGGTCTTCTCTGGTTTTACTGCTCTCAGAAATGCTCTTAGAATTGTTCCTGAGCAATATTCTTCTTTGGTAGTCACCAAAGATTTTAGGAAATCATTAGATAACAGCCACTTCCATTATACTTCCCTTGTCTATCAGTGCAAGGTGGCCATCAATACATTTTATTTCTCTTGTTCTGACTTGCAATGAAATTCCAATTTCTTGAAATCCAAAATTCAGAGCATTCCTTAGTATTCATTTGTTGAACCCTAAATTGTAGTCCTTATTGGCATAAAAGAGCCCACCCTATGGAAGGATTTGAGAGTGTAAATGGTGCTGGTTTTTCCCTAGATTTATTGAGGTGTAACTGACAAGTCAAATTGTGAGCATTCCATGACAGTTCTATCTCAGTAAAGCTGGAAATAAAGAAATATCCACTTTCATACTTAACTTTGTATTTGCATTTTTTACTTTCTTTCTCCTAAAACTCTTCCCCAACTTTATAAACTTCAGAAACCAAAAGTACCTACATTTCCCCTGGCCTCCACCTACTCCTCCAACCACATCGGACCACTCCTCACCTTACTGAACTCCAGCCATGTTGATTCTTATTTTGATTCTTGATTACCCAAGTTCCTTCCCACTTGGGGAGAGGGGTGGTCTTTGTATTTCCTGTTCCCTGTTCCTGAAATGCTCCTCCCCTTTGCTCTTTGCAGGGCTTTCTATTCAATATTCAGGTCTCAGCTTAAATCTAAGTCGCCCTGCCTCACACATTTTACACAAACATCTCTGTTATCACATTGCTAGTTTCCCTGACAGTACACTCTCTAAAATCACCTGTTGCCCACATTTTTGTGATCATCTCACTCCCCTCCCACAACCATCACCCGACCCCACAAGCGGACTGTGTGCTTTGTGATTGCAGAGGTCCCGGTCAATGATGCATCATGGTGAATAGCACCGTGGTCTACAAATACTCAAGTCAATGTTTCACATCTGAAATTCAGACTTTCCCATAGAAACGAGTTCTCCTGGCAAAGGTGTGACCAGGGAGCTTGGTGCTCTGGCTTGTGTCATTCATCTACATTCTAAAGACACTGTTTTGACAAAAGGACAGAGGTATGAAAGAGCAACAATAAATGTGGTACAAATAAATAAAGAAATGAACATCCCCCCTCTCATCCTCACCTTGCTCTTCTGTCTTGTTTACAGTTTTGCAAACATTTTGCCTTGTATCTGTCCTGTATCCTTAGATTACCATAGGCAAACCTTCCCCAGTTTCTTTCTGCCCATGTTCACCTTCAAGCAACCAGGCTTCCAACATCTGCAGGACTGCAACTAGAAAACTGTGGAAATATTCACTTTTTTTAGAATTTTGTCATAAGGAGACCCTGATTATTTCATCAATTGTAAGATAGGCATTTACTATGTGTTTAATAATATATCCTAGTTCATAAAGAAATTATAGAAAAGATTCTGTGATAAAAGAGGAACACATCTTTTCAAAGGCCATTTGTTAGTATCTCCACAATTCTCCTTTGATCCCTGTTGGTCTATAATTTGGTAGGGGAGGTGAACTAAAGGTGTAATCTTTTACTGATTTTCCCTATTCATTTTTCTCCCTAAAACTAGGAAGTCAGATAGAAAGAGGCTCACAGAAAACGTGGTTCAGGGTTCACTTCTGATAGGATGTGTGAAACCTACATGTCTCCTTTGACAAGCCTGTGCCCTTAATGTACTGGATGTGGAAGATTCACTCCTTTATTTTCATAAAATGAAATCAACTCTTCATGTTCCTTTGAGGAGGTATTCTGTGTATGGTATCTGTGTTTAACAACCCATATTGTCAGTTTCTGTTGGTTCCACTTGTAAATTGTCCTGATCAAATCTGATTTTAAGTTCTCCTGGATTTGATTTTGGTAGTTGGGTAATCATCTTTTTCTGCCAATGCACAATGGCAGGTAGACCCAACCTGAGTTCCCTGCAAAGCATTCTGCCTGGTTAGTGAAACTGGTTCTTGTGCCATTGTCTTTTTAAATCAGCCCTTCTCCCAGTGTGCTCTGAAGCTCCCCCCGACCCCAGTGCTCTATCTCTGATCTGATGCCATAGTCTACTTTATCACTGAACCAGAGGACATACAGGAATAAAAGATCATTTGTTCTAAGTCTTTGTGTTACCGAGTCCAAACTCGTTCTCCTTGCTGCATGAGAGGCCAATACATCGGGAGACAAGGTGTTGGGGCAAGGAATAACGATTTTATTCAGAAAGCCAGCAGAATGAGATTTCCTCTTTAATTTCTTCATTGACCCATTGGTTTATTAGTAGCAGGTCCAAGCTGGCTCTGTCCCCTTTAAGTGCGAGCTCTCCTTGACCCAGCACAGACACCCTGCCCTTTAGCGGAGCAGCGCTCCAACAAGAGGTGCCTAGCGGGCTCTTGACACGTGATGGGGCATGAGCTGTAGCAGTCTGGCCGCAGAGAGAGGTCAGGACTGCTTCTGATTCCTTGTCTGTGCAAGCACTAGTAACAGCTGTCCCCAGTTTGTTCAGACGCTGCTCATGTCTGAGTCTACTTTGTCTCTTACAGTCAGTGTCTCCTCTTGGCCTCTGCTGCCTCCTCCCTGGTGTGGAACTGAGCCACAGGGCAGTCAGGGCCCATGAGGGCTCTCGGCATGTGTCGGGGAGCAGGCTGCGGCAGTGTGGCTGCAACCAGAGGTCGGGACTGTTTTTGATATGCTGCTTGTGAAAGCACCAGTAACGACTCCCCCCCGCCCTGCTTTGGGTCTGAAGACCTCTGTGTTCCACAGCTGATCTCTCTCCTTGGCCGTGGTGGCTCTCACTCCAGGGTGGAGCCGAGGCATGAAAAAGGCAGGGCTGGAGAC
Organism: Camelus dromedarius; assembly: GCF_036321535.1. Taxonomy (NCBI): domain Eukaryota; kingdom Metazoa; phylum Chordata; class Mammalia; order Artiodactyla; family Camelidae; genus Camelus; species Camelus dromedarius. Next base: position 24,144,790 of record NC_087456.1, read on the forward strand.
TGCGCTCAGCTTAGGCTGGGGCTTATGCCAGGGTGGTCACAAGAAACCAGTCAGCCATCTGCACAGACTCAATCTGCTTTCTCTGCCAGCTTTGAGAGCTGAGTCCAGACTTCCCACAGCCCTTCTCTTAGTCCCATCGGCCCTCCAACCAGCCAAAGGGGCTCAGCTCTCTCTATGTCAGAGCTCAGGGCTGGGGTGCCCAATGTGTGGCTCAAACCACTGACTCTCCAGGGAGGTTATCCACCTGTGTAATCTCCCTGTTTATCTGAGTCCCCTCCCTGGGTCACAGCTCCCAAACTGGTCCCTTCTCTTCCCTTCCTAATCTATGTGGATCTTTTTTTAATATTTGATTGTAAAGGAGTGTTTCTGCCAGTTTCCAGTTAGTTTTCTGTGAGAATTGTTCCACATGCAGGTGTATTTTTGGTGTGTTCATGGGGAGAGGTGAGCTCCACATCCTCCTACTCTGCCCTCCTAATCTCTTCTTCCACCACCTCTTCTTTTAAACTTTCACAAATACGTCTGCCAATCAGTCTTTATCTCATCTTTTATTTCCCAGCTCAGGCACTTATCCCATTGTACTTTCTGCTTAACACCATTAAATATATTACCTCATAGGGTTAGTATCATTGTAATCATTTATTTGCATCTCTGTATTTCTCATTCCTTGAGGGCAAAGCCTGTGCTCTTTACCAATTAACCTTCAATACCTAGCAGAGTTCCTGGCACACACACAAAATTGAGCTTAAATGTTTGTTAAATTTGTACAGCACTTTTATGTACTTTATGTCATTTCATAACATAACAATCCCCACAACAATCCTGTGAGTCAGGTATTATTATCCCCACGTAAGAGTTGAGGAAATTAAGGCTTAGGGAGATTAAGTGATTGGGGCAAGGGTGTATGGTTAATAAATGTCATAAATTTGACTGTAGCCAAGATCTTCTCAATACCAAAGCCTCTATTCTTTCCATTATGCCACAGTTGCTTTTTGAGATGTCATTTCTCTCTCAACTGAGGAAATGACCACCAATGCCATTTTGCAGGTCAAGAAAAGCAGATCCTGAAATCCCGCCTGGTGGTTCATTCCCTGGCAGCGCTGGGAACCAAGAATGGGAATCCAGCGCTACTATTCTGCCTCAGAGCCAACTCATTTGCATGTAATTAGCACCATGTGTTTCTTGATCAAATGAGCCTACAAATAAGATAAACATGGACCAACATGCCAGTCTAAATCCTCCTCACAGCTGGCAGAGCTTCCTAGTGTGCTGGACATAGAAGAAATATTTACGAGAAGCATTACTTCCTTTTTCTTTTTACCTAGCACCCTTAAGAAAGTAACAATCACGTGCGTGTAATGACCTTCCACCTCATGATACACACATGCTCACACTCTCCTTCCCTCGTCCTCACTAACTCACTTTCATGTATTTCTCACATGGGAACCACTAGGCATGAGGAATTATAGCCTGAATTTTCAAACCCCTGAAACTTGCTTCTGAGCTCTTCCAGTCTGGGTTTAAAAGTGAAATTTACAACAAAAGCAGATCTCTTATATTCAGTTCTTTACGGAGGGGGATTTTAAAGAAAATACTCAGAAATCCTGACACACTCAAAGAATGGAGAGCATTTTGCCTCTACCTAAAACACCAGAGATTCCTCCAGGGTAAGTCAGAACTCCCCGGGGGTCCTCCAGAGCCCCAGGACCCATTTGAGTCCTTTCTCACCTCAACCTCCTTAGACTGTGGGCACTTTCCTGGCGGCTCTCTCTACAGCTCTGTCTCCAAGCTCAGTGATTAGAGAAAGTTCATCCCTCAGCTTTGACTAACACAACAGCCCAAAGGGCTTGGCCCCAATCACTGCCATGATGGTCAGCAATAAACAGAGAAGCTGCATGGTCTCACTAAAAAGCCATTTTAAAGCAAAAAGTGGCCACACACATCCATGTCTCCTTGGTTTCCATTTTGGAAATTAGACATTGACCCACTTCTAATTCTGAAGAAATATTTGGCTCTGGGGCCAGAGAATTGCCAATGAAAAATTGAGATACGGTTTTCAAAACGTGAGAGCCCTGGGTTATTAGTTAACATTTCGCAATAAGATTGTAAGGAAAATTGGCAAAAATTAGCCAGAATCTGGTAATAAGAGAGAGAAAGAGCCAAGGAACTATAAGATGTCCAACCTTAAGGAAGAATAAGAGGTTATCCTGAGCGCGGTGCCGCTTCACCAAAGACATCTAGAAAATGGACTTTGAAGGAAGCCTGGAATCCACTAGATGTCTCATAATTTTAAAAACTAGAAAATTTGAGAATTGATCAAGAATGTGAATGATGGAGAAAGATGAAAGAACAGTTGTCAAACAAGTGTTTGGGGACTTTCCACCAAAAAGCTCAAAGGTAATGTAATTCAGAATAAAATCATAACACCTTGAAAAGGATGAGTGTGTTTTATTGTGCCTAGTGTACAGAACCTCTTGTCTTTCCACCTTGGCTGGTTTAGTGGGGTGACTGACCAGCGCCCTGGACTGTGAAGGTACAGTGTCAGTGTCCTTGCTGAGGATCTATTACACAGAAGTCTGCTCACTACTATTATGGGTCCTAAATAGCCCTAAACTCCCAGGATAAAACTGGGAACACTTCCCTTCCAAAAAGTTAAAGAGTAAAAGTTGAACACTAAAGAATTCATCAGATTTGTCTGAGAACCTGGTAGAAATTCAATAAATGTTTTTAAACAAATTAAGGATTGAATAAATGCAGAAAAGTAAGAAATTCTAATCCCACTAATAAGAGACAGTTCTCTGCCTTAGGAGGAAGAATTTAATTAGCTAGTACTATGCTTAATACTTCATTTTGGTACTGCCTGTGTTACTTTCTATTACCTTCATTAATGTGAATATTTGTTTCACAAGCTAGACAGCAAATACATTGCATCTGTTCAGTACAATATTCACTAACCACCTCCTATGTGCTAGTTACCAGCGATACAAAGAGTTTATCCTTGTACTGGTTACATTTCAATGAGTAGATAAATAAACAGAATATTATCATAATAGAGGTAGGCTCTTTTATAGTGGTAGGAGCACTGTTCGGGGCCAACCAAAAGAGAAATATTTAGTCCATAATCTCATTCAATTTTGTTTCCCCCATGCCTAGCATTATAATTAAAACATTTTTTGACCAATAAATGAATGGATAAATGGATCAGTGTTGAATTTAAACAAGCCACATGTTTATGCAAATATGTCTAGGGGAGTCTTTCTTGGGGAGTGCTGGGACTCCCATTGAAGAAGAGATCAGTTTGGAAGCCTCGAGTCTCATCCTAGTTTATTGGCAGTGTTTAGGGCAAGAGGCATTGGTTCTCTCCTAAGACTCCAAGGTAGCAACGTAGGGAAGACTTCTCAAGGGAACCTGAAGTTTCATCAGACCCTTACCTCTCTGGGAGAGAAATCAAAGCTGATCTGCCCTGGAGAATCCTCTGCCCTTTTGGAAATCTAGATGACACAAGTAGAATTTATTCCTTTCTCAGAAGCTCTACCAGATACATAGCTGGGCTTGTGTGCCAGGCTGTCTTGAAATCTGTACTTTGGGAACCACCAGAAATAAAGGACTCCACAGAAGTAAATGAGGAGTCTGGAATCTGACTTGGGTAAGTACACCATTTTCATCATCCCTTGGTTGGAAGACTGAGGGAGAGGATCAGATCAGTGATTTTCACATTTCCAGTGCCTCCTAATGGACTTCAGGGGGTAGAGTCAACCCTCCACTGTTTTTCTAAAATTGTAAAAAAAATATCACATCAATGACACAATATGAGAATATCAGCTCAGAAAGTCGCTGGTTATCTATCAATCTCACCCCTGGAATTATAACCATGACTGGACAACTAAGCTGGTTCTAGGCAGCCATCCTGGACCACTCCCTCCCCACACTCAATCTGCTTCTTTTAGTTTCTTCTCCTCACTCATGACCTCTCCTCTATCCACTACTCATCTTTGACTCCTTGGCTTTGGAGACTCACATCCCTCTTTGGTTCTGTGACCTTCTGACCCTCCCTCAGCTTTTATCCTAACTTGCTCCCACAGTTTTGGGGGCTTTTTCTTCCTCTACTCTTGCCCAACTTCTGCCTCACCCTAAAACCTGGAGAGGAGGTCTGGGGCACATAAATGTTTCCATAGCAATGTATGGGTGGAGCTCAGGGCCCCAGACTCTCAGAAGCAGTGAGGGTCCAACAGAATCAACAGGTTCTCTGAGATAAAGGAGCTGGGTTCAAAGGTTACCTGAATAGGTAGGTTTGTGAACTTGGGCAAATTCAATTTCTTTTAGATAAAGTGAGTTTGTGTACAAAATAGCAATGATGTAATAATAATATTAGGTTCAAAAGACTGCTGTAAGGCACAAAAGAATAAGCTTGAAATGGAGCTTATGGAAATAAACATCTGCACATCTGGTCTCCGTAGGGAAGAGCAGATAGCAGAAGGCCCCTCAGCTGATATCTGGTGATTTAAAAGTGAGATTAAAGTGGACTAGCTGGGCAGAAGAACTATAGTTGAAATAAATGTCTATGGAGCAAATGAGAAGAAACTACTAGAAAGAGTAGGAAAAGACAAGGACGAAGCAAACATCTTGAATCAACCTCCAGAGGAAGAAGCAGAGTTGCCAACAGTGATGGGCACAACTGCAAACCAACATCAGCCCTCAGCTGTGCGGCTGGAAATAGAAACGCCCTGCACCATGGTCCCTTTAGACACATCTGCATATACAGAGTAGAGACACCAGCACTGAGATACTGAAAGACAAGAACTCTGTGATGGTGGGATGGTGAGGACTGAAAATCAGGAGGGAGCTGTGCGGCCCAGAGGTTAAGTCTCTCAGGCTGAGCTCAGAGGGGCCAGCTTCCAAGCCAGCACCTCTGCTCATCACGCCTGGCTGCAGCCTGAACTGTCAGTCATCCCTTTCTAGAAGCCTAGTCTCACCATCAACTTGGAAAAAGAATTAAAGTAGTGATGGTGCCACTGATGAAAATACACTGGCAGGTTTGAACGATTTCATCTAAATGTGCCTCTATTAAATTCACATGTGCAGCAAAGCAGTTGGCGCTGCATATCAGTTACAACATATGGATTTTGGAAAGTGAGAGCGTGGCAAAAAAGGGGGAAGGGTGTTAATTGTAAGTGTGCTTTGTAAGCAGACTTAAATCATCAAGGAGAAATACTTCCCTATTGGGAATGTACACATGGGTGCCCATGCTCACACACACCCACCTTAAAACACACAAAATACACTGCATCTTTGACCTCTCTCCTCAGAAGGAATATATCAAAGCAATTTTTTCCCCATTGTCTACTAGGTTCAAAGTTTCAAAGTAGTATCCTGGGGGCAGAGAGGGAAGCTAAGCACAAAATGACAGATTCGATTTTCTTACTGGTTACCTACCATCTACACTAAAGCTTAGATGGTCAAATAACCACCCACTGTTTCACTTTGGACTTTTACTTATGTTATTCCCTAAACTTTCTCCACCAGACAACGATTCTGGGTAACTGGCAATAGTTTCGATTAAGGCTGGAAACATCTATTTGTGTCAAAGTAAAGGAAAAGGCTGAGTTTGATATTGGACAGTAAGAATAATGGGCTGTCTCTCCTCAAAAGACAAAGCGGTTACTCTGTTATCAGAATCCCTGAGCAAGAATTAAGTTTGTCGAGGAAAATCCTAATAGCCTGGGTGGAATCGTGTCCAGGCAGCTGAAAGCGAGAAAAATAAATTTCTGAACTTGGATGTCATTATTAGTATGCTTCTTAGACCCTCAGCCTCAGACAAAAAGGAAAACACATTATCTTCTGGGCCAGAACACCCTCTCATTCAGTGTATGTCTCTCTGTAAATTTTGTGCTTTTACTTGATCATAAAAATCACTATTAATAATAAAGGCATTTACTACTTTGAATGACTAATACATGCAAACACCACAGATGTCATTTTATATACATTATCTCTTTGAATCTTCACACTAACCGCATAAAGCAGATGTAATTATCAACATCTTGCAGACGAGAGCATGCGGTTTGGTGAAGCAACTGTCCTCTGGTCGTGCGGCTAGCCAATAGCAGAGACAAAATTTGAATCCACAAATTTCCAACTTTAAAGGCCGTGCTCTTGAATACTGCATAATTCCACCTGAAAATACATTGGCTAATGGTTTGTGGTTGACCATATATAACACATAAACAACAGTCAAAAATTAGAACAGGGAGGAGGCCCACCTTGCAACTGTGGTGAGTTTACCATGACCCTTTTGGCTCCATGATTACATGATGGCTGCCAGCCGTCAACCCCACCGGAAAGAGAGTCTCTCACACCTCGTGTTAGAGTCTGAAGCCCTGGGAAGGACATTGGCCAAAGGAGCAAGAGGCAGCAACTCCAACAGGGCAGGAACAGTTTGGAACCATCTCTACTTTAAGTTTGTCATTTTTTCTGGAGGGACATTTCCCTGTCTTGGGGTTCCTTCCTCTGAGTAATGAGCTCACACTCTGGTGATGCTTGTCCCAGCTGCCAGAAGAGCCACTATCTGCTCCCACGTACTGACCCCAGCATGCTTGTAATCTAAGACACAAAAGCTTTGACCTCACTAACAGTCCTCCTAAGAGGCTGGATGCCTTGATATTGATGGCAACTGTAGGCATTTCATGACTGAGCGAAAGGCAAAAGAGTGACGAATGAAGATGAATGCTAAACACAAATATTTAAATATCCAGAGACTATATTTATAACAAAGATGCTATCAGTACAAGATTTGTGTGTATATGGTTTTTTTTGGAGGAGGGGGCAGGAGGTCAGTGCATTTCCTTAGTAGGGCAAGATTTGAATAGTCCCATCATTAGGCTGTGACCAAGGGAACTAGTATTCATCAGAGAAATGCTGAGACACAGGCACAGTGAGAGGGTGAAGAAAGAAATGGATATAACCAGTTGGTGCCAACTCCCACTCCCCATCTTGTTGATGGAAAAATCAGTCAAATGACTCTCTGTTGACCTAGTATTTGAGAGGGAGGTTTTGGGTGGCAGTTATTCCTAAAAAGAGGTCAGTATTAAGGACAGGGAAAGACAGCTGGTTGAGTCATTAACCACTGCGGATTCAAAGTCTTGGTATTAATATAAAGCCTGGTGCTTCTTTCCATGTAACTTGGAGTTCTAGAAAAGATTAAACAGCCTTTGCAGAATTAAGAAGGTCCTGGTTGAAGAGATTCATACTCACAAATAAAAGGGACAGTTTTTAACCTATTAACAACCGTCAGCCAGGAAACTCATAGAATACATTTTCAAATCATTTTCTGTAAGCACTTCAGAACAGTTCAGAGCAGGTATGTCTGATTAGCACTCTGTGGCAGGGAGGGAAATCAAAGACCATAGCTGTGAGATAACTGTATCTGGATCTCTTGGTCACCCAAGGGTGCTGCAGAAAATGGAAACCGGAGAGGGCCTCAGGCATCTATGAGATGCAGTCTTCTGAAGATGAAGAGAACGGAAAGAATAACACACTATTGTGCAGAACAAGAAATGATCCTAGAACTCAATTTAATGCTGAACAGCCCCCCAAGAAACAGCATTAATGAAGGAGGTGTAGAGGGGGCCCCAGGTCTCCAGCACTAGGCCAGTTACCAGATCTCAGTTTTTTTCTAGATCCTGATATTAGGAAGAAAAAAAAAAGCGTGATAGGAGGAAAAAAAGTCAAGATGAGTAAAGAAGAAGGAAATTAACTAGTGACTCTTGGATGTGGAAAGGACACACACGTGTTTATGAGGAGGAAGAGGAGTGACAGAAGTGACACAATGAGTTGAGTTAATTAGTGACAGGAGCAGTGGCCTTGTTTGCTGATGTTCCTCATTCTCAGCCCAAAACAGTTTCCAGCTTCCACTCTGTTGGTTGCTTCTGAAGCTTCTCTCGAGAAGACCGTTCATGAAATGAGCCAGAATTCATCCTGCATGGATGATGGGACAATCACTCCCTCCGTATCCCCTCAGGTCTCAGCCCACGAAAAAACAATCTTCATTTCTCTGCCTGCATTTTCTCTGTCTCTGCCCCAAGTTGGATGCTGGCAGCAAGGGGAGCTGTTCCCTGTGCCTGGCACCGAGAGCTCAGGGCTTCGCAGAGACCCCTTCAGCCCCCAGCGAGGGAAACTCAGCCTGAAGGCAGTGCAGCAGCATGTCTCCTGGGAGCGCTCCGGGGAACTCAGGGTTTAGAACTTGTTGGCTTCTTATTGTTATTGTTTTTTCAAAGTCCTAACCCTTAGGCCACTGGCTCACTGATTTATCCTCTCCGGGCAGAGCCTGCCAGGGAACAGTCCAGTGGCCAGAAAAGGGAGGGGCTGCGGCGTCAGACTGGAGTGTTGGAGGTGCTTAAAGTTTTCTCTCTTCACTCCCGACTGTAATCTCCATCTGACCACAGAGATGTAGTGGCTTTGATCCTCCGATGGTATCTTTCTCTCTCTCACACTCTCAGGAAGGAGCCTGTGTCTCTCCAGGCTTCACTGGGCTTCAGGGTGCCTCGCCCACAGAGTCCCTTTCTCTCTGCTCCACACAGGCATCTGAGCTCTGAATCAGGGCTTTCTCCACATCATCACCCCTGCTTATTAGGCAACGGTGACTTGAGGAAGAATCTGCAGAGCCCTCCTGGAGCACCCAAACACACACACACACACACACACACACCACATTTTTCACCAAAGTTCTCTTTGTTGGGCAGTTCCATGGACCATCACTGATAGTTCCTGCATCACTAGATTGGGACAATTGTAAGGCATCCCCAACTCCCCAAGGACACCCGGGGGAGCATTTCACCCTGGACAGCAGCGTGACCTGCTTCCAGGAAGAGAAGCAAAAAGAGAAGCATTTGTCTTCAGTAACTGTTCCCCATCTAGTCACCTGCTTCCCTAGGTGGGCTCGGAAGCTGGCTTCACTCCCTTCTGTCACCTTCCTAGTTCCCGTCTGAAGACTGCCCACCAGGCTTCCTGAGAAGTCTCCTAGGGCCAAAGGGGGCCCCCGAGGTGTGCGCTACAGAGGCTAGCACCCGCGTGCCCTGGAGTCTATTACAGGGTTTGTTCCCTGATGGGATGAAAATACCTCTATTTTTTCCCCTTCCTTCCTTCTTTCTTTCTTTCTTTCTTTCTTTTTTTTTTTAAAGAATTGCTACAAACCAGTAGCTCACAAGCCTGATGTAGTATTTAAAAAAAACCCTCCCCCATCCCAGGAAAGCTGGTCCTCAAATCTCAACTGTTTGTCCAAATACTTGACATCAACTTCCTCTTGGAATGTACTCAATCTCAAAGAGAAGGAAAAAATAAACCAAACAGTCTGTTGCATATAGGTCGGTAGGAAAAGGCCTTCACATGATAAGCCCAGACTTCTATTTTAAGGCTTTATTTTCCCAAATAAATCCATATAAATAAAGCTTTTGGAACCTAAGCTAGTCACCGAAAAGCTACACTTCATGCCATGGTTGAAGCTAAGGCTGGGGTTCACTGGGCAGGCTTCTGGTAAGACAGACTTTCAGTTGCAGTTAAAAAAAAAAACAAAAAACAGACAATAAAACAAAATAAAACCCTCTCTGCCTACATCCTCATTCTGGAGTCTTCCCCATTGGCCAGCAGAGGAGGCTGAATGAGAAGAAAGCCTGCCCCGGGGTCTTCTCTTCATGACGTGTGGTGTCTCACACATCTTGTAGGCTCGCACTTTTTTTTTCATTCTTTTGCTTTTTGTTCCTCAGACTCTAAAACTTCAAATGACCTCTCTCCGAGATCCTTTCTTCTTTCTTCTCCCTGCTCAAGTCTTCTGCTGAATGACTCTAATGACTCTTTTCAATTCAGTTACTATACTTTCCAGCTCCAGAATTTGTTTTTTTTGTTTTGTTTTTTTGTTTTTTTGTCTGTCCATGTTCTCCTTTAGTTCATTGAGCATATTTAAGGCAAGCCTGAAGCTTGTATTTTTTTTTTTAGTTTGCTTTTTGGATATGTACCTTATTCCTTTGAATGAGCCAAAGTTCTCTGTTTCTTTGTACACCTTGTGATCTTTTGCTGTAATTTGGGCATGTGAAAAACCAGTCGCTGCTCCCAGTCTTTGTGAGCTAGCTCTGTGCAGAAGAACACCTTCCATAACCGTTCTGGCATGAGGGCTGAAGGCCCTCTCAGGTCCTTCTGGGCACACGGCCTCCCAGGGCATCTTACCCCCACCGCCCCTGCGCACATGATTGCTTTTACATATCTTACTTTCCCCACAAGTCTCACACCTGATTCTTCTCAGGGCCTTGGATGTTCTACTGCATTCGTTCACCCCATAATCTCTTGCCCTAGGCACCCAACAGATCTGCAGTCCCCTGCAAATCTCATGTGCCACACAGTAACCACCACTGCTCTCAGTGCCCTCTAATACAGTATCCAAACTCTGCCACTGTCCCCATCAGCACTAAAGCAAAACAGAAACTACACCCTCGGGCAGTTTCTAGACAGGCGAGAACATTGTTTAAAAGTTTCATTCTTTTCCTTCCATCTGGAGGGAGAAACCAGAATCGAGTGGCTTTCTTCTTAAAGTGACACGCTGCGCTGGGGGACGAGTGGGACAAGGGTGAACAGCAATGCAACAACTTTTTTTTTTAACCATTTGAATGTGCTTTCTTCCCCCTTTGGTTAGGCATTTGTTTGGTTGAAGCAGATTCTTAACTAGTTCCCAGTGTTCCCACAAAGCTACTTTGGTCCGTATGCTGCTACATATATGGGGTCTCCACTGGGGAGCAAGGGCCAAGAGCATCCTAGTTTGCCATCTTGCTGACATCACTCTCAAGCCCATATTTTCTAACTACACCATATTGCTTCCCATCTGAAGTCAGACCAACACAAACCAGAGCTGCTTAAGGCATTGGTAATTAAGTAGAAAATCATGAGGCAATTCAGGTTGAGGCTGGAGGGAAATGATTAAAGCTAGAATGATAAATAAACTTCATGGAAGAAAGGGTAGCTGGCCTGGCCTTACACACACACACACACACACACACACTCAAATGCACATCACAGGACAAGTTTTCACTGGTGAGGATCTTCCATAAAGGAAGGAACCTTGAGTCTCCAGATCCTTCTAAAATAATTCTGAAACATTTTTTATTGAGTCCAAAGAAGAGGAGAGGAAATTGGTTTCATCATGATAAAGGGTGGGGCCAATTTGTTTATTGTTTTGCTTTGTTTTGTTTTGTTTTGTTTTGTTTTTGTAGACTGACAAAAGTAAGTAGCTCTAGGATCTTCAGTACCTGTAGGGGACATCAGCATTATGAAAACCCTTCACTCACCATGCAAGAAACCCTGTCATTAGCGAGGCATGAGTGGCTGCAATATTACTGCCTGGCATATTTTTCAAGCATGAACAGATTGCCTGGACTAAAGTCGAGCTGACATTTGAAGTCTGAGATGGTGCTGTGGTTGGGGCTTAACAACTAGTGTGAAAGGCTTATGTTTTAGTTCATATTGTTTTTTAATTGTTCCATTTTCCAGATGTTTATTCCTAGATCATTTCCCACAAAAATAGGGGAATGCCTTTTGAAAACCTGGGATGGCTCAGATCCCCTTGGGCCAGAGGTTTTAGACTAAACTAAATAAAACTGGGAGGGAAAAGGTGCTTGCAATGTGTTTGAAGATTCTGAAGAAATCCTCTGTACAAAAAAAAAAAAAAGCGGGACCAGGAAACAAAGTATTAATTTCATGTTCCCCCATTAGCTTACCACCTGTTCTTTCTGATCTTTACTCAGCAAGGAGAGGGGAAAAGGCTAATCTGTAGCACATTTATATCAACAAACTTGCACAAAACTCTGCCTAATTATCCCCTTGAACCTGTGTCCTCTCAGTGGAAGGCAGCTTCCCGACCTGGCTGAGAGCCAACGCTGGCAAGCTGGTAGCCATAAGCGTGGCTACGGACAGCCCACTTGCACTCCAGGAGCGCCGTAATTGCCCAGAGCAGTTTACAGATCCATTATTTCATGGCCATATATCAGAAGAAGGAGGCAGAGGCTGGCAGAGTGGGATTGCTGGTAGTGAGTGCTGTGTATTGGATCAGCTTCCACTTTGGACCCCAGATCATTTCCTGGTGAAAAATCTCATAGACTTCCATCCCCCAGATAGCTGCTTTCCTGACAAAAATCTATCAAGGAGATGTTGTAACAGGGAGGTAGTGTGAGGGACTAGAAGGAGCACTGGACAGAGAGTCAGAACCCTTTTCAACTGCTCACCACCCTATAAAACCTGGGTAAGCCACAAAATCACAGCGCTTAGAAGTTCATCTACTTCCAGATCTGTAGTTCTGTTGGATAAGGGGCTTTGGGAATTGATGCAAGGAGCATCTATTGTGAAACTAATTATGTGCCAGAGGCTGATCCCCATACCCAGGCTACAACTTTAAATAACACAGAGTCCCTGTCCCTTAGGGAGCATACGATCTCATAATAGACAATAAATAAACATACACATGCCAAGCATCAGAGTGCATAATTAGTAATGTGAAAAAATAAAGGAGATGAAGGGAAAAGTCTAGAAAGAGATAGGGCTGTTATTTTAGACACGGCAGTGAGGGACATCTCCCAGAGCTAACGTGTGAACAGAGACCCAACCTAAGGAGGGAAAGAAGAATGTGAGCACATAAAGCAAGGGCACGCTAGCAGAGGGCACAGTCCTTGGATTCTGTGACCTGAGATATCTCATCTTTTGCTCACTGCTCCCCGTCACTGTGCAGGTGATTGTGGTCTTGCTTGAGACTTTCTCCAGGCTCTTATCTCTGTCCTAAAGTAATGGTGATCCCCGTGTCCTTTAGGCATGCCAGGTCAAGCGTCGCCATGGTTTTGCCCAGTAGGGATATCAGCCCAGTTCTGCATACTGCACCCTTCATGAGAAGATATTTTGTGATGCTTTTGACTGAAGTCCCACAAGGAACCGATTTCCTCAAGGATGGTCTCACAAAGATGCCCAATATCACTCTCTTGAGATGCAGGTGAGAGTTCAGAATTCTCCTTAGTTTTTCCAGATGCTTATGGCCATTTCGCCATATTCCTGGCCACTTCTATAGATGATAACAGCTTGGCATTTCAATGGAAACAAGTTTATAACCACCGCCATCTTGATCTTAGTTAGCAGAATCACCACCCTGTGCTATTTGTCACAAACTAAAAAGACCGATAAAAATAGGTGTTAAAATGTGTGAATGACACTTTATCAGTGCAGAAGAAACAACTCAAAGTGTATAGTGAGCTAAAGATGGGTCATTTATAGCCCCTCCACAGAGAAAGAACTGCACTTTGACATTAGAATTTTCATCCTTCTGTATCAGAATATACCTACGTTCTCTCCTGACAATCTAGCTCTACAATAATATCAATTTACAAATATTTCTGTCAGTCTAGGTGCTGGATATGCTGCTAGACAAAGTATCTAATTAACCTGAAGTATTTTGTGCAACATGGGATCTATTGTATGGCAATAGCAAATTGAATGATTCTCTGAGATTTCCCTTCCCCTCTCTTTCTCTGATATTCATTCCATCTATCACTAATGGTCCTTCAATTGCTTTAGAAAATAAATCCATGTTTCAAGTGGGAGTGGGGTGACCAGTTCTTCTGGGGTGTACTGTGAGCAATCTTCACCCTCCACCCTCCTGTCCATCAAGTCCTCCAGATCATGGAGAATGACAACTTCCCCTAGGAACAAAGAACAAAATTATCCTTGTCTTGGCTTATGGATGGATAAATGTGACTGTTTCTCTTTCTCGGGGTCAAAAGGTAACTTGATGCTCAAATGAACTGCTGAGTCTCTTCAACATAAGAAGTTGCATTTCTCAAAATGTCAGAATTCCTTACAAATAAGCCTCAAAGATGGAATCATGCAGACAAGGCAGAACTTTACCACAAAATAGGAAATCAGTTTCCTAAGGTAACCTCTGACCTGTCTCACCTGGTCTCCAGAAAAGAGAAACACAAAGCACAGGTGGCCCAGTGGTTGAGGTGAACGCTCAGTGATGCTCAGTCATCTCACCCTTGTCACCTTCTCCTGGAGATTCCAGCCCTCTCAGGGGAATCCGGGTAAGAATACGGCATTACAGTCTTGGCCCTTAAGGCATTCACATTTTCATTAAAAAATAAGCAGCTATTAAGTGTACTAAAACAAGGCAACTACTGTGGTGTGACACTGGTGAGACCCAGTAATACTGCTACTGAAATTCAAAGGAATCCAAAATACTAAGATGGTGTACAAGGCCCTCTGGTACCGAGCCTACACCTCTTCTCTGGCCTCATCCCTGCCATTTCCTCATGTCCTGTCATGTTCCAGGCAAACCAAAAGAGTTGTGCTAGTGCCACAGAGCTGTCTCCTATGTAGGTGGCTGCTGAGAGGTGGGAGAAGGGGGCAAAATAAATGAAGGACAGAGTCCTTGTCTCAAAGAGTTTGTGCTTGGATGGCAAGGATAGTTCTAAGAAGAGATTCCCCAAATTTCAACTTGCACACTGGTCTGAGAAACATATATATATTTTCAGAATCTAAAATTTGGACCATCAGCTTTATGGTTCCAAAAGGCAAAGAGATAGGAGAAACAACGTGATTCTACTTTAATCTAAAGTATTTGCTCCTTGGGTTACTGTAGGTAATGCTGATCACTTTTTGTTTCTGTCAGGAACTGGATTCAGTTTCAAGCATACTATTTCCCTCTGGTGAACCCACGTCTCAAGTTGAACTAAAAGCAAACCTCTCCTTGCAAGATACTAGTGATAAATTGATCATTTCTCTGGCTATTGTCTAGTCAAGTTCGATTTTAAGTCAAGTTAACCTCGTTTAAACTGAGCATTCTCAAGAGTACCACCAAGCAAAATGACGGTGAAAGGTCTTTTTGTCTAAACTGCATCAGACACTCACATGCCAAAATTACAAGCTTAAATACACCACTGAGTATTGAAAAGTCTGCAAAATTCATCAGGATCCCAAAGGTCTTCCAAGATATTCTCTCTCCATCCTGATATTTTTAGCCAGGGTTTCTACAAGAAGTCTGGGGGACTGCAAAGGGTGTCACTTTTCCTTCCAGCCCATCTTTGGTTTCATTTCACACTGATTCTGGTGGAGTCATAATAATTTCACTGGTGAAAGGCTTCAATGTTCCAAGGATCCATTTGGGTCGGTATCATAGGAGACACCACCATAAGGAACTGGGAGGTGAAACGTTATTTTCAGTGATGATGTACTCAACTTTTTCAAAAGTCAGATTGCTCAGTGAAAATAAAAGTTTTCAACAAATGTGTCTTTAGTTTTGTATTTCAAAGTGTCCACCCATGAAATGATTTCTTTTGTCTCTCTCAACTCTGCTGGGAGTATAGGCACCATAGTAAAACTCCGGGAGTTATGTACTGTACATAATAAAACTGATAGTTTATTAAGTTCAATAATAAAGCTACGTGCAAAACAAAGGCTGGCATGTTAGGGAGGTAAACCACACTGACCCAGACTATACCTTTATAGATTTTTAGCATCTGTAGGTAGTTATGCGGGCTTTTACTATCTCCAGTCCAATATTGTCTTCTGATTAAAAACCTACTTACTACTTATCTGGTTATTCTTTTATTAGCTTGTAGTCGGCATGCATCACAGAATGTAATTTAGTTAGACACCTTGTCTAGGAGCAGATGGGGAGAATGCTTTGAAAAAAAAAATGAACACTTACTCATTTTAAAATATGAAAGAGAAAGCTGAGAAGCCAGGGGGAGCCATGATCCTTTGAGAACTTTGGCTTAAGAAGAAATTTATCCCTTGAGTGGGGGATCTGCTCTCTGTAGCATGAACAAGTTCTTCAACTGGTCCCCTGGGACTGAAAAGAAAGCTGTTGCTGGTGCAAAACAATGGCTGAGCCCAAGACATGGATACTGCATGCTGGCGTTTGGTCCAGCACGCCCCAGTGTCCCTGTACCTGCCCTTTCTGCCAGTGGTCCCTAATGCAAACTAAGGAGCGAAAATGAGAAAAACTGAGGTCTGGTGGGAAAGTCACCAAACTAAGCCTGTACATGTGGATGCATGGGTCTATAAAATGTGGGTTTATGTCAAGGTAGCTTTCAAGGACAAGAGCAAAGAGGCTGGTTAGTTCAAAGATCCTCTGCGACAGACCTGAGGATTTTTTTCTTTATGTGCATGAAGAGAGAAGGAAGGAGGTGTCTGTAGGGAAGAGGGGAAGCAGCCACAGGAAAATAAACCTAGTGTCCCTTGTCACAATGTCTGTGCTTTTTGAAAGAAACATTTAGTTGGAAGAGACTTCCCAAAGGGTCATATTGTTTGTCTCCTAAATCCTGGGAGTTCTGCAGTATATGAGGTCAGAACTACAGCAAGATAGTGTTAAAAAAAAAAACTTTCCATGGATAATGTGGGGACAACAAAGGCCATCCCACAGGGGACTCTGCTGAAGCTGCAATAGCCCTGCAGGGTGGCCCCAGGTTGGGGTCAAGGGATGAAGGCATTTGTACCCACACATTGTCTGTTTAATCATTGGATAGAAGCTGCCAGTGAGCCCAGCAGATCTCTTTAGCTGCTGTCCATTCCCAGAGAAGGCTGATAACAGGGTGGTCAGCCAGTGGCACTCCTGGCAGCCTGGGAATAGGCCTGTCAGCCCTGAAGGGGAAGCTGTGCGATGCATCGCAGTGGCCACCTCATGAGATGAACAAAAGCCCTGAGCACAGTCCTCTGCCCTGTCCCCGTATTATCTTTCATGAGCTTGACTTTAGAGGCTAACAAAGCCTGAAACACTTTGCGAATTACGACACGGTACACAGTCAGTACTTAGACGTGTTTCTTGCATGCTGTAAACATTCATTAACTAAAATTGTTATTATTACTGTGATCGTCATTATGAATAAATGCCTTCCAGGGCTACCTGTTAAGTCAAAGGGGGCAAACGGACTGACTGGCAGCAATATGCTCGTAAGCCTGGGCCCCACGTGTCTGTGAGTGACAGAAGCACAGGAAGGACAACGAGCTATTGTGACAGCTGTCTGTGTCACCCTGCGTTTCTATTTCCACTGAATGGAGGAGCAGGTGCAGGTCACTGCTTGTGTTCTAGTGGTATTTTTATTTTGCGAGAAACTTACATTACTAGAGATAAATTAATGCATTCTATGCAGGTACCCTCAGATATATGCCAGCAGAAGCTCGTGTGCCACTATTTATTACAAGTTGCAAAACCCCCATTATTACCAGAAAAGCATTTATTTCCAACCAAGTGTGAGCGAACATTTTGCACAGGGAGGGGCGGGAGGGGGTGCGCCACGCACTGGGGCTTAAAGCCCCATACTGTACATTTGCTGTGTTTGACCACCCACCATCCACACCCCATCCTTCCGGTACCAGTGTCCAGACTTTCCTTGGGAGGCAAACCCTCTCACCTTACCATCCAGCCCATCACAGAGGCCTTCCCTTCCCCCAGCCAGGACAAGGCAGGAGCTCCTCTCCAGGCTGGCCCATCTCTTTTTCTCTCCAGGGAATTCAGTCTACAGATGAGTGAGGCAAAGACAGAAAAGGGTTGAAGCTGCTTTGTCTTACTGGTGGTTGCCCAAATAAACATTCCATTAGTTCCTGTTCCCTAAATACTTTGTTCCCAACCTTTCTGAAGCCTGGCTGTCTAACATCCTCACTGATTCTATGAGAGACTTTTCCCTTCCAAGGAAGCCCTTTTTCCTTCTTAAGTTAACCAAGGCTGATTTTTTATTGCATGCACCCAAGACCATAAGATAAAAGGATCAGATTTCTTTAACCAAGTAAGTTCTTCTCTAATGCTATGACCTTGGAAAATACACTTGCTTTCAATAAAGTAGAGAAACATAAAACCTTAGCTCGTGCTTGGTTTCTTCATCTGGAAGATTTTGTAAGAAAGCTAAAGTGAGAGCCTGAGAATACAAGACACCACCACGAAATCCTTAAATGAAGGTATATTTTAACTGCAGCGTGTATTTTATTTTAAACAACTCAGAATTTTTTTCTTTCCCTATATATAGAAAAATCTATAGTGCATTAAAAAATGCCAACACTGTCTATCAACAGTGCAACATTTAGTGCACAAAACTTCAGTTGTATCTAAACTGGTCTATTGGATTAGAATTCTGAAGAGTCTGGGTTTACTTGCTAGAAAGAGGCTTTTTCCAGAATGTTCTTTGCTTGGGAATGTGCTTGTATCCTGCTATGGATTATTTAAAATCAATAAGCATGTCATCTGAGACAAGATAGGATGTAAGAGGAAGGTTCTGACAACAAAATATCTTTCCAAATCCTTAACCTGCAACAAAATTCAATCCAATCCTTGACTGAGCATCTCCTGTGTACAACTCACTAGTTTCTGCAGGTGGTTTTCAAGAGAGTCAGACAGAATCCTACTTTCAATAATTCGCAAGATGCAAGTGAAATGTCAAGATTGTAAGAAAAATAAGGCAGCATTGGCTTCCTGAAAGACACAGCATTTGAGCTAGGACTTGAACAGCATTTAAGCTAAGAATTAGTGGATAAGTAGGGCATTAGCAGATAGAGAAAGAGGATTGGAGTTTCCAGAAATAAGGAATAGCATAAGGAATTACGTGGTGTTGAAAAAATCTAGTTCTTTGGATCATCCGGTACATGCAGGAAAGTGATGATAGACGAAGGTGCAGTAGTAGATGGACGCCATCCTGAGGAGGGTGAGAAATCAGCGATGCTTTTGGATGCACGTGTTCTTTCAGTGAGACAGGACCTAGTGTCCACAAGATTGCACTAGAACAATTGATTCCAGCTCCCCTGGAGGCAGAGTTTGGGCTGGGAAAAGAGGCTTATCTCGCTGTCATCACATACAAAAATTAATCTGAGATACAACACGGACCTAAATATAAAAGTTAAAACTGTTTAACGCTTCTAAAATAAGAAAACGTGGATGTTTCTGCACGACCTTGAGGGAAGCAATGTTTTTTTCACACAAGGCACAAAAAAACCCACTATCCATGAAAACATTAAGCATTAAACTTTTTAATTATAATATTAAGAACTTCTGCTAATCAAAAGACACCACTAAAAAATGAAAAGGAAAAATGAAAACTTTGCAGAAAATATTTGCAATACATATTTCTGACACTTGAAATTTATCCAGATTATATAAATAATTCCTATGATAAGATAACAAAAAGACAACAGTAGAACTTGGGTTAAAAAATAAAAAGCCTTGGACTACTATTTCACAAAAGAAGATGTATGAATGGCCAATTAGTATATAAAAAGTTACTTAACATTTTTGGTCATGAAGGAATGCAAATCAAACCCACAAAGAGATAATACTGCATGCCTATTAGGATGGCTAAAATTAGAAAGACTGACAACACCAAAAGTCGGGAAGGTTGTGTAGGAACTGGAACTTTTATCTATTGTTTGTGGGGTGTAGAATGGTACAACCACTTTGGAAAATAACTTAGCAGCCTTGCATAGAGTTAAAAACACACCTACCCTATTACTCAGCAATCATATTCCTAAATATTTATCAAGACTAATACAAAACATAAGTTCATAAAAAGATATATCCAAAAATGTTTATAACATCTTTATTCATAACAGCCCCAAACTGGAAATAACCCAATAGAAGAATGTATAAACAAGCTGTGGTATATATAATGAAAAGCTACTCAACAGTTAAAAAAAAAAAAAAAAAAGAATGAACTACGATAGTGATTATCAAATCTTCAGGTCTGAAGACCACTTTCCACTCTTAAAAAGTATTGAAGACCCTAAAATACTTTTTAACATGGCTTATAGCTATCAATATTTACCATATTACCAACTGAGTAATTTAAAAATATGTATTCATTATTCATTTTAAAATAACAATACTAATCCTATTACCTGTTAAGATAAATTAAATATTTTAATGAAAATAATAATATTTTTCAAAAGAGAAACACTTAGTGACAATAGTGATACCGTTTTACTTTTTGGAAATCTCTTGTATGCCTGGCTTAAGAAAAGAGGGCCAGATTCTCTTATCAATTCTTTATTCTGTTGCAATATCATACTTCATCGAGCCTTGGGAAAACGATACTGCATCCTCATTAAAGATTAAAAGTGGAAAAGGTGAGTGGCATCTTTTTATAGCTATAAAAATATTACTGACTTCATGGACCCTCTTGAAAGGGTCTTGGGACCCCCAGTGATTCACTTTGGGAAACATGGATGAGTTTCAAAAACATACTGAGCAACAGAAACCAGACACAAAAATACACACTGTATCAGTCCATACGTGTGAATCTTTAGGCAGAACTAATTCATAGTGAAACAAGCCAGAATGGTGGTACCTATGGAGGGTGAGGACTGACTGGAAGAAGAAATAAGGAACTTGATGGAAATGTTCTGTTTCTTTACTGAGGGGAGGAGGGGGTTACCCTGATACAAACATTGAGTCTATGTGTTGATGTGTTGATGAAAACACATAGAATTGTGTCGATGTAAACACATTTACATCTGTGCACTTCACTGTAAATTTTATCTTAATTTAAAAAAACAAGATAGAGCCAAAATACTGGACTATAGTAGAATATAAAGGTGATTGGAGTTAAACATTTTTTAAGAGCTCTCGGAGAGAAGGTAAAGATACTTGATTAATTTCATATTAAAGGAGGGTATAAATATTAACCTTAAGTTTACAGCTAAATATGCTTGTTAAAATTTCTAGAGTAAAAGTTAAAAGAATAGGAATAGTGTAGTTTCCAGAATAGTAGAGGAGGAAGAATGGAGTTGGTGAGAACTAGTTGGTGCATTTGCAGGCTCGTGATATTTCTATATATTCAAAACAAGCTAGATGGTGGCAGTGGGGGAGTGGCAGAGGGGAGAAGAAAAAGAAAACAGATTGGATAAATAGAAAACACGGAATAATATGGTAGAAGTTACATCACTGTGGCATAATAAAATGGGCGTAGCCCATGTCATTTCTTGACCAGCTGTCATATTCCTTTGCATGCATTTGGACCTGTCATGTGATTTCTCTTGTAAAATAAAGAGAGTTTAAACAAATTAATCTCTAAGTTGTTTCCAGTTAACTCAGGGCCTGATTCAGGATTAGTTCTTACTGAAAGGAGCCAAAAATCTCAATGTAGACAAATAATAACCACACTTTATATAAAAATATTCACCCTCATGAGGCTCAAATTGCTTCTCTTTTTCTCCAAAATGTAAACTCTAAAGCCGTTGGTTTATCTGAGATTCCTTAATATAGTGAAAGATTTGGTTTGAAAATGCTTTCAACCAAGATGAGAGGTCCTCACATTAACACTCATTTAAGAACCAGATAAATAAATCCTCCACTTCCTCACTCACTCAGCCTCTGGACCTGCACTCATCCCTCCTCCCTTGCCCTCTTTCCTAATGTTTGGCTCATTAACAAATTCATTCGATACCTTCCCTGGGGATTTGCCACCTTTGTTGGGTGACTTGGGGCAAACAGCTTATGAGAGCCCTGCCTCCCTCCTGGGTGGTACTGGGAGGTGTCAGAGAGCAGTGCCGCTCCCCGAGGACCCTGAGCTGTCTTTAATTAGTAGTGTTAGCGGAAAGACTGTAAGCCCTCCCAGATGGTATCAGGAAGTTAAATGAGTCTAGCTGCTCACCTTTCAAGGCAAACTGGGGAAAAAGAAACAGATCCCTGCAGGCAATTCAAAGGAGAAAACATACAAGTGCGTGCTAAGAGCATTATGAGTTTTTATTGGATTTTCTTTTTGGTTATTTCTTTATTCCAAAGAAAAAGCATACACATCAGGGAATCGCAGTGCAGTGTTACATAAAGAGATCAAGCATTTCATTTAGTTTTTATTTGTCTTTCTGGGAAAGCACGGCTCAATCTTTCATGTACATTTCCCTACAGAAGAGATTTACAGTTGGGATCGCTGAGAGATTCCCTAAAGATTAGCTGTTCTCAGCGACCACTCCAGGGATCACAGGTAACTACCAGTGTGAGTCTCTCCTTGGTGGTCAACAGCCGGGCCTCCAGGAGTATCAATGCTATAAATTCTAGCATGTTTTATGTAGTTAGTGTATTGCATTGAGTTCAAAATTAACACCACCTAATCAGTGTCTCATTGATACAGGAGGCGGCCATCCCATTCATTCTGCTAAGAGTCTTAATGGGCAGGTGGTCCAGAAAGTCTTCCCTCACAGCAAAAGTAATCTCCAAACCACAGAGGTCTAAGTATAATGTTTTCAACAATAGCTGGACAGCTTGCATTAAGCTATGAGTAACACATCTAACTTAACAACTGATATGGGGCCTTGGTACTTTTTTTCCTTGCTTCTTTTAAGCAATGTCATAGATTTACAAACTTTACAAAGTCAAATTATATTATACACTTTATAACAAAAATATATCCAACAGGGTCACCAACAATTCAATCGGAAGGAAATGTGGGTACCACGGAGGGAGCCGATGCTGTGTGGTTGCCCCTAAAATGCCAGTTTGGGGACTAAGGGGTTAGAGGGAGGAGGGCCATCTGTTTGTAGTGCTTTCACACACACCACACAAGGATAGGGTCAGTTCAGTTTTCAAATTCAGAACCAAAAGGAGTTGTGGGTTTTTTTTTTTTTTTAACTTTCTCGTTTTTACAGTAAGAGAGCAGCTCAGCCAAAGCCAGAGGACACACTGCCATAGGGATGCACGCACGAGCCTGTTGGGGAGAAGGGTGTGTATGGAAGAGCGGTGGTTTCCAGACCTGAGCCAGACTGTGTGCCCCCCACACACCACAGCACTCCTCAGAGCTGCTCAGTCTTGGCTGCCTGGCTTCTCGGCTTCTCCCCTGTGTGGCAAGCATGTTCTGGGGCGAGTGAGCTATGCAGACTAAACCCAGCTTCTGACTCAGTCATCCATGGAGGAGCTCATCAGAAAGGGGTGTTGTTGCTGTTTTTCTTTTTACAGACCATGTGGGGCTCTATTTCTCATTATATCTTATCTCATCAAACAAACACCATGCCACGTAGGAAGGATGGTCAAAATTTTGCCAAATACATTTTCATTGGAGTGGATGTTACTGTCAGAAGTAAAGCACCCCTTCTACCCTTGGAAGCCCTTGCCCCTCTTCACTGTACTTTTCACTCCATCACACATTTCCATATTTTTATAGACCCACAAAGCACTTAAGGTACAATGACAAATAGATCCCTGTCCAAATACATTCCTTTCTCTTCACATCTTTTCCCACCCATTCACTTCCAGCAGTGTCTTTCTACCAGCTGATTAATTTTGTGATTTTTAGCACTATGGTGCAGAAAAAAGCTGCTTAAACCAATGATGGATTTGTCGACCTACCCTCAAACTCACACTGATAGGCTCTTGTTCATTCCTGACCACAGCTATCAAGGCAATGAGAGGAAATCTGAACATGGCAGCAATTCTCAAGACCCACCTATGATAGCTACACAGGTCTGGCTGATTCTGGGTCCAATAGGAATTATTTCCATCCGACTATGAAAAGCTACTGAGAAAATTCTTCCTAGGAGGAAAATCTTTGGAGATTTTTTTGGGGGGAGGATGCTGGGTCCACCAGTGTGCAGGCATTCTGGTAAAAGTAACTTTCCTTTTTGATGCCAAGGCTGTTGCCTCCAAGATCATACCCCTGCCCCTCCCTTGACTAGAAACCAATTACTCTTATCTAAGTCTCAGGAGGCAACTGCAGAGAAGAAACAAGAACTGGTTAGAGCCAACAGGGTCCAAGATGGTGGAGGATTTGACTTCCAGTGGACCTTGAGCCTCACTGTTCCCTTCACCCCTCTGCCTCTGTCTCTGCCACACAAATTCTTTCACAGCTGGTGGCAAGGACCCACACTTTGGTGGGCTTCCTTTAGGGGTCCCTGCATCCGCTAACAGTTTTTTCCCACATGATGCAGTTAAGCCAAAGGGGTTGCATGCACAAAATTGCTTTCAATAGAATGAACCTTGCTTCTGTGTCATGAAGATAATAGCATTCACAATGGAATAATTCCTTTACTTACCTCTCCAGAGTGCTCAAATTGCTTTCACTTCCATTTCCTCAGTTGCCTCTGATAACAGTGCCAGAAGGTCAGCATTTTACGTCCACTGCATCTGTAAGAAAGGAGGACAAAGTGCTCGAGTCATCTGCCCTAAGCTACGCATCTGCTGACAGGCACAACTTGGGACCCCAACCTGGGGAATTTGAGTCCAGATCCAGGTGCCTTTCATTTGCAACTATAATTCCACTAGGGTTTACCAAGCACTGGGTAAGTGCCAGGCACCCCACTGGGTGTTTCCAATAAGGCAATTCTCAAGTTTGCACAACCCAGAGAGGATGAGTGGCTCTCTACCTAAGAGCTCAGAGCGTGTTTTATTATAACCCTTAGCATCTCCTACTCACTTATTTTCCTATCTGTCTCCTAGGACCCTGCGATTTCCTCAAAAGCAGACACCCTGTCTTATTCAATTTGTATCTTCAGCCTTCAGCCCTTCAGTGCCTGGAACCCAAGAGACAAGACATGGGTGGAAAAAATAACAACTATGCTAATGAAACAGACTCAAATATAAATAGCGCTAAAACAGAGGCAGGAACAAAGCCTTACGGAAACAGAAAGGGGAAAGTGACTAAATCTGCCTTGAAACTCGGGAAAGCTTCACAAGGAAGATGACATTTGAGCCAGGATTTCATGAAATAGGAGAGGGAAAGACATTCTAGGTGTGGGAACTTCACGCACAGGTCAAAATCTTATGGAATGTGGCCCTGCTTGGGCTAGGAAGCAGTACAGGGTGGCTGGAGGGACAGACAGTGACTGAAGGGCAGGCACAGAAGATTGGGACGGAAATGTAATTACAGTAAAGAAATCAATGAATGAAACAAAATAAAGATTTCATGTAAGTTACTAAAATAATTTAAACAAATTAACTTATTTTAATTCACATGGGTTTGCATTAATCAATCAATTAGAATTAAAAATTGTCTCAAATGACAGCTCCAAAGAATACTGCTTGAAACAATACATTTTAAAAAGGGACCAAAAAAAAAAAAAATCCATGTGCTTTAAGGCTGAAGGTGACGAGGTGGAAGCAGGCGGTCTGCGGGCTTCCGCGCCCGCCCTCTCCTCCGGAGGCCCCGCCCCTGCCGCTGCCGGGGAGGCGTGGCCCGACCTCCAGGTTGGCGCCGCCGGACCCGCCGCACCTGGCACGCATTCCCGGGGCCTGCAGCCGCACCTCTGGGGCAAGCCTGCGTCTGCGCTGCAGCGCCTTTAGGGATCCCCAAGGCCCTCTCAATCAATAATCCCCGGGGTTTTTTATGAGGGTTGGATTATGAGGATTTGGAAAGGGGACGATTAAGCAGTACTTCAAAGACGAGCTCCAGCCGCACCTGCAGCATTTAAGAAGATCTATTAATAGAAAGCACACGATTGAGTAGTAATCCCTAATTCACAGAAAATCGGTGATTTATGCCTTTGGGCCCAAGAGGGACTGAGGACTTTGGTTCATGGGCTGCCCGGAGGCAGGGTGTGCTGGTCCCACATCTGGTCACGGCTGACATCGGGTCACCTGGGGTTGCATGGGACACTTTCGGCCTGACCAATAAGTGGAGAACAATTCTGCAGACCCGCAGTCAGTCCCCGCAGGACCTAATCTTGTTTTCCTTTTTTCTGTCCTAAGATGTCAAGCGTTTTGGTGTGGGATCCAGGTAAACCCCTTGGGCCCTGGCAATAGTAGGTGTAAGACCAGTTTGCTGGGCACTCGCAGCCAGACCAGGGGTCTGCTGTAACCTCGTCTCCCTCTCCTCCCCTGGCCTCTGCTTTGTCACCTGGAGGATGGTGGAAGTCACAGCAACAGTCATCCAGAGTGCCTTGTGACTGGCTTGGGAATTCTAGAATGCGTCTGAGTCCTATTTGATCCTAAAGGTTTATGTTTTTTGAATTTCTCATTAAAAGAGTCATAGAACAGATCCATTAATTAATGTCTGAGTTTACCTCTGGCCAGCTGCCCTCTGGGGATACTTCTGATGAATATAACAAAAAGAGAAAAGCATGTTTAAATCACAGAAGGAAGGATTCAGTTTATATAACACTAAAAAGAAAATTCTGCAAATAGCAAGGATAGTACAATCATCTTTTGTCAGGTTTTAAGAAAGGAATATTGAACAGAAGGTGAAAGGTAGGGGAGTGGACTTTTTCTTACTTAGCAGGGAATTTGAGACCAGAGGATGATTCATATTCAAGGTATGGCCATCAGTGTGCAAAAGATCCAAAGATGTATTTCATTGATACAATGTTTTATAAATGAATGAATGTCTATGAACAAGTGTCTATATATTATATTACATATGATATTATAAAGATAGTACATATACAGTATATATAATAAATGAACAAGAGTCTGTTCATTTCTATTTTTCTTTATTTCTATTACTTAAAGTCTTTTATTTATTTGTATTTCTATTATTTAAAGTCTTCATATTCCTCCCCCACCCCATATATAAGTATATTCTCTACCTGTTACCATTCATGTTAAATCCTTTAATTAAATCATCATGTATATCTTCATTTAGCCCCCATGTAACACCTCTGCCTTGTTAGCAGAAATCTGATATACGAAACCAAAACTTCAAAGCATCATAATTCAAGAAGTGATTAACCTTATTGCCAAGAAGCCTGCACCATCCCAGAGTTCACCACAGGGCTCCTTTCTTTGGATGGAGATAAGTTTATAGAGCACTGGTATGGAATAGGGGGGCATTCAGGGGATGGGTGGAGGGGTTGCAAGCAGAACCCTCCACCTCATGACGAGGAGCAGCCAGCAATGAGAACAGCAATCTCAGGAGAGAATGCACTTGGTGGGAAAGAAAAAATCAGATTCAATCACATTGTTTCCCCTTGCAGTGAAAGTTTTTCTTTATTATAAATACTTTATGTGTAGATTGATCTTTTTTAAAGTGTACGAACAAGAAAATAAAAATTGCCATTCGTTCCATTGTCTGGAAATAACCATTGTAAATATTTTGGTGTATTTCTTTCCATTTTTTCCCCCTATGCTTCTCTACTCAGAGATAGATGTAGGCACAAAATTTGCTATTAAACAAAGTAGAGGTCGCACTTATTGTTTTACGTTGTGTCTTTTCTTTTGATACCATCGCGTGAAGACTTCCCTATGCTATTAAATGTTATTTTAAAATATAAATGTGCATGGCTCTAAAACTTAAGTTATAAGTTTAATTATTTCCCCCCTTTCTGAGTGTTTATTATTAACTTTTCAGTATTTTAAATGACACAAGTATGAACATCTTTGTTTGGCCCAGAGAGGTAGTAAAATGTAGTGTGAAGACCACACACTCCAGAGCCACACTGCCCGCATTTGAATCCCAAGACTACTGCTAGCTGAGTAGTTTTGGGCAAAATTATGTAACTTCTTTGCACCTCAGTTTTTTTATCTATAAAATGGGGATATGTGAGTACCCACCTGAAGAGTTATTATTGGGAAGTAATGAGTTAGTATATGTAAAGTTCTTAGAACCTTAAAGTAACACCCGATACATCTTAAGAGCTATACGATTATTGGTTATTGCCATTATGAGGCAAGATTGCTCAGCTTTTCTCTCCTTCATCCAGGATTCACCCTAGCACTGCACCCACGCTGGTGTTTCACAGTATTAGTCATTGCTCATCCTTCACCTTGGGTGTGGCTGTGGGTACCAGAAAGCTGGCAATCATGGGGCTCAGTCACCTGGACTCCCTTTTCCATGACACTGTCATCCTTTTGCTGTTGAGAGGATTTAGTGCACGATCCAAAATAACATCACTGAAGATGGAAACCCACAATCATTTCCTTCTTCCTTTCCCCTCCGCATCCTCTGTCTCTCCTATCCACAACCCCCCCCCCTTCCCACCGCCACACACTATGATAAATCCTCAATCCCAAATAGATGCAGAGGAACAAAATCAACCCCGAGTCCACAAGACCTATCTTCAGAGCGATTTCTAACCATAACGTCCAGGGGCTTTCGCTACTTTCTTTCACAGTGTTTCTTTTGTTCTCCTCAGGGCGATGGTTTATGTTTTAGGCTGAATTCTATTTGGAGAACATTACTTGTCTTTCTATTGAAGGGATTGGAGGGAGAAGAGGAAAAATGTATTGTACGTGTGTATCTACAGGAAATGATGAGGACTCTCTTTCTGTCTTCTGAGAGCTACGATTTGGCGAACACCTCACCTCAGGATCTCTGACATTAATGAGGTAGCAAGGAGTGGAGAATTGCCTGCTGAGAGACGAACTTCAGGGAGACTTCTCAGAGCATCCTGCTCAGCAGAACTGATAAGATTAAACCAACCGTAACCCAGTAAACAAACCACTTGGAAAGACCAGAAGTATTTTATGGTTTTGGTCCAAGAAATGCAACTTTGGTGCTCTGGGTGTTAGACAAATTGAGTTATGTGGAAGGGGACTAGGTCAGAAAGCAAACCAAGGGCCTGTTTTGTTTTTGTTTTTTTTTTGTCTAAAAATCTGCAGCCTGGGGTTAGCTTTTATTATCTTGCGGAATAAAACACGCAGGGAAGGAGACTCCAAAACTAGTGCCGCTGAGATCGCTCCTTCCCTACTGCCCTCTCCCCCTGCGCTTTCCTTGCCTTCTTTTGAGTTCCCGACGCCTCTCCATAGGCCTAGGACTAAATTCCCAGCTGGCCCTAATCCAGGCAGATATTTTTTACAGGGTAGTTTTATACTCTGGGTACTCCTTTCTCTCTAAATGAGTCAGCAAGCCTTTACTGGTCTGGTGTATTTGCTTGCTGGTAAGGGAAGTCATGTTCTGTCTTAAAGACAGTGAGCAGATATCTGTGGAGCAGCAGAAGGACCTGTGTTCAAGCACTGTTTCTGCCCCATGTCAAGAATGTGGCAGGAGGAAGCCACCAAACCTTCACTAACTCATCTGTAAAATGGGAATCCTGCCAGCCTGGCCTACTGCATAGGGTCATTATAAGGATTAAAAGAGATCATGTCTGTATGAAGCGCCTCATAAATTGGAAAGGGTTCTCCCATGTACCATACCAACTTTTCCCAGACCCAGCTAACTCTTCTGGGGCAAGTCAGTCCTAAAGAAAATTTTAAATTACATTTTATTCCTGGCCAGATGACCTGCCCCAATCACTTGCCCCATCTCAATCCTGACTGGCTGGCTCTATGGGTTGGCCTTCTCCCTTTTGTTTGTGAAACTGTTTGTCCTTGACCCTTTCCATAGCATTCTTTCCTTGCTTCTGACAAAATTAAAAAGTCATCAGAAACTATTCAGATCTATATTAGCTCTGAATGCCATATTTGCTGGTCAACTGACTTCAGAGAACAATGTATCTCTATACCAGGGAAGAAAAATTAGAAGTAAATACGGCTAGCTTTGAGAGGCTGATTTTCAGAGAAGCTTTTAAGTTCCCTTCTTGCCTGGGACAGTAATTGGATGTCTTATGGACATAAAAGCCATAACAGCCCTGGACACTTGTCAGGGTACATTCAGGGAGTATAAAAACTCTGTGGGGAGATAAGTTGATGAAAACCAGGAGCTGTCTGACTATTCACCCTTGAGCATTCACTCCTACCCCTCATCCCCATCTGAACACCCCCTCCAACTCTGGCGAATTATAAAGTCACTTGATGCACGATTAAAGGTAAATCCAAGAACAGAAGATTTACTTGGTGGAATGAAAGCAAGTGGGGGTAGTTGATAATGTTTTCATAGTGCCAGGATCTCTCCAAATGAGATCTCATCATCTTCCCTCCCTTTTAACTTACAAGGAGTGAAAGACACACCAGGACTCACCCTTTTGCCCATCTCTGAAGAATGCCACCTGAGCCAGTGCTTGACACACCCTGGGAAACATGAGTTTTCAGACTGATATACTCATTTACCCAAGGAATATATCCACTATAAAACAGAAACAGCCAACCGAAGAACATGCAACTCCAGTAATAGAATAATTGGGATGGACACATCAATAATGTGAAACAAACTCAGTAATATACTCCAAAAGATAAATATATTAAAGATAAAAACCAGGAATAAGCAATCATAAGAATCAAGTAGAAATATTAAGTATAAAAAGCATAATAGCTGAAATATTGAATCCAATAGGCAAAATAAATAATGGAATGGATACGGCTTTGGGATTAATTAGACATTTGGGTAATTACAAAGCAATTTTAAAAAAAAGAGACAATACTTTCTTTTATACAAAATATAAAAGAAAAGCTAAAAGATATGTGGGATAAAAGTAGAAGCATCAGTGTACAGATAATGAAGGTGCCAGAATAAGAGAAATAAACACAAGGTAAAAACATTTTTTAAATCATGATCAACATTTTTAAATTAACAAAAAAAAGAAATAATTTAATTTTAAAAGGCTCATAGCATATGTAAATGCATCATAACAAAACCTAAAAATATCAAAGGTGAAGAAATTATTCCAAATGCTTCCAGAAGTAAGAAAAAAATAACTTACATGAGCAAAATAATCAAATTTATATTATCTTATTTGGTGACAACTTGGATGCAAGAACTAAAAGAATTTTTTTCTAATAAAATAACTTAAAATTTGGATTTCATATTTGTGGTATTGTCACTTAAATATAAGGATGTAATAAAAATATTCTTAAATATATGGGTTTCAGAAGATCTTTCATAATTTCACTTTGAAGGAAATTACTGAAAATAAAATTAAGGGCCCCTGTAGGGCCCTCCTGGTTACAAAAGCCTTTCTGTGTCCCTGTTTCTTGTTTGTAGAAGAAGACTTCAGCCTCCTAGACCCTCCCTGAGTTCCAAAGGGCAGATTCAAACAGTTTCTAATTAGAGAAGTGAGGGAATGCAGAAACAAAAGAAAAGCACTCAATAATAGTACAGCAATAAAGCAGAGCCCTAGTTCCTCTTCAGAGGCTATACGTAACAATCTGATACAAATCTTTGAGTCCTTCTGCACGTAGAGGATGACAAGTTCAGGCTGAGCACAAGATTCCTAGGCTATCACCCTGTTACCTCATCACCAACCAATCAGAAGAAAGTCATGCATCCTATAGTCCTCCCCTAACAGTTTGCCTTTAAAAACTCTTCCCTGAAGACCACTGGGGAGTTCTGGTCTTCTGAACATGAGCCACCCACACTCCTTGCTTGGCTTTTGCAATAAACCTGTGTTCCAAACTTGATGCTTCAGTTTACTTGGCCTCACTGTGCACTGGGCACATGAACTTGGGTCTGACAACAAAAAGAGTATACACATAAAAATAAGAGGATCAATAAATCAGAATGATGTTGTAAGGATATAAGGATTAAAGGTGATCAAATAGTTTATCTAAGTGGGAAAAATTGTAAAGAGTAAGAGAGAAAGAGGAAGAGATGGTATATCTATAATAATCAGAATTAAGATTTTAGACAAATCAATATAATGGAGTGGGGATGGGTGAAGAATTTCTTCAAGGTGGTTAAGAAATGCCAAGATATTTATATTATCAGATTTAGATATAGATATCAATGAGCTTAAGAAATCTATAGAGAAAACAAACATAAGAATGGATCTTGAGTAAGAATAATTATTTTTAAAAATATTATATAACTATTAAGCCAGAAGGATAGAACTTTATAAAGCCAATGGAAAGCAGGAAAGAAAATTTTTTAAAACAAAAATGCAATAAAAGGAAAATATGAAATTAGATGGCAGAAATTCATCTGGCTTAATAATTACAGTAACTAAAACAAGGAGTGATCATATCGGCTAAAATTAAGCATGATCTAATAATTGGTGGCTAAAGGAGACAAAAGGATATAAAACAAAAAGATATAAAAATGGTGAAAATAAAAGAATGGAAAAAGATATACCAGTTGCGAATACACCAAAAAAAGTGGAGTGACAAACTTCATATTTCATTTGAAAAAAAGTAAGACAACAATATCATAAAGTACAAAGAAGAATGTAACACCCAGAAAAGAAACAGAGCCGGATGATACAACTAATGTCAGTCTACATGCATCAAATAACATGCTGCTAACATGTCAGCAGTAACAACTATCTGAATTAAAACTGAAGACTTCAATATGTGTTTCCCAGAAATTGATGACTTAAGCAGGTGAAAAATAAGATAAGTGGAAGATCTGAGAAATGCAAGTAATAACTTTCTTATTACTATTATATATAACATATATTCAAATATATATACTATCACAATACTATATATAATATATATATGTGTGTGTTCCTAATAGACACTATGCATTCTTATAGCACACATGGAATAGTTACAAAAATGTATCATGCACTGAAATAGAAAAGAATACTCAACATTATATAAAAGAACAAGAATCATACAGACTATATTCTAAGACCATAATACAACAAGAAAGAATAACTTTTAAAACAATTTATATGCCCAGCAAGTACATAACATATTACTAAATGATCTTTGAGATAAAAAGAAAACCACAAACTGTTTCTGTCAAAATAAACCAGGCTATACTGAGATAAGAAGCAACTGGCAAATTTCAGAGGCCTGAAACAACAAAGGTTTAATTTTTGCTCACCTTATAGTATGTCCATTGGGGGTTGGCAAGGGACCTTTCCCTAAGTCATTCTCACCCAGGGATCCAGATTGAGAGAAATTTACTCTTCTTGTTTCCTCAGTTGCTGTGGCAAAGCAAAGAAATTATGGTGACTTAAGACACTCACACTTAAAATTTCAGCCCAGAAGTGATGTCAGTTGTTCACAGTTCATATGCTCAAAACAAATTATATGGCTCTATATAACTTAAAAGAATTTGAAGAAATGCAATTCTGTCATGAATTCAGAAGGGAGAAAGCCAGAAATATTTGATGAAAGGCACTAATAATTACTATATTATAAAAATTGCAAACACTTAGAACAAATCAACATAGGAAACACTATAAAATGTGTGAAATGCAGAGAAAGGCTTGAAAGATAAATTTGAAGCTTTACATACAATTATCATAAAGTTTAAAAAGTTAAAAACATATCATTCAACTCAAATAAACAAAAGGAAGGATTTAAGAAAGATAAAGATTAAACTTGATACAAGTAAGCTAGCAAAAGAATGGAAAAAAATAATAAAATAGATAAAAATAAGCTGGTTCTTTGGAATAACTAATTAAAAAGAATTCTATTAAAACTAATAGATAAAAAGATGCAAAATAAAGAACAAAAATGAAATTCTAAACCCAATAGTATTAAAATAATATTTAAAAGTATTATGCATACATACTAATATATTTCTGGAGAAAGTATGTTATGAAAAAATTGAGGGAAGAAAAATAGAAAACATAGACCAATAAACATTAAGGGCAGTTAATTAAAGATCTCCTCTCCAAAACACCCGCAAACTCAGATATCTTTACAGATGAGTTCTAACAAACTTTTAATTGGAAGGTGTAATCTTGTTGTATGTAAATTTTCCAGAAATTAGAAAAAAAGTTAATCTTGATTCTAACTCTATGACTAAGGGAAATCACAGAGAAAGCCCTATTTCATAGGTCCATTTCAGTTTGAACATAGTTATAAAAAGTCTTAAAGTATTAACCAAATCCAATAGTATAATTTTAATTATATCAAGATTAAGTAAAATTTACCAAGGATGGTTTAACAAGGAAAAATCAATCAATACAATTTACCATGTTAATAGACAAAAGATTAAATTCGTAGGGTTATGTCAACTGGTTGGGGAAAAGTATTGAATAAACTTCAATATGTATTTTTCATTAAAAAATACAACAAATTTGGAATAGAAGGAAACCATGAGATTTTTAAAGTTTCTGTAGCAGAAACATAGCAAAAGTTTTATTTTATACAGAAATTTTAGACACATTTTATCAGTAACAAGACTAGAATGCCAAATAGCATTGCTACTATTATCAGACATCTGTAACTGAGTAGATATTTACTGTTATCAATGGCAAATTCTAAAATGAAATAAAAGGCATAAGAATTGGAAGGGAAGAAGTGTAACAGCATTATTTGCAGGAGAGTCAAGTTCACAGGCCCTCTGCAGGGCCCAAGGCTCTGTGCTCAGAAGGGCCCCACGCTTGGTTTAGTGCTCTGATCATGCTAGAATTCTTAATTTTATTTTTGAATTGTTGTTTGCAAGTGAAATCTAATAGGACAACGGAACATGCAAGGGATCAGAGGAGAAGTGTGCAGGGCGCTCTTTCTTGCCATTCCGTTTGCATATAGTGACCTTGACACCTCATGAGCACAGAATTCTGGTGGACCCATGATGCACGAGAGTCCAGCCATACTCACTATAAGTAAAAGGTGAGCATGTGATATCCACAACCGAGGAAGTGGGGTCCTGACAGCCAGGAGAAGACATGCTTTCAGTTCAAACCAGAACTTACTTGTTAAATGCAGAAAGAAGGCAAAGATATTCCAAGAACTGTGAATGGTGAAGGGAACCTATAGCCTTTTTATTCATGTTACTTGCCTGTACTAACCAAACACAGATGCTAAAAATTATGACCCAGAAGAAAAGGGAGAGATAGGGCAACCATAGCTCCTTTTCCTTTCAAGCCTTCCTTACTCATCAGTAAGCAGAAGGCAGAGTGTTGAGAGAATGTGCAGCACGTATTAAGAAGTGAAGTAAAAATAGCTGAGTTGGTTCTCTGCATATCATTCCATGGTTCTGGTTACATATGCATGAAGGATTGTGTGATTCTAAATACAAATTAAATGCTCTCATATTTGCATTTTAAATTGCATTGCACAATATAAAGATGAAAGATAAAATTCACGCTGAAGATTAAAAAATTTAACTTCACTTTACTTAGAACAATATTCAATAGCAAAAGTAAAATACCAGGGCAAGCCGAGAGAGAGAAAACAGAAAAATTTACATTTTGTATTTTTTTTTCCCTGCTTTTTAAATAAGGGGCCCTACATTTGCATTTTACACTGGGCCCTGCAAGTTTTATAGCTGGCCTTATTTGCAGGTGATATCATCATTTACCCAGGAAAAAAAACAGAAAGAATAGCCAGACTCTTATAAGCAATAAAAGAATTTGGGATATAGAATCAGTTCTTTTTAACCAACATCATTTCTTCCAACTATCAATAATCAATTAGAAAATATAAAATATTTATGCTTTATACAAAACATAAAATATTACTTACAAAAACAAATAAAGTATCTAAGATCTAACTTAACCTAAAGTACACAAGGATAGAGATAATTTCAACACCCTAATAAAGGATCTAAGTGGAAATCTGATCAGCTAGATTGTTCAAGTTCTTGAGTGAACAAATATTATAAAGATATAAATTCTCCCCTAATTAATTTACAGATTTAACACAATCCCCATCACAATCTGCGCTGGAGTTTTTCAAGTACCTCCCTGCTGGAAGTACTTAATAAACTTATTCTGAAATTGTATATGAAGAATAAAGGTTCATGAATAGCAAAGGCAAATTAGTCAAAGGTGAGAACTAGCCAAAGTAATAAAAAACAAACAAACAAACAAACCACAGATCAATGGAACTGAATAGAAAGCTCAGAGATCCATGTAAAATTTATAATGTGATAAGAATAAATAGCACCATGAAACAGTAAGGGAAGAATAGATTGCTTCGCAGATGATTTGGGGGAAACCTACTCACTACATGAAGGAAAAAAAATGAAACCCCTATTTTACTTTTTATATAAACATACACTCTAGAAAGATTAAACCCTTAAATTAAGAAATTAAAACCTTAAAAGTAAGATAGTTACATTTACAGGAACGCGGCTGGCTTCAAGGACATGGGACATGCACAGGGGCCAGTAATCAGATGGGCCCAGTACTAGGTTGAATGCCCTGCTGCTGCCATTTTGAAATTCTTAATAATTTTTGAACAAATGGCCCCAGGCTTTCATTTCGCACTGGACTGGCAACTTACGTAGCCAATCCAGTGTAGGACTATATATTTATGACCAAGGGGTGGGGAAGGACTTCTTATACAAAGCCCAAACTATAAGGAAAAGTTGGTTTTTTCCCAATAAAGAATAACATGGATCAACTAATCAGACACCAGGACAGAGTGGGAGAAGTTATCCATAAGGTCTAAAACTGACAGGACACTGACACCTAGAAGGTGCAAGATGCAAGGTAGCCACTTACCTTAAGGCTTTCCAAACTTTCAATTTAGTTTTCATAGAAACAAGAATTCTGTTTTATATTAGGGTTTCTAATTGGTTTGGTTTGCACATCATTTCATTTAACTGCCTAATTCCAGTTACAACTGCTGACATAAACAAGCTTGGGAGTAATCATGCAAGCCCTGCACTCAGCTGGCGAGAGCAGGAGTCAGAGGGCACCCTGCAGTGACCCACCACCCAGCAGTTTTGCATGCTTTGGGCTTCAGAAGATAGGTTTTATGGAGAGACTAGAGCATCAGTTAATCCCATGAGTCAGTGAAGGGGATGTCATTTAATACCGTTTCCATTATAGATCCAAAAATTCTTTGATTTCTAAAAGCTTGTGCTGGTTCCCAAAACTTCTTCTTAGAGACTTTGATTTATTTTTAATTTTCCATGAGCGTGTTGACTCCCAGTACGATTACATTAGATTCTGGATCCCATGGTCAGTGTCAACCGCGTGCTTGCATGGAGAGTAAGAGTTCACAGAAACATCTAATGATGCATTTGAAGTGTTTTCCTGCAATAAGATACGCACTGAAAGCCAACTATTAATTTGTTCCCTCAGTATCACTCCTGTCTTATGAGCTATGCTGCATGGAATGTGTCTAGCAGATTACAATTATGCAAAAAAAAAAAAAAAAAAAAAAAAACTGAGCACCGCCTGAAGAATAGTTTTCCTTCCTCAGAAGGGAGCATTTTTAACAGTGTCACACACACACACACACACACACACACACACACACACACGTAACTACTTTGGTTAAAGTATATGCACAGGTCTCCTTCGGAGGTTATGAATGGAGTAAGAATGCTTTGTGGAAATACTGGCTGACACAATGCTTTTTCTTTTTCTAATCCACAAGTTGTCTCTTGACAAATGTCATTTTGGTGGCCTCTCACGCATTATCCTGCTCTTACTGCTAATGAGAATGTTTCTGCAGTTTCACTCTGTAGTTAGATGTTTGTAATAGTTTCCTGGTAAGTATCCTTTATCAAACTAAAGATGATTCTTTCTATTTTTACTAAGAAAATTTTCAGGTAGGCATTGGGGTCTCTATTTTTATATATTTTTGTCTCTTAATCTAGAAATGTAAAACTTTGCATGATGCTCAACTTTTCCCATGTTGAGCCATTCTTGTACAATTTATTCCTCTTTCTTACAAGCTGCCTGATTTTACTTGCATATATTTATTTATGATTTTTTCATCCATGGCCATGAGTGACATTTTTTCTATTAGCTTTTTGATGCCCTCCTTTTTCAGTCATAGTGTCAGAATTATGCTAGTCTTGAAAAAATGAGTTGGAAAAATGTTCTGTTTTTCCATGCTCTGAAAGAGTTTAAGTAACAGAGAAATGACATGTCTCTTGAAGCTTGGTAGAAGATGCCAAGAAAATCTCTTCAAATTTTTCTATAAAGATGGGCAGACCTTAATAATTACTTCAACTTCTTTTATGATTTTTTTGCAGATTTTGTACATATTCTGGAGTCAGTTTTCTGGCTTTATCTTTTCCTAGAGAGTTATCTTCACCTCCATTTCAAATTCAATGATAAAAATGTAATAAGTATATTCTCGAATTTTAAAATCTTTTTGTATGTTTTTTCCTTTGTTGATTTATAATGTGAATTGTGGGGGGGGGTTAAAAAACTTTAAATAGCTAAATATTTATTTTATTGACCTTTTAAAGAAAAAGGCAAACTTAAATTGAAGTTTGTGTTATTTTTGAATTTCAGAGTTTTATATTCCATTAATTTCTGCTTTATCTTTATTAACCCCTTTCATTTACTTTTTATACTTTTAAAAATTGAATGCTTAATTCTTTATTTATATTATTTTTTACTTTCTAAAAAAATGCCCTTGAAATGATAGTCTTGAGTGCTGAGTTACATTTGAGTACTATCATATTTTAATGCAGTAATTTCATTTTTATATATTTCTAAATGGTTCATAACTCAACTATGATTTCCTCTTAGCCCCTAGTTGTTTCAGACCTGTTTTTATTAATTTTTAAGTGGATACAGTATTTGTTTTTTTTCTAATATCTAGTTTTATTGCATTAGAGTTAGAGAATATTCACCTATTTATTTGTATTTATGGAACTTATTAGACATTTTCATGGCTAATATAGGGCTACCTCTTCCTGTCAGTTTGAGAAAAATCTGTTTTTCCTGGAGTTTTTTTTTTTAATTAATAAGTTACATACATGTATATTTAACCAATGTTGTTAATTCAATTTTTAAAATTTATATCCTTAGGTATGACAATTTAATTTATCAATTTCTGAGACACAGTCAGAAAGCAACCCACCGTCACTGTCTTTCTGAATTTCTCCTCGTGTCTCCCACGGATTTTGCTCTCTCTGTTGTGCTGCTATTTGGGTGGATTGCTCTTCCCTAGTTTGGGTGAAACAGTCTTTTACATTTCCCCCAAGTTACTTGGTAGGATTTTTTTTCTAGTATTCTTCTTTTTATGCACGACTTCTGTTTCCTCCAATGTCAGTTACGTTTCGTCATTGTGTCTTTCTTAAATGCTTTACATTGTTCTCAAATAATTTTTCACTGTCCAACCAGATTTATGA
Source organism: Camelus dromedarius (assembly GCF_036321535.1). Taxonomy (NCBI): domain Eukaryota; kingdom Metazoa; phylum Chordata; class Mammalia; order Artiodactyla; family Camelidae; genus Camelus; species Camelus dromedarius. Next base: position 24,183,525 of record NC_087456.1, read on the forward strand.
CTAAGGAGATTAGTACTGATGGCTGCTGTGGGTTTGCTCTGCCTTGTGGAAGTCTGTTTCGCCAACCTGCATGAGGGATGGAAGACTTTAGCCTTTGTGTAAACGGGCAGGCATGCTAACAAGCAGGCTTCCCTTTAGGTGCATGAATGAGACGCAGGAAACCCCCAAGTACCAAAACGAAAACAACTTTCCTTGAGGAGTGTGATGGTTTATGGGGATTTCACTCCTGAATATAATTGAATTTCCTTTTGTCACCCTCGGCATCATTTTAGATTTCTAAAGTTCACTCACGCTCTGCTGCACTTTCCTCCTGAGCATTTCCATTATGGGTACACCAGGACGTCCCCAGATGATACATAGTAATCATGGTGATGAAACAACTTCGGAGCATTTTCTCTAGAACATACGTTAAGTGTTTAATTTGGATTATCTCACTTTACTCTCAAAACCACTCTATGAAGTTTGTACTTTTATTACCCATGTTTTACAGAAAATGAGACCAAAGCTAAGAGTGATAACAAACACCATGAAGATTAAACCCCTTGTCCAAAGTTACATACCTAGTAACGGGTAGAGCCAGGATGTGGATCCAGACAGGCTGACTTAAACACAGGTCCGTACTGCCTCTCTGAGATGCCGCCACTTTTCTCTAATGTAGTGTGAGATATGGAATCCTCTTTAACCTTTGATTGGGTCATGAAGCTTGGAGGAAAGTTCCAGAAAAAAAAAGCCTGGATGAGACAAAGGAATGGATTATAGGAAGGTGTGCCTTATCCACTAAGGCATGGAATTCTTATATCTGCAGAGGCTGACTTCTCATAATGGCTTACCCAGGCCACACTCTGGAGATTTAAGGGCCTGTGACAGCTCAGTTTCAGGCCGTTGTCATGATTTATAGCCAGGACTCAGCCCTGCACACAGCAGTCATGTGCCATTCTGTTCAGACTCCAGCGCTCCAAAGATTGCCTCTTGTCATCTCAACCCCTGTTTAATAGGAAACACAAGCCACCCTTGGGAGGACAAACCTATCTCATAGCCATTGACTGGCTGGATGCTCAGCCCTTCAGCTCTGCAGAACTTCAGCTTGCTATTTTTAGAGTTTAGCGCAGCTGAAGACACGCTGGGTGAGCTTTGTTCGAGGCCTCCTGCCTGACTTGGCTTGCCACCCCAAGCGGCCAGAGAGGCAACACAGCAGGCCCGTTAGGCAGCAGCTGTCTGTCAACTGAATAAATGAGGTGAGCGGATAGCGAAGGGCTGTCCCGGCCACAGACAGTAAGCAGAACATGAGGATTAACTCTTCTGGTCTTAGAGCCCCACAGGTACCCTGCCATTTAGTCTATCAGCCTCCTTGATTTTTATTAGAGGAACTTGATGAAACTACCTTTGGCAAAGTAAAAGGATGTCACCTTAATTGTCACAGAGAAAAATCTGTTTTCTGGGTTATCACAAAATAATGCTGACATGAAACTGCTATCAAGACTCTGGTTGTGAGAAATGATTTCTATCAAGAGATGTCTTTTCAGGTTGCATAATAGGATAGAACAGAATGCTTTACAAGCATGAATTCCATGATCTGTCTGCCAGGGCTGATTATCTCAGCTCCCTTCTTCCTAGATCTGTGATTTTGAACAAATTTTCTGACCTCTCTGGTCTGAGCTTTTCCTACTGGGTAATTGGGAATTACAGTTCCCATATAATGGACTTGCTTTGATGATTAAATCAGATAGTCCTTAGAATAGTGCCCGGCATAGAGGAGGAGTTAAGTGGATGTTGACTGTTGTTATTAAATATTCTGAATTTTAACCAAACTGTAGACCCAAAAAGTGAGTATCATCACCACAGGTTTTGGAAATGACCCATCTAAGGATGAGGAAGAAATGGGATCAAGTTCACACATTTTGTGTTTAACTGAACCAAGACTCAATCTTCAGCTGTTTGATTCTAAAGTCTTGGAATTTTTCATGAGCTTTACTGAAATGTACTCCCTGGAGCACAGATTTTACTGACTCGTTCTCTGGCATTATGCCAACTACCCACAAGAAAGAATATTATGAGACCGATTCATTACATCTGTGATCAGAGATACTGAAGGGATCACGTGAGGACCACTGCCCACCACATCACACGGCAGTTTATGCGTTCATGGGAGAAATTCCTTGGGAATCAGTTTTCGATAAAGTTGTGTGCTCTTTCTGAAGAAGTGGTTTGTTTTATTTCTCTCGTGGAGAACTGTGACTGAGCATCATCTGTCTTTGTTCTGGCTGGTAGGAGGCTTAGAGTCAAATTTGTTGCCTCCCTCTAGTGCTTCTAGGTGCTAATCATCCATATTTATGATATTCCTTTTCTTACACTGAACAGTGTAGATTTTGTAGATTTTTATACACTTCTACAGTGAATTTTTGGAATAAAACAAGAATGAATGTACAAAAAATCCTAAAAGTATAGTTCAATATATGTTCATCTCATTTCTTGGGGTTGGTCTTTGTTAATCCTGTTGGGTCAGGTGTCACTATGTTCCCAGGGTTAAAAAAGCCCTCCCGGGCCCTCCAGGGACATGTGAACATAATTACTCGGAGCCTCAGGTACCTGGGATGCTAATAACAGGCAGCACCGAGAGTGTTTAAACTACAAAAATTTATGAAAATAACCAACCGTATGCTAACTTATTTCATACACAAATGATTGGTTGCTCGGGGCAGAGAAGAATCAAGGTAAGGGACCAGAAGAGGAAGCAATTACATCAACTGACAAACAACCCTCTCTGTTCACTCAAGGCTGCTTCAGTTTCGCCTTCACTGTGCTCTCTGCTGTCTTTGCCTTTATTACACTGCCGTGTAATAAGGATTGTTTCTTGGTTTTTATTCCTTTCCTAAGGCCCAGGATAGTGCCACAGTATAGATAGAGAGATGACAGCGATAGATCATTCAGACTCAATACGTGTTTCTTGAATGGATAAATCAAGAACACAGAGGAAGGACGCTCAACAGAGTGAAGTAGGCGGGAGACTTGGAGGATTTCTGAGGAAGTAGCATATACATTGTGTCTATTAAGTCAAAATATGTAAACCAGACAAAGAAGAGAGTAAGAAAATTCTAAGCAAAGAAAACAATGTATGCAAAATCACAAAGCTGTGGAAAATGTGTGCTGGGGGAATTGCAAATATTTCCATTTGCCTCCAGCTTGGGTTAAGAGGGAACAGAAGAGATGAACTTGGAATGTGAATTTTATCTTGCGCCCTATAGAGAGTCATTGATGAATTTTAGGTAGGGGAAGGGGCAGGCTATGAGATGATCACATATGTGTTTTAGAGAGATTACTCTGACTCCAGTGAGGACTCTGGATTGATGGCAGACATTTAGGAGGCTATTGCATCAATCCAGGAGAGCAATAATGAAGCTTTTAACAAATGAGGTAGTGGGAGTAGTGATGGAGAGGAGGGGTGTACTTGAGAGGTTTTAAGGTGGTCGAATCAACAGACTTAGTGATCAATTGCAAAGGGAAGACGTGGGGGAGGGAGGAGTCTGCAGTGCTCCCCACGTTTCCAAGCTGGTTAACAGGATGGATGCTAGTGTCATTTTCCCAAGCAAAAAATAAAAAAAGAAGGGGAGGGGAGTGTGATTAAGTCAGCTTTGGACACACTGCACTTGTGATGCCATGGTAAAGCCAAATAAAGCAGGCTTTTAGATACGAGGATCCAGAGCTCCAAAGATTGATTTGGCCAGACGCTGCATAACTCGGGAGGTATCCGTGTACAGCTGATTGCTGAAGGCACGAGCAGGATGTGTTTTCCAAGGAGATTAGGAGAGTGTAAAGGATAGAACGCTGTGAGACACTGACCTTTGGAAGATGAGCAGAAAAAGTACATCCAATGAAGAAGGCTAAGAAAAAAGAATGAGAGGGAAAAACTAGTGAGATCTCAAGCCAAGGGAGAGAAAATGTCAGGAAATCAGAGAGTTTTGCATTTCGAATCATCAAGGAAATGAAAATCAAAATCACAGTAAGATATCCCCTCATATTCCTTAAAATTAATGGATAAAGAAAATATGATATACTTGTATTTAAAAACTTATAAAATAATATATATATATATTATTAAGCCATTAAAAATATGCAGTCTTGCCATTTGCAATAACATGGATGGACCTTGAGAGCATTATGTAAGTGAAATAAGTGAGGCAGAGAAAGACAAATACCATATGATCTCATTTACGTGTGGAATCTAAAAAAAAAAAACCAACAAAAAAAAGAAACAAAAAAACCCAGCTCATAGATACAAAGGACAGATTGGTGATTGTCTGAGGTGGGAAGTAGGTAGTGGGAAAAATAGATGAAGGGGTCAAAAGGTAAAACTTCCCATTATAAAATAAATAAATCGGGGGATGTAATGTACAGCATGGTGATTATAGTTCATAAAACTGTACTGTACTGTATAACTGAAAGTTGCTAAGAGAGTTGATCTTAAGAAAAAAGAATACAAGGATACAAGATAAGGATGGGAACAGAAAAATATAGATAGATTATGATAGATAGATGATTCATAGATACATAGATACATAGATAGATAATTTTATACAAACCTTAAAATGAGGGAGAGAGAAAGCAGCCTAGGATAAGTATTTAAGAACAGCAAGGAATGTTGAGAAAAGCTTTTTAGGGAAGTGGAGTAGGAACTAATTCAAGACTTAAAGAGCCTCTGGGCATGATTCAAAGCCTAGCTCTGGTTCAAAATGCCGTATTTGAAGGGGAACATCACACACAACAGTATGCTTTTTCTCCCGCATGCTCAGCAGGATGGCAACAGAAGAAACAAAAATTTGAACTCAGAGTTGGGATTTTGCTGGGTTTGGGGTCAGAAGTACAAGGAAGCAGAGCAGGAGGAAAGGTGCATTAATAGTGAATCTAATGAAATTTTAGCTCCGGGGCCTCTGGGAGGCATGCCTGCGAGGACCTACAGAGCACTCGCTCGCATAGTCAGATGATTGCTTAAATTTTACAAAAGGAGAATATTTCATTGTTTAGGGCCAATCTCTTTTTCCCACTCTATCTTCAGGTCTACCACCCTTCCCCTTTTGTCAGGTCACAGGCGTTTTTGTGATCCAGCTTAAGGAAAGTCGAGTTAAGGGGCAGGTGCAGCAGAAGACATCTGTGTGACTCACAGACACTTCTAAGTATAGTTAAGTTACAGATGTAGTGTTCGTTAATTCCAGGGTAGGATTGGCTCTCAGAAAACTCCCACTGCTCCTCACCACCTAAACTGTCATAAATCTTCAGGGCCAAGAGCCCTCCTGGGATGTGCATGCGTTCTACACCAGCCAGCACCAATGGGAGAAGGCCAGTGGTCAATGTGCTGACAGTTCCAAGAGTCATTGCACAAGAAAACCAGGAAATCTTAAAGCTAATAAGTGAAAGAAACTTGATAAGAGATTTCCCCAAACTTGACAAAAATCCTAAAATTTATATGACATTGCCATAACGAGTTGTAAAGCTCAAAGAAAACTTCCTAATAATGAATGATTAAAAATAAGTTTTGTTTAACCAGATTAGGTCTCAGCCTGCAATTGTAACCATCACGTTCACAGTGATTCATCCTGCCAGCAGCTGACCACTTTTGTTTTCTCTTCTAATATACTTGTGCCTGCATAATTATGTATTAAAGTTATTTTGTTATAAATGTTTCTCTTTTATTATAGTTAGGGCATGATAGTGATTTTTTTTAAAGTATGTGTTCAGATATATTATTTATGATTATTTCAGGATCGTGAACAGGATCTTATGAAATATTTGCTATAAAAAGAACCATGGATTCTGGTTGGGCTGAGAACCACTGATCTAGGCCCACCAAGTACCTGGGACTTAGACGCTATTCTCAGGGTTCTGCTCTGTGTCTTTTCACCTCATGTGTGCCTCCTTCACTGATCTTCAATCAACCTCGCCAACTGTGGGGAGGGCAAGGCTGTATACAGAGGTCTGCCCCAGGTCATTCTAGTCCTTTCTTCCAGTTGTCATAAATCAACCATTCAACCACTTTTCTGTCACTCTTTCTGTCCCTCAAAGACATCAGTTTGTCTCTGCCCCAGGACCTTTGCACATTCTCTTCCCCAGATTTTTGCATGTCTAATATCTACTTATTTTCAGGTCCCAGCTTTAACATCAGCCTCAGAAAGTCCTTCTGAATGCCCCACCCTAAGCTGCCCTCACATACTCTCCATTACATGACACTGTTCTGGCTTCTTCATCACACTTACTCCTCTTCAAAATTAACTTGTTCATTCATTTACCTTTTTTGTGACCTTTCCCTCCCTCTGAAAAGCAAGCTCTGTGACAGCAGGGATTCAGCTTGTCATTTTCAGCTCTGGATTGCAAGCAATTATGCAACACCTGGCACATATTAAATGTTCAACAAATAGTTGTTGAGTGAATTGATGAACCGTGCGTGTTAGTTTGCTTGGGGCCCTGACAAAATGCCACAGACTGGCTGGTTTTAATGGCAGAAGGAAGTTCAAGATCAAGGTGTCAGCAGTGTTGGTTTTGCCTGAGGCCTGTCTCCTTGGCTTGCAGGTGGCCACCCTCTGGATGGCTCTTTACCTGGTCACCTCTCTGTACACATGCACCCTAGTATCTCTCAGTCTGTATCCCACCGCCCTCTTCTCATAGAGACACCAGTCATACCAGATCAGGGTCCCACCTTCACAGTCTCATTCTAACTTAAGCTCTTGAAACCTTACTTCCAAGTATGGCTACATTCTGAGGTGCTAGGGGTGGGGACCTCAACATATGAACTTGGTGGGGCACATAATTCAGTCCATAACACTATGATTGGCCCCTTCCCTGTCCTTAATACACTTTCAGTGTTGGAGGCAGGAGCCACTCCAATTTCAGAAAGCCTTTAGCAAACAGCCTGGGCCAGCTAGTCATTTAGCGTTTCCCAGTACCTAGGAAGAGAGCAGTGTCCACCCCCAACCCACCCCCAACCCTATTCAGCAGTTGTCTCCTGGGCTGGAGTCTGTAGATCCCTGCCCTGGTGGCTCTCTGTGTGCTAGACCATCTCGGAAATGGATAGGGCCGGCTCGAGACGGGTCACACACTGCAGAGAGCTGCCTGCCGCGGGGAGGTCTGGCTGGCAGGGTGCAGCCTGCACGGTCTGCAGCTGTCTGGAGATCAGATTTCCAAATCACCTGCTCTGGCCCAGGTTGCAGGAACTGAGCTGTCAGACAATGCCTGGTAATTACCCCAGACTCATCTACACCTTCCCTGTCTATGTCCTAATTGAGGTTTAATGGCTTTGGTCACAGGAGGAGCTTTTCCTGCCTTTCGAGACTTAGATTCTTTCATCTGAGCATCAAGCCAATTAGTTTAGCATCTGGGGTAATTGACAGAAGTCAGGCCTGCCTGTGTGGAATTCCCAGGCCAGACAGATCTCCGTGGTTGCTGTTGGTGGTGTGCGTGTGTGTTTTCAGTGTCACTGGGATGCAATTTATAAGACGGGGACTGAGGTAGAGATAGTGGATGTCGGAGTCTATGAGGCATTTATAATTTAAGTTGCACATGGCCTTCATTTACACCTTCTGTTTCTATCTTAAATGCTTCTACTTGGAAGGCAATAGATTCACTACATGAAACTGAGTATGGTGGAGCATTTGAGTATCCTTTGATTTTATCCTATTAGTATAATTTATAATCCATTTAGAGATACAATTCAGAGACGTAATTATCACACCGAGTAGGGTTTCTTCTTGCAATGATTCATCTTCATTATTCTGACTCCTTGCCTTTCCTTCTTGCCACTTTCTCTTCCCTGCTGCCCAAGTCACCAACCCCAGCAAAGGCCGTTCAACTAAACAGATTCCTCAAAATTAGATGAACCGAACTCAGGACTAGGAGGCACTAAACTCTAACTAAAAGGCCTGGAGACAAAGCCCATCATCTCCTAAGTTTTCTTACCTGCAAGCCAAGAACACCTGTCCTCCTAGAACCTTCGGATGCCCCGTGATGAACGAGGTGTCTCAGCCATCAGCAAGCACACATTAGGGTTTCAGGCTAGTCTGCTGGACCCTCTTTGGGACTGGATCCACCCCAGAGGCAGGCAACAGCTTGGGAGATGGATTATTGCTGGGTAAAGTGATGCCCTGCAGCCAGGTCTGGAAGAGATTTTAGTTCTGCTCCGGGCTCTGGAACCCACACTGTGGCTTTCAGCAGCCCCTAAAATAATGTCACCAAGATTGAGATGATTATCACCAACAGAACTTGGCTGTGGGCAACTGGCTGGCTCAGATTTTCCTTAAAGTGTGAAGCAGAAGATTATACCACTGTCTTGAGAAGGGGGAGATGCGCCTGCTTATTGAATTATCGGGTGATGTTTTCATACTCAATAGAAAAGGGAAGGAGTGGGTGGGCTTTGGAAAGCCTGTGAATGAGTGTATCTCGGCTGATTATTATATTTCAACTCCGAGCCCAAAGTAACCATCTCATAGGTCATATTCCAGCAGGAAAGTAACAAACATTCACAGGTTTCTTTTTTTAATATTTAGACACAGATGAGTGAAAAACCACGAGTGAATTCTTGAAAAGACCATTCCAATCCATCAACCTACAAGTGTTTCCTAATCTATTCAAATGTACGTGGGGTGCTATAGAGCATGGGATGTAGCCTGTCCCCGACGAGTTTATAACTTTGTTGAGGAGAAGAGAGTAGTGCAATGGAAAAAACAGCACAGATTGCAGAACCAGCCAGGGTCAATTAAATGTAGAATTAGATATAATTTACAGCAAAAGTCCTCAAGGGATTTCAGGAGGAGGAGAGAGATAAAGGTAATGACTCCCACTGACTGAGTGCTCACTATGTGTCAAGCACTTTGTAGATGCCTGCGGGCATTAACTTACATTATTAACCCTTACAACTCTATAAAGTGGGGACTATGATCATTTCCATTTTACAGATGAGGTGCTGGTGCATAAAGAAGATAAATAATTTGTACAGGGTACACCCTTAACAAATGACTTATTCCTTTTCTTTGGTGAAAATAATTCGGTGATACAAAAAGATATAAAATAGCACAAGGAAATATATAAAGAATGATGTTTAAAAAAACGCATGTATACCTACCACCCAGCTTGAGACATGTTGCCAACAGATGAAGCCCTCTGAACACCCCTCCCTAATCACACTTCCTCTCCCTAGAATTAACCACACTCTTAAATTTAGAGCTCAGAGTCTTAACTGCTGCCTCAAACTATATCCCAAAGAAATGAACAAGGATACCAGCCCTCAGAAAGATGCCATGGAGGTGGTTCACGTGAATGATGACTGGTACTTGGATCAGCAAAAGGAAGGGACTTTGGGGCAGAGAGAAAGCATAAGGAGCAAATTAGATGGCGTGTCCTCTATCGTGTCTTCCCAGTCTTCCTCAAAGGTAAATTAATTTCTCCCTCCGAGACATATTTCTGTTACAGCATATAACCCATTAAATGGTAATTATTGGTCCATATGTCTGCACAGCTAGACTATAAATTCCTCAAGAGCAGAAACTTAATCTCTGAAACACCGGTACCTCTTAGCATGTAAAACATTACACTTATTTTTAATTTTATATCTTGGCAGGTAATAGAGGAGATACATATATATATATATATATATATATATATATATATATATATACACTCAGATCTAGGGCAGTGTTGAAGGGTTTAGACATACATTAAGAATCACTTTTTACTCACTTATTCAACCTTCAGTCTACTCTAAGAACACCCGTTGTTTTTCAGTGGTACCAGCTTTGAAAAAACACTACCATAGCCTAGTCGACACTGCACCTGTCAGTGTGTGTCAGAAATTTGATGTACAGACCACAGCCCGACCCCATCAGACACAAATGGGGTTGAGGCTTCCCCCGAGTCCGTGCATGATGAGGGAATTACATTCCCAGGTACTGCTTATGATTCAGCCCCATAAAGCCATAATTCTGATTTTTCTAGAATCCTCATGAAGACATGGGATTTGATTACAATCCAACAAATGCCAACAATTTACACAGTCCAACTACTCACCAAATACAGTATCAAAGCAACAAACATTAGAACGACCTGTATATGATACCAAGCAACTTGGGTCGTGCATTTCCCCCCACAGTGAATAGGCCTATATATCTATTCCTGGGGGCTCTAGCTGGGGCAATAAATTCTTAAACTTTTTGAGGACAAATTTTTTCAATTACAAACACTTAAGACCTTTATGGAGGCAACTGAGATAGAGAACTGCATAATGGGGAGGCCGAGGTCTATAGAATACAGATGACTTCTGTTTACCAATGACCCCGGTGAGCATAGTAGGAGCCATGAAACTCCTTTTTCATTCTCTCCTCCTTTGGTAATGCTGTGTATTCCGCCACTCACCCCCCACCACCTCTTCACTCTCTTGGCAGCAACTCAAATCTCGGAGGCCTCAGGGACTCGGTGCTGGGATAGAGGGTTGCTTAGGTAGACTAGTGGCTGTAAGTCATAAAATCCAAGCTTTGCTTTTAGTAGACATTCATGATGATTTCGGGAACCTAACCTGGATTTGTGGCACTGTCACTATTGCAAGATTCCCTCTTAGTTGCAAACAACAGGTTTATAAAATAATCCTTTACACATAACCCATTTCTAAGGCTGCCTGCATCCAACTTATGTTGAAAAACCACATAGGAAAATAAACTCACACACTCTTGCACCCTGTGCTGAAGGAAACCTTTCATAATACGACTTGCAGGAGCTGACGCCTGCAGTGCATTCCTGTATGACAGTTGTTCATTTTGGCAACAGTTAATACTTCTGCTCAGAAACAGATTTTTATATTGTTAATGAGACATATGATGCTTTATTGAGGTTCTCAACATTTCAGTAAGTCAATGTCTTGTTATATGGCTAAATGTAGGGTAACCAGTTCAAGATAAATGATTCTATTTGTTGTTGTAGAAGACATGCATCTTCAGAGGAAGACACATGGTGGGTTAAAAAAAAAAAAAAAGGATGAAGACATTTAGGCATTCAGTTCCCTTTTGGGAGTTTTACTAACTTCACAAATAAATATCTTTCCTTTTTCAATTAGCCATAATTTTGAGATAGATTCATCCACGTGAGGACTGAAGCAATGCGCTGAGAATTGTCACTCTGAATATTGCACCATCTGTCAAAGGCCCTCCTAGGTATCAAGGGAAAGGCTGTCCAGAGATTCGGAAGTTACTTAATGGGAGAGGAAGAGAAAATGTGGGTAAAACGTCTTCAGTCCAAGAGGAGAGACTGAGGTTGTCTGGCTCAGGTTCGTTGCCTTTTGACAAGTTGTTACAAACATCTAATCATGAGGAGGAAGACAAGAGAAGAAAGGAAAAAAGAAGGATAAGGAGAAAAAAGAGAAAAAAGCAGAGGGAGAAGGAGGAAGGAGGGAAGGAAAGGAGAGGGGTAAAAAAAAGAAAGATAGACCCCCCAAATAAAAATTTTTAACCACCAACTTCTTCATACTTTTCCTCTGGAGAATGCCACTGAATAATATAATATTACTCACTTTTCAGGCTCTGTCTTGTTTAAAATACGTTTAGGAGTTCGTGATTTTCTTCACAATCCTTAGAAAGAGAATCTTGCCATTGTGACTTGTGTGTCAAGGCCTAGTGAGTCTGGACTCATTTATCACTGGCTGTAGAAGAGTTGAGTCCCTTATTTTTAGGGAGGGACAGGATTTTGAGTGAGGTCTCAAAGCTGGCTGGTGACAGATAATATTTTTTTCTCAATTAGATTGTTAGTTTCTCGAGGAAAGAACAGGTCTTCCACTCATCTTTGAATCTGTCACACGCTAGCACTGCGTCTTATCTGTCACAGACAACTAACAAAGTCCCACTGAATGAGCAGAGATCCAATTCTGATTTGATTCACTCCAGAAAGCTACCAAATGCAACTGAGCCTGGGAAAGTCAGCCCTTGGGGGTGTACGGGAAATATCTTTTAACATCATAATATTTGCCAATATTTCTTATATTCGAGGTACTATTCCAAGTGCTTCAAGCATTCTAAAGCATTTAATCCTCACAACAACCTAACAACCTATGTGGTAGGCACTTTTAGCATCACCACCACGATCATCATCAACCTTGTTTTACAAATGAGGATGTTGACAAAAGAAAGTTTAAATAATTTGTCCAAGGCCTCATAGCAGCTAAGTGGAAGAACCAGGACTTGGGCACAGGCAGTCTTGCTCTGAGGGTAGTGCTCTTAAATACCATACATTATTGACACAACACGTGTGAGAATGGAAACGTGTTGCTATTACAAAAACAAAATCTCTGGGTTGAAAAAAAAATAATCTAGTTCTTATGAGACAGGAACAAAGGATGAAAATTATGGTTCATCCCACCAAATTTTTCTACCAGAGGTTGGCCCATGTTGATGGGTTTATGTGTTTATTTCTTTGCTTATCAAGTCTTGCTATAGTGCCTGGTCCATACAGGGCTCTGACCACACTCAGTGTTTACTGACTTAGGGGACCTGACAATATGTCGTGCTAACAGACAAATGCAGACAACGTCAGTCCCTTTGACACATTGTCTTCTTCCAAGGGATAACTTGAGAAACAAAAATTTTAATATACATATATATGTTATATACCAATATATATTTTAATATATCTCCTATATGTATATATGCATTTTACATATGAAACACGTGATCTCTGCCTACTAGATGTGGAGTGTTTGCACATTTTATGTTATTCATCACTCACTAACGGACAAAGTCACTAAGTGACCAAACAAGAAATCAAAGTGAAGACTGGTTCCAGCCTCTTTGGGTCCCCAGTCACTAGACGATATGGTCTTTATTAGCTGGTTAGTAGTCTGTGCCTCTTACTAACTCAACTTAGTCAGCTCAACTTAGTTACCTAATTTCTGGGAACTCGAGTTTTTTCATATGTGACTTGTAGATGATAAAGCCCATGCCATCATATTGTTACGAGGATTACGTAAGAAAAAAATGGAAAAATATCCAGGATGTAGGATCCAATTAACAAATTTTAGTCCTCTTCCTTATCAATAAGACATCTGAAATCCCTGAAGATTTTACTTTGTCCCAAGTCTCTCCCTCCCTCTCACTTGCCAACTCTTCTACCCAGAAAAAAATAAATAAAGAGAAGGGCTGTGATGGTCTTTACAGCTTCTGAAAACTTCCACCTCAATTCCTTCCTTATATGTGAATTCAAAGGCACAAAAGCTAGGCTTTCAAGAGAGCATGGCTCGATTGCATAACTAAAGCAGATGGTTCATGACTCCATCGTATCCAAAAGCCACATCATTTCCAAAGTCAGCAGTTCAATCAGCAGGCCTTGACTCATTGGTGGGTCATAAAATTCATGTACTGGGTTGCTACCAGCATTTTTAAAAAACAAACTAGAACAAAAATAAAATTAAATAGGTTTTGTAATATCAGAGTTTATGACACACTGGTAGATAAAGGAAGGTAAATTTTGTTTTATACAACTCTTATTTCAGTTGTGTTTAGTCTGTGCACACCACATTGCAATGTAATTCTTATTTCAACTCCTTTGTGGTTTCTTGGAGTTGAGTGTCAAAATCAGGGGACAGTTAAGGAACTTCTTTTATAACCAAGGCCAATACAAGTTGATATCCTTATAGTAATTTGGTTCAGAAGTTGCCTAAATCTTTTAGCTGTACTGATCCACCTGTGTTGGAAGGATTGGAATCTAAAGGCCCAGGACGATTGATGTCTGGCTTCTCCATGCCTGATTTCTGGTATAGTTCCTGTCACCTTATCCTCAGTATTCTTCAGTAAATTTGAGAGGGCTTTATAACTTGATGGACTTGACAAGGGTGTTATGAGAACCCAACCCAGGTGTCTTTTTAATTAGTGCTTTAATACCCATGACCCTTAAGTTTCATAAGAATAAGGTCCATGTTTTTCTCAGTCATCGTTCATCTCACTGCCCACCCCCTGCTTAGTCATTCTGCGTCCTCAAAGCCCTGCACAGTGCCTGGTAGAGTGTGAAAGCTAATTAATACACATTGAATGAACGAACACAAAGTCTAGCTTCAGATGGCAAGGCAGAATGATGATCGCCCCTAGCATTCCAATGCACTTAGCTAGTTAGCTATCTTTCCTGTTCACTTAAAAAATGAAGGACTCAGGCAAAATTTTCTCAACCGGAAATAGTCCCCACAGTGCAAGAACGAGTTAAATGACACTACAAGGAAGCCATCAGTCAAATCGAGAGTGCGGTTCATTTCTACAGAACAAAACTGCGGGTATCACAGACAAAGCAGTGGCATGAAATTTAAAAAGAAGAAGAGGAACTGCTGTAGAACAGAAGAGACTCAAGGATGAAACAATGAGTGAGTGGACTTTGCTTGGATTCTGAACTATAAAAAGACATACTGAGGGAATCTGAGAAAAGTAAATATGAACTGAATAGTAGATGATTTGAAGGAATTATCATTCACTTTTTAAGGTATGATATTGACATAGTGATTATGATAAAAATAGAATGTCCTTATCGGTTAGCAAAGAGTATAGAACTATTTATAGGGAAAAAGACATAACATCTGTGATTTGTTTTTGAATCTCCAAATAAAGATGATGTGTATGTGTGGGAAGAGGATTGGATCATAGAAGATTTGTCAACTGCTGATTACTGAGAAAGTTAAAGGACAGATAACGGAGGTTCATTATACTATTAGCTCTACCTTTGTATACCTTTGAAAGCTTCCACAATAAAAAGTGAAACGTAGGGAGCCCCAGAGGAGCAGAAACGGCGACGTAAAATTTCAGAACTACAATTTCATGCTTTCTCGCGCAGCCATATTCCAGGGGAACCCAACCGACTTACTGGGTTTTGTGCACTGACTTTGAATACATTCCAAATGTGATAATCTGCTGCAATGTGCTCATTATTTTTCAAAAATAAAAGATCTTATGCACTGTTAGAAGCATCAAAACTCCATTCTATTCATCTTGAGCAAAATGTTCCTCCCAGTAGAGCTTTTTCCTTAAAGGAGGAGGAGGGCAGAGAGAAGCTGGGGTGAGAGGTCGGGGAGGAGAAACGACCATTGAGTTTTCCAGGTTCGGGGAGAATGGCAAGATCCTTGGGGAGACAGTAAATTGAAATTAAGGCTGTTTCAGGCAGCCTACAGGATGTGCCTGCAAATGTAGACAGATCTAAATGGTGAAAAAGTCTGTTTGTGCCCATTCATATGAAGTGAATGCCTGGTAATGTGCTCCAGCCCCTGGGAATGGTGGCTGGATTGAGGGACGGAGGCCGGAAGAATGGGATGGATTTGACATAAGTACTTTTAAGTGCTCTGAAGGCTGGGCTCCTCCCTGTGGTTTAATAGCAAGGTCCCCTGGGAGCTACAAGGAAGGAGCCAAGTGAATCCCTACAGCTTTCCGTCTTAAGGATAACAAATCTTAAAACAGGTGTGAGCTCGGAAAGATCCTTTTACTCCTTGTTTTTAGTCTGCTAGTCAGCTCTCTGCATATTATTATCATTCCACAGAACGAGGTCTGGGGCGAGAGAAGGGAGGAGAGGAAAGAGAAGCTGAATAAACACAAACTGCTTCGAGTGACTAATATTCATTAAGTCCGCTGGTCATGCGCTGTGAAATTTATTAAACTGTGGCTTCCAAGAGAATGTATTAGCAGAGCTAATGAACACAAATAAAAGAGAGGCCTCCAGGAAATGGTTTCCTGGGGCCTAGATGAGGCCGCTGAGTCATGTGACAAGAGATTATAATGTTAAAAGCATCTATTACAGTCTAGAAGGCCCATTATGGGAAGAGGGTGCCCTCGGAGGGGGAGGGGAGATAGGCGAGAGACTAAAAGTCTGACTTGTCTGAGAAAGGGGCCTAAAGCTTTCCATTTATATTCACTCAGGAAGGAGGCCCCGTGCAAGGCCTCGGAACTGCAGTGCTGCCATCTGGTGGACAAGGGCTTTGAGAGGCTGGCCACGGGATAAAGATGGCCGCCACCATCTTTAAGGTGTCAGGAATTGGGAGGTACCGAGTGACAGTGGGGGAAGTCCTTCGTCACTGTGGTGTCAGGAGCAAAGACTAACACTCATAAAGTCATCAGCGATGCATCATCTCACTTAAACCCTGTAGAGCGAGAGCTCAGGTGTCCCATTCTGCTGCTCTGTCCCACCAGGGTCTTGGAGATCAATTTCATGTGATTCATTAATTTCATAAGATCCTACCTAAGGTGTTACTCCTCGTAAGAACATCTGTTCCATAACCTAGTTCACTTTCTCCAACCAGAAACCTTGGGGCTCTCCTCTTTATCCCACACCTGTCATCCAATCCACCAGCAAATCCTGTTGGTCACGCTATCCCACGACCACTTTTGTGCTCTGCTGTGACCCTGATTGGAGCCATTGGTATCTTTCTCCTGGATGATTGCACGCTTCTTGCTTCCAACCTTGCAGTCTACAGTCTGTTCTCCACCAAAATGAACCATTGGAACATGATAAATCATTTCACTTCTCTGCTTAAAACCTTCCCCTGGTTTCTAAGCTCGTTCAGAGTAAAATTTAAAGTTGTACAATATGTATCAGGCCCTAAATGATCTGACCCCAGCACCCACAGACTGCATCTCTTGTGTTCTCCACTCACTCATCTGTTCCAGCCACATCCTCCTCTCCAGTCCTCAAAGAGGCCATGCATATCCCTGACTCAGCTGCCTCTCCCGGAATGCTCTTCCCCAGACAGGGCGTGGCTCCCCTTTCCATCCTCCCAAGTCTCTAATCAAACATTACCTTGTCAAGAAGAACTTCCATTGCCATCCTATTTAAAGTAACACCTCCTCCTACTCCCTGCAGGATTTTATATTTCTTTTCTTTGATTTATTTTTATTAGCAGCATTTATCACCTCCTAAAATGTTATGTATTTATGTATTTATATCCTTAAATTCCATCCTCCCTGAATCCCCTACAATAGAATGTAAGCTCCATGAAAGCAGGAACTTTGGAGAATAGAGTAAAATATAATAACATGGTTCACTTGTTTATGAAACTTCAAAAGCAGACCAGCCTGCTTAAAATCCTTATTTATACTCTTGCTAATTGTAAGCCCCATTGGGGCACATATTTTGTCTGACCTAGTCTCTCTCTATTGCTAATGCCTAGTACTGTGTCTGATAAATGGTATATATACAAATAAGACTTTTTCTTCTTTATTTAGCAGCTTTATTGAAGTATAATTTAGGTACCAAATTATAAGTGTACAGTTCCATGATTTTTTAAATTCAGATTTATAGAGTTGCACAATCAACACCACAATCCAGTTTTAGAACATTTCTAAAACTCCAAAAAGTGCAGCCATGCCCATTTGTAGTTCATTCTCCCCACTCCTCTCTGTCCCGGGCAGTTACTGTTCTGCTTCCTGTCTCTATGCAGGTGCCTTTTCTGGAGATTTTATATGTATGGAATCATATGACATGTAGTTTTTTACATCTGGTTTCTTTAAGACAGTATAATTTTTTTGAGGTTTGCTCACATTGTAGCATGAAATAGTAGGGTGCTTATTTCCTTTTCCTTGATGAGTAAGTACTCCCTTATACTGATAAACAATTTTTTAAATCCATCATCTTTTGATGGACATTAGGATTATTTCCATTTTTTGCTATGAACATTCACATACACACCTTTGGGTGGACATGTTTTCTTGGGTAGATTCCTGGCAGTGAAACTGATGAGTCACATAAGTTTATATTTAACATTTTAGGAAACTACCAAACTGTTTCCCAAAGTGGCTGTGCACTTTATATGCCCATCATCAATGCATAATGGTTCTGGTTTCTCTACATTCTCACTAACTCTTGGAATTCTTTTTTATAGTCATGCTAGTAGCTACATAGAGGCATATTTTGGTTTTAATTGGCATTTCTCTTACAACTAATGTCAAATTTTTTTGTTCATAATAACTATTAACAATTTGAGTATCTTCTTTGGTAAAAGTTCTGTCTAGATATTTGGCCCATTTTTATATCAGATTGTTTGTCTTCTTGTTATTGAGTTGTAAGTGTTCTTCATATATTTTAGATACATAAAAAATATGATTTACAAATGGTTTCTCCCTATGTGTGGCTTGTCTTTCCATTAGCTTAATGATGTCTTTGGTAATACAAACAGTTTAAATGTTGATAAAGTTCAATTTATCTGTTTTATGTCTCATGCTTTGGGGTCATATTTAAGAATTTTTTGCCTGCTCAAGGTCACAAAGATTTTCTCCAATATTTTCTTCAAGAATTTGTATAGTTTTAGCTCTTACATTTTGGTCAGTAGTGCATTTTGAGTCAATTTTTGTGTATGGTGTGAAGTAAGATACTAAGTTCAAGTTTTCTGCATGAGGAATCCAATTGTCCTAGCATTCTTGTTGAAAAGGCTACTGCCTTCCAATTGATTGTCTTGGCATCTTTGCTAAAAATCAGTTATCCTTTAATGAAGTGGATTATTTATGGACTCAATTCTGTTCCACTGATCTATTAAGCATAACTTTATACAAATAACCACACTGGTTTTCTAAAATTTAATTTAATTTTTTAACTATGATATTACAACAAATTTTGAAATCAGGGAGCATAATGCCTCATATTGGTTCTTCTTCTCAAAACTAATTTTGGCTAGCTAGATCCTTTGTATCTCCTTATAAATTTTAGGAAAATTTTGTCAATTTTTACAAAAATACCTGCTTTTATTTTAATAGGAATTGCACTGATTAGCTATACCAGTCTGTGAACTGCCATCTTATGTTGTTGCATGCTTTTGGCTCCCGAAATAGTCATTTTTATCAACTTTGTCCAGCGCTCTAGTTGCCTCTATGGATAGGAACTGCCAACTCCATCACAGAACCATGTGTATGAATTCTATAACCCCGACTGAACTCTAAGCTCTAGGAGGCAGCTACCATATTTTCCTCTGCTTTTACACCCATTAAATAAAGTAAATAGCTTTTCCCTATCACATAATGTCCTGCGATGGAAAGGATTTAATAGACGTTAGTGACATCGGAGAGGATATTGCTTGGCGATATGGCAGGAAGAGTTGCAAAACAAGCATCATCAGCATTGTTATCTTCAGAAGAGAGAAATAAATGTCAGACAAGCTTCACTGGTTAAGGTCAGGCAAGGCTCAGGCAAGAAAAGTCATGGACACCAGATCCAGTGTTCCAGAATTTGCCCCCTTCAAAGACAGGAAAAAAAGAAAATAAACTTAAATTCCTATCAAATGGAATTTGGTTAGTTTTATGGGAACTTCTGTAGGGGAGAAAACATAGGACTATTTTTCTAAAGTGTGCTGAAGAAAATTTATCTAAGGCAGCATTTAAGAAATGAGACTGTAATTATCTTTCTGTCATGTTTTATATTGAGATATGTCTGAGGCTTGGGAATGGGTTAGAGGGCCTTTCAAAAGTCCCTCCTAAGAATCTTCAAATCTTGATTTATGTATCCTCCCACAACATCCATACCCACAGTTGTATTTTCTGAGTTAAAGCACAGAGGATTTATCAGTTTTCAACATATAAGAACCTCACACATCTATCTCTCAAGTGTCATGATGGTGGACTTTCACAAGGCCCCAAAGCTTGGCACAGACTTTGAACTGTTTTGATTTTTATATCTTTCCTACATTGAAAGACACAGAGTAGAGAGAAAAGCTAACTCTGTAAGAGAGAGAACACAGCTGATACCCAGGTTGGGCCACCCAGAATGCACCAGGATTAATGACAATTTGGCTTGACAGCATCCTGACCACAAGAGATGAAGTCACCCTAGAAAGTGTTTTGGAGAGGAAAATAAAATCAGCAGAGTGAAAAAGAGAAAAAAATTAAAAGCATAAAGTCTGAAATATACATTGCCCAAGTATTTTCCCCCATTAATTTTCGAAGCCCTTGAGTGTTTCCAGGGAAATTTAATCTGCATGTTTCTGAGCCATTTACACTTAACTCACCACAACATTGTTTTGTAGGAGTCATATGTTGTCCAAGAAGGCCTCTGAACCTCATTCATAAAGATTTTTATTAATGTGATTGTTTTCTTTTACCTTAAAATGAAATTATGCTTTTCCAGATTGAAAGGAACATTGAAATGAGCCCTAAATTCAAAACTTGTGAGGTATGCAACAGAGCACTTCTGATCACAGTGTATCCCCATTCAGGTCTCCAGTTCAAGGTGTTTTGGTTTTGGCAGCATCACAGTGAAGGGTTCAGTTGAAAAGACACAGGTTTATTACTTCTTGGATAGCCAACGTGAGCCCTCTCAGGCCTTTCTTAAAAAGCCCTCTCAGGCCTTTTATAAGGAACTCAGCCAGTCTAACAATTAACTCTGCTTTAGAATCTATCATGAGGAAAGCTCTGAACTTGAGCACATGAGGTGAAACCCTGGAAGTGCTAGAGATGCTTCAGGATCTTAAGGGCTTCGTAATCCAAGGGACTAAACTGTAAAATGAGGACAACCATAGCTTCTACCTCCTAGGATTGCAGTGAGGATTAAGTGAGATAATCGTGTAAGGTGTTTTGCATTACCTAGAACATAGTAAGACGTCAATATATTTTGGCTAAAATAATAATAATTTATAAGTGTTTGCATGGACAGTCAGACCCTGAAACAGTCATCTCAAAACAAAACTCTCATTAAGATAAAAGACCACTCTACATAAGTGCACATTCATGCATTGACTCACCTGCCAGCTCCAAATAACCTTTGTGAGAATGAATGACTTCTGGGGCTCAAAATAATGTAAAAAAATGTACTGTATTTTTAAGTCATGATTGAAAGCCTAACTGGAAAACCACCATAAGAAAAGCCATTATTGTATTATGAGAATCAGGTTGAATCTGGCTCATGAATCAACTGATGTAATATACATATACTATATATCAAGGGATTACATGAATTTAGGGCTATTTGTACCATTTAATCGTTAATACCAATAAATAGTATTCGAAGAGGCCTTTGTTAAATCAACTACAGAACACTGATGTATTGTAGTCTAATTAATATACCTGTGATGGTTAATTTTATGTATCAACTTGGCTAGAGAAAAGCTTAGAGTTGTTTAATCAAACGATAATCTAAGCGTTGCTGTGAAGGTATTTTTGTGGACGTAGTTAACGTCTACAATCGGTTGACTTTAAGTAAAGGAGTTTACCCTCAATAATGTGGGTCAGCCTCATTCAGTCAGTTTAAAGGCTTCAAGAACAAAAACAGAGGTTTCTTGGAGAAGAAATTCTGCTTAAGATTCCAGCCTCAACTCCTGCCCCAGTTTCCAGACTATTGACTTGCCCTTTGGATTTCAGACATACCAGCCCCTACACACTGATACAATGTCCATCCAGCTTTAAAAGTGCTCATAATTACTCTATGAGAGTAGGGACATGACCCAGAAATTAATAGGCTATTTTTCTCAGTGACTTCTGAAGCAACCTAGATTGTCTCACTTTTCCATCTGGAGGAAGCAGCAGTCTACCCTGCTTGTCTACCACCATTATGATCCAAGGGTGTAGCAGTCTGCCCGCCCTGCTTGTTGCACTGAGCAGCACATGATCCAACATTTCTTCAGTCAACCAAAGTTTATTGAATGCCTCCTCTGTGCCAGTTATTCATCTAGGCACTGTGGAATATAGCTGTTAAAAAGAGCCAAAAAGAAAAAAAATCCGTGCCCTCATGAAGCCAATAGTCTCATGGTGAGGAGACCATGTGTAAACAAATAGAGAAGTAAAGTATATTATAGCTCAGATGGTGGTAAGTCCTTCAGGGGAAAAACAAGTCAGGGAAGGAGACAGGCAATGTTAGAGGTAAGATGTAACTTTAAATAGGTTGCTCAGTGGAGTCTTCCTTAAAAATATGGCCTTGGAGCAAAGCCAATGCATCAATTACGCTATTTAATATTGCCAAGTATTTCTATTTAAAACTAACAGAAAACCCTGATTTAAAATGGTTTAAACAGTAAGAAAGACTATTTTTCACTTAACAAAAATAATGAGAATGACTAGCATTTATTGAGGGTCCACGGTGTGCCAGCCACTCTTTTGAGTGCCTTATATATATGTATTCACTTAAGTCTCACACTAGCCTTATAAAGTAGATACTTAAAAAATTATGTATTTATTCTTATTTTTATTTTATTTTTTCCCCTTAACAGAGGCCCTGGGGATTGAACCCAGGACCTTGTGCATGCCAAGCATGCACTCTACCACTGAGCTATACCCCCGACTCCCTGTAGGTACTTCTATCACCCTTGTTTCATGATGGGGAGACCAAGACCCAGAGAGAGAGAATTTTCCAAAAGTTATGTGACTGGCAAGTGGCATAGCTCTGCAAGTTTGTCCCTGGACAAGTTTCTTCCCTGACTCAGACTCCTGCCCACCAGAGGGAAGGCAGTATCCAGGTAGAAGGTGTCAGGGCCCCATCTCAGGTCTTCAGAGTCTCTCCTAGCTGGAATCTCCTCTCAGTTGCCTCATCTCCAGCTGCACTGAGATGGCTGCAGCAGTCCCATGGGCCACACCTAGACCCAAGGAGGAAAGAGACTACCTTCTCTAGGTCTCCCCCAGAGGCACCAGCACACGTCCCTTCACAGGGCATAGGCTAGCAGTGGATCACAGACCCATTCCTAGACCAATCACAGCTAAAGGGAATGGGATTCATAAGTTTAGGTCAAACCAATTCTTCCTGGGGGTGGAAGGGATGTTGGGGACTCCAATGCAAAGACTTCTCCAGTGGTGCATTAAGGGTTTGTGTTTGTGTTACTTCCATCAGCTGAGGTCCATCAAGAGAAAAGAGTGAACATCAAGTCCTCCACAGCTAGAAGACATGGCTGCATCTCACTGCCCACCTTGGAGAAACTGACTGTTTGATCCATTCAATCTTGCTGTGGATCTCAGACGTGAATCCAGGGGTAGGAAGTGCTCACATAGAAAAGGCCACAACTCCACTTGAGACACATGCAGCAAATTCTGTTCTCCATCCTCAAGATTTCAGTGTTGAGTTGTTTTATAGTACTCTCTCTTAATTAACATCACCAGAGTTGCTAATAACAAGAAGGGCTGTTTATTTTGAGTTCATGCTTCAAAGTGGCTGAATTTCTTATCAGATATATTTCAAAAGCTTTTAGTCTGACTTAAGACCATCAAGAGATTTTTGGCTCTATGCTAAAAGTGAGAGCAGAGAAAGGCCATTGGGCATATTTCTGAAGTCAAACTTGGGTGAAAAATCAGGAAATACACAAGTGGAAATTAGATTGAAATTTATCATGAAGATAATACACGATTATTTCAATAATAACTTATTTTATAGACTGTGCTTGATCATGTTTATCTACTCCATTATAAAGCCAATCAGTTAAAATGCCAAATCACCCATCCAATTTCTTCTGGTATCAAACACCGAAAGGAAGATTTTCATTATCAAACAAACTTGGATTTTAGCCTTGCTCAGCATTTGTCTCCAATCAAACTTACTATCTCCCTTCTCAGTTTGGCATGGGAGTATGAGTATTACAAATATCTATATTGTCCCAGCACCCTATAACGGTATTACAATGACAATTTTATTAGGTCCATAAAAATTTTGCAACTTCCCTGCAGCACACTGTAATTTCACCAACAGTTGTAAAAGGTCTTAAATTATATTTGTGCAAAATTGAGATGAATGGACTTGAACATTAATGCATTTCTCATTGTGTAATAGGGACTTTTTCTTCCTTCTCTCTTTGCCAAGTACAGAGAAAAAGCTATCCCATTCAACTATTTGTCAACTCCCATTAGAAACATTTAATACTAATAAAATTTATGGATTCAGTTTCCAAAGGATACTGCCAGAGGACTTCATGATTACTACATCAGTCCTTAAATACAACCATTGTTCACCTTATAAAAATCTATATGCAGCCTGACAGGTATAAAATGTCGCTTTGTATGCTGAGTCAGCATAAGAGGCTTTTTTGGTTGAAGCAGAGTTCACGAAATAAAAGTAAATGTGTTCTCGAGCCAGTGAGGAAAGATTGATCTGAAAACATTCCCCTAATAAATATGAAGCTGACAGACTATGATGCTATATGCCCATTCTCAACCAAAAAAGAAATAAAGCATAATTCAATTGACCCTGTAGGTAGCAAATAAAGTTAGTTCACATTAGAGGTTTTATATACACACACTCATAAATGTAAGCATGAGCATGCGAATTACAAATGTTACATAAAGTGCTATCTTTCAAATAGGAAGATTCTGCCAACAGGTCCTCAAGCTGCATTTCTAGGAGTCGAGACGGCTTTGTCCGTACAAATGCACACTGTCGTTCTTGGGAGCTGATTCTTCAAGCTGTGAAGGTTTCCTCCTCTAAACTCCCTATATAACGTCGTAACACTTTCTAATTTGTACCATCATTATTTGTGTACAAGCCTTCTCATTCCTACCAATGAGGAGCCCTTATTTTATTCATATATATATTTTACTAAAGTATAGTCAGTTTACAATGTTGTGTCAGTTTCTGGTGTACAGCACAATAGTTCAGTCATATAGGAACATACATATATTCATGTTCATATTCTCTTTCACCGTAAATTACTACAAGATATTGAATACAGTTCCCTGTGCTATACAGTATAAACTTTTTGCTTATATATTTTTTATATTTTAGTTGGTATCTGCAAATCTCAAACTTCCAATTTATCCCTTCCCACCCCCTTCCTCCTGCCTGGTAACCATAAGTTTGTTTTCTATGTCTGTGAGTCTGTTTTGGTTTTGTAAATAAGTTCATTTGTCTATTTTTAGATTCAACATATAAGTGATATTATATGGTATTTTTTTTCTCTTTCTGGCCTACTTCACTTAGAATGACAATTTCCAGGTCCATCCATGTTGCTGCAAATGGCATTATTTTATTCTTTTTTATGACTGAGTAGTATTCCATTGTATAAATATATCACAACTTCTTTATCCAGTCATCATTGATGGACATTTAGATTGTTTCCATGTCTTGGCTATTGTATATAATGCTGCTATGAGCATTGGGGTCCATGTGTCTTTTTGAATTAAGGTTCCCTCTAGATATATGCCCAGGAGTGGGATTGCTGGATCATATGGTAAGTCTATTTTTAGTTTTTTGAGGAATCAAGGAGCCCCTTATTTTATGTGGTCTTCATCTTCAGCTAAGCCACAATGACTCACAGACAGTAGGTATTTATCATGTATTTGCCAAACCAACAAATAAAAAAAGAGTGACTGGGGTGTCTGTCACCTAGAGCTATGCAATCTGTAACCCATGAAACTAACCAGTTCATAAGAAATAGCATCATAGTGGGGAGGGTACAGCTGAGTGGTGGAGTGTGTGCTTAGCATGCATAAGGTCCTGGATTCAATCCCAATACCACTAAAAATAAATAAATAAATGTAAACCTAGTTGCCTCCCCTCCAAAAATAATTAAAATAAAAAAATTTTTAAATAAAAAATAGAAAAAAGATATAGCATCATGAATGTAAGGAATTTACAACTGTGAGGCTATCATAAATCTCAGTGTGTATTAAGCTAAGCACAGAGGAGCATGACAGTGGTCGTTAAGCTGGAATATGTGTACACAAGGGGCAACTGGCATCAGTAATTTTAAGAGAATACACTTTCTGATCCTCAACTTCCATGTTTGTTCTTTTAAAAACGTACTTGCTAACCCCAAACTCCTAATTTATTCCTCCCCCCGCCTTTCCTCTTTGGTAACCATAAGTTGATTTTCTACATCTATAAGTCTGTTTCTGTAACTACTCTATATAAAATAGATAAACAACAAGGACCTAATATATAGCACAGGGAACTATATTCAATAGCTTGCAATAGCTAATAATGAAGAATTATATATATGTATAACTGAATCACTATGCTGTACACCAGAAACTAACACAACGTTGTAAAACAAATATACTTCCATTTAAAAAAATGTATTTGCTTGAAGAAATGTCTGGAGTTGAGATTTCCTGCCAGTTCTTCTTTCAGCTGATTGACAAAAGACAGACATACTTCTGATGCTAAACCATACGATGGTTTGTGGTCCTGAGGTGTAAACTCCCCAACCCCTTTCCGGTCAAACAGACCATTTGAAATATTGGCATTGGTGAAGGCTTCTGTGCCCATCAAAGACACCACAAACCAGTGAGAGGGCTCCTTGTCTTTCCCTATCTTATGCTTACATTTATAAAAGCAAAGTGTGACATGAGATACAAGGTGTTATCAACCTATTTTGGATGCTCTGAATTTAGATATATTTTAGAGTGGAATAGCCAAGTGGGATTAAGATTTTTATTTCATGACCTTGTCTTTTCCATCCTCTAACTATTTGCCAAAAAAATGAACTGCTCCTGAGGAAGAGCTTTCTGAACACAAAGAAAAAAAAAAAGCTGGTTTCAAAAAAAAAAAAATATATATATATATATAGAGAGAGAGAGAGAGAGAGAGAAAGAAATTGAAAAGCAGCTGCATCTTTGTGTACCCAGGCACAAACTTATGGCACAATTTCATGCTTTATTTATTCATCCTTGAATTGAAATTCAAAAGTGAAATAGCTGTTAAAAAGAAGTGAATGAACAAGTTTATTTGAATTAAAATATGAAGTCAGGCTTTCTGATAGTAAATCTGATTTGGAGAATCTGACAGTGAAGATTAAGATTGCTAAATGATTATATGGAAGATAATTTTCACAGATTAATGAAACTACACATGTAGTTCAAAGGTCTTGATAAAAATACACTTAAATTTATGACAAGATAAAATAATCTTACTTAAAAACAGAGATATACTTAAATTCACATTATATTTATTTCTCTAATATCTTCTAAATATATTAGGTTAAACAGTTTTCTTCAAGTGAAAGGGCACAGATATACTCAAGTAGTCTTCAGTCTGGAAGGATGAAAAAATTTTGGAAATGGATGGCGGTGATGGTTGCACAGTAATGTGAATGTCATGGAACTGTACACTTAAAATGGGTAGAATGGTACACATTTTATGTTACATATGTTTTACCACAATAAAAAAGTGTTAAAAATGAATTTCTATTTAATTATATGTTTTTTCCAAAATATATTTATTAATGCCCTACTACATTCAGACATTGTGCTACTTGTACATGAAGACTAAAGTACGACCCCTGCCGTCAGGGATCCCTCAGTCTAGTCCTTTTTGAGTGTAAATCTAGATTCTATCATCAGGGAAAGTGAATTTTTAATATGGAAGCAAACAGATAAATCAAGTCCCTGAACTAAACTTGAGCACACTTCCTGCATCCTGATTATTTGTTTTGATCACATTAAGCAAAGTGTTAATCAATTCATACTTCATGGTCAGCTGTCTTTACCCACATGCAATATCTTTTTTTCAGTAGAAATTAGTCACACAACTGAAATTCTTGAGAATAACACCTGCTTCTTAAGCTCCATGATACAACACAACAGGTTGTCTTTAAAATGATCAGTAATTGCATTAATATCAACTTTCCCCAAAACTCAGTGACTAGTGTCAAGCCAAAAATAAAACATAAAAAATTCACCTTTGTTTAACTCGAATCAAATGAACTGGAGAGCTGCCAAATCCTGCTTTGTTTTATGCTCTGTGGCGAAAGCGTTAGTCCCTCGTCTTTTCAACATTTATGGGAAATAGATCACTCATGAGTATTATTCTCCCCATGAAGGTCAAGGGAAAACAGTTCTAGTCTTTGCAGCAGTCAGAGGATAAGTTGAACATGTGGTGGTAAGAAAATCCTGCACAGTTCCCTTCTTAAACGACAAAAGCATCAACAACAAACAGGGCATCAAATGTTATTATGGGATGTGGCCTCAAAGAGAATCAGTCCTCTCACATCACAGATTGGGAAGCAGAGGCTGCCAGAAAGTAACTGACATCTCCCAGGGAGGAGGCAGAAAGGCAACAACACAGATGATTATTTTCACCCATCTCCCGGTGCCCAATTCTGTCCTTTAGCAACTTAATCCCCCTGAATCGAAGGGGTAAAAAGAGGAAAATCTATCCCAGCCAGTTACTTAGAATCGCATAGAGCAAAACAAAGAAGTAACTGCTGATTTTAGTGGTGGGTGAATGTGTTTACAACATTCAGCATCAACACTGAGTCTGCTCAGAGTCTGCATGGCTGGTACACCTTGCAACTGCTGTCCGCGTGGTGAAGAAATTCCAGAAGAATAGTAGCTTGCAAAGACCATCCCAGCGCTTCTGAGACCTTTCCCAGAGGAGGACACTTTCTCCAAAAAGAGTACACAGATCATCTGTGCGTCATGATTTGGTGGGGAGAGGGTGGCCAGCCACAAAACAACCTGTGGAATCCAAACTGGGACCCAAATACAAGGAGGAGGATAAAGATGGGGCAGAAAGGGTTGCCTAGAACCTCCACAAAGCAGGCACAAGGCTCTAGCTCAGGGTCGAGTGTGTGCTTAGCATGCATGAGATCCTGGGTTCAATCCCCAGTACCACCATAATAAATAAACCTAATTACCTCCCCTGCCTGCCCCCCACAAAAAACAAAACAAAACAAAAACCCCAAAAGAAGTTCCACAAATCTGCCCAAACCAGAGAAACCAGGGGGAGAAACCTAATTTCCAGAACTCACTGGAGAGAGGGGAAGGAATGCTGAGAGTTTCTATATGCCTCCCCGACCTAAATCCCACTTGCAAAATGGAGTTGTTATAAAAATAGATTTAAGGATAATGGGGACCTTGTAGTTGGGGGAGCAGGATTGTACAGCTGACCAAATTTAGAAATAATAAAGACATTCACAGTGAGGTTTTTCTATGTTTTTTGATTATCAATGACTACTCTGATATTTTTTTTTCCTTCTCAATATTTTCTACAGTAAATCAGAAACCACATGACCTTCCTTTCTCCTGCTGTAATTTACAGAGACGCAGTACAGCAAGAAAAACAAATGATACTGACTCAGATTCCAAAGGACCCAAGGATCAGATTTCCAGGCAATAGTTGTGAATAGCATTTATCCAGCCATATAATTTTTTTTCAGCGTATGATTTTTGTGTGTGTGTGTGTGTGTGTGTGTGTAAGCCTAGATCTATCAAACAGAGGGTGGAAATATGAAGGTAAAAGGAATTATATTTTTAGTTATCTGAAGAGAAGGCTTTTTTATGCTATCCATACATGCTATAAATCCCATCAGGTTTACTCAGGATTCAGGAAGGAGGGA
This sequence comes from Camelus dromedarius, assembly GCF_036321535.1. NCBI lineage: Eukaryota > Metazoa > Chordata > Mammalia > Artiodactyla > Camelidae > Camelus > Camelus dromedarius. Next base: position 24,212,737 of record NC_087456.1, read on the forward strand.
AGGGGAAGAAAGCATTTAGAGAGGAAAGGAGGAAGGAAGAAAAAAGAACGAAAGAAGAAAGAGAAAGGAAAGGAGCAAAAAATAAAAAAGGCTCCTATACTTAGGTGAAAACTACTACTGGGGCGAAAAACAAAGCGAGGCCACATGTTGGGGAATAAATGCGTTTCCACATGTGAACGCCAATATATTATTGACTAACCCTGAGTCATAAATATGACAATTTGCCTCATTTCATAGTGAGGTCAGGCTCGGCCCAAAGAAGCAGCCATCCTCTGCTTACTTAATGCTCCTAAATATGAGCTTTCCCCAAAGCTCTCTGCGCATATAATATAACGCCATGTGCATATGCGGTGGGGAGGAGGGATGGGGAGGTGACAGAGAGCAAGCTGTGAACACAAAGATACTTTTAAGCTGGATGCTTGTACATGATATATAGAACAGAAGATCGTCCATCATGGTTATTGAAACTGTGACCAGCAAAGCTATAAACCTGACACGAAAGAAGAGAAAATATGACTTGTTAGGTTGAAAAAGCACCAAAGAGGGAATTATAAAAGGGAAAATTTCATGACAAATTAGTTTGTATTTTCTGTTTTCATTTCTGACACATGGAAGGAAATGCTATATGTTTGCTTAAGGAAGTGCAAATTTCTCCACTTCATCCATTTAAAATCCTCACCCTTAGGCCTTTTGTACTGAAGCATAAAGTTTGGAGACCTTAAATAGTCGTAATGTTTCCCTGAAGAATTTGGCCTCAGAAACATACTACAATTCAGAAGGGCTGAAAAGGAAAACCATTTTACAGCGATCTGGCAGTGTCTGCTTCAGACAGCTGGTAAGGAGCATCAATTCATTCTCATGGTTTCTTTACCATATTTGATGAAATATTAGAGGCAATTGGAACAAGCGGCTCAAGCAAGAAAGCCATAAACTTGGAAGCGGTGTTGTAACACGAGTGTGCTAACATGAAGTAAGTCTCAGATTGGGAAAAAACTGCTCCGTGGCTTGCTCCTAGAATCATCCTACAATGGGCTGGAAAGTCACAGATGCTGAGAGCCAATCTGTTGTTTTATACGCATTCCCCTTCTGGGAACTAAGATTTGGAACTTATTAATAATCATTCCCCAGCTCTGGAGAGCAAATAAAAGAAGAAAGCTCAAGTGCAAGAGAAAGTACTGCAAATTCCCTATTTTAAAGTGCTCTGCAATTTCTGTCGGGAGGAGGGTGGAGGTGAGTGGAGAGGTAGGGCGGGTGAAGAGAAGATGAGATGATAATAAGGAAATTCCCCCAAAAGCAACATATTAACAGCTACAATAACAATAATACTGTATTACTAGTAGAATGGTTATCTTTTAGTTACAGCTTTAATTTAATCTTTAAAGATGTCAATCCTCCCCAAACTGATCTATAAAAAAATTGCAGAATTCTACCATCCCAATCAAAATCTCAACAAAATATTATAACTTGGAAAATAATTCTAAAATGTAGCGGAAAGAATGAACAAGCAGAAATAGCTAGGAAAATTCCAAAAAGGAAGATTAAGGGTGGGAAAGGAGTACTTACCCTAACAGATATTAAGATTAACTATAAAATCACTGTCACTAAAAAACAGTCTAATCTGGGGGCAGGAATGGAACTGAGTATAAAAATGTTGGTACCCAACATATATGTAAATCTAGTTTATATCAAAGGTGGGATTTCAAAACAGTGCAGAAAAAGATGGCGTATGCTTATATTAATGTCGGAAAAATCTGTTAGTAATTTATAAAATAAATTAAGCTGCATCCCAGCTCACTCCTGATTCCAACATAAATTTTAAATGAATCAAGTATTTAAGTAAAAAGAAATGCAAACATAAAAGCACTAGGAAAATATGGCTGAATACTTTTATAATTTTGTGATGGAGAGAACTGCTCCAAGTATAACAGAAATTTCAGAAACCATAAAATATAATAAAATTTTGCAATACAAAAGTAAGATGAAATGTTGTGCAAAAAAGAAATCAACAAAGTCAAAATGCTGAAGGCAACAAACTGGGAAATACATAAGAATATTATATTTTTATTTTAGCAAATTATGTTGTGTAAATAAATCAATGTATTTAAGTTAATATAACAATATACAAAGAGTCCTCAGAAATAAATAAAAGAACAGCCCCAATATAAAAATGTATGACGAATATATACAATTAACAGTAGAAATACAAATAGCCAACATAATTAAGAAAAATATTAAACCTCACTATTAATTAAAGAAATGCAAATAAAGTGCCATAGCTATCAATCAGATTAGCTATGATTTTTAAAATAATTATAGGGTCACTGAGAATCTACCAGCAAATCTTTCTATGTGCCACTTCTCACCACCTTTACAGCTACCAACAAATGCAACAATTCTCACCTCTAGGCTCCTATAATAACTTCTGAAGTGGTGCTTCCATGCTTGTCCTTCTATAGACAATTTTTCTTACAAGAGGCATCATTTCAAAACATACATCATATAATTCCAGGATCTGGAGTCTGAATGCCTGGGTTTGAATTCTGGTCCTGCCTCCAATTCATCACATGAACTTGAGCAATTCACATAATATTTTTGTGCTTGTTATTTTATTTGTAAAATTAGAATGATCACAATAGTATCTAGTTCTTGCACTGAAAGGATTAAGTGCTTAGAACTGGCATATAGCAAACATGTGTTAAAAGATTAGTGATGAGGAAGATGCTGCTTCTGCTGATGTTAATGGTGATGATGCATGCCCCTGCCCAGAATCTTTCAGTGCCATCCCATCAAACTTAGAATAAAATACAAAATGCTCATTGTGGCCTAGGAGGTGCTACATGATCTGGCCCCTACGTCTCTACAACCTAATTACTGCGCCTCCTTTGCTCAGCTGCAACCACACTAGCCAACACCTCATAGACCCCCAACTCTTAATCTCTTTGTAATTGTTTTTTCCTAGCCTGGACCACTCTTTTCCCAGACATGGCTCATTGCCTGCCTCCTCAGGTCTCTGCTCCAATGTCACCTCTCCAGAAAAGAATTTCCTAACTACCCTATCTAACATAGTCCCTGCCTCCACCCCAGCCATATTGAATACTGCTATATATCGTTGATTAAAGCATAAATTAATCCTACCTTCCAGGGAGCAATTTAGTTATATATGTCATAACTTACAATGAACATTCCCTTTGATCTAGCAATCTCTCTCCCAGGCAATTATACTAAGGAAATGATTTGACAAGTATGTGAAGATCTATGCAAGTATTTTTTCCATCAAAGCATTGTCTATAATAAAGAAAAACTAGAAACAATAAAAACATTCATCAAAAGGGTCATCAGTTATCAATTTGCTATAAAAAAGCCACCCAAAAACTCGATGACTTGAACAATAAGCATTTATTCTGCTAATGAGTTATGGGCTGACAAGTTGGGAAGAGTTTAGCTAGATGGTTCTTCTGGTTTTGGCTGACCTCACTCATGTGTCTGTGTTGCAGCAAAGTGTGTTACAGCTCAGTTGTGACAGCAACCTGGATTGGGGAGAGAGATGAAGCAGCACTCAGAGGGTTGGAGAACTCACGTTTATTGTGCCGGCAGGCCCAGAAGAGTTAACACTCCAAGCTCTGGACCCCGTCTGTAGGTTTACACAGGCTTTTACAGGCTGCCAGTCTAGACTTTGCAACATCATATGTAAATAAGGTGTAACAAAGTTGACTAATTAGGAATGAGCTTTGTAGAAATGGACCAATCAGGAGTGACAGAAATGGACCAATCAGAAGTGACAGAAATGGACCAATCAGGAGTGAGTTCCATGCAAATGAGGTGCTACAAATGGACCAATTAGGAGTTAACTCAAGGAACCAATAGAATCTTAGGGGTAATTTCTGCTTTCCTAGAAGCAAGCCGTTTCAGAGGCAAAAAGCGAGATAATGCCACGGGGCCAGGGAACCAGATGGTGCTGGCAGGAAAGCAGTGGCCCTGCCTGTGGGTCCTGCTAGTCTTTTTCATGGGGCTTCCCACCTCATCTATAATTAGCTATGAAGTGGGCTTGTTTACATAGCAGTTTCACAGGGTTCCAAGAGAACAAATAGAAGCATGTAAGGTCCCTTGAGGCCTAGGACCAGACCTTGCATAGAATCATTTGTATTTCATTCTTTCAGCCAAAGCAAGTCACAAGGGCAGTCCAGATTCAAATGGTGGAGAAATGGACTCCACTTCATTGCAGGAGCAGTAAAACCATACTGTAAAGGAACACAGATAAGTGAGAGGTAGTCTGGCCATTTTGCAATCCACCAAAATAAAGAACTCATTGAATAAATTATGGTAACAATTACATTAGAGTATCCTATAGTTGTCAAAAATGGTGATGTTGAGCTATACTTATTTGGTTGGGAAAGATGCTTATGGCGTACTTACAAACAAGCAACGCATACTGCCGAACTTCTGACCTGCAGCCCACATACAAACATGCCTATACATGTAAAAGATATTGGGAAGAATGTTTTCCAAAATATTAATAGTACTCAGCTCACACTAATGGAATCTGTTCATTCTGCCTTCCTTTCTTCCTGATATCTTTTCTTGGTTCCTGATATATTGGTTCTTTCCCTCCTTCCATCCCTCCTTTCTTCCTTCTTTTTTCCTCCTTCATTCCTGCATTCTTATATCCTGTTATTCCTTCCTAGGGTGAGGTGATTAGAGTCTACTCCTTATGTCTCATTCTATAGTAGGTTAGTCTAGCCGTTTTCTTATGACATTAGGAGAACAAGAATATTAGCATAAACTTGCAGGCATGTTTCAATTCTCTGCTTACATCAGAACTTCTAAAGCAAGTCTCATGGCCAAACCCAGAATCATGGAATGGGGAAACAGTCTCCACTTCTTGATGAGAGGAGTTGCAAAGTCACATTACAAAGGGTGTGAGTAGAAAAAGCTTAAAGAATTGGGGTCATTAATGCAATCAACTACGACAAGGATGCTATGTTGATCTAGTTGGAAGGAGAGGGCTGGAGGATTTTGTCTTAAATTTGTGCTTGCCCAGCAAACATTGTCTTTTCTTAGAAAAGTTATTTGCTTAGGAAATGATAGAAGGCTAATGGGGATTATATAAGTAAAGCATCCCTGCCATGGTTTGACATTGTCGTTGGTTCAGTGTTACTATAAAAATAAAATGAAATAAATTTTAAAGTGCTTTGAAAATCTTAAAGCTATGTACAAATGACCATTCTATGTTGATTTCTAATTGTCATCTAATGTCTTTTGGGCCTCCTTTCCTTTCCTTGGAGTGTTCAAGCAGTGCAAAAATCATTTCAGTAATAGAGTAAGCCAAACATGATTGGGTACGTAAATCTGTTGCTGCAAAACAAAGACAACATCACATAATGTCTACCAAAGCCAAACACAAATTTCTTTGGGGAAATTTACAACAGTAGTGTGAATAATTGAAATTTAGCTAAATTATTATCATTATTCTTTCTAATACTTGCATCAAAGGACTTGGTGATATTTAAAACTCAGATAAATTCCATCAAACTATTGCTTTGATTAATTTGAGTCTCTTTGCCTGCAGGGATTCTAAAATGAGTCATTCTTCCTTGAAACACGTCCAATTGCCGTAGCAGCTGTAAACTGTAGGAGTTGATACTCCTTAACATCAAGGTGAAAGGGTCACTGAGCCCCACCCTTTGGAAACTACTTTGGCTACAACACTCATACAAAGTTCAGGGCCTTCACGATGAGGCCTAAAGCCTTTAATTAATCTATTTGCCTCTGCAGCTCCTGTGGTCCCTGGGTACTCCACCACTGCATAGCAACAACCCCTTATGTTTACTCATCCTCTTTCTCTGAGCAACAGTAACATTTTAGATGTCTTACCCAGCATTCAGCTGTGGAAAAAAATAAAACTTAGCAAAAACCTCTCACCAGGAAAAACTGTGCCCCAGAATAAGAAACAGTTGGTTTTTTTGTTCGTTTGTTTGTTCTACAAAACCTTCCTAAGATATAAGAAGTCTCTCCCTGTATCCCAAATAACTGTCTAGCCTTCAACAGCTTGTCTTTTCCATTCATGAATGAAACATTTATTAATTCAACAAATATTTATTGAGTGAGAGAGAACTTTCTCTCTGTTAGACATGGTGATAGGCACTGGCAATAAAATCCATGTCATAGTTTGAAGTAAAGCCTAGGAAAACTTCTCAAATCAGTTCTATCTATCTTATAACTCAAAAAAAAAAAAACCAAAACAGTTTCATCCCCTTTCCCCACTGCACCTTTGCTTAAACTTTTGTGGACTGTAATGTGCAAGGTGCTCCACTCTCCTATACCTTGTATGAATAACTAAAGTGAGCTGTGAACTAGTGAGCTAGGCAATGTCACACGTACACTGTCTCTCACATCTATCTTTCTGGATCTGCTTGTATTTAGTATAGCTGGAAAGAAAGAAAAGAAAAGAAAGAAAAAAAAGAGGGAAAGAGAGGGAAGGAAGAAAGAGAAAGAGGAAGAGAGAAAGAAAGAGAGAGAGAGGGAAAGAAAAGAAGAATGATAAGTGATTCAGCTGAGGGCCTTTAAGAGAACGTAAGATAAATTAAACAGGTCAGACTGTTTTGGTTCAAGATTATTGTGGACTAGCTATTATAAAATACACAACATTGTAAACTGCCTATACTTCAATTTTTAAAAAATAATAATAAATAAATAAAAAGAGCCTCTCATGTGGTCTAATTTTCTGACTAGAATTCTGCCTTGGAGTTTAGAGCGAAGGTCCAGCTAATAGAAAAGTGTTGCTTAGTTTCCTCACTTGTTAGTGTTCTCAGTACAGATTTTACCTAAAGACATATTGTCTGCAATCTAGAGCAATTTGGGGTCTTGTATAATTCCATCTATAAAGCCTCTAATCTCACTATCATCTCTAACACTATGAAAATAATTTCCTTCCACACACACTCCCTTCGTATACCACCAGCACCTATCTCCAAAATGTCTCTGTTTTAGTACATGATTGAATGAAAATTTACAGTATTTTACAATTCTAAGTAAAGTTTTTCCCCCTTTTTTGAACATATGATCCCATCTCTTGCTGGCTTCTATTGATGCTTATGAAAAGTCAGTTGTCGGTCTAATTGTCCTACTTTTGTAGAAAAATTTTTTTTCATTGCAGCTGATTTTAAGATCTTCCCTGAAGACATATTTAAATGAGATTTACTTGCTTGAGAGATTTATGTCTTTTACTAACCATGGAACATTGCCTCTCCTGCATGACACCGAAATTCCCCATCTCATCTTCTAGGACTCTTCACCTGTATCTACATATATATTTTTCTTTTTCAATTTCAAATTTTTAATCTTGCTGTGCTGCCTCTGGGCAATTTCTTCACATCTATCTTTCAATTTATTCATTTTCTCATCGGTTACATCTAATCAGCTGTGTCATCTAGTTACTGAGCCATTTTTTTTTAATTTCTAGAAGTTTTTATTCCTTTTAGAATCTATTTTTATAATGTTTTTGTTCTGATAAAAATTCCGGTTTTAATCCTTTCTTTTTAATGTTTTTCATCATCTAAGACATACTTATTTTATTATATCTGAAAGATAGTTTTGTTACTTGAGTATTTTGGTAGCCTAAGTCTTCTATTATTGTTTTATCTGATTCTTGCTTGTGGTGAATATGTGTTTTGTAATTTTGGATTATGAACTCATCTTCAGCAGAGATTATTATGGGATTCTTAGCCTAGACTGAAAGCATGTTCCTCCAAAGAGGTATTTTACCTTCTGCCAGTCAATTTAAGTATATCATGAGTCCAGGACCTGCTTTATATTTATGTCATAGTGGGGTAGACCTGGGCTACATTGGTAGTAAAAATAATTGAACTATAATCCCACACGAGAACAAGTATCTATTTCAAAGGAGACATTTTGGAGTTTGTTGCTGATGTTGTTGTGTGTTTATTCCCTAAAGAGCTATAAAACCCAGGCCCTCAGTTCTTAAAGATCAAACTCTTCCCCACAGCCAAGGTGACTAGAGCAACTCTTGTTAGTTTTTTCCATTTTTTCCCTTGAAACTTTTATTTCCTTCTTACAAACTTGACAATATATTTAATACAAATGTTTATCCTATTTTATGTTTATTATATTTTAATCTATATTTTTACATATTTTGAGAAGACAATTTCATGAAACTTAATCCAAAATATGTCCAGAAACTGAAGTTCTCCACCATTTTCTTGATATGGTCAACTCAAAATGTCACCCAAGCAGCCTGACATATGTATAAATTTTAACATAGAGTAAATTTTAACCAATTACAAATTAGTGAGTGATCGTCTTATAGTTAGAGGCAAAGTCTGTGTCCTAGTTCAATTACATGCCAGGTAGGTGCTTAATAAACACTTACTGTTAGAATTAATTAACTAAACTATATTTACTGTTAAGCTTCTTGTCTGTTATGACTACCCTTTGTTTCTCTACGGCAAGAGTGTTTTCTTTTATTGTTATTTTAAAATATGTAAGTGAGTGACTCTAAAGTAATGAGGCAAATTCTACAAACCATGCACAAAAATTGATGTTAGTAATTTGCCAATAGCCACTCCTTATATGACAGACTTATAACGCACAGAGCTATGGCTTGTTGCTATGACAAGGAGATATGGAGATCACATGTACTGTTTTTAATTTTTAAAATAACATATCTGGAAGATTGATTAGCTTTTCAAAGACCACCACAAAACTTAGCTGAAGGAATAAAGATTACTCATCTCTCTGATAAACTGAAAGCACTAAAACAAGTTCTGAATATTTGATTCCCTATTAGCTGGAACCAAAATAAATCAATCGCCAGTCAAACAAATAAAACAAAGATTTTTAAATCCATGTTGTCTCCACAGGACTTAGGCCTATAACTTAATCACTGAGCAAGTTACTTTTCAATTATTTCCTTAATCTGCATAGGTCTAAAAATAGACCCCCATCTTTCAAGCAGGGTGGCAAGTGGAATGACTGCTATTTCTGCTTCCCAGCGTTGTGGTGACAGCCCAGCATGTAGATTACTGCTTCATTGCCAACAGGGCTGCAAGAGACCATCAATTTACCACTAAACATGGATACCAGAGAAACAGGAATACCTTACAGGCAATGCCCTAGTCCAAGTAGGGAATTTCATTCTTTGGAAGAGTACAGAATGGGTCAAGCGAAAAAGGCCAGAGAGTAGTGAGGATATAGGCAACTTTTAGAGGCTTAACAACTTTGAGATTCAACTTGTCCATCTAGTAAGATAATACAATAAAGCCCATTCATCTCAATTTCATTTCCAAACTGAAAAAGCATAAAGTTTAGAGCTGAGCCAGCCTGGGGCAAGTCCTTGTGCTAACTTACTATCTGAGTGAATTTAGGCAAGTCTTAAATAAATAATGGTTTCCCCAACCATAAAATAGGAATAATAAAAATACTAATCTCATAGGATTATAGGGTTAGCAAGATAACAAATGTAAAACAATTTACATGGTGTCTGATGTTAGTAAGGACTCAAATATTTGCTATAACTATTATGTCTACAAACTTCTAAATACTTGTTATGAGCAAAACATTGTGCTAAATATTTTGGTGGCTACAAAGACAAATCAGACATATATCCTTAGCGTCTAACAGAAGAGATGAGGTAAAATGAAGTTATAAACTCCATGAGAGCAAGGAGTCTATGTGTCTTACTCATCCTTATGTTCCAAGCACTGCAAGAATTTCTGGCATACAGTAGGTATCCAATAAATATTTGTTGTATATAAAAATAAATAACTCTTTTACCACATAGAAAGTGCTGAAAGTGAACAGGAGAAATAGAAGAGAAATCTAGGTAAGAATCAGGACCGTGAAGGCCAAACAAAGAAAAAATTTATCCACAGTTTCTCACCTGTCAAAGGATAAAAAATAATTCTACTTACGTTGCCTCCCTCATATTGGTTATTGTAAAGCTGAAATAAGAATGTGTTTCCCTGACAGCAGCAGATGGAGGAGGCCGGCAACAAAAGGACGATGAGCTAACCCAAAGCAACTGAGTGATATTTACCAAAAGTCATGCAGTGCTTACTACATGCTAGAGACCGTTTTAAGCATTTCACATGTGATCACATCTTACCTTCACAACAACCCTGTGAGATAGGTCTTATCATTATTTCCGTTTTGTGTAAAAGGAAACTGAGGCACAGAGAAGTTAAATAATATACCCAAGATCACACAGCAAGTAAGTCACAGAAGCAGGATTTAATCTCTGGCAGGGGAGCTCCAGAGCCCGCTTGATGAAGCAAAGAGTGCTTTGTCTCCCAAACAGTGCAGCCAGGGTCTCGGACCTTCCTCTGCTATTATTACTTATCAGAAAACACTGGTCCTGTCAAAGCAAGACCCTCCAAACTCTATGCTCAGTCTCTGTCTCTTTCTGGCAACCTTTTCCAACACCTTCTACCACAAGCTTAATTTCATTATCTCGACTGCTTCATGGGAGGAGGAGGAAGGGGAAGAGTGAGCTATAAATATCCCTTCCTAAGTGCCCCCCAAGTTGGAGCCACCTGCTGGGGCTGTGTGAGGTAGAGGGAAAAGCAGAGCCACTTGGTGGAGAGAGGTTTGCACCCCATCATTCAACGTAAGGTTTTTAAGGCCTCCTGTGGGGCTGACTGCTGCAAAGGGGAGGAAAGTAAACAAGCCATAATGAATGGTGTCATTACAGGGTTTTATCATCTACCTGCTTAATTATGTCAGCGAGAACTCAAAAGCAAGTGTCGAGCAGATAAAGCATTCTGAGAAAGCTCTGCTCTAGGTATACTGGGCCCCCAAACCACACAGCATGAGGTCCTGGGCCCGCAGGCACTTCTTAGGAATATTCTGTTTTCTCGCACTGTATCTTCGGGTATGGAAACACTTTGTAAACTGGAAACAGAACAGATGCTTCTATGACCAAGTAACATAGAGAAAAGTCATCGATACGGTCCGACTTGCTTTTGAACTGGACTAGGAAATGCATTTTCTGCAGGTGTCTGGAAGCAGCCCCTTATGCACGGCAAAAGACAGTTGGACCAAGGTCAGAGAGTACGTCAGGGATTAACGTTGGTTTTCCAGCTCCATCCTTAGCGTTCTTTCATCCGCAGCTATCTGAGGCGGGTGCAAGGATGAGCCAGCCAGCTCTTCTGAGGCTCCGCTCACCCTGGACAGACCACTCTTGAGGTCAGCTCTAGGGCAGAGTTGAGTTAGCAAGAAACTGTGCTTGCTTCTGCCAAGAAGCAAGATTTCTCTTGAAACACCCACACACAATCAAGGGTGCGCCGCGCGTGCGCACCCGCGCACACACGCACAGACAACCACAAGGAATTTTTATTTTCTCCAATCCCAATCCAGAGTCAGACGCAGCTGCCAAACCGGCCCCTCTGACAGCACCTCCTACACCAGACGCCGGAGCTGCAAACTGTGCTCCGCAGGCGTTTTAATTGTAAATCCAGATGCTCTACCCCTTCGGTTCTCCGCACTGACCTTTCACTTGAAAGTCAATTTGTCAGTCTGCTCCATGTGTCTGAAGAAATCATCAAAGCTGCCCCGCCGAGGAGCTCCCCATAGATTTCTCTGGACGCGGCTGCAACACAGCTACACTACATGAGGGGGAAATATGGGGGTGGGGGGACAGGATTGCGGCAGCTCCCCTGCGCTCGGGGCTGCTTGGGTGCCTTCTGTTTCTTAGAGAAGACTGCATCACCAAGGGGTATTTGGGGAGAGAAAAAAGAAGCAGAAGCAAGAACTTGCCTCACCCCACCCCCAACTTCCCACCATCAGTTTGCAAACAGGACCCAGTGAAAGCTGGTAAGAGAGACACCACACCTCCCACCCCTCCGAGCCCGGAGTCTCCAAAATCCAGGCATGTCTGAGTCTCAGTATTCTGCCAGCACAGCCAAGGGCTCAAATCTGGAAATAAATATTCTTCGCACTGAGGGCCAAGGAGATAGGTATCATCAGAGATATTGTAAGTGTGGAAACTGCTAAAGCACAAGGGGCTGATTGAGGACAACTCCATCACCTTAAATTAGGGACACTCATGGTTCTACACTCTAGTTGCTGGGAGGAACTAGACAAGGCCAGACCAAGTAGCACCCCCGGCCATCCCCAGGTACTTAGGGCTCTGCTTCTAGTTCCTGTCCACCCAGAGCAGCACCTCACCCCGAGATCTTGGTCTCCTACACCACCCACAACTACGCCACCACACATACACACATATACTCCACCATCACCACCACAACCAAAGTAGAACTCCTTCTCAATCCTACTGAGCTCTGTTGAGTGACTAGTCACTCTGAGAAGTTAATTGTCACTAAGTGGACACACATCCTTTGAAAGCCAAACAATCAAGATTATAGCTAGTTCTACCCCTGGCTAGTTGTGTGAGCTGGGGCACAGCCCTTAACAACTTTGAACCACTGATTATTTATCAAAAGATAGTGAAATGCACTTGTCTTGTTTTGTTTTGCTTTGCTTTGCTTAGGTTAAAGAATGTTCATTTGAGCAGCTCTCCTGGCCTTGTTAATATAGGGCAAGTAAGTACCCATTGTCCTGGGATTAGGACTGGACAGGATTTTTTGTTGTTTTTTTGTATTGCTTGTTTACTATATAGAGTACTGGAGGGGGAGAGATAGAGAAGGCTGGCCAAATCTGCTTTAGAAGCCAGGACAGTTTGAAAGGAAAGGGACAAGAAACCTATAGTTTGAACACCATGATTTGCATCTTGGGAGATGATTTGGGGTAGGTGAGGGTAATCCCAATGAAGACCCAGTAACACAGAAGAGAGCTGTAAGACTCACAAAAAAATTTCCTATAGGAGAAAAAGAGGCTAGTTTGTCCAGGCACAGAACTAGTATGTAAGGTCATGTGGCCCACAGACTGACAAGTGTTAAAACCATGGAGAGGAGGAGGGAACCCTGCTTAAAAGGGGATTTCTTTGCTTCTGTCCATGACACAGGAACTGGTACCAGATTAGCCCTCATGCCATAAACAAGTATAAAACTAGCAAAATACATAAGCAACTGTTATTAGGCATTGGACAACAAGCAATGAAACACTGTGACCCCTGAGATAAAAAGAAGATCCTATGGTAAGCTGCACAACTGTGCTAGGGACATGTTCACAATCATAGTGCACTGAGCTGAAATCTATACAGAGGATGGCCGTCCCACTGAATTGACTTAGCATATATCTGAGTTCAGGATAATGGAGCAGCTAGAATTTAAAGGATATGTAATCAGAGAGGAAGAAACAATTCAAAAGCCCAAGTGAGAGGATCTGTGAGCCCTCGGTTGACAGCTGCTGGGCTAAACATGCCCAGGGCAAGACTACATGAAGTTATCCAGGGTGACCACTGTGGGTTTGAGAGTAAAACAGATAATGAGAGGGATAAGAAGTACTTGGGGATGTCAGAGTCCTGCTACAGCCAGAATGAGAAACTTTGTTAATACCTCATTAATATCAGAGGCAACTAGCTGAGATGTGAGGAATGCCAAGCCCTAGGAGTAAGGACCACACTCTGGAGTAATTCCTACTCTCTATCTGCCTTTAAAATGCTGTAAACTAAGCCCTAACTAAAGCCTCAAGGGAAGCAGATTCTTCCCTTCAGCCTGAAGATAGAGGGGGTTGGGAAACACCTTAGGCTTTCCATAGATCTTCCATAATAAAGCAGGAAAGTAAGACTTTACAAGTTCAGTGTAAACAGCTAGTCACTGCACTGCCTACTAAAACAAAACTCAACACCCTTCAGAAATTCTACAATGTAGCATTCATTAAGTTGAGCACACAATCAGAAATAGATCTGCAAAAAAAGGAAATTGTGATAACCAAGAAAACAAGCAAGCAATAGACACCTATCCTGAGATGGCCCAAAAGACTTTAAAATGGTTATTATAAATATTACAAAGGAAAATACATTTGAAGTATTAAAGGAAAAGATGACTTTAACAAGTGAAGATACAGGCAATATCAAAAAAAAACCCAAGTATAACTATAAAATAAAGAATCAAATAAATTTATTAAAGTGGAATAATAATTTAAACTAAAAATTCAACAGATGACGGAGATGAGAGAAAAATAGGTTTCCCTGCTAGAAATGGCAAAGGAACAGAGAAGTAACAACTGAAGGAAAATAAACAGAGGCTCAAGTACTTACGGCACAATTAAAACTGTCTAATACACATGTATTTGAAGTCCCAGAAGAAATAATAGCTGAAAATTTCTCATATTTGTTCAAATATATCAATTTATAGATCAAGAAGCTCAGTAAACAAGCAGACTAAGAAGAAAAAAAAGTCACATCTAGACAAATCATAGTCAAACTGCCAAAAACCAAAGATAAAGAGAAAAGCCCTGAAAGCAGTTAGAGGAAAAATACACTTTATATAGGAAAGACTGATGATGCAATGACAGCTAACTTCTCAGCAGAAACAATGGCAGCCAGAAGATCATGGAATGCCATCTGTAAAATAACAATGGGGAAAAAAACCCACTATCAAGACAGACTCACACAACCAATTAAAATAGCCTTCCGAAAGGAGGGTAAAATAATGGCATCCTTAGATAAGCCAAGGTTGATAGAATTTATTACAAGAAAATCAAGAGGAATTTTTTCAGGTTGAAGATAAATGATGCCAGATAGAAACCAGAAGCCACAGGAAGAAATAAAGAACACCAGAAATCATAAATAAGTGGTTTGCTATAAAATACCCTGTTTCTTTTCCCTTTATAAATTCCTTAAAATAAATTGACCATTTAAAGCAAAACTGATAACATTGTAAGGTGAGGTTTATAACATGTATAGAAGTAAAAAGATACAGCTGAAATTTTAAAAGCTGACAACATCAAATTTTCCAGAGTCTGTAGAGCAAATGAGACTCTTTTACATTGCTGATGGGAGTATAAAATGGTACAAGCTCTTTGAAAAGCTATTAGGCATTTTCTTATAATTTTAAAGATATATGTACTCTATAACCCAGGAATTGCACTTATAGGTATTTACAAAAGAGAAGTGAAAATACATCCAAAAAATTATATGACAGGAATGTTCATGGCAGCTTTATTAATAATGGCCTAAATAAATGAGGAAAAGAAACAAACAAAAATAATTCAAATAACTATCAATAGTACAATGGTTAAATAACTTGCGTCATAGTCATACAATGAAACAGTATTCAGCAATAAAAGAATGAACTACTTCCTTGAGGATACAGTTCCTAATGTATAACGGTCACATAATGAACATTGTTTAAGTGAATGAATTAAGAAAATAGGAGATTGGAAAACAAAACAAAAGAATAGAATGAACTACTGACTTGTCCAACAACATGAATGACTCTCAAAAACACCATATTGAGTGGAAGAAGCCAGTCTCAAAAGAGTAAATACCATATGATTCTATTTAAGCAAAATTCTGTAACAAATATAATTTACTTGCTGTGATTTAAAAAAAAAATTGAAATAATGGTTGCCTGGGGTCAGAAACTGGGAAGAGAAATTAGAAAAAACTCTGGGGTGATAAAAATGTATTTTATTCAGAGGTGCTGGTTATATGAGATGTATACATTTGGCAGAATCACCTGAGAGTATACTTAAAATCTATGATTTTACTGTATGTAAATTTTACCCCATATGAAAAAAAATGTAAGTGTCCTTGTAGAAGAAGCTAAGTCATTCCTTGGTTCAAATCCTCAAACATCTTTCCAACTTGAAGCCAAAGCACAAATCCTTACAATGGTCTTAAGGTCCTATATGTTCTTGTTCCCCATTATACTTAATAATCTCCTTAATGCTCACTCTGTAGGTACATTAGCCTTTTCATAGTTTCTTGAACGTATAAGCCTGCTCTTGTCACACCCCAGAGCCTTTACCCTGCTCTATTTCTCTCAGCAGTACTTAACCACCATTGAACATAATTCTTTCATGTTTATTTACCATCTGTCTCCCCCCTAAAATAAGTGTAAGGCACTTTATTTTGCCCACATATAAATCTCCAGTGAGGAAGGTAATGCCTGGTGCATAGAAGTTGCCCATCAAATATTTACTGAATACAAATTTTAAATGAATGAATGATTTTTTCCATTAAAAACGTGTTGTGCTTCTTTTCTTGTCAATGGGTCCAAGCTAAATTGTATCACTGAGTAGAGTTCTCTCCATCCAAAACTATGGCTCTGTGGCTCACCTCTAATTCCATGGGAGAGGAACTCATCTTGAATTAAGGCAGTCAGAGTCCATCTAATCAATCCCCACAAAAGAGCTGGGATTAACCTCAAGGACGATTTTGCTTGGTTCATAGTGATTATCTCCCCACCTTGTCTCCTAATCTAGTCCCCAGACAAAACACACCATGCTCTCAAAGAGAAAGCCTTTTTTATACTAAAAGAGGACATCTGGACAGTCACAACATGGAGAGCCAGGGGAGTGGCAAACCCTGGGTGAGGAGAGAAGTCTCGTACCAAAACAGTGACCAACCCCAAAGGGACCACCGTGTCGGCCAATTCCATGAGAAGGGGCTGCAGTGAGGCTATCCAGGTGGAATAAAAGGCACCTCAAGCCACTAAACCACTGCACAAATAACAGGAATTGACTAGCTATCTCAAGCAGGAAAGGAATTTATTGGAAGGATATTAAGGAGCTTCCAAATCAACATGAAGGCTGGAGAACCTGAGTCAGAAAACGGACAGCCATCAAGGAAAGTTGGGCAGCTAAACACATAGCGGAGTTCATAGTGCTGAAACAATCTGGTTAAAATATCTCCAGCTCTCAACATGTGTTGTTGTTTTCACTGCCCCCACATCTACCTAGGCCACTAGCTGACTCCATCTCAAGACTGTCAACTCTGCTATCCCTTCCATCACAAACAGCTTTCTTACCTGCTCCTTGATCTGTACATCACTCCCTCAGATTTCAAAGTCCTAGGTGGGATCCAAAATATGACTGACCAAGTCCAGGCCACATGAACATTCTGATGTCAGGAGGCAGAGAGGGAATAGCTACCTCCTTTGTCATCTTAGTGGAAAATGGGGTCCTGCTATCATACCTTGAGGGATCCCTCCACAATAAAGAGAATATTGAGATTCTGGATAGTCAAGTTTATTACAATTTATTCCTTTAACTTCCTTACATTCTCATAAACACTTCCCCCCAAACTTACACTTCTAAAACTATTTCTACACAATAAAGATAGCCCATCTCATACAACCAAAAACATACTCACCCTTTCTCCAAACAACGAAAACAGTAAGTTTTATCATTTGTTCCCTCCAATTTCAGGGATTTCATTATGATGTTTAAATAAGATACGCTGATGAAAGTGTTAGCAGAAACACAGTGGAGCAGTGAAAACAAGCCTAAATACAGAATAGGTGTCTAGTTCAGTGAGGGCAAGTTCTGCCCCTCCCATGATGGAAGTGTCCAGTCTAATCAATTTCTTCCATGTCGTCGACTGGCCCTTCCAGATAGAGTGCCATCCTAGTGTTCAGGCCTAATTGCTACTGCTGGCCAGTGCGGGACTCAGCTGAGTTACTAGCCATCAGTCCCCATAATGGGAGGATGCCCTTGTCATCAATTCATGTCGTTAGATCCATCCCTACCAACATAGCTATTTTATTTATGAGTCCACTGATCAAGCACCAGGAAGACTCTGATCAACAACTTCAGTGAGAGTCATTCTATCTTCCTGATTATTTAAAAATCTCTCCATGGTGGACCATTTTGGTGAGCATGCAGATTTGCTACACATATTTTCATCTTCTGGCTCATTCTAAGAAGCTTATCCAACTTTTCCCCTAAACTTCCGCATCACCAATTCTCCGATATTTTTCCTTCTAAGCCTCAGATTGTCTGGCCAAACCATCAGCCACTGTCCAGGAATTGGATCTAGATCACTAGGTTAGGCAGCCTCTCCTAGATAATTAGATGTACCACTAAACATCTGCTCCTAGGGGAATCTTTATTCTCCATTGTGCTTTGAGACCACCCTTGAGTGGAGTTAATGCACTACAGCAATTTATAACCAAGAAAATTGACTGGCCCATTGCCATATGCTAGAGAGGAGAGTCTGGCTTGCCACAGGGAGCGCACTGAATCTCTGAAGGACCCTGTGGCAAGCGGGACCGGGATGGGACCTGGGTGCGTCACGGACCTAGGATTCCTACGACTGCACTTGAGGGAACCCTGGAGCAGGGCTACTGATGTCGTGGCTCTATTCTCTTTGGTTCTGCCATGCGTTCCGGTGGCACTGGAAAACCCCACTGAACTACTCAACACACTTGGGAGGTGTACCCACCCGCCTTCATCCCAGGTCTACACTCCAACACAAACAGAAGCTGTCAAAATACAGCCTGGCTCTGTGGTGGGCAGAAATCTGGAGAAATTCAGGGGGAACAAAATGCTTTGGAAATGGTTTTATTTCTGAGAACTTTAATTTCCAAACTTCCCCCAATAACCACATTTTCTTGGAGTTCGAGATCAGAGACTGACTACCCTGGTGGCCTTTTAACCCTAATTAACCCAGGAGCCCATTTGGTGCCCCCACCTCATTGAACTGTGCGATGCAGCTCATAAAAAGATGTGGCCTCTAGTCTGTCAAATACTGCACATTCCACAGTTCTTGCTCAGGCCACTTCCTTCCCTATGGAGCCACTGCCTGACTTTTCCAAAGCTGATATTAATACCACAGACCATTATAATATAGTTATTTTCATGGAAGGCAGGGAGGAAGTCACGTGGCATTAATTGGTCCCATGGGATCCTGAAAGTCTCCGTTTAGCATGTTGTTTTTACTCACATAAGCAGCAATGAAGTGGAAACAGTGAGGAAGTCACTGAGATTGTACTAAATGAGTATTTTTTCTCTAGGATTTGTTTGGTTAATGAGTCATTATTCCTTTTTTAATTGTATGAACATATGTAGTAGCTGGGTCAAAGGTACACGTGCACTTTCTTAAATGCACACACACACACAGAGTCACACACACATAAGCACATGTATCTTGGCCACTGTCTGCTTGCCTTTATTTTAACCTCTGCTGTGATGTCAGCTTATAGAATGGCTGGGACAGAGAAACCAACAAAAGTAAATGAGTTTTTATAGTTTGGGGGAAATGACTTCAAAAGCTCCTGAGCATAAAAAGATGTATTTCATTCTCCTCAAGTTTCTGAGCCAGGAAGGTTTCATATTAAAATGTTGATATCACCAGAATCCATCAGTTTGTGTTTGTATCACAAATTTTACTATTTAAATGCCCTCACTTAACATCATCCTTTTTGACCTTTATAAGGGGCCTGGGAGGTAGGTAGGCCAGAATTAGTATTCCATTTTCTAAACTAGAAACTGATCTCATAGAAGCACAGTGACTTTTTAAAGATCACGTAGCTAATAAGTGATGATCTGACAATTAAGGGAACCCAAGAAACAGGAAGAAGTCTTCCCCATGGCTTTGAGGTCTTCATAAGTTAGACAGTCAACGTGGCAGATTTTGGAGAGTGAGCCTGAGCTCTTGCCAAGTTCGGTGAGTCCTCCTCCCCTTCCCAGGCACACGGTTCGTGGACTGTATGTTCTCAGGACTGTCTCCACTACCCACAATGGTGAGATTCTACTTTTCAGTCAACAAATCACATGAAGGTGAGCAAGAAAGCAAGGAAGTGATGAAAAACCCTCTTAAAACATTTTCTGTTTGAAGGTGCTGATATTCGAATAACTTGCGGGCTCCTTGGACGTGAGAAAAATTCTCTTGACAAAGATGAACCAGAATGACATCTATCCTATATCCCTCAATATGGCAGAGGTCGTGGATTGTGAACTGTACTTCTCTTGAAGGTTCATAGCAGCACTGTTTACAACAGCCAAGCTGTGGAAGCAACTTAAATGTCCAACAACAGATGACTGGATAAAGAAGATATAATGGAATACTACTCACTCATAAAAATGAAATAATGTCATTTGCAGCAACATGGATGGACCTAGAGATTATCATACTAAGTGAAGTAAGTCAGACAGAGAAAGACAAATATCATATGATACTACTTTTAAGTGGAATCTAAAAAATGACACAAATGAACTTATTTACAAAACAGAAATATACTCTCAGACATAGAAAACAAACTTACGATTACCAAAAGGGAAAGTGGGGAAGGGGGATGGGGTAAATTAGGAGTTTGGGATTAACATATACACAATACTATATATAAAATAGATAAACAAGAACCTTCTGTATAGCACAGGGAACTATATTCAGTATCTTGTTATATATATAAATAAAATTGAATCACCTTGCTGTACACCTGAAATTAACACAATATTGTAAATTAACCATATTTTAAAAGTTTCATAATTCTCCACACCATACAAATGAATTTGCATTCTCATGGTCAATAGGTCCTTCAGCCAGGCAGGAAACAAGTTCACGTTTACTTAATCTAGTTGGGTCAAGGTACTAAAAAGTTGTTCAGTTCAAACAAGAGCCACTTAACGTCATATAAGAACAAACTTCAAATAGATGAAAACTGCTCCATGACCACAGGGATGACACGCCCTGGGACTCTGTCACCAGTCTTTACACAAAGGCTCACAAGTGTTCCCGCCAGAAGACAAGGCAGAGGAAACATGGCTCCACTCATGTCTTCACTATCACCAGCAGCGTGACTGAAAGGGCGGCTCCTACAGAGGATTTTTTTCACTGCTTCACCTTGGCAGGGAGAGCCCACCACCGCACTGAGCTTCCAGAGCCCACAGAGGTTCTACCCTCGCCCCCCACCACTTAGAGAGGAAGCCCAGAATGTCCAGTGGGACTATTTGAGATGCAGCTGCGTGCAGGCTCTGGGAAACGAAGGACGGCTTACTAACCCCACTTGTGAATGGACTAAAGCCATGGATTCTCCTCTTCCTCATCATTTTTTTTTTTTTTGAGTTTAGTACAAATTTTGTCTTACTTTCCATCATCTAATTCCACCAGTCAATGGGTTTTTTAAACCTGGAGCAACATATATATATATATATATATACACACACACACACACACACACACATATATATACACATACACACACACACATTTAATTTTACCAGTCAGTATGATTTAACTAATATTTAGTTCTTTTTTAAATTAAAGTACAGTCTGTTTTCCTCCTTGTCATTTAATTGTTCACAAACACTCTATGAAGTCAGCTGAAGCAGTAACTGAGAAATAAGCTCATATAGACTACATGTTTTCCTCAGAGTCATTCTAGTTAAAGTGTGTTAAGAGGAAAAGGTCGAATCTATTGGCTGGCTTGAAGATTAGGGGTCATGGGTGAATTCTGATGCTCATACCATCTAGTCCAACTCGAAAGGAGAGTCACAGGGCAAGAATAAGGAGCTATAGAGTTAGAGTAGAATTATTCCTCAGTAAAAACAGTTGTTTTCCATCACAGAACTGCAAGGATGATTTTAAAACATTTTGCTTTGGGAGCACGCTATCCATCAGGCAATCGTAAAGTGGGCTTCGAGCTGGCACGCCTTTTGTTTTACAGAAGGGAACAGAGTGAGAGATACCTGGTGACTAAAGCATGCAGATGCCTTTGAACCATTAGCCAACCTGCTCCTGTTACTGCAGAGAGATCTTAAAGGCCTATACAAGTGAAGGCCAGTGTTCCTCTTGGGAGGCAGGAAGGGGAGGGAGGGAGAGAGGGAGAAAGAATAACGAATGTCTCCATCCACCCATTTTCTTGTTACTGTGCAAAAACTCTCCCCTTTTGTATCTGGAAAGTATGATTTTAAATTTTGCAAAATCTCGAAAAAGGAAAGTTCTCTGTTGACACTGGAGAGGCAATAGGGCTTGGCACCGGGAGAGATGAAATTCTAGTTACACTTGGGACAGCTTTATTTCAATTTATAATAAAACTCTAATTCAAGGCTGTACTGCAAACAGTCAGAAGAAAACTCAATTCAAGAACAGAGAGGCCGCTAGGGAACACAGTAGGCACAGGAAGTGACTGTTGGATGGGAAAAGGCAGGAAGAATATAAGAAAAGGGAAAAAAAACTAAAACAGCCTCCAGCAAATAAACCAGGTTCTCCTCAACCCTTGGAAAAATCAAGAAATGAATATTAACTGCACTGTGTATTGAAGGAAAGCCACAAAAACAATCCATAATGACAGCTTGCCCTATAGATTCACAAAAAGTAACCACTGAAGAAAATGGCAGGACAGCATAATTCCAGAGGAAACTCAAGTAAGAAACATACCTTTCATTTTGTCTTACGGACACAGAAAAATCGGTCCTGGCAACACTGAGTTGTCTCAGAGATCTTCCCGGCCAGATTCACTCCCCTCACTTGACTTCCGAGACGTGCGATACACAGTGTTTTGTGTTAATTAAACACCTTAACATAACTCTGTGGGCAGAGTGCTTGTCTGCTATTTTCAGACATTTGTAAGATTCACAGGAAGGAGAGCCTACAACCCTGCAAATTTCCAAGAAACCGATTACCTGGGAGAATCCACCCAACCGTGCTCACGCGCCTGAGCTGCGCAGGCAGGCGTTCAGAGCAGGTGAGGAGCTTCTGAATGGTCCTCCAGGCAGTGTTTTTTGTTTTTTTCTTTTTCATGGAAATTTGAGTCAACAACACTATCACCTTTTATAAGACATTGCAAAGAAAGAAAACAATGGTCGCCAAAGGGCAGAAATGATCGTTCGGCTGGCAGGGCTCGCTCCAGGATTTGGAAGAGTGGCCTCCACCAGTAAACCAATTTTCTTCTTGGGTGTGGAGCAAGTTCTGGCCTGGTTCGCAGCTTCCCTTAGAGCCTGCAACTGATTCCTGAGCAGGCTGTGGCTCATTCAGGGCTGCAGGCCCAGGGTAGGGAGGCCAGACGGGGGGACTGGATTGCGCAGGGGGGTCAGGCGTCTGGGGAGCTGGCAGAGGTGGGGCCGTCATAGCTCACGTTGGGTGCTTGGTTGTTTGCCCTTCTGCTCAGCGCAGTTGGCTCTTTGGCAAATTGTGGGAGGTGGGGGAGGGGGGGTCAACAAGGGTTAAGGGATGTCAAAGAGAGTGTGAAGACGGAGGGCGGAGGACAGAAGAGGGAAGGAGACAGTGTGTCAGGACCAGAGAGAGGGGTCTGGGAGAGGCAATGTTGGGGCCTCAGGAGAAGCTGCTCTCCCACCTTCTTCACCCAGTTTTATCACATCCAGGACCAGTGTTCAGAAGAAGGAACAAAGAATGGTTCCAGTTTCCTTCAGTCTTAATATAGAAGGCCCCCAAAGGTCCAGAACAATTTTAGAAAGAGAGCTGCAGGGCGGGGAGGAAAAAGTATTGTGCACCTCTGAGGAAATGAAGGGTAAGACAAACAATATTGTTTTAACACTACTGCTACAATCTTTGTGGGCTCCCAGCTCTGATCAACCACCTCCTTCTGACCCTGAGACATTTATTGTTAAATTTTCTAAAGAGAAAAAAAAACATCTGCTTTGGACAGAACACCCTGAATTATTCTATTGCACAACAAACTATTTAAGGCTAGGCTCTTAGTACTTTGACGCATTTGTGTCTCGTAGAGGAATGAATGGACGAAAATCAAAAGCCTCATTTCCCTTCTCACTGGGTCTATATATAGTTAAAGGGATCCAAGAAAGACAATCTGACTTGACTTTATAGAAAAGGAATTCTGTAAATGCTCAGAAAAATATAATTCTGGAAATGTCATCAGAAATCAATATATATAAAAAAAAAGAACCACTACAAGCATAGTTTCCTCCCATTTATTGTTCAGTCATCTTCCCCTTCTTTCTGTGATTTTGAGGATGACCCAAATCTCATGTAAAATGGGGGCATTATCACTACACATACACAATATGCTGATTGACTCTAGAACCAAACAGTCCCAGCCTTTCTTGTATTGGGTAGAGGCCTGGCTTACCAGCAAATAAACCAAGTTCTCCTCAACCCTGGGAAACTGCCTGCCGAAGAGTCACTATGGTCAGTATTTGAACACTGACCAGGCTTAAGAGTAGCATACTCTGTGATATTTAGCCACCGGTAGAAGTAGAAAGATGTGTAAGTTATCCATTGCTGGGTAACAAATAAACCCCCCATTTGGCAGTTTGGATAATGAACATTTACTATCTCATAATTTCTGTGGGTCAGGAATCTGGGCACAGCTTAGCTGGATGCATTGTGACCCAGGGTCTCTAATGAAGCTGCAGTGAAGGTGTCAGCTGGGCTGCGCTCATCTCAGACGCTGACTGTGGATGAATCCACTTCTCATCTCACTCATACAGAGGTTGGCAAGCTTCAGGTGTTCCCTGGTTGTTGGCCAGATTCATCAGTTCTTTGCCATGTGGGTCTCTCCATGGGGCTGTACACAATGTGACAGCATCCCTCCTGCAGCATGAGGGTTATAAGGAAGTGAGAGCACAAGAGAAGGTACCCAAGATAGAAGCCAGTCTTTCTGCAACCTAATCTCGGTAGCATCATCCCATTACTTCCACCATATTCTCTTCATTAGAAGTGAGTAAGTTCAACCCACACTGAAAGAGAGAGAACTGTACAGAGGAGGCAGGGATCATCGAGGGTCATCTTAGAGGCTGCCTACCACACCGTACATGACCCACAACAGCAGCCTGAAACATCAAAGCTTCACCAAATTAATATACAAGACCAGGTAATGTCTATTAACAGAAAAAAATGCCAGCTGGACTGAATCTAGGGTGATTTACAGACAAATAAATTGTAAAGGCCATAATCTGAATGATCTGCCACATATTGGAAACCAAGTATGACAGATTCCCTGTTATCATCACTATCAAATTAAGAGACTAAAGAGAAATAGTGTCTTCATTCTGATGCATCAGTCATGCTGCATTGGTTATGGTTACACTTCAGTCATCTGGTAAATATAGCCACTTGACATATCAACTGCCTTTGAGGGAAATCTGGTTTAGAAGCCTCAAGATTTCATCTCAGAACAATTTATCACTGACTCTTCACAGTAGAAATATAACCAATCCTACCTCAATTGTATGTGTTTGTGTTTGTGTCTGTGTGTGTGTGTGTGTGTGTGTGTGTGTGTGTAAAAGACAAAAAGGATAACCATGTTCTGTACATAAGGTTGAAGATCTTTTCAACATATTGCAGCCAAAGGCGCTATATTATGACAAAAGCTTATCAACCACAATTCAGAAATTGTGGATCTTGGCTATGTCCTCCTGGATTAGTGGGGACTGTAAAAACCAAATGGAATTTAGAAGTAGCTAAAATATTATTTTTTGAAAAGAAAGAAAAATAAACAACTCTGAAGAATTTAACTAGCCAAGGAGAGTTTGATTTCCTAATCTATTACGGAGATTTACTCTCTAGGATTTGATTTTCTACTCGGAGTTTGCGACTTTGAATTCATCTTCTGATTCTCTAGAATGTTTTAGGCCAAGGCTAACACAAGCACGATATGCCTTCCTGTGGCTACAATGATATTACATATCCATAAAGTGCAGTGTAGTATGTTTGGGGCTCATTGTGTTATCTTTGAGAATCCCAAGTGCACAAGATCAGCCAGCCATTAAGTGACAATCTGACAACCAATTCTAACTACCAACAATCCTGTCTAAATGTGTCATTTACATTTTCCTGAACCCAGAGACTTGCTGCCTCTATTTCTACAAGTGTAACATGATCACAACCCTGAGAAGGCTTTTGTTCTCTCGTATTTGGAGTCCTTAAAATTGTGTGAAATTGCACAGTTTTGAAAATTGTTGAGAATATAAAAGTGTTTGGCTCCCTTCCCCTGATCCAGAAGGTACTGTGTGTTCTTTGGATCCCAGACAACTTTTTGGGCAGTTCCAGATAAGGTATCCAATAACTTCATTCTGTGTCCCCGTTTTTCTTGCCCTCCTTCCAGAAAAAGTTGGATTGCTGCCTCCCAAATAATTTTATTGTGAGGAAAGTTATTATGAAAATGTACTCCACTGATTTTCACTGACCTCCAAAACACACTCCCTAATTAAGTGCAAATGGGAAACTGACTTGGAGCAGGTTGTCTCTGATTTTGGACTTGGGAGAAGTATTAAAAGTTTATGAACTCGATATGCAAGCTCCATCTGCCAAACGAGGAATTTCTTATTTCATTTGGTAACTTCACTGAGATTATATAATGCTCCTCAGAAAGGTCTAAATGCTAAAGATGTGTAAACCATCTGTCTGTGATGAAAAGTCAAAAAAATACACTACCCCCACAGTGCGTCTCCGGGCATCACTAATTATTTATCCAGAGAAATTTTATCATAGAGTTTTGGGTTTTTTTTTTTTTTATTTTAAATATTGAATTTTTACATAACCATAAAATTTCAGCACTAAAGAGGCAATGATTATATTCATGGTCTCACATCCTTTTATAGGAGGCTAGGGTTATTCAGATTTAATATTTAAAGAAATCTGAAGACCTGGCAGAGAGAAGTGAAAGGGAGTAGGTAGGAAGACAGGCAAATTGACTTTCGTCTCCACCATCGCCTCTTTCCCTCCCCGGCCAGCAGGGGGCGGAAGTAGCAGAGGAAGTGAAACTCGCTTTCTTCTCTGAATGTGAAGATACATAAACAAAGAGAGAGGGTGAAAGTTGCATGAGGTTTCTCCTCTCTCCTGTGGCCTCCTGCTGGCAGGGGTAAGCGTCAGGTGTAGTTCTGAATTCCAGTTCTGTCACGTACTAGCTTAAGTTATAACAAATATTTATGATAATAATAGTAACTAACATTTTCAGACCATACTTTGAGCCAGACCCGGCATTAAGCACTTTACGTGCATTATTTTATCCCATCCTTCAGCAAAGTATGATGAGTTGGTTTTGTGTTTTATTTGTGTTTTAAAAATGAGAAACCGGAGGCTTAAGAGATCAAATAACTTGCTCACGGGTACACAGTAGAATTATAACCACCACCATGAACAAGAACTGGAGTATTCATCTCTGACCTGGCATCCATTCTCACTTTTATTCAATTTGTTTTTGTATCCTTTAAAAAAAAAAAAATGAACAATTCTTTAACCCGACAAAGCAGATGCAAATATTTTTAGTTATTTTGTTATCACTCCAAGTGTAATACACGGAACACACAGTTATCCGGTGAATTTGAATGTGTCTGTGTTGCCAATTAGAGGAATTAAAGAAAAGGACAATTTTCCCCCAAATTACCAAATTGGCTGACAATGGTGATATTTCTTAGTATTTTTAACTTAGATATTATACGGTCTCCCTTTCTTTGATGGGTGTAGCCAAAAATTCGATATGTACCATTTGTGGCTCTGCCCTCCTGTCATGGTTTTGACAATGTGGGAAACAGTTAACAGCGCAGGGTTTAAATCAGACTGAAAGGGTCCTCCCCTCAGCTCTGCTCTTCCCTCTCTGAGCCTCAGAACCCTCATCCATGAAATGTGTTCCTCATTCAGGACTCATTCACTTGTGGAGGGTTCAACAGGCGAATGCAGGTCAATTATTCAGCCTGGCTTTGGCACCTAGGAAGGACCCCATAGCTACTATGATTCTGACACAGTGTCTAACTTGGAAAACAAGCGGACAATCGCAACATGTGCCCAGATGTTTTGGTTCTGGGTGCCAAAAGCCCAGATGTTTGAGAAACGTCAGGTAATTAACTGTTGATGGTGTTCACTGGCGGAGCTGGCGCAACAAGACCATAGATGATGCTCAAGGGCAAATGGGAGTTAATGTTCTCCCCATTCACGCACAGCCGCCCTTTGTAAGGAACTAAAAATACAAAGGTATAAAGGCTTCTTCTTTCCATGCCTGCTGAAAAGATTACTGACGGCCAAAAAGCAACTGGTTTTTTGCCCTTAAGGCACTTAAATTCCTTTTAAAATATTAAACGGGAAAAAAGTATCTCTTTATTTTCTACCTTTTCTTTTCAGCTTTCAAATGTATCACAGAAGTCTAAATATAATCCAATATTATTTTCTTCACTCTCATCTTGAACAGCCCCACATTGAAAAATAAAAAGCCAAGGTTTACCCATCTCCTTTAGTGGGTTTTTTTTTTCGTTTGTACATACTCTTTTAAATAGGTGGCTCCTCAAAAATAAATAACTTTTATGAACTATAAATTCCTTTCAGTAGAAAGCTCCTTCTGAAAATTCTGCCTGTGTAATAAAGTCTGACATATAAAATTAGAACTTACACATTAAATACACGAGAACGTAATTATTTGTATGATAGAAGAATTGGCCGAAGAGAATGATTATATAAATATTTTTCCTAATTATAAAAATACGACATTATTTCACACACAAGTTTTCTCAAACATTTCTGTTTTATTGGACCTATTTTTATTTTTCTCACTCTTCTTATTTATCCCATATAGTTTTATAATTTTCAGAGCACACATTAACTTCACAATTGTTTTTCATGCTCAAATGAGACAAAGTTATTTCTTTTTTATGATGTTTTGGAGTAGAAGAAAAATAAAGTGTAGAATTTTCTTAAAATCTATCTTAAATCCTATATGCTAAAACTAATCAGTCAAAGGGAGGTGGGTGGATGGCTTTGAAAATAAGATTTTAAAATATTGTTTCCTATAAAAATTATAAATCACCCAATTGCTGTGAGGTTGGTCCTTCTAAAGTTAGAATCTACTCCTATTTCTGCTTTTAAACCTCTAATGAGGATTATTCTAGAAAAATCAGCAGACAAACCACTGCACTGACCCCAGAGTCAAGCAATGAGCTGGACACCATTCTGGAATGAAAAGGGCAGCCCTCTAGATCTCAGATAATCAGTCCTTAGGAGGCTGGCACCACATGGGAACCAAGGTGGTCACTCCACATATCCTTCAAAATCACTTTATTATTGATGTGCTTGATCAAGACTGAAGAAGACCTAGTTTATCTCCTATGGTTGTAGGTCAGTCTGGAGAAAGAACCAACGGAGCAAGGTGGCAAGTAAGTGCAGTATTAATCACAGAGAATGAGTAGGAGGGAACGCCTTTAATTCTCTTCTACTCTTAGCTTAGAATACTCTGTGCGACTATCTGTGAGCTTGATGAACCAGCAAGTCAACTCTGTAGCTAGCACCTAGCACATAATAGGTGTTCAATAAAAAGTCTGATGAACTAACAAATTCAGTCCAACGTTGTCATTTTTTCTTCTCCCAATGGCCCCCAAAGTTGAAGTGAACTATCCAGCCAATCATTGACGGAGTCACATAGTGGTCTCCAGCCTTTCGGTTGAAGTCTTGCAAATTCTCTCCCATGTCACCATTGTTTCTCTCCTGTTGAGGAGACTGGCAAAGAGGGCGGTGGGAGTGGAGAGTGGACCTAGACCAAAGGGAAGGCTTGCCAGCTCGCTGTGGAGGTGAGAGTCCCGTCATCCCCTC
Organism: Camelus dromedarius; assembly: GCF_036321535.1. Lineage (NCBI taxonomy): Eukaryota > Metazoa > Chordata > Mammalia > Artiodactyla > Camelidae > Camelus > Camelus dromedarius. The sequence continues at coordinate 24,242,093 of NC_087456.1, forward strand.
CCTGGCTCTTCTCTGGGGAGCTTCATCGCAGAATGATGTAACCTTCATGGTCTCAAAAGATCCCAGAAACTTCAGCATCACTTCCAAAATGCTGGAATTGAAGTCATCTGAAATGACTTACTAAGAATTACAACAAAAAAATAATGTTGTATCTAAAGATAGTGCATCAAAATCTGAGTAATTCTCTTATATGAGGCAGACTCATAACAGTCCTTAGGAGAGAAAGGCAGTACATTTTCTGAGAGACTAACAATCATAATTATTTTATTGAGATTAGGCCTCCTGTCACAGTAAGAATGACAATGTTGGAAATTGCTCCATTTTGTGAATTTTCCAGCCATTATCTGGGGAGATCTTTTAAATGTAGAGCAGGCACAAAAGAAAAAGAAATCAAACAACAAAAAATTTACCTGATTCTGTTCTTAATATAATAGTTTCCACCACTTCTTTGGTAGCAAATGTGTGCTAGGGACTTTATAAACCTTACCTCTAAGCTCTGTATATGCCTTGTTCCAGGATCTTGAATGATTGTTGAATCATTATTTAAATTTTAAAAAGTCAGGAAGAGACACTTAGCCTTTGCAAAAGGTTAAATGCGGCAAATGTATCTCCAACTCCTTTAAACTGTCCAGGCCACATGAAGAGGAAGGCGTTGGGGCGGGGGGTGTCCATAATCCACTGCTGTCTTACTGATGTCAGTCCCTCCTACACTCTCTGCCAAATTCAAACAGGATTGGGGTCAGGAGATCTAGCAAGTCGTCCTGGTCCTGTGGCCTTGAGCAAGACTCTTCTGGGTCTCGGCCTTTGCACACATGAAAACGAAATCATTAGAGCTGCTAACAGGGTCCCTTCACATCCTTGCCTTCTATAACCAAGATGTGTAGCTGCTGGTCCAGTGGGGAGACATAGATGAACTTGACATGGTACCTGAAGTCTGTTGCTCCAAGGACAACTCAGAGGAGAACACATCACTGCTGCGCTTCTCCGACAGAAGAACACGGGCCCTCACAGGTCTTTGGCATTCTGGTAGCAAATACGCAAACCTCAGATAAGAATGAAGTCTCTTCCTAGTGCATTAATTTATCTTGAAAATATTTGAGGAAAATTCATTTGTTAACGTTAAAACAAAGACTTCATGATGTAGAATTTCAAATTCTCACAAACATATAAGGTAAAACAGGAGGCAGTAAAGATGCTTGTCACTAAGCATGTGGTTCCTTGGACACCACTTAGATCCACTGCAGTAGTTCTTTGGTGAAAAAGTATGTGAGGTTGTCCGCGGTGGTATCTGGAGGGTAAGCACACTCAGACACACCTTTCTTTCTGAGTCCATGGCAGTCACTGAGGGGGAGTTTTGTTCTAGGACCGCAGAGAACCCTTGAATAGGATGGAGATCTACCAAGGGTAGCAGTGCTGCCATGAATAAAGACGTGCAGGGAGGAAGGGCCCATCAAAACAGGCTGTTTCTTGATTTTGTTGTTGTTGCTGTTGTTGTTAAAGGCAGATTCTTGGGCAGGATGCTTGGCTTTGAAACTCTGTTCCCTGAGACTTTTGGGCTAAACCTAGATTTATCCCCAGAGCCTGCTTTGAGATGAACTGGGTCATCCTTGAGATCCAGAGTTGGTACTTTGCAACCGTAACTGAATCGTTATCTTTCCTGGTGAACCGCAGACACCTCTGCTCATCCCTTTGCTCTCCCCTTGTCTCTGGGCTAAGGCGAGCGTATCCATGTAACCCAACTTCTGGGTCAAACTCTCACGAGATCTCTGGCCTGCTTCCTCATCTAGTAGGAATGCGACATGATAAAAACGCTGCTGAATAACGTGAAGGAAAAGTGTGTGTTCTGTTTGTTCCTCTAGAAATCTCCCTGTGGGAGGAGGAGGAGGGGGTAAGGATGCCGTGGGAGCGGCAGGCGCCTGGGCTACAGGAAGGCGAGACCAAACAACATGCAGACAAAAACAAGCTCATTCTGGGGTTCCACTCCTCTGGGCTGACTTGCCAGGTTTGGCCACAGCTCCTTATCCGTGTTCCAAGCCCACGAGTCTTTTCATTCTCATCTGGTGGTAATATTTAACCTGATCTGAACTCGTTTGGTAGCGAAACCTGATCTGAACTGATGTTAGTCTATTTATAGTCCTTATTTGTAAAACCTAGTGAGAATGTTAATTGATTTTACCACAGAAATATCCATGTATTTGATTACAGCCTACTGAGGGTTTTAATGCAGTAGACCATATATACACCATATAGCTTTCTTAAACCCCCCAATTCTCAATTCTGAAATTCATCTGGCCCCAAAATTTTGTGTAAGAGTCAGTAAGCCCTTATTACCCCAGCCGCCACCTGGAGTAGGGCAAACACGTTAATCCTCACTCCTCACACTTAGAAGCATCTTCCAGAATGTGATCTCATTTAAAGCTAGGATGCAGTATGACGGGGCAAGAGGTGGAGATGCCACCTAGAAGAAAGAGTGACTGACCAGATGCTAGTGTCCCCTGTTGATCTCATTCTTTCCTTGCAGCCAAATCAGCACAGAAAAGCCATTTCTCCAACCTTCTCTTGACAGGACCCACAGCAATCCCACGAGTATCATTTTATTTTTCACTTTATCCGTGGAAGAAATCAAAGCTCAGAAAAACTTTTTTACGATCAGCAGTTAAGGCCCTTGGTCCCTTGATTTTAATAATAAAAGTGTAATAACTCAGTAGGTACCTCCAGCCGGTGTTTAAGTGTTATTTGTATATTACTGCATTTAAACCTCACACCAATCTTAGGAAGTAGGTTATACAGACTGAGGAGACGAAGGCACAGCGAGATTAAGTAACATGCTCAGAGGTGCTCAGAGCCAGATCTGAGCGCAGCTATTCTCACATACTTCAGCACTTTGTCCTGCTGCCTCTTGGCGTCCTTGTTTCCTTGTTTTCTTATCAGAGACCAGGTTACCTCTATAATGATGGGTTGGTGATTATTTAATAAATGTCTCTCTGGAAACTAAAATGCATACAAATATATAACACAAATTCATTGTAAGTTTTGCTGCTATAAAAATCTGTAGGACATAATTCACAAATGGTGATAAAATAACCAATATTCTTTATTATAATTTCCATATAGTCAATTGAGTCTTCATCAATTTTTGCTAAACTTTTTGTCCCTGTGGCTTCTATTAACCAACCAGCGTACTTTTCACATGAACGTTGGTCGATATTTTCCTTTGTGTTATTAAAAGTTATTAATGATAAAAGGAAAGGGAAACAATTAAGACTTATGTCAGAACTTCACTCATTTGTCAATTACTTGAGTGACTTCGCCACATTGGATTACAGTTTCCAAATCTTGAAATGGTTATTGCATCAGTTTTTTTCTATTCCTAATATAAAGATAATATACACTTTTAATATAAATTCATTTAATATGAATTATCAACATTTTCCTCATCACTTTCCTAAGACCAGACAATGAATCAAACCTTCATTTGCATTATTTATCTGTTCCCATGATGTAAATACTCAAGTTTCCATCATGGCGTCACTGAGTGTGGAGTAGGAAAGAAACACGCCGCGGTACACCATTATGCAGTATTTCCACCGTAAAGTTATACTAGACATGAATAATCTCTGGAGCTTTCATGACTAGGGAAATGTGGTAAAATAATTGGGAAGTAAAGAGTTTTGAGTATTTATTAGTTTGCTTTACATATAATTAATCCCAGTGTAAGCTTTTACAATTTAACTTTTTAATAGTGGCTGTGTGTAAAAACTAGCTCACAGAACTCCTAAAAACTCAACAATGGCTCTCATGAGCTGCTTTGCTCTGGCTTCAGTACACATCTGCGTCCAGCCACTGGACACTTGGCTGGACCTGGCCCACTGGATTTTTCCAGAAGCCATTTGACTCAAGGCAGCCTTTACCACAAACTATTTCTCAAATAACTGTTTGCCCGTTTTTCTGGTGCCAAGAGCCTTCCTGGGCTGTTGTTTCTTTCTTTCTTCATTATTAAGGCCTTTCTCAGAGACCGTCCTAATCTTCTCAGCATTTGGAATCTTATTATTTAAAATAAAATTCTTCTGAGATCAGTGAAGGTTTCCCAATAATCCTCTTTGCTGAAATGCCAGGACTGCTCACATCTACATCAAAAATTTAAAAATGCATAAATGGACTAAACAATAAACTGTTTCACTTACGTTTGCTCATTGCTGGCAGGGGAGGTTAGTCACTGTTAAAGGGGGTGGCTTGGAATATAATCTGGGCAAAGCTTCTTTCTTATAGTAACTTTTAAAAGCCTGACATCCTTAGTGAGGCCCCTCTACCACCCACTCAGAGCTGTAAGATGTCACTAGAGTCAACTTACTTCCTAATTCAGGGTCCCCTGACACACTCACCCTTGACTTTGTCACCTCATAAATGTGTCACTTCCCGCACCACCTTCCTTCTTAAGAAAATGTTCTGCCCACCCCGAAGATGTGGACGTCTCTGAGAAACACTGAACCCGAGCCAAGATAAAGGAATTAATTTACTGGACCAACTTACATGAAGTGGCTCCAGTACCCCGGGCCCTGCGACAGACCCAGGAATAACAGGGACAACCCCTGTCTTCAAAGAGTTTACAGACCCAACCAGTGGCTCTCAATCCAAGGGGCACTTTCAAGCTTTAAAATCTACCAGTGTCCAGGTTCCACTCCCAACTAATTAAATCACAATTCCTCGGGGTGGAACATAGGCAAGAGAATTGTTTAAAGCCTCCCCATGTGGTTCTAATGTGAAGCCAGACTTGAAACCCACTGGAATAATAGTTTATCACTTCCTCCCTTTGCATAAGCACAATAAGCCATGCTGTTCTGAATCCTGAACACACACACACACACACACACACACACACACACAAAGAAAATCTTGTTACCTGTTGTGGACCAAGAACCAGTGCTATTAGCATCACCTGGATGCTTATTAGAAATGCAAAATCTCAGGCCCCATCTCAGACTTATTGAAGGAGAACCTGATTTTTAACAAGATCCCCAGGTAATTTAGATGCATGTTAATTTTGGAAAATACTAAACTGAGGCAAAAAAATCCTGTTTTCAAGAAGTTTCCAGTCCACAAGGGAAAGTACATGTACGTACAGATAATTTAAAAATACTGAGTAAGTTCCATGATGAGAGGTGTACAGTTTATTCCAGGAGGAGCCACCTCCAGAAGACAGATGGAGGGGGTGGTGCTGGGCAAAGCTGTGCATGGAGGGTCCAGGTTAACCAGGAAGGACAGGCGGTAGGAATAGCCCGTGTTGCTGAAGCATACGTGGACACAGGGAGGGTGGGAGAGGCAGGCTGCACGTGGCCTGACCCTAAGGTGGCCCTCCACTGGCCTCGGGAGGCAAACCTTAGTCATCCCCCCCTCTTCTGAAAGAGAGCTCACTTCTAAGTGAGTGCTCTTCCAACTTGTCAAGGTAAAGTTGCCTGGTACACACGACTAATGCTCCCCAAACACTTCCTCTGTTACTTGTGTTAGTCAGCTAGGGCTGCCATAACGAGATGACACAGACCTGGTGGCTTACACAAAAGGTGTCTCTTTTCTCATAGTTCTGAGGGCTGGAAGTTAAGATCAAGGTACCAGCAGGACTAGGGTCTGGTGAGGACTCTCCCTGGCTTGGGGGTGGCTGTCTTTGCGCTCTGTCCCCACGTGGGCCTTCCTGTGTGTGGGGGGAGAGGGAGGGATCTCTGATGCCTCTCCTTCGTCTGTAAAGGACACCAGTCCTACTAGATGAGACTCTCTTCATAGCCATTCCCACACGTGTTCCCCAGATTTCTGTCCCTGTAAATTAGAAAATTCAAGCAGTTCTTTCTGAGGGTAGCACACCTCTTTCTCTTGTACTTGAGTCCAGCTGTAGGCCTAGAAGCAAACAGGGGTTGTGGGGTGGGTCTGAGGAGAATCAGCAGGGTGTTGCAAGGCAGCTGCCTCAGGGAAAGCCATTACAGTTTCTCAGGCAACTAAGGGTTAATCCTCTCAGACCCTTAGATCCTCAGTTGGGGGTGGAAAGTCTCCTTCCACTGGCAAAGAAGACTCTTTAGAATTTAGGGGCTCGGTGTCTCCAGGTCCAACAGGGTCTTCCCCCACATTCTCATCCCAACCACCAGGATCTCATTCCTTCCTAATCCATACCCTCACTCTGCCAGTCAACACTCTATGAGGCTGGAAACTCAATTCGCGTGGTAATTCCGCCGTTAGCAGGAGAGAGTCTGGGTTTTGTTTTCAGCATGCCCAGTCTTGTGGTGATAGGAGTTAAAGGTTTCTATCAGAGCTGATGTAGAAGTTTCCAGGTCACTTACGTGGCACTTGAGCTGGGACTTCTAATCCCTGAGCTCATCCCATTTTTTTTTTTCGTTCCCCTACTTTGTCCAGCAACATTAGGAGCAACCTGCCAATCTCATTCTAGTCCATAGTTTGACAAACATGTTTGAAAGTGTCACGTACATGGTCACCCAGACCCTTGCTTCTCATATGTGTTTGATCAGGAGCATCAATGGTGACATTTTGCCTCTCTCTATTGCCAGATCAAGGCATAGAATCAGCGCTCTTCTCTACTGGAAATAGAATCACTGCCTTTTAAATCTAATGAGACTAAAGACCCAACTACAGAAAACCCAGAATCAATTTATAAAGTTCATCCTCAAGATTGTGTTCCTCCAGAACCACTCTTGACGCCAGAATTAATGGTGAGGCCCTAACCCAAAAAGACCAGTGTCCTTATAAGAAGAGGAGACCCCAGAGACCTCTCCCTCTCTCCAGACACACAGAGGAAAGGCCATGTGAGGACGTGGAGACAGAGTGGCTATCTGCAAGCTGGGAAGAGAGATCTCACCAGAAAGCAACCCTGAGAGCATCCTCATCTTGGATGCCCAGCCTCCAGAACTGTGAGAAAGGAAGCGTCTGTTGTTCAAGCCCCCCAGGCTTTGTTATGACAGCCCTAGCAGACTGGCAGCACCCATCACTATTCTCAAGAAAGCATCAGTGGGAAGGTGGTCAGGCGTTAAAAGAAAAAAACAAAGTGAATCATCTCCCCCAACTCTGCCCAAGTCAAATCACCGTGTCAGTGACTCACCCATCTAATCATGCATCTGTTAAACCACCCATTTCTTTAAACATTTAACCAAAATTTGTTGAGTGCTACTCCGTGCCAGACACCGTGCTTGCGTTGGGAATACAGTTATTTGTCTTGTCCTCAAGGAGCTTCAATTCAGTTATGTTCACCGTGACTTTTTAAAATTAATTTTCAATTACACAAGTCAAACGTAAATATAGTCTCCTTTCAAAAGCCACAACCAATAAATTTAAACTCCTGTTACTTCAGCTCATTGCTGCCATTAGGATCTTTAAACTCTGTTATTGGTTTTTTAATTATATATGTACCCACAGAAACTGCTACAATAGGTGTCAACCGGTACTTTTTTTTGCTCAACAATAATATTTTTTAGCATGAGCCATATTGTTATACAAAGATCCAGTCCATTTCTTTTAACTGTTACAGAATAGTGTGTCTTATGAATGCAATGCATTTTGTTGAGTGTTCCACTATTTGTGGGTTGTTTAATTCACTATTTCTTTAAGGAACACCCTTGTACCCATCTCATTACATGCATGTGCAAGTGTAGGGGAAATATGAAAAAGGGGAATTACCGAGTATATGCATTTTTAATTTTCATGAATACTGCTGAGTGCCCTCCAAAATGCTATACTAAGCCATCAGCAATGTGTTGAAGTACCTAGTTCTCCAATCTTCCTGCTCTTTGTCATTCTTTACATTTTTACTTATATGTTTGTTTGCTCAATTTTTGCCTACTTAAATGGTGAAAATGGTGTCTTATTTACTGTTTTATTTTGCATTTTCCTAATTAGTAATGTTGACCTCTAAAAAACAACAGAGCCAGTTATTATACCAGCAAAATGAGTTTGTTTGGGAATAAGCAGAGAATTGCAGTTAGGGACAAGCCAACGATGGAAAACCACAGGCAGGTCCAGAGAACAGAAGAGACAGGCTTGCTTTTACAGAAGAAAGGAGGAAACGGGCTAGGGCTCTGGTGGTTCTCAGCTGCAGGCAGTGGGCAGCTTGCTGCTGGGTCGGAAGGCAGGGCTCTGTGAGCTGTGCTGATATGTGTGTGAAAGCATCCACTTCAAGGCTTCCTGGTTCCTTTAAGTGAGGTTTCCTTCATTTCATTTCAGAGTAGGTACGTAAAATGAGCATCTTTGCATATTTTATTGACCATTTGTATTTTGTCTTCTGTGTGTTACCCATTTATATATTTTGCTCCTTTTTTATGTTGAGATGTCTGGGTTTGGTTTTTTTTTTTTTTTTTTTGTATTGGTTTATAGCCATTCATCACATATTTAAGGGGCTAGTATGTCGTCTGTGAAATGCGTGGCAAAAATCTTCTCCCAGTCTGTTACTTGTATTTTATCTTTGCTTATGGTGTCTTTTTGTTTTGTAGATGTTTTCTTTCTCTCTTTATGTATGGCACAATTTATCAATATATCCTTCCATTTTTGCTTTTTTAAATAAATCATTTCTGAGGTTTTATAACATATATGTAAACATTTTGGTCTTTAATCCATTTAGTTTTCTTTTTTTCTTGCATAAAATGTGAGGAAATCAGAATTTTTTTCTATATGGAGAGCCAAATGTTCCAGTACTATTCTCCCCTAACTGTCAAGTGTCAGTTTTTATTCCAAGTTCTTACATATGCATGTATTTGTTTCTTTATTTCAGTTTCTTTACTATCTACTCTGATCTGTTTCATCTCATGTTGACTCATATGAATACTATAAACTCATAATATCTGCTAACATCTAGTAGGACCAGTTCTTTTTTGCTCTCTGTCAATTTCAGCTTTATTAAAATTCTTACACATTAATTTGAGAGCCTATTTATGATGTTCTATGAAAATTCTGGCAATCACATTAAATTTATGGGCCAATTTTGGAAGAATTGACATCTTTACAATATTGAGTCAAATTTCATAACCTGATTACTTTAAATACACTCACTGACATCCATTACACTCTGAATGTACCCAGCTAGACGAACACACCCAGAACATCCACATACTTCAAATGATATGAGAGATACATACCCTTTCGTGACATCTGCTCTAGTTAATATTATTATGCAATTTAATTAAATATTACACAAACCCACGGCATTCAAAAAGAGAATTATTGTTTCTACCAAAGCTAAATTGAATGCTTTGAAAAGACTCAAGGAAGGGACATTTCTAAAATTAGATGGAAGTGAGAAATTAGTCAAATATTAGGACAAGCAAATTGTGAAATTCTGGAAGGATTCTGCTCTCAGATTGTTTCATCAATACTTTCAACTAGCAGTCTCACTTCAAAGAAAATGAAACTGAACACTGAGATGCTGCCTTTATGGATATCATTTACGCAAAAAAGTCAAAGAGGAACTCCAATCAATGATTTTGCTTAAAAATAAGACAGATCAGCTCTATAGAAAAATATTTGTGAATACATGTGTTACATGTTAAAAGTTGCAATAAAATATTTAAACTTACATTTATCTTTTTCTTTAATTAGTCCATGCCTTAAGAAACTTTTTCTTATCAGTTGACCAGTTATCAGTCCCAATCATGACAGAACAGAGGCTTTCTACAATATTTATCTCCACTTAACCAGGTCTTGTTCAATGTCCTGCAGTAAACATTTTTATCATTTTATCAAAAAGATTCTATTTTTTTGCTAATTTTATTTTTTTAATTGAAGTTTAGTTCAGTTACAAAGTTGTGTTATTTTCTTGTGTACAGCATATTGTTAATTTTCTTTGTAACTGCTTTATAGTTTTGCTACTATTGTGAAAGACATTTTTATCAGTCATATCTTCTAATTGTGTGTTCTGCTGATGAAAGCTACAGAGTTTTGGACATTGGTCTTGTATTGGTCAACTGGTCATTTTGATAGAGCATTTTATTAATCTTAGTATTTTGCTTAACAATTAATTATTAATACATTCTAATGATTATTTGGGAAAGGTTGTATTAGATCATGACATTCTCAGTATGGGTTTTAGGTCAAGTTCCCTAGGAAGTGGACTCTGAGATGGAGATTTTTATGAAAAAAGTTTATTAGGAAGATCCTTCTAGATTCACCCCTGTTGGAGGAGAGGAAGTAGCAGGACTGGGCAGAGGGAGGGGCTGAGTTATGATGCTGTCACAACAAAGACCACAGGGTTTTCCCCCAGAGAGCACCAGAGCTGGGATGGCTCCGAGTTGTTGCAGAGATGAAGCAATAGGACCAGACCTTTATATTCTCACTTATCCAGTCTCTTCATATGAGCCACACCCAGGAAAAGGGTGTGACCTTGAGTAAGGCAGCTCTCTTCAGCCAAGAGCCAACCACCAGGAGGGGGAACTCAGCTAGCTATGAGCTTTCATCCATCAACAGTCATAAGACTGGGAAAGTGAGTGTTCCCGTCATGAAAGAGGAAGATACGGATGACACATGACAGCATCCACTACAATATGAAAGAAAAATTTTGTTCTTTTTTCTTAAGTATTTACATCTCATTGAATTGTTATTACCTTGTAGCATGCATCTAGGCCCTTTACTACCACGCTTACTTAGTAAGAGCAGGCACCTTCAACTTCCTCCTGGGCTTTAACTGGACTTCTGATGGTTCACTGTTACATGATATTTGCTATAAGTTTCTAGTAGACATCCTTTTTTTAGATTAAGAATATTGTCTTTTACTCCAAAATAAAATAACATTTTTATCATGAATAAGTATTGTAATGTATGGAAGCTTTTTGTAACATCCAATGGAATGAATGTATGGGGTTCGCCTTTAATGTTATTTTTTTAACTATAAGTATAATTTACTACACTATCAAACAACTCTTGCATTCCTAAGATAAACCTCATATGATCATAGGTTATTCTATTAAAACACTACTAGATTCTTCTTTTCCTAATAATCTCATTTAGGATTTTCACACCTGTACTGACATTGATCTGTAGTTTTGCGTTCCTTTTTTTCCTAGCTTTGGATTATGGTCATACTGGCCTCATTAAAATAATGAAGTAATTTTCCATCCTTTCTATGCTCAAAAATGATTTGTATTTTGAAAGTTTTTTATTTTTTTGAATGTAGAATTATATATATAATATATATACATTATTTACTTCTTTATGTAGTTTATGACTTTTCTTTTTTTTTAATCAGAGTTGCCACAATCTTTGCTGAGATCTAGGTTCTGGGTTATTAACTTTATTTTGACTTTAATTTCTTTAATTTCTCCTCTTTAATATTTCCTTCTTCTTAATCACTCTGCGTTTGTGCTATTTTGTTATTTGCTTGTTTGGTTTTTTGTCTAACTTTATAAGTTAAAAGCCTAGTTCATTTACTACTTTTTCCTTTGTAAATACATTTCAGAGTATAAAATTTCCCCTAAGAATCGTTTTGGCATCATTCCTATGGATATTAGAAAATCCATTTGTTTTCATTTAGATCTAAATATTTTATAATTTCTATTTTAATTTCCTCTTCGCTCATGAATTTATTAATATGTTTAAATTTATAGACAAATAATGTTGATGCTATGGGGGAAACAGGGAGATATCTTTCTGTGTTTACTTATGAATGTATTGAATTATAATCTTTTTAATGTCTGAGACTCCTTTCATATAACATATACATCTATATACATAAATACACATGCATGACTTTACATATATATATCTCCAAGAGAGAGATGTATGTTATTCCAGTACTCTCTCTGTATATACACTTTGTTTTTAGCTGACTCTGTGTTATTTTGTGGGAAAATTGAGTTAATAATCCCCCACCATGTAATGGATGTAGGCATTTTTCATATAGTTATATTCATTTTTGTTTTATGTAGTTTACTTGTCTTTTTTATGCCCCAAAAATCTTAATTTGCGTGCTTCTTGCTAACAAATTCAAAGAATTTATTTCATATCATAGCAATCATAATTACAACTTTCAAGGGTCACTCAAGAAGCCAACCCTTAAACTTCAACTTCCAACCAGGCTTATTACTGGACCTCATCAGAAGGACGTAAGTGAGAAAAAGACACTATGAGTCACCAAGTGTTCTAAAATACCAACTGGTAAACCCTTTTCCATTCTCCACTCTCCAAACTCCCATCCCCTTTTTCCTCTTTTCCTCTTCTCTTTATCTCCCTAACCTGAGCACACACACACATAAACATACACATGCAAACCTCTCCAGAAAATACTCAGGCTATATACTTGACAGGTTCTATGATCCAGCTTAGCAACAAAGACAACTCAACTAGAGGTTTTAAAAATAAGAGCTATCTATAAAATTAAAAGTTAAAGAAAAAAAGGACCAGCAGAAATGCAGGGTTGGTTCAATATTTGAGAATTAATCACTATGATTGACCACACTGAAAGATTAAGAAAAACATGATTATCAACAGATTCAAATAAAGCATTTGAAAATGTCAGCATCTATTCATGACAACAACTTTCAAACTAGGAATAGAAGGTCACTTCCTTGGTGTAATATCCATGAAATCCTATGGCTAATATCATTTAATAATGAAAGACTGAATACTTCCTCCCTATGATCAGGAATAAAACAAGTTTATCTGTCTCACCGCTTTAATTAAATATTATCTTGAAGGTGCTGGACAGGACAACAAGGCATGAAAAGGAAACAAATGGCATACAGAATGTAAAGGAAGAAAAGCAGTTGTCATAGAGACTGACAGTTGTGAATAGATCACAGATGACATGATCATCTATAAAGAAAAGAGTTTGGGATTGGAATCAAAGTTATTTAATTTTTCCCTCTTTTTATCTATACTTCTTTCATTTTCATTTACTCTTTCTTTAGGATTTTTCCAGAAAAACTTCCAAATTAATAGTATCAAAAGGAAGACTAACTCATAGATTTGGGTAGCCAAAGGAATTATGAGTGACCTAAAAGCAGAACTCATAATGTGGAAAGTTGATATATTTGGTGAAAACAAAATTAAGAATTTCTGCTTAACAAAGGAAACCACTGACACATTTAATAGAAAATGACAATTAGGGAAAATTATTTTCAACACCTAAAGCAATATATGATTGCTACTTAGAATACAAAAAGTCTTCTGAAAATCAATATGCAAAAGATAGAAATTTCAGTAGTAAAATGGGAAAAGGATATGAACAGGCAATTCCAAAACTGTGAAATTCTAATGGCCAACAAGTATATGTAGTGATGTTAAAACACTTGTGTAATCAGAAAAATTTCAGATCAACAAAAGTACAGAGGTTGTTTAATGTTAAGAGATGGTAACTCTTACCCCTGCAGCTGGGAGCACAGCCAGGTACAGGGTTTCTGATGAGCAATGTGGTCCTGTGTAGTCAAACTGAGTCCACATTCACTCTGTGACTGAGAAGTTCAGTCCTGAGAATTCTACTACAAAAAAGGTGCTAACACAAGTCCACAACATATAATGATGTACACTGGATTTGCACTGTGACATCTTTAAGCTAGAATTACTTTTCCAAGAACGCACTTTTCTAAATAACTCTGACTTACTCTAGGGCATGGGGACATTTCATGTGAGATTTGGAAGGCAGAAACAGCCAACACAATCTTTCACATTTGGAAAGTCACTACTGTGCACCAGGCACTATGGCAGTTCATGCACATTGTCACCGATCTGCTAGGTCACCTTGTTGGCCAGCATCTCCTGCAGATCTTGCCAGATTTCCTTCCTTACCTTCTCCATCCTGCTCCAGCAATGAGCATCTCCTGGGAACCCCATACTGGACACATAATTTCCTGGCATCTGGATCTCGGACTTTCCAGCCTCTAGAACTACGAGAAATAAATGTTTGTGTTTAACCCTTCTGGCCTATGACATTTTTATCATAGCAACTCAAAGTAAGACAGGGCTTATCACTCAAGGAAGGGATAAGCAAAATGTGATAAATACCCATCATGAAATACTACGCAGCAGTTAAAAGTGGTGCATGGTATACATGGCAACATGAATAGGTCTTAAAAACAATGCTAGTAAAAAATTAATGACATGAAATCTATAGTGTAATGACTTTTATGAAAAATCTTAAATATAGATATACATACATATATACAGAAAATAACTCTATGACTACATGGTATGTGTCCAAGTCCATACCAAGTCCCTTAGAAGAGGCCAGTAGGGAATGGAGAATAAAATAAATGAAAAAAATAACTGAATCCATGTAGACATATCTATATCAATCAAAGCAAGAGAGAACATTTGCCCAGAGTGTGAACTGAGGATTAAGATTAATTGCCCCTAAAGTCAACAACAACGAAAAAGGAACCATCATCTGAGCATCTGAGGATTTCATTGCTCCCTGTTCCTGTTGACCCTCTGCCATTTTGCCCATTTCCAGGTGTGATCCAGGCTTTCCAAGCTCACCTGCCATTGCTGTCCCTTTAAAGAGAGGTTTTGCTCAGCTGTCTCAGACTAATGGAGTTCTTACACAGTGACCAAAGTCATTCTTGCCACATTTTCCTCCCTCCTACCAGCTTGGAAGCAGACTGTTTGAGGACCACTGGGAGCAAGACCTTTCCTGCTAATAAAAGCCCCAGATGACTGAACATAGGAGACAAGGCAAGATTCGGGACTCAAGGTAGGGATGAATTCCAGCTCCATGGGCCTGACTTCGGACTGTCTATGTCACTGTTTCTGACTCCACAGGGCCTTTGCACATGCTGATCTTCTAAAACACTCTTCCTTCCCCACCTTCACCTAGTTATCCCCTCTTCAACTTATTTCTGAGGCTCATTGTCATTTTGTAGAGAGACACATTTTCCCCTTAACTCCTTAACTGTGTTTAATAACCTTGTATTTTCATAAACACATGTAAATCCTTCTTCAAAGAACTTATCACAGTTCCAGCTCTGCAATTTCTTTTTATGGTTGTTTGAAATTTACCCTACACTGCGAGTCCAGGAGAACAGAGGCTGTGTGTGCTTTTCTCACCATCACCTGCTCAAGGATAGCCTAGAGCCCTGCACTTAGTTAACTGTACTTAGCAAAACTACATTGACTGAATGAGTGCATTTATTTTTTATTGGTTGGCACTTGATCAGTCTAAGTTCCTGGCTCAACAGAGGAGTAGAAAACTGGCTTGAATTAGAGCAGACTCTTAGCCATCGTCTGGCATTCCCAGGCCTAATTTTAGGGCCATGTACATTCACAGGCTAGATTCAAATTAATATATTCTAGTCCTGGGCTTTGCCCTTTAGAAAATTGCTGACAATTGTGAAACCTGTCCTCTGTCTTCCCCTCTGTCTATGCTTTATTTTCTTGTCCTTCACCCTCCTCTTTCCCCTCTCCTCTACACAGAACTATGAAGACATCCTGTGATTAGTTTTGTTAATAACCCTTCAGGTGAAGAGACTAAACTGTAATCAACTGAATAACTCTTGATGCAGGAAATAGACCACATTATATTAATAATCGCTTCTAGACACAAAATTTGATGATTGCATATCACTTTTTTAATGCTCCTGCTAAGAAAATTATAAATTTCATCCCTCTTTACTGAAAAAAAAAGATTACTATTTCACTAAGCCTGCTGTTAAACTGAGATTAATGTTCTATATCTAAAGTACAAATTAACTAATAATTCCTCACACCACACAGCTCAAGAATTTAGAAATCCTGTATGAGGATTTCCTCTGTAAACGTGTGTCGTGAATCTCTGCCTCCTTAGGACATGTACCAAAATGGCATTGTACAGTCACATAGTACTTAACTCCACCCTGAATGTCTCAACTTTGATAAAACTCAAAGGTATTGCACGCCAGAGCTGTCTCCTCCCTGCTTTGCCTTTATTCTCTCTCTCTCCTTGTTTAATTCTTGAGGACACACACACACTATATACACACACACACATATATATATACACACACACATATTTTAATTCATTTATCTTTCCTTTTTAAAAATAGTTAAATATTGGTATTTTTTAAAGTGCTTGAATCTATTAGTTCTTTATCAACCAGATTCTAGAATTAAAAAACATATATATATATATATATATACACACACACACACACACACACATATATATAAAGAGAGAGAAACTCTTTCCATTTGTGATTTTAAGAAATGTGGAGGCACTTCCTGGACTGGATTTCAACCCTGAATCCAAGGCTCTCAGGGAGTTTGGCTCAAAATTCTACTATCACTCTTGAGAAACAATCAGTAACATTTCACATAAACTATTAAAGTATGCATCCCATCAAAATATATATTGCCATGTAGGGACCCATGCAGTTTTACCACAGTTAGCTTTCATTTAGTCTGTACATAACTAAGAAGGCTTGCTTTGAAAGCTGGTAGTGAAGTCATTTGGTAAAATTAGAAGGTTTCTTTCAATGCAAATGACTGTATCCTAATATGTCTTAAAATGCAGGGGGTATTGAAATGCTGCCCCCTCCCTTCAAGCACCATGGCCAACTGTTCTGTCGCTTGCTATGTAACAAACCACTTGTCATGGCTTGAAACAAAAATTGAACCTTCTCTCTCAGAGGTTCTGGGGTGTGCCTGGGGCTCAGCTCCGTGGCTCTCTTTGGGATGTCCCCTGGGCTGGCTGAGTCAGACATCCACTGGGGCTGCAGCCTGAAAGCTTGGTGGGGCTGGGCATAAAAAATCCTTCCCTCAGATGGAGGCTGTTGATACTGATTGTCAACCAGAAGCTCACCTCAGGGGCTTTGGTTTCCCTCACATGAGGGCAGCCCCACTGAAGCCCTGCGCTTCCTCACAGGAAGAGGAAATCCAAGCTACCAAGCAGTCCAGGTGGAAGCTGTGAGACTTCTTATGGGACTGGACCTCAGAAGTTCCAGAACACTGCTTCTGCTTTCCACTGAGTCACTAAGAATGGCCATGATCGACGAGGGGAGGAATTAGATTCGATGTCTTAATGGAGTGGTGGAGGCACACTGCAGAAGAACTGGGAAAGGAGATGCTTTAGCATCCATCCTTGAAAAATACAGTCTGTTTCACTAGTTCAGCCCAACTTAAACCTCAAGGAGACAGAACACCTTCCCAATAGCATCTTTGATTGATCAGAGACAGACAGCATGAGTACTACTTTACCCAGGATGGTGTGAAAAGGTAATGTTATGGTGTAAATTGTATCCCCTAAAATATATATATGTTAATGCTCTAACCCTTGGTACCTCAGAATATGACCTTATTTGGAGATTGTCTTTATAGAGAAGACCAAGTTAAAATTAGAACATTAGATTGGGTGCCATTCCAATATTACTGGTGTTCTTATAAAAAGGGAACATTTGGACATTGAAATACACACACACACACACCATGTGAACATGACGTTGGAGCTTGGGGTGATGCATCTACAAAGCCAGGGAACACCAAAGATTGCTAGCAAACCACCGGACGCCAGGAGAGAGGAATTAAGCGGATACTCCATCACAGCCTTTGGAATGAACCAGCCCTGCCGGCACCCTGATCTCAGATTTTTAGCCAGAATGGTGAGACGATACATTTCTGTTGTTTAAGGCACTCAGTTTGTGGTGGTTTGTTACTCCAGCTCTGGGAAACTTACACAGGTAATAACATTAGATCAGCAGATCTGACCTTTCCCCGGGACTTACCCACCCCCACACTAACATTGACCTACTTCTCGGTAGGCACTAATCACAGGCAAACTCAGAATGACACAGAATGTTTAAAGGAGTTTTCTTCTGAGTCCAATAAAAGATGTAAATATTGTCTACCTACACTTGCCCACTAACAATGAATTGCATGGTTCCATTTTCTTTTTCTTTTTCTCCCTTCCTTTCTTCCTCTCTCTTCTTCCTTCCATCCCTCCTTTCTTCCTTCCTTTCTCTTCTTCTCTCCCCTGTGATCTCAGGAGCACCTCTTTTTTTTTTTTTTTTTTTTTTTTAAGGCTTTCATGCTGATGTCCTGAATAGGTCTTTGGTTTTTTCATTGAGTTTCCTGGGATGACTGTGAACCATGGTTGGACAACCTGCAGACAGAGAATCGGAAGACTAAGCCTGGATTTTGAACACCGAAGTTTTTGGAATCAACATTAAACTCTGGCAAAGAAGACCAGAGCCTCCTAAGAATGTACATTTAGTACCCAGCAGTTTCCTGAGGGTGAGCCTTTAGGATCTGGTGTTAGAGTTGAGATTCCTCCCAGATGTTAAGGGGGCAGCACTCTCCCAGGACCTAGAATCCTTTCAGCTGGAGATTATTAAAAGTTGTCGGGGGGTGGGGGGGGTGTTGACAAGACTTTGCAGGTGTGTTGATTAGCACCTGCAGGCCATTGTGTAGACACCCAAAGGGAAGACCTCAGCAGGATGCCTTCCAAACCCTTCCCCTGAAAGCACGGGAGAAAGCTTGACTTGGCAGAGCTGCCCCAGAGAAAAACCTTGTCTCTCCTCAGCCTAACTCCTCTGTTGTGACAAGGTGTAGTGGCTGGTTTCTGATCCAAGCAGCTCTTGTATGGGCATTCTTCTTTAGTACATTCTATAATGACTGTGGTGCTAGAAAACTGTACATTAAGGTGACATTGATAACAAAGACCACTTGTGAATCTATCTCTTATAAATATTTATTGAAACCAATAGGGCCTAAACTAAATATTCTAATTAGGAATGGCAATTCTGCATGTTTAGATGAGCAAAGAGACTTATCTCTCACACAGTAATATCATTTTTCTCCAATGAACTCACTGAGGGACTCTAGAATGAATTGGATAGTTAAAGACTGTGAAATAACCTCCCAGATTCTCTTGTTCAACCTCCCCATTTTATAGATGAAGAAACAAAGAGCCAGTGAATAAAGTAACCCCAGGTTACAAAGCTGGTTGATAGCAGAGTCCGGAGGGCCAGGAATTTCCATAGGTAACAAGATCTCCTGCAGACAAACTTGGTTCACATTCCTTACTGTCCACCTCCACAACATCTGCCATTGCTAAAAGACCTGTTGGGAATTAAGGTGGCTTTATTTTGTTTGGGGAAGCTGCCACAACCAACTTTGCATAGGGGTGTACATGCTGCAGCAGCTTAGTAGGTAATTTGCAGTGGTCATGACAATATGGGTCCTTTGAGCTAAAACACCCTCTTCCACTTTGCCTTCTACATCTCTGTGCAGGGACCAGCTTCCTTAGAAGGATGCCTTATTACCAGACTTTCACTGAACCTGTTGTTTCATTTGAGGAATGTCACTTATGAAATAGATCTCAAAAGTGAGCCTTGTAGAGTTCCCTAAGAATGTGGAGAAGACAGACACAAACACGTGCGGCTGTTCTTGTTTTTCATAAATGGAGAAAGTAACACCTTTGGTTTGTCAAGGTCAAAGCAGACGAGTAACTTTGCAAAGTTTGTGCTTCTGTTATTTCAATCCTTTTAAAAATACTCGGCACCGTTGTCATTCCCAGGCTGAAAGTCTCTCTCTACCCTCAGTATGATGCTTCTTTTCCCCTTGCTAAGGTTTTCCTTCACAGTCAAATTCAATAGATGATCAGGAAAACATTGTTGGGTTATATGAGCTGTTTGTATATTCTGGAAATCAAGCCCTTTTTTGTTGTATCAATTACAAATATTTTCAGTTGCATTGATTACAAATATTTTCTCCCATTCCATACGTCATCTTTTCATTTTGTTTATGGTTTCCTTTGCTGTGAAAAAGCTTATAAGTTTAATTAGGACCCATTTGTTTATTTTCACTTTTATTTCTATTGTCTTGGTAGACTGATCTAAGAGACTATTG
This sequence comes from Camelus dromedarius, assembly GCF_036321535.1. Classification (NCBI taxonomy): domain Eukaryota; kingdom Metazoa; phylum Chordata; class Mammalia; order Artiodactyla; family Camelidae; genus Camelus; species Camelus dromedarius. Next base: position 24,261,884 of record NC_087456.1, read on the forward strand.
CTGCGATTTCTATCAGAGAACGTTTTGCCTATGTTTTCTTCTAGGAGATATACGGTATCCTGTCTTATGTTTAGTCTTTAAGCCATTTTGGAAAACAATATGGAGATTCCTTAAAAAACTAAAAATAGACTTATTGCATGATCCTGCAATCCCACTTCTGGGCATGTATCTGGAGGAAACTCTAACTTGAAAAGATACATGCAGGCATACATGTTCATAGCAGCACTACTTACAATAGCCAAGACTTGGAAACAACCTAAGTGTCCATTGACAGATAACTGGATAAAGAAGATGTGGTATATATGCACAGTGGAATACTACTTAGCCATAAAAAAGAATGAAATAATGCCATCTGCAGAAGCATGGATGGACATAGAGATTATCATACTTGGTAAGACAGAGAAAGACAAACATCATATGATAATCACTTATATGGGGGCTCTAAAAGAATGGCACAAATGAATTTACTTACAAAAAAGAAACAGACTCACTGACATAAAAAACAAACTTCTGGTTACCCGGGGGGATGGGAGGGGAGAGATAAATTAAGAGTTTGGGATTTTCAGATACACACTACTATATATAAAATAAAAACAAGATCCTACTGTTGAGCACAGAGAACTATATGCAATCTCTTGCAGTAGCCTATAATGATAAAGAATATGAAAAAGAATATATATGTATAACTGAATCAATATCCTGTATACCAGAAACTAACACAACACTGTAAGTCAACTATACTTCAATTTTAAAAAAAGGAAAATATTGCTGGTATGGAGGAGTGGGCCTTCAACTTGAACATGTGTCAGAACCCCTTGGGGGGCTCGACAAAGCAGAATACCAGGCCCCACCTACAGAGTTCTGTTTCAGTGGAGTGGTGGCCAAGAATTTGAATTTCTCACATATTTCCAGGCGATGCTGATTCTGTTGTTCAGGGGACCCCACTATGAGAGCCATTGGTGTGAGTGCTCAACCCGGAACCCCGTGCCCAACCACCTTTTACACACATTCGCCTCCATCCCAGTGCACCTCGACCTGAAAATGGTCCATGTTTGCTACAGCTCCCTTTTCTCTGTACCCCTACTTTCTTTCAATTGTCCCTCCAAATTTAGGGGAAATGAGAAAGAGGAAGAGAGAGATTGTGGAATCCTGACAATCCACATCCAAACCAAGGAAGTTTGATGTCGGTTTTCTTTGTGTGCTGTGTGAATATCCCTCAATCTCTAAACAGCCTAGTCCAGACAAAGAGACGTAATCCACTAGCAGGGTCATTTCGAGCAGCCCCACGATGCTTCACGAGTGTCTAGTAGTAAAGAGGCTGGAAGGAGAGGCAGCGAAGACCTGGCGAGACTTCATCTCTCCCGGACTGTCTGCCTTCAAACCAGACGAGTGCCTCTTAAGCTTTGTGGGCAGAAGCCCGTGACCCCCCTTTTGTGTCTGTGAGGAAGTCAGTAATGAAGAGGCTGTCGCCGGCTGCTTGGAGACCAGCGCGGCTTCCTTGATATTTGCCGTTTGGAATCGCACTTCGCCGTGGTGCATTAGCCAAAATCAGACTTAGAGGCGGCAGGGCCCAGATGGAGGCATAAATAAAACAACAAATACATTTCAAAGGGACCTAATTCTGCTTCTGCTTGTATCCTGATGGAGTAATATGAGCTCCATCTGGGCCTGGGACCCGCACGGTCTGTCCTTCGGTGCCGTCCGGGCCGAAGGGCCCTGTGCACATTAAAATCCAGCAGGTGCACAGCCTCGGTTGTTTTTCTTCCTCAGCTCCTGAGGAAATCATAAACCAAATATATTACTAGAGGATGGTTTCTGGGGTGCCCTGTGAGCAAACGGAGAGGAAAATGGATCAACAAGTGGCCAACGGGGACAGTAAATCAACAGACTAAAGGAGGAGTTTGAATAGACTCTCAGGGGCCTCCGGGGCTCAGCTCAGGACAAGTCCCCTGTCAGTCAGGGCCTGAGCACTGATGTCAAATCCAGCTGGTGCCGGGAGCCCGCTGGCCCTGAGGCAGTGATTGAGCTGTCTGTCAGCTGCTCCGGGCCCACAGGGGCCAACGGGATGCCCTGGGAAGGGTGGTGTTCCTCGGCCCGGAGCTGCTCTGCCCCAGAGCCCAAAACCTACCTTCACATGCATCCCATTTGCTCATTGCCTGCTGTTCTCAGCTCAAAACTCAGCTAGGAAAAGAGATGAATAATCATTCCTGCATCAGAGACTGTGACGGATGCAAGATTGATGTGTTCAGGTCACACCTACTCCTTCCAGGCAGATGAAAACCATTTTCTTCCCAGATTGTAGGGGAGCTCGGCACAGGAGGTTGGTGGAATTCAGGGAAATTGGGAAGACAACCAGAAGAGGGCTTTCCAGGAAACCCTCTCTTGAGCCCCAGGCATCTGACTCCATACAAGCTGTCGGAATCTTGGACACAACTTCCATGCTTTTCTCATCTGCAGAGATTCTCCCCGAAATGAGATGAGATAAGGAAAGCTGATAACATCCAAGGCAACTTGATCATTTCTTCAAGACGTGATTAGATGTGGGGTCTGAAAACCAAAATATTCTTGATTCTTTAGTCTCCTGTTTACATAGAATGGGAGGAATTGCCGAGCATAACAATACTTACAACAACATTGTATTTTCTATGTTCCAGACACCGTTCTGAGGATTTTAACTGTACTAACTCTGAATCCTCATGACTGCCACAGGTAGATATTATTCTTATTCCCATTTTTCAGATAAGAAACCTGAGGCACAGAGAGTTTTAGTGACTTGTCCAAGATTAATTCCCTGCTCTTTATCACTTTACTCTAATGTCTTCACTCATTTATTCAAGAAATATTTATTGAGATGCCACTATGTACCAGAAACTTGCTAAACACTAGCTTTAGAGCACTGTTGAGGACATACAAACCACCCTTCCACAAAGTGACCCTTTGTACCATTTGTTGAAAGAGATCCAAACAATATTTTTTAAAAATCAATTTTAAAAATTCTGGCTGTTGTAAGATTCAGTAACTGTTTTCCCAATGCCTTCTGTTTTACTTATAGAAGTTTTATTTTTGTTGTTTTATTTTTTTCGGTCATGATTTTACAATGGAAGAAAGCAACCCCAGCTTTGTCATGTTGACAGAGGTCAGTTTAAAAGTGAAGGAGGTAATGAAGGATGAAGGATTTGGCACGTGAGGAGCCCTAAAGACCTTGTTTCCTGGTGCAGCCCAAAGAATGCAGATAGACGTGTACCATATCACAGACACACACACCCCACCACCACACACCATGTAGCACACGTGTATACATACCACACCACAGACACACATCACACACAGAAACACCGTAGTACACACGCACAAAACACACATATACACATGCACACGCACAGCATCTCTCTCACACACACGCACACTATGACTTTAAGCCTGTCCGAGAAGCATGAGTGCAAGTTCTTGAGCTGCCTGTGTTATTCCAGTCACAGTAATTTCTGGAATCAGGAGATCACAATATCAAGAGACCATGCAAACATCAATTTTAACACCCCCAGTCTTTGGCTTATACCCATTTTGAGAAAGCTTTTCAATAAATTGGAGCAGATTTCTTATAAGCCTGAAGGAACTGAGCCCAACTGTTCAGATCTCTATTCTTCCATTTTGTGTGGGTTTTGGGGGGAGCTTGGCTGCAAGTGGCTGTCAGCAGTGACTCTAAGACTAAAAAAAAGAAGGAAGTCCTGATTTATGACCCAAAACACTGAGTCTCATTTCAGAAATGTAAAGAGTGCAGGCATACACATACCACATACACACGTGCACACACACCCACCCACGCACACGTGCTCTGCTCATATACACATTTACACACACACAATCGTGTGCCACTCCTACATATACCTACATATATACACACACACCCCACATGTGTCACATGTATACATATATACCCATACACAAGAAACGTACTCTGATATTGATGTTCAAAAAATATCTAGAGACAGTTAATTCTCAAGATGGATTGTTCATTGACAAAAATGCAGGACTTAGCCTTCATCTTTCTTTGTGCTTGCAAATGAGATTTGTAAAAAGACTATCTTAAAAGACTGTCTCATCCATGCAAGAGGCTCTTCTGTCTATAACTAGTAAAACGATACCCTTCAGGATGAAAAATAAAACAGTAGTTAATCATTTATCTAACCGCTTACTATGTGTCAGAAACCACTAAACTGAGCTAGGTTTGTTCTCAGTTGTTCAGAGGCTTGTTTCATGTGAGAAGGGGTGGTGGACAATAATTTTTATTGAGTTGCTCAGATAAGTACCTGGTAGATAAAGACGATATTACCTGATTCCTTGAGGTTTACAAAGACACTAAGCATGCCGAGAATCACACTGCTGATCAAAATCAGGGAGGAAGCTCTGGGGATCAAGAGTAATGTAATTTCTACCTTCCTGCAGGTTTTAGTTACATTATGAGATCCTGAAACCCTAAATCTCTTCTGTCACTTTTTATGGTTTCCTATATCCTGTAGATAGTTTCAAGCTTTTTGTTTCATATTTAAACTTTGGAAGCACAGCTATTTTATAATGTAGGTCTGATAATTCCAAGGTTTGATACTCGTGCTGACCAATGTCTGCTGCTGCCTGCTGCCTCTGCCAGTTCTTACTCAGCCCCTGTGTCCTTGCGTACCTACTTATCTTTGAGTGCATTCTGATCGTTGCTCTTGAAAAATACTCTGCAACCTAGGACCACGAGTTTACCACAGAGGCTTTGTGTTTTCTTCTGCCAGATATCTGGGACACTTCTAGACAGAAACTACCTCAAACCGAAGCTTGAGGTTCTAGGATTCACCCAGGTTATGTATGTCCAGAGCACAAACCTGTATGAGTCAATAGCCATGTATGGGTTAGCTTTCTTCTTTCCCCCTCTCCTTTCCTTCTCTTCTGCTATGCTCAGCACTGATAGAGTTTTTTCTACACTCCCTAACATTAGGGAGAAGAGAATGGATTTACTTCTGGTTCAGCCCTAACTTATAGCTCTTTGGGCTCCCACTTAATTAAAGAGAGTTTCTGATAAAACTCTTAATCCTCAGCATGTCTTTGGACTTTACTTCTGTCCCTCTTATTCCATTGAGCCATTGACCCAAAATCCATGTGTGTTGAATGGGCAAATGTTTCAAAGGACATAAGCAGCCTGGGCGTTCCAATAGTCTACCTACCTTTCTGCATACTGGCTTTCATCCATAAATTGGGATTTTCTCATAATTTTTTAGCACTTCAAAGATTTTAAATTGATTTTTAAATAAAAATTTGATCTAATATTTTTATTGTTTTTGACACAATGATAGACCTGAATAACCTAGACCACAATTACCATAAATAATCTACAAGAGGGCATTTTTAATTTGGAAGCTGAATGGGAAATCTATCTTAATCAATCTAAACTAATGCCTCCCACAGTGCTCTGAGTCTCCTCAGAGGGCTCTGTAGTGCACTGCACATAAGTTCATGTCAGTATTCTACCTGAGACCCTTGACTATACTGGTTATAAATGACTTCTAGATAAAAGGATTGGGAAAAACCCCAAAAATTAACTCCAAAAAGGCTCTTGCATTTTTGTAAATGTTTCAGATGTGCTGGTTGGATGTAGAAATGCATACATACATATTTCTATATATGAACATTTCTATATATTGCATTGCTCAGGTCTTTGATCTTGCTGCTGCAACTGCTGCTACTCCGTGTGTGTGTGTGTGTGTGTGTGTGTGTGTGTGTGCGCGCGCGCATGTACATGATCTACGAGCTTTTGAAAGGTGTGTATAAAATCTCCAGCCACACTTGATGATTTATCTGTTTCTTCCTGAAATTCTACTGGTTGGTGCTTAATGTTATTTACAGCTGTGTTATTAGGTGCATAATGGATCAAAATAGCTATATCTTCCTGTCCTATTGCTCACATTGTGTGTCACCCATCATGCCATATCTAGGTCTATTGACAGAGACCCTCCAGATTATTATCCAATATGGGAGATTTTTGAAAGCACAGTGTGAACACTTTGCAAAATGGCCTGTTTCAGTGGAACGTATCTGCTTAAGGCTTTTTTTCAGATTTATCTTAGATTATATTTTCTCATATAACCACACAGTCCATTTAGACTCAGTTGACTAGCAGTTCATTGAAAAGGCAGACACTATAATTTCACCTCAGAAGGAAAAACCTGTGGAGATCTCTGGTTTCATTAAAAATGAACTAATTGTGGTTATTTGGGGTTTTTTTCCCCAGTTCTAATGTCAAAAGCAATAGTCCCTGAATAAAGAAAATGCCAAAGAATAAAAACAAGCCCATGCATTTAAATTGTAGCATTAGTTTTTAAAAAATAAGGCTGGGCTAGACTGTAATTTTATTACTGAACCACATTTTAATTCTATCTTGCACAAGGTCATTGCACACATGATTTGAGTTCTCCTTAGAGCTTTTACTTATCTTCCTACGAGGCTGAAGAATTTATAGAGACAAAATAGGTAAGGACATTTCTTAGAGAATATGCAATGCAGTTCATCCAGAATGACATCTTGGAGGTTATTTTGTCCTCCCTGGTCTCATATAAGTCATGCTGATGCTGTAAAATATTTGTGAAATTCATAACCAAAGTGTTCTGTTATATAAAAAAATCAAGTACTTCCAGCCAAAGTCCTAATGAGACCAGTCCCAGCTTCACATTCCCCATGAATAATGGAAATGCTCCTCTTGAGAAAGAATGAGATTTTAATTTTATTAGTCCTGATACCAGAAAAATCCCCTCGTGTACTCGTCCTCACTTTAAGGCACCTTTGTGATTATTACTAGATCACTCAGGATTGAGCATTTGAAAATACGATACTTTTCATACAGTAAACCACATACAGTTCATATAGTTCTAGTTTCTAAATATGGAAGTCACAAAAAGGTAGATTCCCATCAACATGTCATATTAGAGAAAAAGAAACTGGCCTTCTTTTGATTTACCTGCTACCACTGAGCATTTCCAGAAAACTGTGCCTTACACAGCACATTAGGATCATAAATGTGTTAATGCATAAAACATCCCATTATTCTTGCTATCTCCTCCAGAGGAGGAAACAGTGATAGAGAGAGATTAATGGATGGACCAAAAGCCATCCAGGAAATTAGTAGCAGGTCTGGGATTAAACTTCTGAGTTCCTGCCACCCACTGTTAAGTAGAAGTCAATAGTCCACGCAGCCTCTCCAGATTCCATTTAAAGCTGTAGTGGAAATGTGGGAGGGGAGGGCACTGCTCATTAGCCTTGGCAGCTGGGTATGCAAATCATCAGCTAAGACACAACTGTGAAAACAACCAGGGAGCCCGGTTACCTTCCAAGTTGTTCAGAAGCCTCCTGCTGTCTCAAAGGTGTCATCCCAACAAAGAAACCTGAAGGCAGAACATGGAGAAATGCCGAGGCCGTTTGAACTGCAAACATCTAAACTACGTCATCTCCACATCCCTGCAGAATGATGCTGTGAACTGCCTCGCAGAGAAGGGAATACCCTGAGAGTCACATTAAAGTCATAAGCAGAAGTAGGGTCCCGAGGTTGCCGCAAGGCCTTCTCCATTGACTTTTTTGTACGATGGCGACTGATGGCTCACAATGGGCTCCTAGCCAGCCTTCGGGCACAAGAGCCAAGGGTCTTACACCGGGAGTTGTTGATGAGATAATGAAGAGTAAAAAGACCTGAAAGAGGTTACTAGGTCTGCCACTTTCCAGCAGGATGAACTTGGGCAAGCTACTTACCTTCCCGTGACCTCATTTTTTTGTGTCTGGAATTCAAATTACTGAAGCTTATATACTACACAGGCCCATTGTGAAGAAATACGAAGAAAAATGAGATGGCAAAGACATCGTTTTTTATAAAATTGAAAGCCTTGAGTCGGTAAAAGGAAATACAATAATTGAACATAAGGTCATCCAGAATAGTTTTTTAAAACTTCAACCTTTTTAAGCAATAAATGTACACTTGTGTATCTGTGATGAACTGAATGTTTTATTTTTCAGTTGCTTGCTTTTAGGACAGCAGTGTGATTGATGACAGGAACATAGGCTTTGGAGCTATACAGACGTGAGTTCAAATCCTGATTCTACTACTTTCTAGCTATAAGCTATTTGATCACTTACTTAGTCTTTCTGACCCTCAATTTCTTCACTTATAAAATAAGAACATCTATACCTACCCTAAAGGGTGTTGTAAGAAAAAGTGTTATGGTAAGGGCAGGCTTATCCATTGTACATGGTAGGTGCTTAACATATGTCAACTCTGATTATTATCAAAGTGAGTTATACAGAAATGTATTCACTCTGCACATACTAACACATTAGGATAAGTAGGGCCATAAGCCATCCAGGGCAGGGTTCTGGATTCTGATAAAGTAGAGATTCTGGTTTTTATGCTCTGATTTACTAGCCACTGGCCCACTACCCTAAACACAGAAGCATAAATCTACAGCGAGTGGTGGGAGGTTTACCCTGGGGTACACCCGAGAAGGCAGTATTGGGGGAGGAAGGCCTGAGGACAGACAGTACACCCAAGACCGGACTCTTTGGGAAGTGAGTTTATAATAATATAGCAATTCAAGAGCCTCCAGTCTGAAGCTGTCTTTCATTAACCCATCAAGTATACCTTAGGTTTCTTGTACGTACTGTGACAGGTACAGAGAAAGACTTTTTAAAGTGTCATAATTTTTTTAAAGTATAAGGCATGGTCCCTACCTTTCAGAAACTCATAATCTAGTTGGTAAAACAAGATTAACACCCTTGGGGTGGGGGTGGGTATAGCTCATGCTTAGCATGCACGAGGTCCTGGGTTCAATCCCCAATACCTCCACTTAAAAAAAAAAAAAAAGATTAACACTCATGAAACAGCTAAATAATAGCCTCCTGCTGCCCTTGGCCCAGATGAGACAAGGCAAACCATTGGGTCGCTCATCTTCTGCAGGTCAAATGCAGAGCTCAGGGAGTTGCAGTTACGCTACTCTTGTAGAGCACATCAGTGTCTCTCCTGGTCCACAGAACTATTCTAGGTCGCCGAGAAAGATCAGCAGAATCCATATGTTCTCACTACGCCACCATTCACTGTGTTGTACAAAAGACTTCCACTTTAGGTCAATGATTAGCCAAATAGAGAGGTACTGAGAAGGGTAAAGGTCATTCCAAAACAGATTAAAGCACACAAATGCACACACACACACATGCACACACTTCCAGCTGCACGCGACTCAGCACACACAACTGGAACTCTTGGGCTCTGGTCCCTCTAAGCGCTGTGTTTCCAGTCACACAAACAAAACACAACCCTCTATTTCAATGGATTGAATGGCCGCCTTCGAAAGAAGTGACGCCTCCATGTTTTCATTATAGTTTAGTTATTTTCTGTATCAACAGTAGGAACTTCACTGCAGCTTCAGAGTAACAGCTCTTTGCCGCTCACCAGTCTGCTGAAATTCTCTCCATTTTCCTCAATAGCTCCTCTTGGCATCAAATTCCTTATCTTCATCAAATACAAAACAGAGGGTGGGGTTGAAAGGCCCTGGAGCGTTTGGGGAAGTACAGTCATTTGCTAAGCCTTACATTTAAAAAGTGATTAGCCAAGGTTTGAGAAATTTCTCAGAGTGACTGTAGTGTGGAACCAAATAAAAAACCACAGAGATATTTGTAGTTTAAATGTTCTTTAAGTAACTGCATTATTACCACAGCACCTCAGAGGCTTCCCCTTTCTGCAGATTGCACATTGTCACCACTTCCTAAATAGCTGGCCTTATTAAAACACTACAGGCTTTTATAAAAATATCTCCTGCTTCGAATATTTTAATATCAGTGTTGAAAGGGGAAGACCTGGTTTTGTCCTACAAAATCCTACCTTTGGGTTTACCACCTGAAAGAAAGGAATTGATTTCAAACCTGCATATGGAGTACAAAATCCATGCCCCAAAGCATGCTTGACACAGAGGTGGATGGAAAAGAATTCACACAGGAGATGGCAGAGATCACTGACACGCTCAAAATGATATGATGAGATTTTCAGGGGTTGGGTTAATCAGATGGTCAGAAGAAGGAGAAAACATTGAGTGCCAAGCTCCCCTCCAAGCTTTTGTTCACTGTTGTTCCTTTTAGTTACTAGCTTTACCTTCAATTGTTCTTATGAAATTAAGTTATCACAATCTATACTGGGATAATGCTTCAATCAACTCAGTTGTGCTCTTGTTCTTGTGTATATATCATCTTGATACTTACTGATTTCCCACCAAGAGATTGAAAATGGTCAGAATGCTCATTTATGTCCCGGCTGTGTCTTGATTAAAGACAGCAGTGGCTATTGGGGAAGAGAGCCCACTGATACAGAAGAAATTTTGGTCCTTTCCCTGGCAGCCTCGTGCCCAAGTTAATGATTCTACAATGTGGGTTTGTTTCCTAGGAAAAAGCATCCCAGTTAGAGCAGGGTTGGGGGAGGCGTGAGTACTTCCCGTCTTCACAGCAGAGTATGTTTGTGGTAGGCTTTTTTTTCCTTTCTGCTAATTCTTGTCCTGAGCAGGTAAGTAGAAATGAATCTCAGGCAAGGAAAAAACAATTTTAAGCACTTCTTGCAGGGGCAAGTGGTATATAACAGGAGACCCAAACAGAAACATTCTGCCCAGGTGCTGGCCTGGTCTTGGTTCCATAACATGCTAGTTAAAATTCTTATCATCACCCAATGACAATCAGTCCCTGGGAATTCTGGAATGGTTGCAAACCTACCATTTCCTGCAATTCATCAAAACCTGGTCTTCAAATAGTCTTGCCTTTCTTCAGAAATATCATCATATATCACAGTCAAGAGAGTTCCCTGTGCTCCTCTTCCCCACTATGTCTGGGTCACCTTTCAGAGCACTTATTTTCATCAGAGGAAACAGTTGGATGGAGTGACCTCTGATGAGACATGTCTAATCTAAGAAAGATGGTTGTTCATGATCTAAATTGCAGATAGGTTAGATGAACTTATCTCCCAGAAGAGCTAGAGCAAGAGAAACAAAACAAAACAACCAAAAATTTCAGCAAGTATTCAGTCTGAGGTTTAGGAGAGAGGAAAACAAACAAACAAACAGACAAACAAACACCCCCAAGGATTCCTGGATTGAATGCAAAAAGAATATAGATTAAGGGCAAGCAGAGCATCCTTGGGACAATGTGGCAAAAAAGAACACTGGATGGAGGAAGTCTGAATGCCAGGTTCTTGTTCCAACTTGCTAGGTTGTTTCTCTCTGGTCTCAGTTTCCTCAGTTCCATGGCCTTCCAGTACTAACATTCTTGAATTCAAATCAAGAGATCACTGTAAAATCAGCTGAGAAGGCTTCATCATCTCTTCTCCCTCAGGAAGGGGAAGGAAATAAGACAAAAGCAGATGCTACACTGAATGGCTAGATCCTTCCCACTGACACAGCCATTGCTCACATCCTGCCTCCCATCTTCTGCAGGGACCTGTTCAAAACCTATGTGGTGAATTCATTTATCAGCTCTAGTATTTTTTTGTGTGGAGTCTTTAGGGTTTTCTATATATAGGTTTTGCATATAGTGACAATTTTACCAAGGGGAACCAATTTGGATCCCTTTTATATCTTTTTCTTGTCTGATTGCTATGGCTAGGATTTTCAGTACTAAGCTGAATAATCAAAACAAATCCTTCTTTTCCCAAAAAGGACCAGAGTCTCCTTTTTCTAGTTGCAAGCTGAGAATAATGTGTTGCTCATCCTTTTATCTCTTTATTTCACATTTTCTAGATACCTGCTGTTTCATTCCTTCATATGGTTGCATGGTCAGAGGTCAAATTTGGGACCTGTTAGAGAAGCTTTACAGACTTCATAGTTAAGGGTCAGCCTGTTTGACATTTCTTCTAGTTCAAACCAGAGACTCCACCGCCTTTGCTCCATTAATCCTCACTTTTGCCCACTCTGTGCAGGACCTTACCTGACATGCTAGAAGGCTTGGAGCATGCCATGAGGAGGTTGCCCAAGTTGGAGGGAGCAAAGCAGAGGAAATAATGACCTCTGTACAAGTGGAACTTGGATCCAAAATGCCAGCAGGGAAGAGCAAAAGGTAACTAGGAAGTGTATGAACTGTCCTTTTGTTTAGTTTGTATTCTCAAGGCTATCTAAAGTTTTTAGATTCACTGAATTGGAAGGGGCTTCAGAGACCATCAAGTCATCTCTGGAATTTTAAATAAATCTCTGGAATTCTTCTTTAATTATAGGTTCTTACTTATATATACTCATACAAATTCACAACACTTTCAAATTTGTTTGAATTTAATACTTCTAATTCACACCTGGGAGTTAAGTTGGGTGCTTATTTAATGCCCTTAACCATAATGTAATTCATCATAATTATGCAAACTAATGTTTCAGGTTCAGAATGGAAGCCCAGCTAGAAACACAATGATTATTGTTTTCTGCTAACATCAACAATAGAGAATATTAGACTATAAAGAGAAATGACACTTCCTCATATAAAAATCTGTGAGTTGCATGAAAATTAGGTCTCTAGCTGCTCTGCTTCATTTTTCAATTGTGCTTTTAAAATTTGCCTTATTTCCCATTTCTTTAGTTAGCCCTCATGTCTTACTTACACAAATTAGTATGTCTTCTGATTAATAATTTTATAGCTGAGTTCAAAATTCCAGTGTCATGCAGGGGAGCTTTTAAAATTATAATTTATTTTTATGGAAAATAGCTTTTTCCTACCTGACCTTTTCACATTCACATGTAATGCGACCCAAGCCATGAGTCACATATCTAATCTGCTATGCCTGGCCCCCCAGGATCCCCTCACTCTGTGCGGAAAATCCCTGGCCTACACCAGAACTTTGCTGTTGTAATTTACTGGCTGATAAATTAGAAAGCCCAAGCTCTGACTTGTTTAGTCCCTGCCTAGGAAAGGGGAAGTTGTACTTGACTAAAAAAAGGAATGCTATCTAATCTATATTGCAGTGGGGCCCTCAGCCCAGCTGGGGGACGCATCCACCACAGGGCCTGTTTCAGGAAATCACATCACATACCATAGCAACGTTCTGGTCGGGATTTGGTTGCCGTCACTTTAATAAGGCAAGTTGTGAAAGAACGAGGGTTTGTAGCTCAGAATAAAATTGTCTCGGAGTATATCCACCCATTTAAGAAGTGTAATTGAATGCCACAACACTTTTACTAGTTGTGGGGGATACAGAGATCAATAAACCATTACTTGACCCCGGGGGCTCGCAGTCTAAGGCGTCCATCCTCCCCCAGAAGGTAGGCACATACCTGAGTTTATCCCATTAGCAAGCAGTTCTTAAGCAAGGCCAGGTCTCATTGCCTCTCGATTGAATGGGAAGAAAGATTCTGTAAACTGACTGAGGTCAGTTAACAAACTTATCAACAACAGAACTTTGTCACCACCCTGTTTTCAGAATGGCTCCCAGGTGTTAAAATTTGAAAACAAAAAAGCATGTATTTTTCTTCTTGTATAAAGTACATTTCTCTTTCACTCATGATTGGGTGAGACCTTTTTGCAAAGAAGAACCATATATGTCAAAGCCTAAATGTTTTAATTCCCTTCTCAATTTTTGCCGAGTCCTGAAGCGGTGCGGTTGTGTATTGATCTTGTAGCTGCTTTTCAGTTTCCTTATTTGGGTCATAAACATACCAATGGCTCTTCCGCATATTTACCAAGTGATCGCTCCCTGCCACTGGAGGGGAATGTACTGGAGAAAGCTCTGAATGTGGAGTTGGATGCTAACGTTCTAGTCCTACCCCTGTTGCTAACTAGCGTGGTGACTTCTTAACCAGCTGCTTCATCTCTCTGTAACTCAGTTACATTCTCCATAGAATCATGGGTTACGTTACACCATCTCGTTACTCCCTTCCCATCCCATAAGTCTAATATTTGTATATTTTAAACAATTACACCTTTGGGGCAAAACATGACTATTCCACTCTCCATAGTAACACATCAAGGGTTGACAGATAGGGACAGGGGAATTAATCTCTGTTTATATTAGAAATAGGCAAACAATTAGAACTACACCCTTGTCTAACTTATCCAGAGCCACCATTTGTTTTTTTATAAATACTGTTAATGACCAGAGAGTCCCAGTTCACTCCTCTCTATCCCTCTTCATTCCATAAGCCCTTCTGCAGACCGATTTCCACTGATTCTGTACTGTATTCCAGGGCTCAGCTCAAAAGCACTCCCACCAAGAAGCCTTCCTCAGTTCCCCCAGCCAGAAAGGCCTCCCTCCTTCACATTCTTCACCCAGGGTGCTACCCTCTCTTGCATTATTTAACTCTTCCTACTGTGTTTTACAATAAGGATGGCTATTTTTAAGTGTTCTTGGGCTTCCTAGAAGGAAAAGCCTGAGTAACTGAGATCCTGGTCCCTGGCCTCTAATTGATGTTCTTAGAAGCCAAGAAAATGTGTAAGTCTCACTCTGATTGGTGGCATTCTTCAGGGCTGTTCAGAGCCATAAAAAAGCTCACGCTCTACCTCTTGTTTGAGTCTCCATCACTTAGGACCCTGTACCCAGAAATGACTCATCCCTCAAGGTGAAGCATTGTCCAACAGACATTCTGATGTGAGACTTAGAAATCCAACCAGTATGTCTGGAAAAGCTACTTTTTGCTCCCATTTTCTTCTTCCTTCCTTGCTTGCTTGCTTCCTTCCTTCCTCCCTTCCTCCCTCCATCCCTCCCTGCCTTTCTTTCTTGCTTGCTTTCTTTTCTTTCTTTCTTTCTTTCTTTCTTTCTTTCTTTCTTTCTTTCTTTCTTTCTTTCTTTCTTTATTTTTCTTTCTTTCTCTCTTTCTCTCTCTCTTGTTCTCTCTCTTTCTCTTTCTCTCTTCCTTCCTTCCTTTCTCTCTCACACATATATAACCATGCTGATTCATTAGAATTCTGCCCCATGTGAAGAGGAAGTCCAAAATTCAGCAAGTTGCTGAGAATTGGGCTCTAACTGATTTCACCAAAAAGTTTACAGATTTACCGAGACTCATGGCTCATCTTCCAAGTCTCCGTCACGGAGTCTGCTACATGACAGCAAAAACGACAAATAAGCTCATGGCCCAGCAGCCAGGAACACTTGGACTTTCTGCATTTTCAATTATTTAGGCCAAAATGAATCACTTGCTTTCTTTTCTTTTTTCTTTTGGAAACAGTTTTACTTCTCATTTCCTCACTGGACACATAATTTTGATTTATAAACCCAACAGTCCCGAGTAAAAGGAAGTTTTAAACAAAGCCGATGCCCCTGCCTTGGGTTGTTTTTCTCCTCTGCCTGCAATATTTTCAGAAAAATGCTTTGACTGGACTTCGTGAAGATGCAAATCCAACTTGTGCCCAGGAAACCTCCTGACTCTGACTCCCCAGGGCCTCTGAGTTCCTCTCGTTCAAGGGCCTCATCTTATAAATTCCACTGAACTTGCTTCAACGGCAATGTACTTTCAACTGGGATAAATCTGTCTTCCAATATTACGTCTTGTAAATCTCACTTTGCAGGGTATTTGCAGTCCAGCTACTGCCTGCTTACTTTATTGACTAGGAATGAATAAATCAGTTTTCCATCTCTCTCCATTGCTGATATTTTGATTTGGGGGCTATTCAGAAGTTTTAGCTCAAAGTGCATGATTATAAAAACATCTCTTGATCTGAAAATTATTTAAGAAACAGACAGTGGAATTTGCATCTCTTGTTGCTATATTCTTAAAAGGAATCTCTCTGTGTTGAAATGGAAGGATAAATATGAGATGGGCAATTTGCCTTAATAGCCTAAAGACAACACATCTATCCCCCCGCATGCCCAGATGTTGGAATGGATATTGATTATAGATAACATTTATTGAATGCTTACTATGTTTGCATGTACTAACATGATTAATGCTCACCATAATCCTTTGAGGTAAGTACCCCGATTGTGTCCATTTTACAGATAAGGAGAGTGAGGCACAGAAAGGTTAAATAATTTGCCAAAGTTTACATGTTAGTAAATGGAAGAGCCTGAATGTAAACCCAGACATCCTGGCTCCAGCAGACTGAGCTATCTCGTTTTAAATGTACAACCTCAGTTCTACGTGTTTTACCATTATCCTTTACAATTACAGAATGCTTTTTTGTCTATAGACCATTATCTCATTTTTGCCTTATAACCTAGGCAGCAATATTATCTGTATTTTACAGATGAGCACACACAGCCAAAGAGTTTAGTGACTTGCTCAAAGACTGTAAGGGTTAAGCCGGTTTCGGGGCCCCATCTTCTAACTTTCACCGTGGTACCCACCCATCCCGGGGCCTCCGTTTCCTCATCTCTATGCAAAGTAGCTAAGGATCCTCCAGTCCTCAACAGCTTGGATCTCTGTACTAAGTATTCTTTCACCTATTTATTGGATACTTCTCTAGACTGTAAACTCCATGAGAACAGGGGCAGGACATCATTGCCTCCTGTGATCCCCACGTCCAGCACAGAGTGGGTGTTCAATAAGTGTCAATGTGCCAGGTACAGTGCTAAGTGCTGGGAGTGCAAAAATGAATGAGGCTTGGCCTGTTAGTCACAGGTGAGGCTCTCAGGAGGCCCCTTTGCAGTTACGTGGCCCCTGCAAGCCCCACAGTCATTATGTGGACAATGGCTCCCACTGTTAAAGTCCACCAAAAGATAATTGACCGTGACGTGAGTTATGTGTCCCAGGCTGAATGGCGCCAGGGTCGATTACTTTATTTTAGAGGCCACAGCAAAGAGGGCCATTTGCAATGTGGGGCTCACATCATTAAAACAACATTTAAGGATTTTATTGTAATCGAAGCAACGGGTTTCCAGTGCGGAGCAGCTATCAAAGTAAAACAACTTGTGCTCTAAACACATCTCCCCAAACTCTCAATAGGACTCAGAGGACACCAGGGAATAGAGCTCTGATGGATAGAAATGGCGTGTCTGATCTGTTTAACTCAGTCACAAGACAAACTTGACCAGCATTTCATCTCTGTCCCAACAAACCTAAGATAACCATCTCCAAGAGATAAAAGTGATTTTTACCGTGTTGACACTCAGGTTTGAAGCTCAGCTTGTTTAGGGTTGCTGGATAAAATACAGGATGCCCAGCTAAATTGGAACTTCCAATGAACAACAAATAATTTTTCATGTAACAATGTACCAGGCAATATTTGGGATATACTTCAAGTGTTTGTTGCTCATATGAAATTCAAATTTACTTGGGCACCCTGTATTTTTATTTGCTAAGTATGGAAACCCTAAGCTTATTGCAAAAGCCAAGCAAATAAAACATCTGTATGTGACTGACCTTGCCTATTTGAAATCGGATAAGATATAGAAGCCAAGGAAGAATGGGAGATTAGGCCCTGAGTGAGGTCTGGCTTTTGGAGGACGTAGACCTACTGTCCTAGACACAGCCTCTGTCATTCATGAGCACGCCAGAGGGAAGGATCATTTTGAACATTTAAGTGTAATGGCCCAGATGCGGGCTCTGGAGTGAGACTGCGGGGATTAAACTCCAGCATTCATCAGTTACTAGCTGTGTGACTTTGGACGTGTTGCTTCCATTTTGCCTGCTTCTGAATGTGTGAAATGGACATAACATTAGTCCCCATCTCATAGAATTTTGTGAGGACTAAATGATTTGCTACAGTGGCTTTAGTAAGCTTTCAATAAACGCTTATCAACTCCACTACCACCATCAACAATCCCACTTCCACAGACACACTGGCTTCAACTAGCAGTTCAGCTAGCTGCAACTTTCCCCTGGATGTCTGTTTCCTTATTTAAAACATCTCAATGCTAAAGAATAGCTGATTCTACTGCTGGAAAGTCACAGAAGTTTGTTCCAAAAACCCTTAAAGAAGGAGGTGATGATGGTTGGGCCCACATTGCACTAAAATAACCAGGTGAAAAAGTAAAGGCTTAGCTGAAAAATTCAGTAGAGATAGCTATTCAGAACACTTTCCATCTCCCAAAAGATGTTTTGGTGAAGATTTAGCGCTTAGTGAAACAGGTTTCTGTAGCCAGACGCAGCCCAAGAGTAACTCAACCATCCATCCGTACATCACTAAAGACAGCTAATATATTGCTGGTCTGTTTCTTTATGCCTTTAGACTCACACCTTCTGTTCAAACAAGTGAAGTCCAGTAGTAATTCTCACCGGAAGGCTGCAAAACTGTGGGAAGGAATATCATTTTAAGGGACTCCATTTATGATATAAGAAGCCATTGTAGCATGTTGTTAATTTTACGCACACAGCGGACTGCTGAAAAGCAAGGAGCACTTGTAGGAAGCCAGAAAAAGATCTCCCGAGATCACTCCACTAGGTGATTGAGTGTCCTTGCCTGGTGCTTTTCAACAGTCAAGACCGGTGAGATATGTGAGCTACATGCCGCACACTCCTTTAACCTTTTGAATCAACCTCGTAACTCCAGCTCTCCCATAATTCTTCAGTGGATGTCTTGAACCAGTTGTAAGATGCCAGAAATCTCTTAGCCAAAAATACTCTATTTACCCGTAATGGAATATCTTTAAGCTTGCCTTGTATGATTTATTTTGTAGTCTCCACATTTTAAAGAGTTTTTTTTTAAGTAAAATTAAGCCCAATGATATTTTATTACATCCAGAACATACAACTTGGATACCTAGGGAAGGGTAATTTGATTCATTTTCAAAAAGTCTAAAAATCACTTTCGAATCATTCCTTTAAAACTACCTCACAACAGTGTAAGGACTTAATTAGTGTTTCTTTCTCTAGAGCACCATCATATGAAGATTTTAATGGATACAAAGTTCTGTGAAAATATTGTTAATAAATAGGCAGGTACAATAACAAGAAAGACAGTCTTTGTAGATAAGGGTCACTGAGGAATCGCTCATACATTGCATCATTAACTCTGCTGGAAATTCAAAAGTGAGAAGTGGTTTATAATTTCCCCATTTTATTTTGATATGCACTAAATAAGCAATATGCTTTGCATAACTCTAAATGCATCTCCTAACATTTTCTTCTAACACAGTATTTTTTTAAAAGTGCTACTTAATCCTGCCATAGACTTAATTTTTTTTTTTAGTTTTTTAAAATATTAAGCACTAGAATAGATCACAAAACAGATCTTAGTACCTGCAAATACCTTGAAAGAGCTTTGCCATTTTGGGGAATTGCTTGTAAGAAGCTGTCTATCTTGCTTTCTTCAGCTGTGGTCTGGTTTTGTTTTTGTTTTTGAGGAAGCCCTAAACTAGTCTTCCTGAAAGCACTCTAAGCCTAAGGGGTGTCCCCATTTGCCCTCACCCCTGCTATTTAAAAAAACTGTCTAATTGCCCCACTGGCAATTCATGGACTGCACTCTTGTTTAACTTTCTATTGCCAAGTTTGGTTATTTAAAAATCTTGACTATAGCCAAGACTAAATTAAGTTATTTCAATTCCTCAAGGTTTGCCTTTTTCACCAGGTATCCGATGCAATTATCATCAATGGACTGCTGGCAAACTGACTCTCAAAGGAAAAAAAAAATAGCCTTGATTTGTAGTGTGTGCTGATTTCCATGGTGTAAATATTCCCAGCAGAGCCAATTGTAAGCTATCAATGATTTAGCAACTGACTCCAAGAATTCCTGAATATTTAATAATCTGCTCTCTCAAATCCACACAAACCAGCTCCAGCACATCAATAGAAGCTGTTGTCAATAACTTTTCTACAGACCACCCGTAAAATTGTGAATTATTTCCTTACACTGGATATTAATTGGCATTTAGTCCTTCATCATGGCACATAAAATTTATTTTAATTTATTTAACATTAAAGAGTGCCTGCTATAGACAAGATGCTATGCTAGTTCTGTGGGGATTGCAAAGATCCAAACATGATCCCTGATTTCCAGAAACCCACAGTCCCTCAGAAAGGGCAGACCATACACAAGAAATCATAATACAAATCTGGCCATGATTAGTGCTATATTAAAAGCACAAATTTAAACAGGAAAACAGGAGAGGAAAAAACACCACATAAACATAGCAGAGGAAAATACCTCTATTTCTAACAGTTTTAGATCAAGTTCAAGCCAGTCAGTGATTTTTTAAAAATAGAAATAGAACATTTGTGCATACTTTTAGTTAAAAGGAACAAGGAAAAAGGGGAATTTATAAAGCTTTAAACCGAGTCTCCCAAAAGATGATGTGATGATTCTGTCCCAAACTGATAATCGTAGTGAACCAAACACTCCTTTTTCTACTTCCAACAGCAAGATCATATTTCTTTTTCTGTTCCTACAGTTGAGCTTGAAATGTCATGTGACCAGATCAGCCTAGTATTAAGCTTTACAATCTCCAAATGCTGTAATGTATTCCCAACCCAACCTCCCAAAATACTATCCCATAATAAGCCAGTAGTGAACAGCACAAATTAGGAAACACCCTGTGGCAGCCACTGTAAAGTGTTTCATTGTTATCACATTTAAATGTATGAGGTCCTACTCTTCCTGGGGCACCTTTCTTCCCGAAGCACTACTTCCAAAGAAATCTTCCCGGCAACATCAACCCATGGTCCCCAGAGGAAGGAACAGGGTCTCCTGCAATGGCTGTGAGCTGGAGATGCCTTAGAGGAATGAAAAGGGCACAGGTCCTGTGGGCTGTTGGTGGTGGAGAACCAGTGAGAGCAAAACACCCAGGAGGAAGAAGCCAGAGTCTAAGCAAATAAGCTAGGGGGACCCCAGAGAAAGAGA
This sequence comes from Camelus dromedarius, assembly GCF_036321535.1. Taxonomy (NCBI): domain Eukaryota; kingdom Metazoa; phylum Chordata; class Mammalia; order Artiodactyla; family Camelidae; genus Camelus; species Camelus dromedarius. Next base: position 24,282,623 of record NC_087456.1, read on the forward strand.
ACCAAGCATGGCTTTCTTGACATAAGAGGAACCATTTATGGCCTAAGGCATTTTGGGATCTAAGTCTGGCCACAATGCTTGCTCTTGAACAGGTCTCAGTAATGAAGGATCTTAAGGGGAAAAAAGAATGTAGAAAAGAACAACTGTTATTAGGCAAGAGAAGTAACAACAGCGAAGATAATATATCAGTTGTAAAGACTCCCAGTTCTGTTTTGTTGGCAAAGATTAGTCTGAAATGCTCAACCACCAGATCAACTGCAACCTAAGGGATGATGATGTTGAACTTCTCTGACCTTCCTGACTTCAATCAACTAAAGCTTGTTTTCTGTCCACCACCCGAGCCCCTTTATGAATATGCTAAGGGTACTTCCCTAATTTTGCTGTTCGGGAGACACTATCTTGGGACAGATCTCTGGTGTTCCCTTTGCGGCAAGTAATAAACCCTTCTTTCTCCCGATCTTTGACTTGGTTGTGTCTTTTGGCTCCACATCCACCAAGTGGTGAACCCCGTTTTTGGGTTACAAGGGTATTTTTCTGGAGACAGCATTAGGGAACATGATAACATTTAACCCAGGGAAGGAAAAATTTGATGCAGGGCCAGAGAAAAAGGGAGTGATGGAGTAAATGAAAGAAAAAGAAATCATGTCCAGCGCCTAAAGTGGTTTCTTGTGCAAAGCTGGGAAATCCAAGATGGAAGCAACAGATAAGACATCTGTCAAAATCTCTACCTAAACAAAACATTCGATATGAAGTTAAATGATGAAGACAGGAAGAAAAGATAGGAGAAGTGAAGAGCAAAATGGGGCCAGGAGGATACAGAAAAAGTCAGGTGGGAGGCTACTAAAATGATCCATGAAGATTTCAGATAAACATAACCAAGTTTGAAGACAAATGACGACGGAGAAACTGCAGCAATGAGGGCAGATGATTTCCCTCAAGGACCTACGCACAGAGGAGCATCCCATCTTAGAGAATCTGTCTTCCTCTGCCTGGCAGACACCATGGCGGCACTGAGGACAGAACAGCTCATTTTCTACCCTCTTCATCCTCCTCACTCTGGGAAAAAAGCAGATCCTGAGGCCAGCAGGAAAAGAGCAAAGTTCTTAACTGTCATTTCTTCTTACAAGGAAGAAAGAACTAACATTAACTAAACTTTGTTAGCTTACACAAGTCTACTGCAACCCTGAAAGAGATGTTATTATGTCCATTACAGAGATGAGGAAACTAAATCTCAAAGAGGTTAGGTTACACAATTTGCCCCAAATAATATACAGTTGGGATCAGAACCCAGATCTACCTATTTCAAAGTCATTCATCTTTCCTCAACAATACGCCACTTCCCAATCTAGCCACTGATGATTTTCAAAGCCATTTCTTGTCTGTTGGTTTATTTTTACTCTCATAAGAGCCTGTGATGTCCAAGAGAGATGCCATAATCCCTTTTTGAATGGTTGAGGAAACGGAATCTGAAAGTCTGTGATCAGTCTCAGTGTGAGTCTGGGGAAGGACTGACCCCCGGGGTCTTCTCGTTTCTAGGCCTTGCTTTTTCCAAGATAATATATCTCCCTTGTCACAATTAAGCTCAGTATACGGCCATATCCAGAGAACCCACTAAAACACAACTAAACTCTGTATTTTTTACCCCAATTTGAAAGTGTCAAAGATTTACTGAACATATACCACGTTCCTGGTAGTGTACTGGAGTCCAGTCCCCTTACCAGTGTCATAAATAGATTCTGGGAGAAGGGTATAGCTCAGTGGTAGAGCACATGCATGCTTAGCACGCACAAGGTCCTGGGTTCAATCCCCAGTACCGCCACTAAATATACATACATACATACATACACACACACATACCTAATTACCTCCCCCGACAAAAAACAAAGAAAACGAAAAACAAAAAAAGAGATTCCACTGACATCCAATATTAGAAGACAAATGCTTTTTGAAAATAATCTTTTTTTATGATCACAAATGATTTTTAGAAATGATCTTTTTTCTAAATAAATGACCATTTTACTACCGTGCCCAAAGTAGGTTACTTTATGACTCTGTATTTTGCCAAATATGAAATCACTTTCTTCCTGTTCTCTCCCCACTGCCACCACCCTGGTTCAGACATCCGTCACCTCCCAGACAGATCCCTCAGCTGAAATCACTGCAGAGCTAAAAATCACCAGAGAAAAGCCAAGTACAAGTCTCACGAAGAAGGACAATTTTGGCAAACAAATTAAATTATTAGATACAAGCCTGGATAGAAGAGAGCTGAGAAGAAGCTTATTATCAAGTCATATGACTACCATGTTAAGGAACAGGAATGGGACATGAATTTAAAACATACCTAGCCAAGCTGGCCATACTTTCTAATCTATCCAAATAATGTTAAAACCACAGGGTCTCAATGATCTCATTTTCCTCCAAAGGTCTTAAAAACACTATCACCTAGAATTCACCAAACACACCCAGCCATCGTTTATCCAATCCACCCTCCAGAGTGAAAACACAGATCTTACTATTTAATTTCTGTGTTCAGAAACTCTCCATAAATCTAAAGCACAGTCTCTCTACCCTTTGTTTCCCCACATCTATACTTCAACTTTGTTAGTCATCATGTGCAAATATCTTATTCATCTTCATCTTCCCCCTACCTAACACAGGACCTGAGACATTGTAGATACGGCATATTAATGTGGCATTTTTGCTTATAGGCAAAGAAGAGAAACTAAAATCAAACCTGATTAAGCAGAAAGTGGAATCTGGCTTACAGAAAATTTCAGGCACATCTTCTGCAACCTCAAAGATGTAGTCAAAGCCTTGTCTCCATCTACCATCTTCTTTTTGTATGTTAGTTTCTTCCCACGGACGGGCACTGTTTTGCAGATAAGATGGCTACACACAACCCTAGATCCGAATCTTCCCAGCAAAAAGGGGACTTCTCTTTGCTAATGCAGGAAAGTGATCTGGCCTTGCTTGAGTCACACCCTCATCCTTGATTGGTCCCCATGATCGGCCCTGTCTGAATTATTTCTCACTCTGTGGCTCTTAGGGACTGGAGGGTAGCTACAACAAACACTGCTACTGACCACTAGAACCAGGTGCATTTAGGGAGAGGAATTTCCCCCCAAAAGTCATATAGTACCAAGTGGACAAAAATAGCAAATATCTTTTAAACTCAATACATTATAAAATCTTAAATCAGTGCTTTAAGAGAGTACACCCAAGTATGCACAGAAACCACACACTGTGACCATGATGGACACTGAATATCACTGTATGTTTGAACTTGACGATTAACCTCAAAAAGGTGTTATGTGGGACAGTGCTATAGGAAGAGCTTCCCTCATGGGAAAATGTCAAACAATGATGGCCTCTGTTACCCAGCACTACCAGGAGCCCATGATTTCCTCAAGACAGCCGGCTGAAGCTAACTTTAACTTGGAACATTGTGATTAAAGTCCCTCCCTTTGGTTAATTCCCTAGGCTCCAACCAACACCCTTTCCTGGGTTAGAGATCCTGTCTGTGTGTGGAGAGGTGACTAAGATTTGACTAAGCAGTTCAACTCTAATCCGAATGCCTCTGACCATTTAATTCCAGCTGTCAGGGGGGGAAAAAAAGCATTCATAATGCAGAAATGATAGGGTTCAGAGGCTGGATCTGGCAGCCTGCTCAGCCACCTCTGAGTAGACCTTCCAGATGAGGGTGTACGGTCACGGAGTTCACAGAGGTGTTAAGTACCAGAGCATTCCTGAAAAAAAAAACTCTTTGGAATGAAGGTTTGAAAATTACATTCATTTGAAAGTCAAGGAAAGCCTAAAAGGCAAGCCACTACCACTGGCTTTTTGCAGCACAAACAGCAACATAGTCTGTCCCTGGGAAGGTAAAACCCCCGCAATGACAGCCTTGTCTAGACGCGCCCCGTCTGCAGGTCAGTCTGGTTCCCCTGTGCCCACCAAGAGAATGGAGGACACTCAGAGAAGGGACACATGATCATCTTTCCTGATTCTCTGGCCACGTTCTGCCCACAGCAATCAAAAGTTTATGTAGTTAAAGGATAATCAGAGGCAAAGTATATTTCCTTAAAAGAGTCTCAAAAGTCAGACATTTTCTAATTATTCGCTCAAGAGACTGGTCATCTTGAAAGAAAGTTTCCAGACTGTAGCTTCTAAACTATCCTTAATACCTTTATTCCTTCAGTGAAGACCGACAGTAGAGGCAAGGAATAAGGACTTGACCACTAGACCATTTCATTTCGTCTGTTTGTTTCCTGAGTAAAGCACGAATCGCTGCCTTCATTCAATGCATCACAACCCTTCGTGGTTAAGACTAAATCTTGGTTCACGAGACAGCAGATTTCAAATCCCAGTTCTGGCACGTGTCAGCTCTGACACCTTGGACAAATTACGTAAACTTGATAAACCTCAAGTGATGTAAGGTGATGGCATTAAACCTATTTGACAGGATTGCTGAGAGTATTAAATTAGGTAATACATACCAAGTATTTGGGACAGTGTGTAGTATAGAAGGTAACATCCAACAAATGTTACCCTTAATTTATTTCACTAAACACTGCTGAGAGTTCCCCACAAAAAGTGTGCAGCTTCAGTTAGTTCAGTAGCTTGTTCACTTGGGGTAAATTTGTGCTTATGGTTGTGATTTTACTTTACACACATATATGATAGTCACCTTTGCAGCTGAGACTTCCCTAATCACAGAGTGGAAAGAAATATGTATTATCTGACACTGTTCTATTAAAAAGGTAGTCTCACCCAGGTTTCCATGATTTCCAGAAGCTCTGGAACAAACTGGAGAATCACCAATTTGGAAACAAAATATATAACTACTCTGCTTCTAGAGTGGGTGGTGACTTGAGTGGAAAAGGCCCAATGGGAACATTCTGAAGCATTTTTAGAATAATCTGCTGCACAATCCTGGTCCCATAAAAGACCCCAGCAAGGAGAAGATGTCAGAACTCATCCTCAGTGATGACTATTCTAAACACTGAATAACCCCCTTCAGCATCAGGGAATGCAAAGTGTGTGTTTTCCTTCCATACCCATCTGAGACCCTTTGTAGAAGAAGATAGGCAGGTAGACAGGAAGGAAACTGGAAGAAGAGGGGTGGAGGAGGGAAGGAGGCGCCCACAGACCTTTAGCAGTAGGGCACAGACTCACTTTTTGAACATTCGGGGTAGAATTGCAGGACTTCATTCATACCTTCACAACTGATCCCCCCGTGATCAACAACATAGCACAGCTTGTGTTCGTGTGAGAGATTTGTTCCAGTTTTGTGGATTATGTTGGAGATAAGGTTTAATTCTTGGGTCTTACTGGCATGGTGCTATATCCCACTTGGTTACATGTGATGGTAAATATACATCTATCACAACTGATGCTCTCCATAACTCTCTGGAGGTGTGGAGATGTGGTCCTTCCTCATCCTTCCCAACATGAGAAAGCAACCATTTCCTATACTAGGTGCCCTGTCCCCATGTCTTTTTTTGACTTACTGCTACCAAAGTTACACTTTTTCCTTTCTCTAAGACCCAAGCCAGTTTATCAATAGTCTAGGACAGAGCCTAAGCCAATCCAAGGTCTAGACTTTTGTGACTGGATTACTGAGATTCAGGGGAAGGGAGAGTGAGAGAGAGAGAGGTGCACACCACCTCTTCTATTCCCTTACTTAAAACTTTCTCACCCACCACCCTACCTCTAGGTATGTCAATCCTATCTCACATGACAATAAAGCTACATTAGTCAAGACAATATGATGTGCCATAAAGATAGATTTTATATATATATACACATACATATGTGTGTGTATATATATGTGTGTGTATATATATATATGTATATATATATACACGCACACATACATCAGTAGCACAGAAGTAAACCTTTAATTTATAGTTAATTGAATTTCAATGAAACTGCCAGGGCAACTTAACGGGGTAAGGATAAGCTACTCAATAGCCAATGCTAGAATAATTGAATATCCACATGCAAGAAAAAGAACTTAAGCCCTTACTTCACACCATACAAAAAAAATTAACTCAAATGGATCACAGACCTAAATATAATGTCTCAAACTATAAAACTTCTAGAAGAAAGCATAAGAGAACATTTCCATGACCTTATGTTAGGTAAAAAGTTCTTAGATATGATGCTAAAACTATAAGCCATATAAGAAAAAAAATTGATAATTTTGACTTTATCAATTAAAAAAGTTTCATTCTTCAATGAACCATTAAGAAAATGAGAAAACAAGTCACAGAATGAAAGGGAATATTTGCAAATCATGTATCTGATAAAGACTTGTGTTCAGACCATATAAAGAAAACTTTTGATTCAATAATAATAAGATTAACAACCTAAGTTTTAAACAAGCAAACATTTGAATATATATTTCTTCAAATAATATTTACATGAAGAGCTACTGAGCATATGAAAAGCTGCTCAACAGGATTAATCATCAGGGTAATGTAAATTAAAACAACAAGATCCCACTTTGCACTTACTAAGATGGAGATATCAAAAAAGAATGACAATGCCAAACGTGGCAATTATGTGTAGAAACCAGAATATTTTTGACAGTTTCTTAAAAAGTTATATACACTTATCATATGACCCCATAGTTTCTCTCCTAGATATCTACTCTAGAGAAATGAAACCATATGTATTCGCTAACATGCTTGTGGACGTGTGCTGGGAGAATATCAGTGGTATAGGATGAATTGTGGGCTCCCAAAATTCATATGATATTGCCTTAACCTCCTGTGCCTCAGAATATGACTATTTGGAGATAGGGTCTTTAAAGAGGTAGTGAAGGTAAAATGAGGTTATTAGAGTAGGCTCTAATCCAATCCGACTGGTGTCCTTTTAAGAAGAGGAAACTGGGACACAGACATTCTTACACACGGAGGGAATACCATTTGAGGGCATGGGGAGAAGCTGGCCACATACAAACCAGGAGAAAGACCTCAGAAGAAACCAAACCTGCTGACATCTTGATCTGAGACGCATAGCTTCCAAAATTGAAAAAAAATGAAATTCTGTTGTTTCAGCCACCCAGTCTGTAGCGCTTTGTTATGGCAGCCCTAGCAAAGTAATAAAACCAGCCTATCAGGATCTGTACCTTCTTCCTAAACAGCAAAGTGGCCTGACAGACTCACATGGCCCCTTAGTGTTCTACTACCCATATCCCGTATCATGTTAACATTGCCTAGCATCCCAAGATATTTTATCACTTTTACTTTCAGCATATCTCTTGCACAATCTTTTGAATGTGTTTCTCTTCTCAGATAAGTACTTTTCCAAAATATATTTTCAATGTGTACTTTCATAAGACAAACTTTTTGAGGTCTCACATGGCTGGAGATGTTTTTCATTGCCCCCCACATTTGGCAATTTTGCTTGATGTAAAACTCTCTATTCAAAGTTAATTTCCTTCAATATTTTAAAAATATTACTTCATTGTCTTCTTGAATCCAGTGTTGCCATTGAAAAATCTGATATCAGTCTGATTCTTGTTTCTTTTTAGGTGATCTTCACTTTCTCCCTGGAGGTTTGTAGAATTTTTTCTTTGTACTTCATGTTCTTATATATTATCACAATATGCGTAGATGTGGGTTGTCCTTTTCTTTCATGTTTGGCAATCCATTAGCCCTTTCAATCTGAGGTCTTCCTCTTTTTTTAAGTATGAGTAATTTATGTCTATTATTTCTTCAGATTATTTCCTTCCATATGTCTTCACTGTTCTTCTGGGCATCTTATTACGAGATACTGGCACTTGTACTTCCATCTGCCGTAACTATTGGCTTTTTTAATTTGTTTATATGTTTGTTTTCTATTTCCTTATACATTCTTCTGTCTTCTAAAAGAATTTCTCAATTTACTCTTCCAGTTTATTAATTTATTTTTCAGTTGTATCCCATATATTTTTCTTCATTTAAACTTATACTTTATATCTCCATTGTTTTATTATCATTTTGTCTTACAGCTAATATTTATTCCCTTGTAAGCTTAAGTATTTTTATCATATTTGTTTTAAATTCTTAGTCCACTTTTACTAATGTTTCTATCTCACAGGATACATGTAGCGCTCTGGTGTCTAGTTATCTGGGGCTTAGAGCTCATTTTTCCATGAAAGTACCAGCTGCTCTGCCCAGTTTAGACAAGTTAAAAAAGAGAGAATAAGTCCCAGTTTAGAAAGCCTAGGTACCACCAAAGTGATGTGAATTACTCTAATTTGTAGCCAACTGATCAGGCAGCTCCTCTGGTCGGGACTCCTCCTTGAACCTCAAGAGCAAGATGTACTAGGGAGAAGGCAGTGTCCCAAGGCTTTAGTCTGTGAGCCCCGTGAGTCTCAAGGGTAGGGACAAGGTAAGCTTGCCAGCCAGCACCTGTTTTCACGAACTCCTCCCCCAGCAATCCTTTTCTGCTGCCCTGCTACTACCTGGGGTCACCTATCTCTGCAGTGAGTGGGCGGAACAAGAGCAGAAGAGAAAAAGCTTCACTAACCACCTTAGGACACATTCATCCTCTGGCTGCAACTGACCTGCACCAGCACAAGCGGTCTTCTGTCCCCTCAGAGGTTTATTAAAATCTGTTGGTTGGTTTTATTCCTTCATTCTATTTATTTATAATCTTTTCTTCAGGATTACTTTTGGGGAAAGGGTAGCATCTTGACAGGAACCAAATCTTCCTGCGTAAGTTAGACATGGACTCACCACCATTGATAAATGCATGTGAAATTATTTGTTCGCTTATAATAAGACTGATAAATTAAATTAAACGAAGATTATACTCTAACCCCCCAACACCGATCCCAAGTGTCACTGCAATTATCTCTTTTCTTCCATTTAAAAATCAATCTCTAAAAAGTCCATGTCCTTTAACACCCTAACCCTGTCAGTCTGTGTCATTCATTCACTGCCTCTCTGTCAAGAGCTCCAGTGGCCACATTCCTGACAGGGTTTCGACAGGTTCTAGGATGTCAGACATGTTGATTAGCATTTCTATTTGCCTTTAGCCTGTTAAGAATTTGCTAATTAAAGTTACAAAAAAAACCCTCCCAGTTTCAATCAGTCACTAGCATAAAATTATCCACATTGTTTCTAATACAGCAATAATTTTCCTCGTAGAACATTTCAGTCTGTCATTTCCTCAGAACTCAGTCAAGCTTCCTGAGTATTGGCCACATTCATTTAATTCACAATGGTTCCTTCAGTTCACGCCCCACTAACTGAATTCCTTCAGGCACCTTCCTGCTCAGTTAGCTTCGGAATGTGGTGTAGAAGAAACAGCACTAAACTTTAGGGTCAGGTTCTCACACGTGCTCTTACTAGAAACTGTAGCAAAATCACTTCATTGTCCTCAGTTTTTCATCTACAAAATGGGGTCAAAATTGGAAAGACTGACATAAATAATCATAAATGTTCCAAATTCTAGAGTATACATACTTTATCCAGGCTCAACTTAAGCTCATATGTATTTCTACAGACTAGTTAATGTCATTTTCTACTCACTCCTTCAGGCTATCCTTTTTTCCCCTCCTATAATTATTCAGTGCATCCCACACAGTTCAAATATTTATCCACCCTCCCCAAAATACATAATGAATTCAAATCTGTTGGTTGGTTTTATTCAAAGTTATGAGTTTTTGTTTACAATTTATGTACACTATTTACAATAGACAAGACATGGAAGCAACCTAAATGTCCATTGACAGATGACTGGATAAAGAAGATATGGTATATGCATGTGTGTGTGTGTGATGGAATACTACTCGGCCATAAAAAAGAATGAAATAACGCCATTTGCAGCAACATGGATGGACCTAGAGTTATCATACTAACTGAAGTAAATAAGAGAGAGAAAGACAAATATCATATGATATCACTTATATGTGGAATATAAAAAATGACACAAATGAACTTATTTACAAAACAGAAACAAACTCATAGACATAGAAAATAAACTTATGGTTACCAAAGGAGAGAGGAGGGAAGGATAAATTAAGAGTTTGGGATTAGCAGATACAAACTACTGTGTACGGAATAGATAAACAACAAGGTCTTACTGTATAACACAGGGAACTATATTCAATGGCTTGTAGTAACCTGTAATGAAACAGAATACATATATATATATATATATATAAACTGAATCACTATGCTGTATACACAAACTAATATAACACTGTAAGTCAACTATATTTCAATTTTTTAAATGGGGAAAAAAGAATTAAAAAGGGTTTTATTATCATAATTTAGCAATTCATCATCTCGAACTTATAGAGCAGAATCCACCATTAAAAATTTCATTATGGCTAAGCTCCTATCATTATTCCAGACCACCATCTCCGGCCAATTCAAAAATCTTAGGAAATACTTTTTTTAATGTCTTCATTTAGCCTTGACCAATGAACCAGAAATCAGAGTAGCCTGCTTGCCTGACAATGCTTTTGGAAATGCACTGAATTATTTTGAAACTTCTTAAAAAATGTTTGGGTTCAGTGTAAATTGGGAGCAAAGGATGACATTGGCTCCTAGTTTATTTAGTAAAGGCAGCTGCCTTTTTGAAGTACAACTAAGCTGAACTGCTACACAAAGTTCAGTATGCCAGGCTCTTAGCACAAAGCAACTATTTTTGCAAGTAACTTATTTTTCAACAGCATAATGCTTGTAGATTCTGGAAGCTGCTGAGAGAATTTCCTAAGCTCTCACAAATGATTGGATTCATGAGCACACTGGTCCAGTAGTTTCATCAAAGTTAAACAGGAAAATCTCAGCCAAGAAGTCCCAAAGCACACTCAGTTTCTCTTCAGGGTCTTCCCAAGTTGTCCTTCAGACCAACTCCTTGAATTCCAACATCAATGACATTTTTCAGTTTATGCTCCCAGGTCATGATATTTGTGTGATGATCTCTGACTATAAGCTTACAAACATTGAGTCTCTTGTGACTTTAACAGATAAAATGTGCAGCCTGTCTATAATATTTGAGCTCTTTTTCTGATTAGTTTAATTTGTAAACTCCAAAATTGCCTATATTTGCTTAAACATATCCTCAAGTGTGTGTGTGTGTGTGTGTGTGTGTGTGTGTGTGTGTATAGATAGCTGTATCACATTACGTGTACACTAAAGTGTATGCCAGGAGTTAGCAAATATTTTCTATAATGGGTCAGATAGTAAATACTTTTGCTTTCGTGAGCCATAAGGTCTCTGTCACAGGTACTCCACTCGGACATTGTAGCTCAGAAGCAAAGACAGAGAATAAACACATCAATGAATGGGCATGGCTGTGCTCCAACACAACTTTATTCAGAAGACATTCACGGGCTGCAGTTTGCTGACCCTTTGTCTTGGCAGCCTTTCCGTAAAACAACGAGTCCAAGTAATTTTGTACGTAATCTAAAAATGGGCTGGGTTTTTATTTAGCCAAGTGTTAAAGTCTCCGTAAAGAAAGAGAATAGTTTGTATTTTTACTTCAACACAAACAAGCAAGCAGAGATGTATATTGGATTTAGGGTTTTCTTATAATGATTGGAAAGTTAAACACTGTTATGCTCAAATTCAATAATCACTATCATTTATATAAGGCTTTCCAATTTATAAAGTTCTTTGATGCCCTTTATTTCATCTAATCATTGAAAGAACACTAAGAAATAGCTGGGCTTTTTTTTTTTTTAATCTTCTTATTTTGTAGCTGAGGAAACTAAGAGTTTCATGATTTACCCAGAAAGCACTGAAGCCAGTATTTGAACAAAGGCCTGACACCAAAATCATACAACCTTCACCGTTCCAAAACAATGATAGCAAAAATAGCAATCCTGCTTTCAACAATAAGCTTGAAGACATATTTGATGAGCTCTGAATCCAGCAAGTGAGAATGCCAATCAGTTGGCATTTTTTTATTTAATACCCAAATCAATAAACAAAGCTGCAAATCAACACAAAGATGCAAATCAACATACACTGTTGTGTATAGCAGTATGTACCACACAAAACACACCCCTAATTTGTATCTGACAACACAATCACAAATTCAAAATAAGGTTAATTGTAATAAACTGTTCGAGTGAACTTTTCCCAGCTCCTGGTGATGACCAATTCCTTTTATCTCAATATTTTAAAAAAAACTATCTAATAATCCATTTTAGGATTTTTTTTTTAATCTAGAAAATTCAAATGTATTTGTCCATAGTTCCTATATTACAGATTTATGTGTAGAACTTCCGGCACTTCTCCAAATTTTCATAGTAAGTTGATAATTATTGAAATGATTCTGTTACTGCATCTTCCAGTTTTTCCAGTACACAAAGTTGAGTGGTGTGTAAGCCTGAGACAGGAATGTATTATGAGCTGTTAACTGAGTTCTTAGTAGCTGCCCCCTAAACTTAAGTGCCGATTTAAACTTAAGCAAGTGAATGCCAAATTAGAAAAAAGAAAGAGAAAAGGAAGGAAGGAAGGAAGGGAGGAAGGGAGGAAGGAAGGGAGGGAGGGAGGAAGGAAGGAAGGAAGGAAGAAAGGAAGGAAGGAAGGAAGGAAGGAAGGAAGGAAGGAAGGAAGGAAGGAAGGAAGGATAAAAACTGATACATTTCTGCCTTCTCTGCTTTGGTTAACTTAAATGCCTTTCTTTTATTGTTCTTAGTATAAAGATACTTGTTTGGAAATTTATGTCTATAGTTGCAGAATTTTAAAAATATAAACGCATTTTCCACCCTTGCCTCCCAGATCTCATTTTTATTGGCTGTGAACTTTCACCTATTCCCCTAAAGATTTGTACTTCTGTGCCTGCTTTTTCAAAATACGCTTTATTAATCTATAGATAAAGGAGGGAAAAAGGGTTTTATCCCTCAATAATCACTACGTTTTTCCATAAAAAATCAAATTAAGTTGTTTCTTAGGATCCTGCATATTTAATCTCAGAACACAACTGTAATGTGTTTCAGCAGAAAATGCTTATAACCCCTCTGCCCCCCAAGTGCTGTGTGATTGTGCAAAAAGTTCTAAACTTCTGAAAGTCTCACTGCCTTATTTGGGGCATCCCAGAATCAGACCGGAGACAAGGATTTTGAAGCAAGTAACTTATTTGAGGTGGTGGTGGTGGGAGGGGTGATCCCGGAAGCATCATGAGCTAGTGAGCTAGTGAAGTGGGCCAGGGAAGGGACTGCTGGTCCTTCCCACCCCACCCAGGCCTCTCTGTGAGACTGTGTAGAACTCAGCTCAGAACTGTCCCATCAAAGGGCGTGGGAGCTGTGGTATTTATACACCTACTCCTGTCTGTCACTAATTGGAGGCTGCTCCTGAAATGTTAGCTCTGCTGCAATTCTGGCCTGCCTGGAAGTCAAAGGCCACTCTCACACAGAGAGGCGACCCGAGAAGCTGACCTCGTGCAGGAAAACCTGCCGCAGATAACTCCCCACCTAAAACAAAGGCATGTGAGTAAGGGCACAAACAGAGCTTGCTCTGCTCAGTTTTCTCCTTTTCTAATGGGGATAAAAATATTTGCCTCAATTACCTAATGATATGGTTGAAAAGATTAATCACAACTTATAATTATACACCACTTTGTACTTCACAAAGTGTTTGCACAGATATTTTGTAATACATTCTGCACACATTTCTGTAAGAATGTTACACAGTTGACCCTTGAACAGAGTGGAGGTTAGGGGTGCCAACCCCTAAGCTGAAAAAAAAATCCACCTGACTTTACAGGTGACCTTCTGTGTCTGTGGTTTGCATCTTTGGATGCAACCAACCCTGGATTGTGTGATACTGTAATACATTTTATTTTTAAAAGTCCACATATAAGTGGACCCATGCTGTTCAAGCCTGTGCTATTTAAGGAACTCTGAGGCTCAGAAAGAATGATTTGCCTCACATTACAAAACTAGCAATGAGCGAAGATGGGATTTGAACCAGGTATATATCTATCATTTCCAAGCTTTTTTCTTTGCACCATTGCATGTGTGAATATTCTTTGCTAAGTGCAAAGTACTCTGAGAATATAAGGCACAGCTATTCCTCAACAGGGGTTACACCAACTAAATAAATAAACCTATTATTAAATATTCCTCCTATTTATTATCTAGATGGTGTTTTTTATTGAAACTTAGTTGATGCACAATATTACATGAGTTACAGGTGTACAATACAGTGATTCACAATTTTTAAAGGTTATACCCCATTTATAGTTATTATAGAATATTGGCCATATTCCCTATGTTGTACAATATACACTTGTAGTTTATTTCATACTTAATAGTTTGTACCTCTTAATCCCCCAACCCCTTTATTGCCTTTCCCTGCTTTCTTCTCGTTGCTGGTAACCAATAGTTTTTTCTCTATATCTGTGGGTCTGTTTCTTTTTTTGTTAGACTCACTAGTTTGTTGTATTTTTTAGAGTCCACATACAAGTGATATCATACAATATTTGTCTTTCTCTGTCTGACTTATTTCACTTAGCTTAATACCCTCCAAGTCCATCCATGTTGTTGCAAATGGCAAATTTCATTATTTTTTATGGCTAAGTAGTATTCCAGTGTGTGTGTGTGTGTGTGTGTGTGTGTATGTATGTGTGTGAGTGTGTATGTGTGTGTGTGTGTGTATGCCATCTTCTTACAATGAGAGGCTTTGTTATTTGTAACAAGTCCCTTTCAACCACACCTGAGTCTATGTTTATGCTTTTGCTGTGGGTCCTGGTGCACATGAGATTTTGTGCGTGCCCTTTAAGAGTGAAATCTCTATTTCTCCTAGTCCTGTGCGGCTCCCGCAATAAAGCCCTATTGGCCTTCAAAGCCAAATGCTTTGGGGGCTGTCTGCCCATTGCCAAAGCCCCAGCCTGGGGAGCCTGATGTAGGGCTCAGAGCTCACATTCTTGTGGGAAAAATTCTGCAATATAGTTATTCTCCAGTTTGTGGGTCACCTACCTGGGGGGTATGGGATTTGATTACATCATGAGTCTGTCCCTCCTACTCATCTTATGGGAGTTCTTTGTTTATGTCTTTAGTTGTAGAACATTTTTTTGGTACGCTCCAGTCCTTTTCATCGATAGTTGTTCTGTAAATAGTTGTGATTTTAGTGTGCTCATGAAAGGAGGTGAGCTCAGGGTCTTTCTACCCACCAGCTTGGCCCTGAACTGTTCATATACTTTGTATATTAACTTCTTATCAGTCATATCATTTGCAAATATTTTCTCTCATTTATTAGGTTGTTTTTTTGTTTTGTTGATGGTTACTTTCACTGCGCAAAAACTTTTAAGTTTAATAAGGTCTCATTTGTTTATTTTTGCTTTTATTTCCTTTGCTTTGGGGGTCAGACTCACAAAAATATTGCTCTGATTTATGTCAAAGACTGTTCTGCCTATGTTTTCCTCTAGGCATTTTATAGTTTCCCATCTTACACTAGGTCTTTAACCCTTTTTGTGTTTATTTTTGTATATGGTGTTAGAGAATGTTCTTATTTCATTCTTTTACATGCAGCTGTCCGATTTTCCCAGCACCAGTTACTGCAGAAGATAGTGGGTTTGTTTGTTTGTTTTTTTTAAAGTCCATTAGTGAAATGAATGAACGACACAGGTATGTGTTATTTCTGACGCTGGTGTGGCCAACTGGGGAAAAGTGTATGCATATGATCAGCTTCTCTGTGAGCCACTTAATTAAGTCAAGAAGGAAGCAGTACCAAGGCACATCCAGGAACAAAATCAACCAAAAGAAAGACAGATTTATAAGCAGACTGAGAGCTCCCCCATTTTTTGTAGACTCACTATGCACATTATCTTTCTCTAAGGAGCTCGTAAAAGAAAATTAAGTCAGTCCACAGCCTTCACATAGCCTTGGCTGCCTGAGAGCTGAGAGGAGCAAAGGCTGATCTACCTTGGCTTCTGGTTGAGTCCATTTATCCACCAGAAGAGGGTCAGGAGACTCCTCTTATGAAGCAAAGACCTAGGAGAAAGGTAGAAAGCATACACCCACTGTATTCACTAACCAAAATGTTTTCATTAACTTTGCTTACATTACTGACTTGTTCTAAAACTATTTCTGTTCTAGCAAGCAGGCAGTCACTCTGGGGTTTTTCTTTGAATAGTATTGGCCCATTTACTTTGCACTCTTGTACATTAATTTCCCTTCATTTATTAGATTTCTTAAATATACCCACTGCCCACAGATCTGTGGGCATAGGTTCAAAACTAAATGGCACAATTACATGAAATGTAATAGCCAAAGAATATAATTTCATATAAGAGAAGGGTGAGTAGGTAGGGAGTGGAAGGATTTTATCAGGGGAGCCAATGCCAAACTACAAAGGTGCATCTTGAACCACACCCTGCAGGCACTAGGCACAAGGAGTTATTTGCTGGACTCAGTAAATTAGCAAAACCCGTAGAAGTCTGAAGTTGGATTTAAATTTATATGCCAGTAGTTCAAGTGAGATATAAAGCTGACTAAAAAATCATCCCTCTTTCCCTAACCTATGGTTGTATATTTATGGTCAGGAAAGCTAAGAGTAAGTCCTGGAGAAAAAAATCACAAAACTCATCTCATACAGATAGGGCTGAAGTATACAAAATGGAGAAGGAGTGGTTAATAGTTAACATTTATTGAGTACTTACTACATAGCAAGCACTGTTCTAACAGATATAGATATATAGATATGGACATATTCATCTAAACCATACAAGAACATTTCGAGGAGTATTTTATCAATGAGAGATATGAGGCACAGAGAGTTCAAGTAACTTGCCCAAAGTCACACAGCAAGTAGATGGGGGAGCCAGGATTAAATTCAGATAGTCTGACACCAGAGATGGTTATGCTATATTGACTGAAAGGACTAAGCATATGTCCATATCCCAGTGAAGGATGTGCCCATTCATATAACACTTTTTTTTTTTTTTTTTTTTTTGGCAAGGGCACCCTAAGACATCATCAAGATGGATTCAGGAATGGGGAGGCCTGTTTTCCAAGCTACTTTTTCTCTCTTCTTTGTAGGTAGAAGAAATCAACACTTCTTACAGACCTTTCCCTCCCCTTATTCTTTTCTTTTTACTCCTCCCTTTTCGTCCACATAGTCTCTTCTTAGGGGCCAATGCTGTGGCAAAGCAAGTAGGGGAAAGCCTAGAACAGGCATGGAAGAAGGAAGAGATGGTGGGATTACTCTGTTCCCACCTGAGACCCTAACCCTGATCTTGACTCTGCTGGCCTGAATATCAGTATACAATATAGATGTCTATGTTTTAAATGACCTGCATTTATTTCAACTCAATTTAAGCAGCACTACACTGTTATAAGTGAAATGGCATTGGATGAGGGATCCTGTCTCCAAAATAGTAACTTACTGATCATGAGATGATGCTTGAACAAGTTACTTCATGTTTCTGAACCAAGTTTTATATAGATTACAGCAAAATATGGTAAGGAGGTGTAACTTTATTCCATATCCTAGAGATGTTGAGTATTATTTAGCTCAAGGTTTAAAGTAATTAGAACTTCTAAAAATAAAGTAACATGGAGATGTCCAGTTTCAGCTCCAACAGGTAAAGAGCTTAGAAATCATCACTCCCATCCTTAAGACAAGAAAAAAAAAATAAAGGAAAAAAAAAAAACACCTAGAAACCAAAAACTTCTCTTGGGCCCATTAGAGAACTGAGGTTGCAGGGCAAAACAGTACCCCAAATCAAACCACTAACCACCCAAAATTGGGAGATATGGGTGAATACAAAGAATCACAGCCAAGATCTGCATAATTGAAGCAAAAGCCACTGGAGCCATAAATTGGTAGAAACCCGTGGGTAGTAATTCTGAAGAATTTCTGAAGGCGTAGTGAGGACTTGCATGAGAGGGAGAAACTCCCAGAGGCCAAAGTCAAGGAAGCTCCCTACCCTTTTGTGAGTTTTACCTCCAGGAATTCTACCAGGGTCTCATGGTGAAGAGCTAAGAAATATGTGCCCTGGCTCTGGTTGCAGGAGATGAAAAGTGACCATCTTGAAATACACCCAGAACATGGTCCATAACAATGGCCTACTCTTCAGCGGACAAGAGCTGGAGCATTATCCCACCTAAGCAGTTGAGGCAGGAGGCGTTTCCCTGACTTCACTCCTTCCAGCCTTTCTGCTTCACCAAAGGAGGGTGGAGGTGGCACTAAGAAACACTTGTGAAGGTCACAGCCCCACAAAAATATTTAAGATTTAATCATGAGCTTATAGAATGCTTCCCCTCCTCCATACCTTACCAGCACATTAGCAAGGCTCTGGTGTAATACTGGACTACAGGAGCAAGAGCTGCACAATACAGGCGTTCTTTAAGGAGGAGCTCTTAGGGAAGCCCAAAGACAACAGAAGGGGCAGAAATAAGGACACCTGAGGAATTCAAAGCTTCTTTCATCTATAAATACAGCAAACATTAAACACAGCCCAGCTCCTAGCAATCTTACCATAAAGACTCACACTAAATGCCTCTTAAGTTCCTAATACCTGATACATCATGTTTGGCTTTTAACAACAATTACCATGCTAAAAAGGCAAAAAAGAAAAAAAAACAAAAACACAATCTGAAGAGACAAACAAGCATCATGGTCAGGCTCAGACATGGTACAGATTTTGGAGTTACCAGGCAAAGAATTTAAAATATCAAATCGTATATAAAAATATCAAATCATTATGTTGTACACCTAAAACTAACATAATATGGGAAGTCAACTATGCTTCATTGAAAAATTACTAATATAAAAAATCTTTTTAAAAACAGAAGATTGGGGAAACAAAATATATATATAAAATAAAATAACTAACTATGATTAACATGTTAAGAGTTCTAAGTTTTCAAATAAAAATGTGCAAAAAGAAATGGGTAATATAAGCAGAAAGATGGAAACTCTAAGAAAGAATTAAAAGAAATGCTAGAAATCCTGTCCCTCTTTATTGTGGATTGTCCCTAAAATGTTAGCCAGGTTTTTTTCTTTTTCAAAACAAACACTGAAATGGAAATAAATAATGTTTTTGATAAGCTCATCAGAAACTGGACACAGCCAAGAAAAGAATCAGTGAACTTGAAGATGTGTCAATGGACACTTCCCAAACTGAAATGGAGACAGAAAAAAAGAATAATACTAAAAAAAAAAAAAGATGAGAACATCAAAGAATTGTGGGACAATTTCAAAAGATCTAACATATGTGTAATTGGAATACCAGAGGGAAAAGAAAAAGAAAAGAGTAGAAAATATTTGAGGTAATAATGGCAGAGAATTTACTAAAATTAATCCAGGAGGCTCAGAGAACAACAATCAGGAAACTTTCTTTTTATATCCACACGTAAGCATATCCCATTTAAATTGTAGAATTTCAGAAACAAAGAGAAAGTTTTAAAATAAGCCAAAGGAATAAAAACATCTTTACAATAAAAACATCTTACCTACAGAGGAACAAGAATAGAATTGCAGTGGACTTCTCATTAGAAACCATACAAGGAAAAAGAAGGTGAAGTGAAATATTTAAGTACTGAAAACCAAAAACCACCAACCTAGAATTCTATATTCAATGAAATTATCCTTCGGAAGTGAAGGAAATATGACAATCTTCTTAGATAAACAAAAATCTAGGGAATTCAAAGCCAGCAATGAACTCTACAAGAAATGTTAAAAGACATTCTTTAGGGAGAAGAAAAATTATGTAAGTCAGAAACATATTTACCTAAAGAAAGAGCATGAGAAAGAAGTAAATAAAGGTAAAATAAAACCTTTCATTTTTCTTATTCTTAATTGACCTAAAAGAGATTTGTTTAAAATAATAGTACAAATGTATTGGTTGATTGGAGCATATGGACAAGTGAAATGAGTTAAAGTAATGTTTAAGGGACATGGACAGGGAGAAAAATTGAAGTTACATTGTTTTATGGTACCTGCACTATAGGTGAAGCAGGATATGAATTTAGGTTAGTTGTAAATTTAACCTGAAAACCGTACCTAGGAAAACCATAAAATTTTAAAATTTAAAACCAATATCCCAAGAGAGAAAAAAGTTGAATAATATAAAATGCTCAATCAAAATCAAAGAAGGTAGAAAAAGAAGAAGAAAAAAGAAATGAGTAACAAGTACATGACACCAAAAAGGTAATAAAGAAACACTATGAACAATTCTACGCACACAAATAGGTGTAATGGACCAATTCCTTGAAAGACAAAAATTACCAAAACTCACACAAGGAAAAAATAGGTAATCTGAATAGACCTATCACCATTAAATTTAATCAATAATTAATAAACTTGCAAAAAAGAAAGCTCCAGACCCAGATAGTTTCACTGGTGAATTATATCAAATATTTAAGGAAGAAATTATATCAATACTCTAAAATCTCTTCCAGAAAACACAAGCAGAGAGAACACTTCTTAATTAATTCTATGAAGCAAGTTTCACCCTAATATGAAATCTAAATAAACAATGAGTTTTAGTTAACAGTAATCTCTCAATATTCATTCATTCTTTGTAACAAGTGAACTGGACTATAAGATGTCAATGATAGGGGAAATTAGGTATGGAGTATACAGTAGGTCTCTGTACTATTTTTTATAATTTTTCCATAAATCTAAAACTGTTCTAAAAATAGTCTACTTATAAAAAACAGTAACACGAATACATGAATAATCAATGGCTTTTGTATTTGGGCGTACTGAAACTACTTGTCTATAGACATCAAATTCAGATGATAAGTTAACTCCCTGAGTCTTTAGTTGACTTGACATCTTTAGATTCAGCCTAAAGACTGTACGGGCATACATCAGAGATATTGCAGGCTCAGTTCTAGAACACCGCAATAAAGCAAATACCTCAATAAAGCGAGTTGCACAAGATTTTTTGGTTCCTCAGAGCATATAAAGGTTATGTTTACACTGCAAGTCTATACTGTGTGCAATAGTATTATGTCTAAAAAAACAGTGTACATACCTTAATTTAAAAATACTTTGGGGTTAAGCAATGCTAACCATCATCTGAGCCTTCAGTGAGTCACAGTAGTAACATCAAAGGTCACTGATCACAGATCACCATAACAAATATAATAAAAATCCAAAAGTCTGAACTATCATGTGAATTACCAAAATGTAACAAAGAGACACAAAATGAACAAATAATGTTGGAAAAATGGTGATTAATTAGACTTCCTCCCTCGACACAGGGTTGTCACAAAACTTCAATTTGTGGGAAGAAAACAAAAAACCTAAAATATTTTGGAAGAACAATAAAGTGAAGTACAATAAAACAAGGTCTGCACATACTTAGAAAAAAACTAAGTCAGAGGGGGTCATTATCTAAGTTATTCACGAGAATGATCAACTAGTGAGGTAGAAAGTTTGAACTTGAATTATCCTGATTATCCACAGCCATCGAATTCAACAAGAAATGGCTGGGTTTCCTTTGCTTTCAATTCGCTTCTGAATATGTGGTGATATGGCCTCACCACCCTGGGAGACATTCGAGTTGAGCTCACCTGACAGCCGGGACCCTGCCTTCTGCTGAAGGATCACACTCTTGCCCAGTGACTTGGACATATACTCACAGCATGGCTGTCTTGCACCACTGAAGAGAATGTTTCCCTGTGAGAAGGAAAATTAATTTAACAGGACTCTAGCCAGTGCCACCAAATCCATTAGTCTCTGGCTCCAGGGGGCTCACTATGCCAGACGCCCCCAGTTACCACCACACTACCACAGGCTGTAGACCACAGCTCGGGGTTTACAATGCCAAAAGTCAGGTTAGCCTTCCTTCTTCCTGCCACTTATCTTTCAAGCTGGTGTTCCATCCCAGGGGTGCCCCCTCTAAGTAATGCAGTTCCCAGATCAGACCAGGGTGTGGAGAAAATGATGTAGACTCACTGCCACATACAGACTCTGAGACGCCATTGGTTGGGACATGGGTGTGAGGTGCCCAAAGGCAAAGTGATCTGAGATTTCCTGGACTAGCCATTCCACACTCATTTTTTCCAGTCCCTTTCTACCAAAGCCAAAAATGTTACTAGAGTTCCCTCGGGATCTCTAATTGCTCTGGTGGCTTTGGTAATTACTCCGGACTCTTTCCGCTAAAGAGTAAACAATGATGTGTCCTTTTAGATTTCCCACATCCTCTTAATCCAAACCCTCTTCAGATAAGTGTGTGCAGAGGAGACAAAGGCCCTGATAATTTGTACAGTAGAGGGTTCTTTTCCACGTAGTGTCAAGTGTTTGGGGTGTTTGGTTTAATAATGTAATTTTCCTCCTATTATATACCTTTTACTCAAGAAAGCAGAGAATTCATATTGGTTTAGATTCCTAGAAGAATATAAAGGACTGAGTTGAAATGTCTCAGGCAACTGGTAATATCAGAGGTAAAATATTTAAATGCCCTAAAACTTGTCCGCCTGTCTTTAAACCTAGATGCCTCTTGTCAATGAACTACCATCTACTCTCAGAAATGCTACGTGGCGTACCGTATACATCCTGAGTCAAATCCCCCTCCTGGGCACTGGCCCTCCTAAATGCTTTCCATACTGATGAGAAGCTCCTATAGGTGGGCAGGATATTTTTCAGCGCGCCTCCTTGTCATTGTTTGCTGGATTGGTTGACAAGGGTCAACTTTATCCCTGGGGAGAAAAAAAAGAACATTTAACTTCCTACCTGGCCAGACATACTCTGTACTGTCAAACTCTTTGTCAACTAGACTGAATACCAGGCCTGGAGGCAAAAATATAATGAATTTGATTATCTAAAGAAGCTGGAATAGAAAGGAGAAAGGAGTTTAGGTGAGATGAGCAGGACTTTTTAAAAATAGACTGCAGGTGGCTTCAGCGTTGTTGACTTGGTTGGTTGGTTGGTTGATTGGCCATACCACTAAAAAAAAAAATTGTGTTCTTAAATTTGTAGTATTTAATTCAAAATCTAAGGAAAGCAAGCGTTTTCTTCTATGGTTTGGTGTTAGTCTGCTTCAGCTGCCACAACAAGATACCACAGACTGGGTGACTTAAACAATAGACTTTTTTTTTCCCCTCACAGTTCTGAAAGCTACAAATCCATGATCAAGATGGCAGCAAATATGGCCTCCCATGAGCACTCTCTTCCTGGGTTCCAGATGGCTGCCTTTGCGCTATGTGAATGCGTGCTCCGGTGTCTCTTTTAAGAACATGAATTCTAGCCAAAAAAAGGGCTCCACCCTGTGTTAATCACTTCCTTAGGGGACCCATCTCCAAAGAGAGTGCCACTGTGAGTTAAGGCTTCAATATATGAAGGAGAGGAGGGACACAAACATTTAATCCATAACAGGTTTTCTGGAATTTCTTGCTCTCAAAAGAAAAAGAAATCTCATTTGAATAATGGCAAGAGTTACTATATTTATCTACATAATAAACTAGGACAGTAAGAAAATTAGGACTTTCATTATCAAACAGACTTTTCCAGTGCCTACTCTTGTGGATTGACTGTAGAAGCAGTCCCAGTCTGTTCACTTTTCCTGTGTCCATGTCCTTTGGTAAGTCTTACACTAACTCTGCGCTTAGCTATGTGACTTCTTTTGGCCCATAGGACATTAGCAGATGTGAAGCAAGCAGAGTCATAAAAAGGGCTTGTACATTGACTCTTATCTGCTTGCTGCTCTTGGAACCCCGTTGCTATGGGAACAAGGCCAGCCTATTCTGTGGGTTAAGGGACCACCTGGAGGAGAGCTGGGGCACCCCAGGTAACAATCAGGCAGCCTTCAGCTATTTAAACAGTTGACTGCAGAAGTGTGAATGAACCCAGCTGCAATCAGTCATGCCTGGCACAGATAAGCAGTACCACCCAGGCAGCCCAGCCTAAATTGCTGATCTACAGAATCATGAGCTAAATAATTAGTTATTGTTTTAAGACACTAAGTTTCCAGTTGGTTTGTTACACAGCAACAGCAAACTGATACAGCTACAAAGTACTCAGTACTGTGCTATGCCTTTAGAAAATACAGAAGAAATTTTAAATACAATTATAAGTGAGAAGAAAAGACATAGGTGTATGGTATATATGCTGCAAGCATTAATAAGGAGAAAAAAATCACCTTTGGTTGAATGTAATATGATAATACTAATACCAAGGTGTGAGGAAGTTATACATAATCTAGAAATGATTATCTTTATGCAATCCCAGCAGTTTGTATCTCTTTTATAATTACAAGCAATGAGGCTCATTAGCATGAGTAACAGGGGGAAAAGATATCAAAAATGTTTATTTTGCATCCAAGAAAATTCTCTCTCTCTGATTCAATTTATGCTTTGGGAAGCGAGTCAGATCACTTTTTTCTTTTATCCAAATTGCTTTGCCCATTCCTTGAAATTACATATGATGACATAATCCAAGTCCAACTTGGCAAAATAGAGAATTTGCAATTCAAGTCCGGTTTCTCTTCAGTTTTCATTTCCCCTGGGCCCCATTCATATTTCTTACAGACACTTTCCCTTGTGACCCAATCTAATTTGATTCCCTACCACATCTCCTCTAACAAGAGCATCTAAAACTGTTTTGCAGAGATCCTATAAATAATGCTTTGACAATATTTAAAAGATAATATTCAGGAAAAAAAAAAAAAGCTTGGAAAAGGGGAATGGAAAAAAAAGCTCTTTTCAGGACAGTGTCTCCGATTGTGCCTGGATATTACCAAGCCATCTGAGTGATCTATTTTCCCAACTGACTTGACAGAATTGACTTGTTATTTTGGCTTTATATGGAAACAGCCACAATGAGGTGAAAGGGGAAGGAATAAAAAACTGACCAGTCAGAACAAAGCTCTGGAGATGGAGGATGCCCTTTGAGAGGGCTGATATTTGATAAAAAAGCAAAATGCAAAATAACAAAACTACTGACAATTGACCAGGTACCACACTCCACTGGAACTTTTTAAAGTTAGAGAAGGAACTGATGTTCATCTTTCTAGAAAGATCTGACCTCTAGGAAATGGCCATTCTTTGACATTAAGATAAAGAATCTCTAAAATTGTCCTTCATTTCCCGTCTGCGTCCTCCTGGTCCTGTGAGTCTCTTCCCAGTGGCCTCACTGCCCACCAAGCTCTCCTTGCTCTGATTTTAACTGATAACACAGTATTTTAGCTTGCCGGGACTACCACAACAAAGTACCCAAGACTGAGGGACTTAAACAGCAGTAATCTATTTGCTTACAATTCTGGAGGCTAGAAGTCCAAGGTCAAAGAGTCAATAGGAGTGGTTTCTTCTGATGGCCTCTCTTCTTGGCGTATAGATGGCCATCTTCTCCCTGTATCTTCACAGGGTCTTTCCTCTGTGTATGTCTGTGTCCTAACCTCCTCACACAAGGAAACCAATCATGCTGGATTAGTACCCACTCTAATGATTTCATTTTACCTCTTTAAAGACCCTATCTCCAAACATAGTCACAAACTGAGGTACTCGGGGGAATACGACTTCATATAAATTTTGGTGGCAGGGGACACACTTCAGTCCATAACACATCATAAGGTCCTTTATCTCAGAAACCTATTTACCTTTCACCTTACTTCTTCAATATTAAATCAACTTCATTCCTTCCATAACTATGTAAGTGGGATGAAAATCGTTCCAGGTTAAACATACGTGTCAATCAATTTCAAGATGCATCTCAATTTCAGAAATACGGAATGCAAGAAAAAAAAAAGTCTTAGAAGAAATATGGTAATAGATGACTTTGAAAACTAAGAAATCCCTGCAGTTCTCAAAGAACTGAATCTCAATGGT
Source organism: Camelus dromedarius (assembly GCF_036321535.1). Lineage (NCBI taxonomy): Eukaryota > Metazoa > Chordata > Mammalia > Artiodactyla > Camelidae > Camelus > Camelus dromedarius. The sequence continues at coordinate 24,308,352 of NC_087456.1, forward strand.
TGGAATTAAATTAAAACCATTATGGTCCATGAAAGAGGGATGGGAAGATGGCACCCCAACTGAGACCAGTTAGCTGCACATTCTAAACACTCCTATTATCACTGAGGAGATTTTTGATGTTGATTGGATAGGGAGTGAGGAAGGGCAGGGAACTGTTCGAACTCCCCCAGAGTTCTTTCATTCAGAAATAGAACACTGTACATTGACCAGGCTTCTTCTTTCAAGACCCTGCATTTTGAATCCCTACAGGGCTCTAGTTCCCCCTCATGGTAAACACATAAATATCCAGTAGGCAGCCAGTAAATGTTGGCTGACTGATTTGGTACCGTCATTTCAGGGATATTAACCCAGGAGTGATATTAACACCAAATGCCTCCATCTTTATTTCTGAGGATGAGGATGTGCTCCTGTTAATCCTAGTACCCACTTCTAATTGAAGGAAAAGTTCCCAGAAGGAACAGCTACCTCCCAGGGGTAAATATGAAACCAAAAATCATAGTCTCTTTCAAATACCTCTCCTCCTTCTACGTCAACACATCACCCCTAAGTAAATAACTTCAACGTTCCAATTGAACATTAAACATTAAAAACAGATAGGAACTGACCTCTAAATGCGTATGTTGACTGACGTCCCCAAGACTGTAGGACAGCCTGCACCTTGCACCGCACTCTCTCCTTGAGACACTTTCATGTTTCTCCCAAATTCTGCCACCAATTTCACCTTACTGCTTCACGACTATTGCTAATGAATGAGGGGCAGGTAAATATCAAAATCAATGTACTCTTTCCCATCCAGAGCATTTGTTCCTGCAATTTCTAAAATAACCCTTTTTGAAAACCATCTTAAAAGGGTGTCACTCTTATTTTGATGTATCTAATGTGTATCTAACCACATAACCCAGGCTGATGAGGTTGCCCTGTTAACTGCTTTTCTCTGGTGAACTGATCAGAAGTCCCCAGGCTAATTATATCATCTGGGAAGCAGGCAGAGGCAGTGGAGGGGAGTGGGTGCCGTTCATTCTAATTTCGCTTCGGCTACGTTGCCGCTGTGCAAAGAGGCTAATTCTTTGGATGTTGACCAGAAAGAAACAAGAGGAAAAACCAGCACAAGCAAGACAAACAGGCTGCTATTCCTGGATCCATAAAAATATACCTTTGGAAGTGGTTTAGTGAGGAAAAAAATATTTTTTAATTCCCACCACAACATTTGTCAGTATAATGTCTTCCTGAATAAACAGTGCTCTGTTGGAGCTAAAGGATACAAGAAGTTTTCCAGCTAAATGACTTTTTTGTTTATTATCAAAGTTATCTACCCAAGTGGATTGCTCGGTCGCTGGCACTTTTAGGTGTAAGGCAAAGGTATTAACTGTGCCCACATCTCTCTTCGTTTTTTAGAGAAGGGCACAAGGGCAAATCATAAGACATCTGAGTGCTGGGAAACTTCTTAGCCTGAGTGTTCTTTCTCAGGAGTCAGCTTTCTCCACCAGTGCCTCTATTCATGTGGGATATAATGTTATTTCATTTTCCTCTGGTCATCTTACATCCCTGGAGAGAGCTTGACTCATGATATAATTATATGCTCGGCCAGTTCCCACTGAGAGTCACTCCAGACTGCCACCAGCCTGCCCCCCGCCGATCTGCCACTCCAATGCCAGAGAGCATGAGCTCTGCCAGAAACAGAGTGACACTTTTTGCAGAACCGTTAATGATGGAGTTCTCAGAGAGCAGTTTGCAATGGCTGTCCTCTTCCCTCCGAGGGGGACAGTGAGCCCTAGAGGCTAGTGACTCACTGCAGAGCCAGCCGATTTGTGGTCTCTGGGGCTGGTCAGAGTCCTCTTTGGCTCATAAAATGGTTCCTGGAGGACATATTTTTTCAGATGTTTGGGAATTTAGGCTTATTCCAGAGGAAATATGAATTCTGTCATTCAAGTCACGGCATAGTCTTGTGTGAGGCCACACTGGGAATGACTGAGGTGGCTCCCCCTACCCTATGGCTTTTTATCTGCCCCTAATTCTACTCCTCCTGGATACTGGCCAATCAGTGCTGTGGAATCCCAGCTCTAGAGGGAACATGGGGAAATCATTTTTAGCCGTTTGACCTCACATGAGTAAATGGTCTTCTCACTTTTTGCGATTTTTCCAGAGCTGGAAGCTCCTCAACCAACTCATTTGAAAGCCATAGCAGAACTTCAGCTCCCAGCATTTGATGTCTTTTTCTTTTCCTATGCCCACCACTAATCCAGACTCTTTCCACTGGGTCTAGCGTCCTAAGCTCCATCAGATCTCATGCCTTCCTGACCTCCTAATCCAATTTTCACATTCCTCATTATTTTTTGTATCATAACACCCAGTTCTTCCTTCACAGCTCTTCTCATTATTTGTAATTATGTATTTATTTGTGTGCTTATTTGCTTAAAGTCCTTCTCCTTCTACTAGGTTGCAAATTTCATGAGCAAAGACATATCCATTATTTTTTTAATTTCACCACTGCTAAACCCGGGAAGTTAGCTTTTAATATCCATTAATTACAATTAATATTATTTCATCATCATCATTAATTGAAAAAATAAGGTTTTCCACATCCATGCAACTAAATTTTCCTTGCTGCTGAAAACCATAACCACTCCCCTTCCCCCACTTTTTCCAATTTTTCTCTTAGACTTATTTCCATATGTACCATAAAGGATCAGGATTCTTTCTAATGGAGAAACCATGAGGAAATGTAGTCCATATATTTTTCTGTCACTTTGATGTTGGATCCTCCTCATGGCCATATGGCCATGAGATTCATCCAAACTGCTTTTTTCCCAGAAGTTCTCAAAAGCTTCCTAGTCTTAATGTGACTGCACCGAGAGCACCCAAAACACCAGGTCAAAAACAGCCAGTTTGCTTCCATTTGCTTCAGCATTTTTACTCCCAAACTCTCTCACTGAATTGGCTAGAAAGCATTCCACTGAGTGACTCTCTACTGTCTGAGACTAGGCCACGGGGCTCAGTAGGAAAACAAGTCAAATGGTCTGAAATAAGGGTAATTTCAGCCCAACTCTTCTCCTTCCCGGGAAGGCAGACTGGGAGTTATGGGGGAGGGCCTGCTGCCTGAATGCGGTGTGTTCCCACATCCTCCACCCCTCAGCAGCCTTGGGCTACATCATAGAGCCTATGAAATGCTTTCCACTGAGGTCCTTGAAGGAAGGGGCCCCGCCGTGCTTTCATTCCACCTGGCTGCCCCAGGCACAGTCATCTCAAGCCAGGCTGTAGTCATCTCGCCTGCCTGTTTCTGAGCTATGACTGAAAAGGCTCCATTCTTGGAGTTAAGATCTCTGAGCTTTCATCTCAGCTCTGCCACTGAAGAATTGTGTATATTTAAATAGGGTTTTCACTTCTTTGAGACTCAGATACTAGAAGAGGAGGCTTCTAACTCATAGGTTCAATATGATCACTTAAATAATGATAATCATCATCCTAGTAACAACAGCAAGGTTTCTGAAAGCACAACGCCTAATACTTCATAGGATCTTCGTAAGTATTTACAGGATCTGCTAAGCCAAGGTGCCCAGGATAATTCATAAGTTTATTGAAATGTGATTTTTAAAAAATTATCAATATCATCACATATTTTTGAACTGTCATTCCTATCAAAGCACTGGGAATGCAATTAAGAAAAATGCCCTGATCTTAAAGAGCTTCTGATTTAGTCAAGGACACACAAAGGAACGATTATGCAGTGCCTAGTAATAAAAAGTAGTGCGCTTTGAGCATCAGATGAATGGCTTGAAAAATAAATGCATCAAATGTCACAGACAGCAACTATTCCTAAGAGTGAAGCAACTGTAGAAATTTTCTGGGAAGAGATAACTTACCACTTTTGTTTCAGTTAGACTTTTCTGTGTAACAAACCACTCCAAAATTCAGCAGCTTAAGAAAAATGATTTTTTTTTTCATGATTCTGTGAGTTGGTTGGGATACCTTTTTGCTAATCTCCTCTAACCTGACTTCTGAAGCTGCATTCAACTGGAAGGCCTGCTGTGCTAGCCATTGCCAATGGTTGTTGATTGGGGATCTTGGTTCTCCTCTGCGTGACCTCAGTGCTCCATTAGGCCTCCCTGCTGTCCTTATGTGGAAGTATCAGAATAGCATCCCAAGAGGGCTAAGTGGAAGCTGCAAGGTCGCTTGAGGCTCAGGCTACAAAACTCACACAATATCATTTCCACTTCAGAACTCTAGTGGCAAAGTCACATTGCACACTGGGATAAGAATTTGTGACCATTAAAAAAATGTATCAAAGCTTAGTTTTGCAAATATCTCTATATAAATTTGTCTTGTCACTACACTGAAAATCTCTTTAGGGCAGGTCAGATGTCTTGCTTACAGTGACTAATATAGAGCCTAAGACAGAGCAAGATCTCAGCAAAGGTTTGCAAGTTATAAGCAAGATCTCAGTAAAGGTTTGTAAGTTATATATTATTACATGTATGCATACTAACAGTGTAATAATAAAAATAGTTTTGCTGACTTCCACCTCTGGTATAAGAGAGTAACAAAGTAGAGTGATCTTCCCAATTTAAACAGTTAAGTAAGTGGAAAGATACATGAAATAATTGTCTTCATATAACAGGCAGTACAGGATAGTGATCCCTGGGAGAAGGGAAAGAAACAAGCTGAGCCCTACAGATGCTCCAGATGCTTGACTATAAAGAGTTTCCAAGGTGTAGTGCTGGGAGGGAAAAGCCAAACAGGGTCTGATGGTGCCCTGAGTTGAGAAGACAGACTTCAAATTTAGATGAGTCCAAAGTGGTTGGAATTCACAAAGAAGAGTACCAAAGAAAGAAAATATTGCTCAGAGAATGAGGACACTGGATACCTTAAGTCTTTGGCTGAGGACTGATCTACAAAAATTAATGAAGAAACTATCAAGGCTAGGGCAAGAGCAGTAAGCACAATCCCCAGAGCTTAAAAAAATAACTAGGAATACATAGTGGTCCCATCAGCTAGAGTGGAAAAACCTTGTTATAGGATAAACTGTACCCCCCCCACACACACACACACATACGATATTCATATGCTTAAGCCCTAACCCCCAGTACCTCAAGTGTGATCACATTTGAGAAGGGGCCTTAATGAGGTGATTAAGTTAAACTGAGGCCTTGAGAGTGGGCGCTAATCCAATATGAGTGATACCTTTATAAGAGGAGGAAATTTGGATACAGAACATGACACTCTGGATGTGCATGTACAAAGCAAAGACTGTGAGAAGACACAGCAAGAAGGCAGCCATCTGCAAGCCAAGGCGAGAGAGCTCAGAGGAGACTAACCCTGCCAATACGTTGATCTTGGACTTCCAGCCTCCAGAACTGTGAGAATTAATTTCGGGTGTTTAAGTCACTCAGTCTGTGGTATGCTGTGATGGCAGCCCCAGCAATCAAGCGCAGACCTCATAGCATACGAGGCAGTGGATAGGGTGTTTGGAACAGTGTTGACTCAGAAGTGGGTTCAGGTTAGCCGTGGACTGAAATTTGTTTTGTATCCATCTAACAAGGCTTCAAGGCGAGCCACAAACTAGCTCCAAGTAACTTAAGCACATCCCAGTAAAAAACTCAAAAGTAATAGTTGAATTAAAGATAATAATTGCAGGCTTCTGGTCATAAACAATGCAAGCCGAAAGAGAGTCAAGCGACAGCTCTGAAGTACTGAAGGGTGTGGGGTTCTACCAACCTAAACATCTGCACCCAGGAAAAACATCTTCCAAAAACGAACACAAAACTTCCTTTGAAAGAATCTATAAGAATTCATCACCTGAATACTGCATTACAAGAAATGTGAAAGAAAATGTTCTGTTTCAGGCAGAAACAGGATAGCAGCCGGAAATGTGAATGCATGTAAAGGAATGAAGAACACCAGAAATGCAAAATATATGTTTAACTGCAAATGATTTTTTGTTATTTTTAAACCTTTTTAAAATTGGCTATTTAAAGCAAAAATAATTTTAAAATGTACCATTGTGTTTATAGTATATGAAGTAGAATGAATAACAATAATACTAAAATAGAAAAAGTTCCTATATTTTATGTAAAATGGCATAACATTGCCTGAAGGTAAACTGTAATAAGCTAAAGATGTACATGATAAACCCTAAACCATAAAGCAACCACTAAAAGTATTTTTCAGAAGGTGTAATCAAAAAGCCAATAAAGAAGATAAAATGGAATCAAAAAATATGCAACTAAGCCAAAATAAGGCAAAAAAGAGAAAAAGTGGCAGAGAAGCAGATGAGACAAATAGAAAATAAACAGCAATCATATTAATAACCTCATTAAATGTAAATGATGTAAACATAACAATGAAAAGGCAGAGGCTCCCAGATTGGAAAATAAACACAAGACATAAAAAGAAGACCTGACGACTTGCTAACTCCAAGAAACAAAATTAAACATAAAGACACAGATAGGTTAAAGTAAAAAGATAGAAAAAGATCCATCATTCTGGTATTAATCAAAGAAAGCAGAAGTGGCTATATTAATATCACACAAAGGAGATTTCTGGTAAAGAATATTAAAAGAAATAAAGAGGGTTATTTCATAGTAAGAGAGCAGCTGATTTATCAAGAGCACATACCAATTCTAAATGCTTATGCATCTAATAATAGATATTCAAAATATGAAGCAGAAACTCAGAGAAATGAAAAGTGAAATAAATAAATTCACAAACATAGTCAGATATTTTAACACCTCTCTCAATATATGGTAGAACAAAAAAATTAGTAAGGATATGGAAGACAAATAACATTATCAAACAACTTCACCTAACTGCCATTTGTAGAACACTACCCAGTGATAGCAAAACATACCTTCTCTCCAAGTGCGCCCAAAACATTTATCAAGATCAACCATAATCTAAGCCATAAGATGTCTCAATAAATTTAAAAATATTCAAATCACATAAAGTATATTCTCTGATCATAATGGAATTAAAGTAAATATGAGTAACAGAAAGATCTTTGCAAAATCTCCCAATATTTAAAAACTAAGCAATGTACATTTAAATAACACATGCATCAAAGGAGGAATCAACAGAAAATTAGGAAATATTTTGAATGGAATAAAAATGAAAACAAGACATATCAAAATTTGGGAGGAAACAGCTAAAATAACACTTAAAGGAAAATGCATATCTTTAAATTCTTATCGTACAAAAGAAGAAAAGTCTCAAATCAATGACCCTCGTGTCCACCTTGGGGAACAAGGAAAAGAAGAGCAAATATAAAAATAATAATAATAAAAGAGCAGAAATCAATGAAGTAGAAAACAAAAAAATCATATTAAAATTAATTAAATCAAAAGCTGTTTCTTTGGGATGATAAACAAATTTGATAAGTATCTAGGGAAAAAGTGAGAAAATATAAACTACCGTTATTAGAAACAGGGAACATTACTATAGATCCTACAAGATAATAAAAGAATATTCATTGGCAAATACTAGCAAAAAGAAAATAATTTTAAGATGTAAATTTTTCCTAAATTGATAACTAGATACAACATAATCACAATCAAAATCCCAGCAGACCACTGTGTACAAATTGGCAAGCTGGTTCTAAAATCTGTATGGAAATTCAAAGGAACTCGACTTAGAATAGCTAAAAAGTTTTGAAACAAACAAACAAAAAACCCAAAGTTGGAATACTTATAGTACTTTATTTTAAGATTAGGTATAAATCTATAGTAATCAAGACAGTATGGCATTCACATTGACATACAAATAGATCAAACAGAGAGTTCAGAAAATACATAAGTGATCTATTGATACACCTTTATAAAAATTAACTCAAAATGGGCCATAGAACTAGATGTAAAAGTCCAAATTATAAGATGTCCAGAAGAAAACAAATGAGAAAACCTTGGTGACCTTGTATTTGGTAAAGATTTTTTTAAATGAGTAGAAAATATTATATCAGATATAATAATAGAAATCTATAATTTATAATTATATACAATTATATCTTTATAATTTATAACATACACAATAAGTTGCATTTCCTAAAGATTAAAAACTATTGTTTTTCAAAAAACACTGTTATGGAAACATAAAGCAAACCATAGACTGGGAGCCAAGATTTGTAAATCTTATATCCAATAAAAGATTGGTATCTAGACTATATAAAGAACTCTTACAATTCCATAATAAAAATACAAACAACTCAAATTTTCTAGTGGGCACAATACAGCACCAAAGAAGATAATATGAATGGCTAATAGACATACGAAAATGCAAATTAAAATCACAAGACACTACTACACGTCCACTCAAATGACTTTAAAACGTTTTTAATTCACCATACCAAATGTTAGTAAGTATGTGGAGGAACTGAAACTTTCATACACTGCTGAGAGGACTTTAGGAAATATAAAATTGTACAATCACTTTGGAAAGCATTATGGCAGTTTCTTAAATAGCTAAACATTCTACTCTCAGACATTCTACTCCTTAGTATTTATTTAAGAGAAATAAAAGAGATATCCACACAAAGACTTGTACATGAATATTAGTTTTCTTTGTAACAGCCGAAAACTGGAAGCAACTGAAATGTCTATAAACAGTTGAATGGATAAATATATCGTAGTACATCCATACAATGGAACACTACTCAGGAATCAAAGTAACTGACCCTTGATATACACAACAACACAGGTGGCACACAGGTGGATAAATCTTAAAATAATTTATACTGAGTTGCATAAATCCACTTACAAAAGAATGCATGCTGTATAATTCTACTTAAATAAAACTCTAGAAAATGCCAACTACTCTATATTGGTAGAAAGTAGACCAGTGGGTCTGCTGGGTATGGGAACCCTAGGGAAGGGGGGATGAATTACAAAGCACTCTGGGGGTGATAGATGTGTTTATTATCTGAACTATGGCAATGATTTCAGGGGAACATTCATCTGTCAAACTCATCAGATTATACACTCAAATATGCAGTTTATTGTACACTGAATATAACTGAATAAAACTTCAAAATATATTAATATTAATACCTAATTATAATTATATGAGGTAGATCAGCAGTTCTCAACCTTTTTCGTCTCAGGATCTTTTTATGCTCTTGAAAGTTACTGAGGATCCCCAAAGACTTTCTGTTTATGTGAGTTTTATCTATCAATATTTACCATATTCAAAATTAAAACTGAAAATTTTGAAAAATATCTAAACAACATTATAATAAACTCATTTCTATGAAGGATAACAGTACCTACCACATAGAGCTGTTAAAAGGATTAAGAATAGCAGAGTGCCTAGGACATGAGAAGGCTCAATAGATGGTAGCTATCAATATGTAATTCCATACTATAAGTAATTAAGAAATGTACTACTATATTTTATTGCCCTGTGTAAACAAAAGTAATGCTAGTCACATGACAGCTACCTATGTGTGGCTAAAATAAACCTGTAGCGTAGGTTCCTATTATATATGTAGACTTAGAAATAGCCTTAATATAGATGAAACATCATAAGACAACCCCAAGCAAAATTTCCATATGTTCTTATGTTTATAAGGACATACGATTTTTTTCAAAGGCATTATGAGTCAATTGGAAATTAACAGATTAGTCAACAACGGCATACAAAATAAATAGCCAGTAAGGCAGAAAAATATCAACATGAAAACTCAAATCACACACTAAAATAAGTTTGAATGTTTATAAGTGAAAACACAAACAAGAATTCTATAAAGAAGGGAATTCTAAATTTAAAACAGTGGGAAAGCTTACAAAGAAAAATAATTCAAATTTTAGCAAAAAAACTTAAATTTAAAATTTTATTAAAAGTAATTTAAGTTTTACAAAACAATACAAATTCCCCTAGGTAAAAACTCATACTATAAACAAATAATCATGTGGAAAAAGTATTTCTGCAAACATGTAACCGTGTATCTTTAGTATAAAATAAAGTTATGCAAAATGTTTAAAACAAAGAACTGAATTAGATAAACGGAGCAATGACTCACATGATTCACAAATGAGAAAAAAATGCTCACTATCAAGCACAAATGTGTGTGTACAAATTTCCAACAAAAATATAAAACTTATCTTGGCCAAACAGAATGTTTTATGT